>NC_133619.1:261067456-261686519 GCF_048593235.1 Sminthopsis crassicaudata | reverse complement strand
TTTTAATAGATCAGTTGTTTTTGATGTAAGATAAGTTAAATTTATTTTATTTTATTTTAATACTTCTTTTTTCATTAATTTTTGTTTGAGCCATTCTGTTTTCCATGATTCTTAGGAAAGGTTTTGTGCCTGTCATGCAAGGTTGTTAATTCTCTCTTTATGTTTTTTCTACCAAGCTTTTACCTTCTTTCCAATTCTCAGTCATTTTAATTTTATTAACAACGTTGTCTGTTCATTTTTATTCTTGCTAAATCTCCTTCTAAGAATTGATCTTGTGGCCAAACTGTGTTTTCCATTGAGACTTTTCTTGTAAGTATTTTGGAGTTATTCTTTCATCTGCTCTACATCATATTTTATTTCTTTTTGCTTGTTTCTCATTCTTCCAGCCTTGCTTTTCAGAGTATTGGGACTAGGCTTTGCACATCTTTGGTGGCCTCTTGTGTAATTGTATGATTCTGACCTGTCTTGTCTAGAATACAGCTGCTACATTCTTTGAATATTGGTTGCTTTTGACTTGTTGACTAACTGATCAAATTCCTTCCCCACTTCAATCCATCTTAAATACAGTAGGTAAAGTGAATTTCCTAAAGCACAGATCTAACTATATTTTTCTTCTATTCAATAAGTTTCAGTGATTCTGTTGTAATAAGGACTCTGTATCTCCCTGATCTTTGTGGAGGGTGGGCCTCTTGGTCTGGAGAAATTCCTAAAAATGATCCCCACCTACCTGAATCTCCCAGCTCTGAGAAAACGATCTGATTCCCACAGGAAACTTCCACTTCCCAATTGATTTGGGAATCACTTTGGTCAGGGAAGCAATCATCACCCTTTAGTGATTTGGAAATTATCCTCTAATCCGCTCTCTAGCCCCAAACCATAGAAGGCTAATAAAAAACAAGATTCTGTACCCAAACCTTTGCTATCTTTCTAATCAGGAAGCAGCCCATTGAGGAAGTAGTTTTTCAGTGAAAATAAACCCATTTTTGCCAAAAACCTTGTTTAGAGATTGGGACTGCAAATTCTTTTGCAAAAACCTGTGACACTGACACTGGCCTGGAGACGCCCATCGGGCCCCCATCACTATTAGGGTATCTTTCACCCTTCAACATTTCTCATCCCTCAATAGTTCCTTGTTGCCTTTAAGATCAATAAAATAGCTAGCATTCATATAGTGTCATATGTATATGTGTCTCTTAGTTACCTCTAAGATCAGATACAAACTTCTCTGGGAGTCATTTCAAGTAACTTAAAGGCTCCAAACTCTCTTTCCAAGCTTATTAAATATATACTTAATGCACATCACAGTTCAGGAAATCTGAGTTTCTTTTTGTTCTTCACCTATCATACTCTGTTTTGTATCTTTTTGCTTTTTGTCTCCTACTGACTGAGTAACCTATCCAGGCCTGATTTTTAATTAAAAATTATCTTTTCTTTAGAATTTCTTTTAATTATTTTTATAATGTTTTTACTTTTAGCCCATGTTGTGCCACAGTTCCCTTTTATTGTTCTGCCTCAGTTTCCCTAATTGGTCCTGTGGCAGTTTCCTTAATTGTTCTGCCTCAGTCCCCTTAGTTGCAAACCCTCCCTCCAGTTCATTAAGACTGATATAACTCAGAGCTACTTTCTTTAAAGTTACAAATTGTCAATGTGTAAATTCAAGATAAGGGAGTCCAGACTTCCTAGCTCTAAGCTGGACACTTCTTTAACTCCCAGTTTGTTGGAATTTATGGTCCCACTCCCCCAACCTGTCAGTACCAGATTTATGGTTCCTGCCAGGATATTCCACCATTTTCTGGATATGCTCACCAGAGTTTGAACTCCACCTCTTCCCTCCACCCCCTCCCCGCCTTTGTTTAGCTATTGTGTATAAATATGTCTTTGAGAACTCATATTTGCTGCTGGATACTATGGGCATCATGTCCCCAGCACAATCTCGCCCCCTCAGAAATCCAAATAAAATAAAATATTAGAAACTTTCTAATCTCTATCTTGCATCAGTTTCTCTGGTATTACACCCACCCCTAAAATTAAGATATCTTTATATGTTTTCAGTCACAAAGCATCATAATGAAACAGGAGGGAACTGTTTCTTTTACTAAAGTTGTGGGTCCCTTTAAGAAACTGTATTTCCTTTTGATCTGTGATCCCTTTCAGAGTCTCAGCTCCTCCTGGGGAAGGCATATCCCCCCAGTTAAGTTATTTTCCAGGATGCCAGAGCCTTTGATTCAATTAGAAATCCTGGTCAAAAAGCATCCCTTTGAAGTGTTGTTAATTCCTACAGGAGATCTGGGCTGAAAACTGATAAGAATCTAAGCCTGAGAATCTTGGCTCCTGAAGCCCCCATCAAGAATTCTGGTCTGATCTGCTCGGGCTGTCCCAGTTCCCATCAAGATACCCATTGTATCTGCTATAACAATGAAGCTGTTATAACAGCTTCCCTCAACTAAGGTCTTTAGAGATGGCCCTAGGTAGCTTGCTCAGCTGGCAGGACTCTTCTGCCCATAGAGAAAGCATTCTTAGTGCCAAAACTCCATTTCCTTAATAGATTTCTGTCACTATAGAAGTCAGTTCCTTAGCAAACTTCTTTCTATCCAACAATAAACTTTCATTTTGCAACTAATAATTTGGGAATGAGTGAATTCTTTCACTCCTAAATCTGCAGCCGATCTAAAGGGGATATTTAACAACTCTCTTATTGCCACTAACTTCTTGACCTCCAGGAATTGAGACCATTCAAACCGCATCACTAATACATATTCAACCTATCAATATTCATCTTTTAACCGTAGTAACAACATATAATTTGTATATATCATAAATTATAATTAGCAAAATCAAACACTTTCCATTTAGATTATATGAAAAATGTTTATTGCAAAAAGAACAAAAAAGCTGCTACATGTATCAGGTAGTAGGAAAAAAGCTATAATTCCATGCATAGCAAGGTTATAAGGTATGGGATCAGATTATACTCAACTATGTCACCCATGTCAAACTGCAAGTTGACCCTTTCTTTTGTTTATTGCTATCTTCTAAAGCTTTAGACTGATTTAAAGTTATATCTGGTAATTTTTTCTCATTAATAAAAATTGCTATCTAATTTTCTTTAATTACCTTGAATAAATATTGTTTGATTCAACTATTACTTAATTTAATTTAGGCCCAATGTTAATTTCTCTTACTTTTCTACATTTAAAAATAGCTACTGAATATGTACAATTTATTTAACAGGTGGAATTTATATTATTTTGGCTGTAGTTAGTGTAATGGGCCAAGTCACTTCAAAACTCTCAAAATAACAATAGCTGATTTCTCCTTAATTGGTCTGGAAAGAGTCATGCAAGTCATTCCAGATGCTATATGCAGGTCATTCCAGATACTAGTTAGCCTCTTAAGAATATTCTTAATATTTCTCCTCAAAATTAGTCCTTTAATTCTTTGTCTTCTGGACAGTAATCACTGAATCAAAAAGTGTTTTGTTTTGTTTTTTTCCCAAAATACATAATACTTGCCAGGTCCTCACAGAATTATTAATTTTTTATAAAGATCTTGGTAAATGCCAAAGTTAAAAATAGTTCCAACAAGAAAACTCCTCACCCTCCTTCCTCTTCTCTACAAATTCCTCATAGATCTTCATGGATCAAAGAGAAAAAAAATCACTTCCTCCCTAACTACATAGAGGAAAATGCTGCAGTGTGAGCTATTTTGTCAATTAACTTTTGAAATTGCCTACAAACTTTTTTTTCAACCAGCCAATTATTCATATCTTGTTTCAATATAAAGCTTTAATAATAATATCTATATTCTTCATAAAAAGACATTTGAAACAGGGCATACATTTTGAATTATTTTTCATGTATTTATGTAACATGATATTAACCTTGATAGAAGAGAAACTTTAGGGTAGAGATATTTATCCTTGACTTTGAATCTCTGTACATAGCGCATAGTAGGCATTTAACATTGACTCAGTGATCCTCATTGACAAGCTTTAAATCACATAATTTTAAAAATTGCACTTTTATATTATGAAATATACATGTTTTTAATGATAATTCAATTATCATTAAAAGCATATATAGTTCACAATATTAAAAAACATTTTATGGTCAATTTTTGTGTTTTAAACAATAAATCCTATGGCTATTAACTTAGTACTTAATATGTACTACATACACACAAGCACACACACACACCCCCTTTCAAAAATTAGTTTTAACTGTTTTAAGAAGGAGAAAATCTGAATAAGCTATTGTGAATTCAGTGTACTCCATTTGAAATAATATTTATAAGAAAGCTTTTAAATCTGTGCTTTAGGAAAATTACTTTGGCAACAGTATTTGGGATAGATTAAAACAGCAAAAAAATTTGGTCAGTCAGTCAGCAAGCATTTATTAAGTACTTACTATTTAAGCTGTAGAGAAAATTTGTTTACTTTTTCTTTAGTTTAGAGTCTTTCTTTTCCTTATGGTTAAGGATACAGATAAATTGTACCTGAAAAATTGCCCAATGTATGATCATAATCTGGTCCGGACATAGGGGGAAAAGTATTTCCTTGAACTCTTTCCCACTGATTATCATCTTTTAGATCTTGGATCCAGTAGCAAAACCCATCCTCAAAGTTACAATTGATTTTGTCAAAATCTGTGAATAATAAAAATATAGAAAATTTAATGCTGTAGTAATCTAATCAGTAGTTATAATAAGAGCCCATTCTCAAAACCTAAATGACACTTTACATTCAAGGTTTTTCAACTGGCCATTTATACTATTCTGTTGTAATTGTTTTAATTCTGAATTATAATGATGTGGCTGATGTAGACATCAGATGATAATAGATACCAAAAGGGGTTTGGTCATATGAAGAATTCACAACGGCCATTTTCTTTGGCAAACAATAGATTTATTTAGGGGAATAGATTACAGAAAAAAATGAAGGGATAGAATAGACTCTAGGAATGGTAAATATGAAATAGAGGAAGCATCCCACGAGATTGGACCATATCCTTAGCTGGCAGGCTAAAAACTGAAAGGGTTTAGGAGTTGAATCCCTTAAAAGAGTTAATTATAAAGGAAGAGAAGTGGGACTGAGAAACATAGTAGAGTTAGGAGAGATACCATGAGGCATAGGGGAAGGGGGAAGGAAAAAGACCCTATAGGCAGAGTGCAGCAGACAGATCTAAAGAAAGGCAATGATTATAGCGTGGCTATAAGTAGATTTTATAGGGAAAATTTAACTTCAGGGGCATGAATTTCTGATAGGACATTGCAAGGTGAGGCTATCCAAGACCCTTACAGAGGGTGGGTCTTAGGGACTTGACATAACTTGGATTTCAGACTGAACGGCCTCCCCGAGGGTAGACCACGAAGCTAAACTGATCTCTTTCAGTGCCTCCTGCCCGCTTCAGTTCTTCAGTTTTTCTGAATCCACCCACCATTCAGGGCTTTATCAATAGCACCTTGGCTACAGGGAATCTCAGAGGCTAGATGAGAAGAGAAAGAATATTTTAGGTATAATATACCTCTACACAAAGTTATGGAGATATGGAAATAGAAAATAGAAAGTTGTGGTAGGGAACCATAAGCTCTGTAATTCTCACCATTTTATTCCATGGGATCAACTACCAAGTCTACACAAATATATCTCAGATCAATAACCTAAAAAGACCTAATAAGACCCAGTTTTGCATCACCAAATTCCTCTTAGGTACTTTTGGCTGTTTCAAACTTAGGAATCTCAAAGGTAACTTGTGCAAATCAGAATTTATCTTTCTTCCAAAACCTTCTTTGAAAGGTACTATCAGCTTTGCTGCTACCTAGGTTTACAACATAATATCATCCTCATTGCCTTACTTTCATTCTAAACTATCTTTTTAGTATTTTTTATTCACTTCAAAATATATTGTTTTACATATTGTTTATACATTTTTGAGTCTATGTTACATCTTCTTTTAGTTATGTTATAATCATTCATTATATTCTACTTCCATGTATTTTCTCACAGAATCTAATATGGCGTTCTATAACAAGCAGATTCACAATAAGTGCTTATTTGGCAACATTAATTAAGTCATGCTATAATTTTCTATCCTAATTCTCTAGTTCTATTATTCTGAAAAAATATTATCAAGTTAAAGATTTTGCAGCTTTGAAACTTCAAGTGGGAAAGAGAAAGCAATACTTACTATTGAGTTCACTGCTGTTAAACTCAGTATATGTTGCATTAAAGCCAATATAATCTTTTTCATCAGAATCTATAAGAAACTTAACAGTTGCTTGATTAGAAAAAATGTATATTGTTCCTGGATTAGGTCCTGAGAGGGAAGCTAAAAAAGAAAACAAATAACTATTGTTAAAAAAGAAAAAAAAAAACCTCACCGTTTTCCATATGAACTAAAATACTGAATATACTGGCAGTATATGTTTTAATGCTATTATTATTATTTTTTATGTTGAGGTAATTGAGGTTAAGTGACTTGCCCAGGGTCACACAGCTAGGAAGTATTAAATGTCTGAGACCAGATTTGAACTCAGGTCCTCCTGACTTCAGGATTGGTACTCTATTGACTGTGCCACCTAGCTGCCCCTATTAGTTTTCATAATAAAGACCAGAGAATTACAAAATAACCTGAACAATTTAAGCATATATTTGAACTTCATCTACCTCAAATGTAAGTACATACATACACTGACAAGTTGTTTTTTAAACATAAGTATACATGAAGCAAACATTTCCAAAACTGTAAATTTGAGTTATTTGTCCCTTGATGTCTTCCCTGCCCCTCCCTTCTAATATATAATATGAACAAGATAGTCTTAAGAACAATGCAATAATAATAACTAATGAGTTTGGAAAGTGCTAATATGTTAATATAACATTCTCTATAAAGTCTTGTCATTAGTCTAGCAATATGATTGATAATAAGCTTTCACATTTCTAAAAAGAAAAAGAAAACATATTTTGATAAGATAGAAAGAATAATTTTGAAGCCAAAATGAAAATAAAGGCAGTATGGGTTTTCTTAAACTACAATCTTTCTTTAAAAAAAAATGTTATTTTTGATTTGTCATTTGATTTTTGTTTGTTTGTTTGTTTGTTTTTGCATTGTTTTGTTGTGGCTGCTGTTGCCTCAGTAGGATGCAAGCTTCTTGGAGGCAGGGACTCTTTTTTCTGTCTTTTGTTGCCTTAGTATTTAGCACAATGAATTATCTGGAAAAGCCAAGAATAGATACCAGATGACAAAATGTTAGGCCTATAAAATATAATTTGAGTTGTTGTCCATTGTCATCTAACTCTGTGAAACCATTTGGAGTTTTCTTGGCAAACATACAAGAGTAGTTTGCCATTTTTTTCTCCTGCTCATTTTATACATGAGGTAATTGAGACAAAAAGGGTAAATTGACTTCTCAGGATCACATAACTAGTAAGTGTTTGAGGACTGAATTTGAACTCAGGTCTTCTTGGCTCCAGGTCTAGAATCTTACACACTGTTTATTTGCCTACCAAGTAAACACTCCAGATTTTTCAGCTAAAGGATGATCAAAGTGCATATTTTCACCATTAGAGAATCATTCTTTCAATGTTATGAGACTTTTTGATTATCAAAAATAACCCTCCCATTGGAATGCAAATTCCTTCCTTGCTAAACATGTTTGTAATTTAGTCTCTTTAAGAGATCTATCTACTTAGTTAGGTTTCCCCAAATTTTATGTAACAATCCTCCCTACTGTCTTGTCAAATTAACAATGAAAATAATTTTCTTATCTTTCATGCTACTGAAATGATATTACAAATGTACTATAAGTTTACAAAATAAAAATTCTAATACGCAATTGGTTTTTTAATAAATGCTGTTAACTTAATTTCATAGGATTATAGAGTTTAAAGATTTAAAGGACTTTTAAGGTCATCAAGCCTAATTATATGAGGGAACTGTGGCCCAGAGAAGCAATGTAATTTGTCCAGGATTTGAACATGGGGCTTCCAACACTTTTCTGCCATGTACCAAGTTGTCTTCCAAAGGTAAAAAGAAAATTTGACAGTGGCAGGAATCAGAGGATCTCTCCCTTCCTCCTTCCTATATCAGTCCACCTATATTACATGGATTTCCTTTAAAATATATTTATGTATTGCTTTTAAAATCTCCAGGAAAGTACGGCAACTCAGTGACAACTATCCTTTTAGCAATAACATTTCATTTTTAAAATTATAGTTTATCTCTATAATCATACTTCATTAGGCTGCAGTTCTAATTTCCTTTGCTTTCAATATGATATAGACTTTAACAGTGCTTTGGTGAGAGGCAGTGTGAAATAATGATATACAGGTCACTATTCTGCATCTGATACAATGGATCACTCACAGCCTACGAGTTCAAATAAATAGGATTTTCTGTGTGTGTCTTCTTCTTGTTTTTACTAAAAAATTCCAATACCTTCTGATAAAGGTACATCTTAAAGCAATTAAAAGTAGTTCAGAAAGCTAAAAGATGATAAAAGCCACAAACAAGGTGGTTAAAAGTAGATAATAAAGAGATTCCCTAGGGTTTAAGTAGCTCCTGGCTAAATTCCTTTTAAAAAATAGCCCAAGTTGCCCATAGTTGGGTTTCAGTTTAAATTTAACCTATCCCAGGTTATGTTCCAGAATATGATAGTCCTAGTTGGTCCTGTGGTACCAGTAAATGGCATATGTGTGTTTTATGGAAAATGATACATATGTGTGGTTATGAGTATGGCAAATGAAGCAGAAGATCACTCTGGCCCTCTAATTCTACTAATATCTCAGATAGCTACAAATGAAAAAATGTAGGCCGTGGAGGCAGGACCCCATTTCTTTTATTCTTTCAGATATTTCCACTTTACCTCTCAACCTCAATTTTTTTTATTGGAAAATTAGAAAAACTAATACTTGTACTATTATTGACAACTTCACTGTGTTATTGTAAAGAAAGTCCTTTGCAGGAGCAGCCAAGTGGCCCACTGGATAGAGCACTAGCTCTGAAGTCAGGAGGACTTCAGTTCAAATCTGGTCTCAGACACTTAACACTTCCTGGCTGTGTGACCCTGGGCAAGTCACTTAATCCCAATTGCCTTTAAAAAAAAAAGTGCTTTGCAAATATTAAAGTATCAAAGAAATGGAAAGTATTAATTACTGCTTTTAATTAGACCTGGAATTCCTGGAAATATTAAAAGGAAGAATGTCACTAAACAAGTTTCATAGAATAAGGAAATGACTCATGAACTAGAAATTAAAGTGATAGTATTTTACAAAATACTAAATATTCTTCCCCTCTAACAATATATTCTAAAATTACATAATAGAAAAACTTACTTCTTACCATTAGAGGCCTACTTGTCAATAAAGAAATTTTCTCATTAAATAGTTTATATTTTAGTTTTAAAGTTCAATTATGATTTAAAATAATCATTTTAACCTTTAAAAATTGAATCAATGTAAGTTATTTTAATATCAAATTCAATCTCTGAATGCCACTAGTGGTACAGAATATATTAATTTCCAAGACAGATTGTTCCATTGCTGACAACTCAAATAGCTAAATAGTTCTTCCAATTGAAACTGTGTTTCACAGGTAGTATAGCATTTTAAAAAAGAAACCAGATTGGTAACATTCTTAGGAATAATTATAATTATTTTGTAAACTCTTTACAACTTCAAAATTTCAATCATATTGATTTATGATTTATGAATATTAGCAATTCTCTGAATTAAAATTAACTTAAACTAAAGACAAATTATTTTGTTCCTTTAAATGACCAGAAATTCAATATAAATATGGAATTCAATAAAAAAGTTAAAAGTAATAAAATAATATGAAAATGTTTTATTCACCTCAATAATAGATTTGGACATAGTATCAACTTACCTCTTAAAATTTTGTTTGGTCCTGTGCCTTCATAAATATTTAACATGTCTGAGTAATAGGTATCAAAAGTACTGAAATTCAGCTTAATGGAAAAGCCTTCATGCACGCTAAATAAAAGAAAAGAATAGATTATTATAATCCTTCAAGAGTTTTCTTAACTTGTAATGTATGATAAATTTGAATTTGTTATCTTGTGTGAAATATTAGGATTAGATTTTGGAAATATGAATCTCAGTATCATGCTGATATTAGTATATTTTGAATAAAACATTTTTCAGCTAAAGAGTTTAAAATGTAAACATTACAGTTACATGTATTTACATTTATTCAAAAGCATTCAAACAACAAACATTTGTTAAGCATCTTGATAGTCCAGGCATCATTTTGCTAGACACAGGGGATATAAAGATAAAAGTGAAATACTCTTGCCATTAAGGAGATACTAAGAGAGACAATATACATATATATGCATATATATACACACACATACACATATGTATTATGTATGTGTATTAATGTCTATATTTCTATAGCATTGGGAATTAAGAAAAGCTTTATGCAGAAGTCCTGAGGGAAATCAGAATGATGGTGATAAGTATAAAGGCACTGAACAACTGTTCAAGGCAAGTTTAGGGGGATGCAAGTGAATGGAAGTATCTAATGTGTAATAAAGAGTAAGAAGATAGGTAGGAGTCAGATTCTGATGACAAAGAAGCACTGACTTCAACAGCAGAGGTCAGTGAACTTGTTAACAAGAAGATGAAGATTGGAAAGGGAGTAAAAGTGAAAAGACAAGAGTGATGATCTAGAAAAATACTTGGAGTGGAGGGACTGAATGATATAAACAGAAAGAGGAAAAGTCAAATCAAGACGAGTTCATTAAATATCTACTATATGTTTGGCACTGTGATAAGCACTAGAAAGGATACAAAATACATAAACATATGGGTCATTCTCCCTGGAAGCAATGTGACAAAGTGGTATATGAGTGCTTGATTTGGACTCAGGAAAACCTGAGTTCCTTATTAGATCCTGAATGAGTTACTTAAGGTTTCTTAAACTCAGTTTGTTTATATGCAAAACAAGGGGGTAGTTAAACTTTAAGATCTCTTTCTATTCTAAATCTATGGTCCTACTTATTATGTATTACAAAAACTTTCAATAAAGGAAGAGGCAGTAATTATCCACTTATCTATCCACACACATACATGTAAACTATGTACATACATGTACACAGACTGTCATGTCTATATACATGTACATGCATATGTACACATGCATATATCCCTTTTGATATGTATGTTTGTTATGTATGTATGGTGCATCTGCGTTGTGTATAGCATGTTTCTAAGATGAAAATAGAAAAAAACAAGTAAGGAGTGTTGCACAAAATTCTCATGAATAGATTTTACATTTATGATTTTTTTTCCCTTTCAAATCTCAGGTTTGAAGTAAAGAAAGTATATTTGGAAGACAAATTATCACATCATCATAGAAATTTAGAGATAAATTTGTAATAGAAAGTATGAAAGAAAAATACAATTTCTCAGTGTTGTACTTTTGCTCTACAAATATGGTAGAAAAGAATAAGAATTATAGAGTTTTTAGACTGCCTATAAACATTATTGTTACTCTGAATATGAGATACATTTTAATCACCAGTGAGAAAACATACTACTAGAAGCACTAAATCATATTAATATTAACTTTCTAACTAAAAGGGAAATTAGAAGACCAAAGGAAGTTGTAACTAGATAGGATATCTCACAAGTTCTCCTTGAAGAGGTAAATGGAGTTGATGAAGTTATTTTATTATGTATGTGCAGATATAATAAACAACATAATTTCATGATAATTCAATTATGTTCCTGTGTTCATGATAGATATCTACAAATAGATCATTGTGTAAATAATTATAGTTTATGCACCAACATATGTTTCAGAGGGAAATAAAGGTAGAGAAATTAATAACTACTCACTTATTCTATGAATAACTTGATAAGATCCTTGATATTAAATCAACATACACTTTTATATTCAATTATTTCATCAGAAGAATGGTAGAATATTATAAATAGCATTATGTCATTAATTCATAAAAAAAAAAAAGAAATGGAAATATGAGAAGGAGGAATTTGGTTCTCTCTCCCTCTACCCCAGCTCTGTTCCAGTTATCACAGATGATTAGGAGTTACTGTTTTAATAAGGTATCAGCACCTTGTTATTCCTTTATTTGAAAAGGAGCATCCACACTGCTGCCTAAAGGCAAAAACTTTAGTCATAAAACAAGGTTTCCAGGTGATCCCTAGAAGAAATAGTCCAATTAGAGTGAGGGATGGGTGCTCTTGAATGAGAGATGGAAGATTTTCTCTTTTTAACTCTATTCTTCCTATCTGACAAGGTGTCTGACCCAGCAGGAGACATCTACTTTAGCACCTAAAGAATTTGCTAGTGTGGTAGGAATAGCAGTAAGCGAAAAACTCTAGACAGACATCAAGACAGACTGATACAGGCCAGTCACTTGAAGCTAAAAGCAGCTTTGAGGAGCATGATGACTGTCAGTAGAGAAGATAGACCGTCAGCTATCTAGTCTTGGCAATCAATTGTAGGGAATTAAAAACATGGAGTTGTAAAACTAAACTTATGATTTGATTGGTCACACGTACTTCATAACCATTTTAATCTAAGTTTCCATTCACTTTCCCAGAGATATTATGTGCACTAGTGGGAAAGCATACCTCAAATTTGTAGAGGTATTTTGTAGCTACTATTTTTGCTCTATTATTTTAACAAATGGCTTTTTATGAGCTACTCATATACTAGCTAACTGATAAGGGAAAGTTTTGGTTGATATATTAGCATATCAGTAGGATTTCAAACTCCAAGGCTACACTAAAACTTGTGGGAGTAGATGATGAACTCTAGTGGGGTAACCCAGATGGTAGTGCTACAAAAGGAAAAAAAAATCTTGGTGAGAAATTGGACTAAGCAAAGTTAATTCAAGGAAATTTAAGGATGTTATTTGGAAGGACTATGATCAGATGAAAAATAGAAAAAAATCTAGACCAACTTTTTTGACAAGCTTTCAACCATTAAATAGACCATGAAGTAGACATAATACATTTGGAATTTCACATTACAATCCTGGATATTCTTCTTGTAGTAGTAAAAATATCATTGAGAGAAAGAAAGAAAAGAATGAGTATCTGGATTAGATCAACTTTACGAAAAGAAAATCTCTTCTAGAAGCAATACAATATGGAAGACATTAAAGAACAGATTCTCAAATTACCTGAAGGAAAAGAATAAAACCTGGATAAAAAATTGAAAAAAGAAAACTTCAGGCCTTAAAAAAATGAACAAAAGAAAGCCAACATCTACTTAATTATCTGTGCAAAGATTTTTTGAGAATAATATACTTGTGTATTAAAGGAATTTTTATTGATATATTAAAACAAAAACTTCTCCTTCTCTTCCCCTTCTTCTTCTTCTGATATTTCACAATAGACTGTATCTTTACCATCACACAAGTGACTAACAGGTATAGAGAATATAGTAATCTAAATTCATTTATTGTTTTTGAGTATCAGTAAAGAATTTGATTTAGTAAAGCATTGTCTTCCAAATATTCCCAATTATACAATATTCCTTGAAAGATTAACAATAGAAATAAACTTGTTCAGTTATATCCATTAGGCTCATTTTTGCAATTGTCATATTTGTAGTTGTCATAACAATCCAAAGTAGAGTTCAAATGAGTTAGTAGATAATGTGGCCCTCATGATGTTTCTGATTTCATTAAAGTTCAGAATATGTCACTTCCACATTATAAAAATGATTTGTAATCACTCAAAACAGTTTGTCCTATTTAAACAGGAAAAAACCCTAAATGAATGAAGAAAATTTATTGTCCAGACTGATATGCAGTTTGAGGAAAAATCTATCAAGCTTGTTGATCAGTTTATATTATTTTAGAAAGATACTGAAAATGATCTTTGATCTGCGTCCAGAATTCAACATGAGGATAAGAACAAGCTATATCTCCTTGGAAAAATTATGAAATGCTGTAATGACCTAAAGCTCCTCCATGAAATAGCAAAACCACATTTTTTTCCTTTAATGCTAAATGGTCTTTTGAATATGTTTATGACCATGGAACACTATAGTTTTTAAACCACTTTAGTTGAGGACCACCCAAAATTCATTGGAGAAAAACCTGGTGAGCAGGAATAATACAAATAGGAATGTACATGGAAGTATTGTTATAAAGAATGTAACCAAAGAAACAAATAGTTTTTTTTTAAATGATCCAGTCATATAGGAAAACTGAAAGGTAGCCAGTGACAGACTAAATAATCCATTTGAATATTTCTGATGTCAAGAGAATGTGAGCAACATCTGCAATACTTGAATTAGTGAACTATTATAGAACTATGGAAAGACATATGTGAGAGTATTGAATTGGTTGCAATATGCATCATTGAAGAAATATCTTCATTGATGAAATTATAGATCAGTCAAGAGTAATTTGCTGATATTATAAAAAACAACAGGATATTGTTTTCCATAGTGAAACTGCAAAAGCCATTTACAAATAATTGAGTCAAGTTCATTATATATATCTAGCACCTGTTAATATATAGGTATGAATGAACCAGTCCTATAGGTTTTCATATAAATATATATATCATAGCCTAGACAATATGCATTTTTATTAATTTGATTTTTTCTTTTTGTATTAGTCTGAATTCTGAGTTATTATGCATCTCACTGAGGAAATCACCTGCAAACAGGAGAATTAGCTAGACATTCAGAATCTATATAATAATCTACCATCTTAATCTGATTGCACTTTATATTAGTAGCAAATTTTTTAGGTAAGCTTGTCTCATTGTTTTATACTCATTGAATATTCATCAGATGGTCACTGAACAAAATCACATATCTTTCAAGAAATTTAAAATTATTTTGACATGTATCCCCATAGCTCAGCATAGTGCCTGCCATGTTGTGGGTACTTAATAAATAAATGTTTATTGGATTGGTCTCCCTGTTTTAGAGAATTAGACTACAAGTGCAAACTCACAGGTCTAATCCCAATTCTGATTAGTATGGAATATGTGTCCTGTTATGTTTCTGACCTGAGTCAGTTTGACCCTCTTTAGGCAGATTGGTGGCACTGCACTTCTTATAGCTCACTATATAGGTGACACAGTGTACTCCTAATTTGTTTTAGTCTTAGTGTATTTTATACTTCATCAATTCAAATGTTCTATCAGGATCAATCTCCTAAGAAGCAGGAATTATGGGAGTAGTCCACCATACACAGCATTATTTTTTTTACTCAAGCCACATTTTAAAACATATTTTTCATTGTTGTTCCCTATACTCACTTTTATAATAAAGTCATTAAATATTAAAGCATATATTGATTTAATTTGGACAGCTTTATCCAATTCTTCATAAAACTTTCTATCTGCTCATCATCCTTATCCTCCATATGCTATAATTTATATTGGCATTTAACTTGCAATTGTCTTATTAAACATAATAATATAATAAAATATATAACAATAATACATGCTCTTACAGTTTACAAAATGCTTTTAATAACTGTTGTAGCATGTGCTGACCACAGATCCCCATTAAACTGATATTTTAAAAAACTCTGATATTATTAAAATATTTGCACAAATTCTTTCATTTTCTTCTCTAAGAATAATTTATGAGGCATTCTTCTATTTAGCTGCAACTTTTTTCACCAACTATTTTTTGTTATTATTCTCTTCCCCTACTTGTATATTTACTTGGTTGGTCATTGGACAAAAAGCTTCCCTTTTAGAGGACTCAGATAACATTAGAGATTGTGCAATTATTAGTATGCTCTGCTCCATTTTCTCTCACTCTGGTACTGTAATTGTAGAAGCAGAAAGTCACTGTACAGGATTACTTTATATTGTTTTTTTTTTCATCCTTGCTGTGGTCTTTTCATTGTTGAGTATCTAACTACTTATGATGAGCTTCTCACAGTGAGGCTGGCATTAGAACAGAAATAGTCTGTTCCTAGTACTGTAAGTAAAGTCATTTCAATATAGTTAAATCTGACAGAGCTTTTGTTTCATTGGCATAGAATCTGAGAACCCAAGATTATCTCAATATCACAATAAAACATCTTATTTTGAACAAGTCACATTTCTGTAAAAATCCACCTGGAAGGTTATTTTCTGTTATGTATTTGTTGAGACTATTCCAGTTTATCATAATGGTCTATTCATCCATGGCAGTTGTTAAGCATTGAATGAGAAGATCAAATAGAAATTTAGTTAATCCAATTTTATTTTTAAAATAAAAGAAAGTAAACGATTTTTGGCTGTGTAATTTGGCAGCCCAATTAACAATTAACAATTAACAAAGTTCAATGAATATAAATGGCTGACTTGAATGTGTCAAATATAGCACAACACATATTGAAAAAAAATTAACCATTAAAACTATTTTAAATGGATCATTGTACTAGAAATCTTTCACATTCAAACTACTATAATTAGAATTACAAGATGAATACTAACATCCCTACTTTTGGAATATCTGATTTCATCTAAACCCTCTTAAAATGGCAATAAGAGACATAAATAAGATTCCCTTCTATTTTAGACATCATTAGGTTAGGTACAAAGGGTAAAATATTTAAATGTTAGACGCAAGAGTAAACTTTGCAGCAATAGTATTCATTTAGGTTGAAAATGAAAATAAAAAGTTATATTATTAAGAAGAAGTTCCAGTAATATTATATTACATACCGTATAATCCACTGGCAAAAATTATTTGAATTGTGAGGTTTTGGATAATTAAGTGAATGGAAATGTCCAGTGGAACCGGTCAACATAAAATTTCCATCACAAGCTGTAACTGCAAAAAAGGGGCAATCAATATTTGTCAATCATGTCTGGACATATCTCCCAAAGTTTTAAATTGTTTTAATATCAATAATTGGGTTATAGTTTCTTTATGATCAGTGCTGTGTCTATTTTTAGTAATGGCTAGTGATTTACTAAATAAAACATTGGGCCCACAATTAGAAAATTTGAGTTCAAATCTGGCTTTAAACATTAATATCCATCTCATATAGTTCAATCAAATATTTATTGTATAAAGTTATTATGTTAGTGAAAGAAATAGATAACATCAGTATCAACTTTGATGATGATTCTAAGGCATTGGATGACCAAGTCAGGATCCCAGAAAAGATTCTGGCATTTAAATAGGTGGAAATGTAAAATTTTATATTGAAGTTTAAGAAATCATTTTCATGAGGGAGGGATAATTAAACAGTAGTTTATCTGAAAAGGAGAAAATATTTCAAGGAACCAAAATGGAAACATTCAAATATTATAGAGCTATAGTCCAGATCTAGTAGCTATCATGATGAATAAAGGAGGGCTTTGAATATGATATTTTGTAAGGCAAAGGAGTATGATTGCAGCTAAGAGTAATCTATCCAGTAAAAAGGAGTACAATCCTATTGGGGGGAAATGGATATTTAATGAAATAGAAAACTTTCAAGATTTCCCAATGAAAAGAACTAAAAAGAAAATTTGATTTTAAATACAAGACTTGAGAAAGGAATAGAAAGACAAATATAAGTTAGAAATCATGAGAAATTTAATATGGTTGATCTGTTTATATTCCTAAATGAGAAGATGTACCACACTTTCAAGAATTTTATTATTATTAGGGCAGTAGAAGGAGTTTAGTTAGAGAGAACAGGAATGAGTCTATTAAGCTGGAATGATTGAAAAAAGAAAAATGTATATGTAAGAAAAGGGGATGCAATGGAAGGAGGGAGAAGGGAGAGGAAGATTTATTTCACAAAAAAGCCTGCAAGGAATAATTTTTATAATTTATTGGAAAATGAGGGTAGGCTTTTGAAAGTAGGCAATTTTACTCAATTGAGCATAGAAATTCATCTTATCCAATAGGAAGTAGAAGGAGAAAGGGCTAAGAGAAAGGGGGGGAGTGATAACAAGAGGAGAACAGATTAAGGGAGAGAGGGGCAGGGTAAAAAAGGAGAGAAAGAAGGAGGATAAATAGAAGAAAATAGGATGGAGTTAGAAAATAGGATGCTAATTACACAGTTAGCATACAGTTTGCAATGATAACTTTCACTGTGAATGAGATAAACTCACCCATAAAGCAGAAGATGAGAGGAAAAGATGGATTAGAAAACAGAATCCAATAATATGTTGTTTATAAGAGACACTTGAAACAGAAAGTCACACAGTTAAAATAAGGGGCTAGAGCAGAATCTATTAAACTTTGCCTAAAACAAAAAAGTCAGGAGTAGCTTTTTAATCTCAGATAAAGCAAAAGAAAATATACCTAACTGAAAAAGACAATCAGATAAACTACATTTTGTCAAAAGATATCATAGACAATTAATTAATATCAATACAAAACATATGCATCAACTGGCATAAAATTCAAATTCTTAAAAGAAAATTTAAATGAAATAAAAGAGGCAATAGACACTAAAATAATTTTAGTGTAGGACCTCACAGAGGAAACTTTATAAAATAAAAGCCAATTCCCAATTGTCAAAAGGTCAAAGGATATAAACAGATAGTTTTTCAAAAGCAGAAATCAAATCTATCTATCATCATATGAAAAATGCTCTAAATCACAAATGATTAAAGAAAAACAGATTAAAACAACTCTAAGGCATCACCTCACACCTATCAGATTGGCTAACTTGACTGAAAAGAAAAATGAGAAATGTTGAAGGTTGTAGAAAAACAGGTACACTAATATATAGTTGGTACATTTGTGAATTATAATTACTACTTTTGTGATAGCGAAGAATTGGAATTTGAGAGGATGTTGATCAACTAGGAAATGGCTGAACAAGTTGTAGTATATGACTATGATGGAATATTATTGGGTTATAAGAAATGAAGAGGAAGATAGCTTCAGAAAAATCATTTTGAAATCACTTCCAAGGAAATTCAAAATCATATGAATGATACAGAGTGGAATAAGCAGAACCAGGAAATCATTGTACACAAGACACAGTGATATTGTAATGATGATCAACAGTGGAAAAACTTAACTACTGTGATCAATACAATGATTCAAGAAAACATAAAATGCTACCACCACCTCCAGAGAGAGAACTGATGAACAACAAATGTTAATTGGAGTATGATTTTTTCATTTTCTTTATTTTTCTTGGGTTTTTTTGTGTGCAATATGATTAATATGAAAATGTTTTATATGATTTCACATTGATATCATATTGCTTACTTTTGTAATAGGTGGAAAAGAGGATGGAGGAAAGGAGAGAATCTGGAACTCAAAATCTAAAAATAAATAAATGTTACCTATAAATAAGCAATAATTTATTTATTAATAATAAATAAAAGAGTGAGGATGACAGAATAGACAATCTGTTGGAAGACAGGGGATGGAGTGGGATTATTTGGATAAATAGGAGTGTTGACCTTAGAAAGGAGTAAAGCCATTTCATTATGTAAGACAAGTATAAAGGAGGAGAAAGTGGCAGAAAGCAAGTGAGTAATAAAAGGTGAGGAAGAGGAGGGAAAAGTAAGTTCAAGTTGAATGACTTTAAATTTTCTAGAAAAGTTTCTCAGCTGAGGGAAAGATATGAGAGGGAGCCATTGGAAGTTTGAGAGAAGATGTAAAAGTTTGGAAAAGCTGTTGTCGAGAATGGGATAATGTATTGTTGAAGGATGTATAATAGGATTGCTTAACAGTGAGAGTCCAGTGAAGGTTAGGTAATATAAATCAGAATGGTAGTATAAGTTTGTTCAGGAGCATGTGTGTAGGAATGAAGGCAATGAATGATGACTTCTTTTGGTCATAGTCAATGATAAGAGAGGACTAGGAATTTCAGGGGGAAAGGGGAATATATAGAGATGAGTAAGGTATAAGAAGACTAGAAAGTTAGGAAGCTACTTATGAAAAGCTTTATGTTTGATCCTGGAGATGATCTAGAGCCACTGAATTTTCTTGAATATAAATATATAGAGATGAGTAAGGTATAAGAAGACTACAGTTAGGAAGCTACTTATGAAAGGCTTTATGTTTGATCTTGGAGATGATTGGGAGCCACTGAATTTTATTGAATAATGAGGTGATGTGGTCAGACATGCATTTTAGAAAAATCAATTTGGCAGCTGATTGGAGGATATCAATGAAGAAAGATTTGTGGCAGCGATATCAATCAGAAAGACTAATGCAATAATCTTTGCGTGAGGTAATGAAGACCCACACCAGAGTGATGTAGTGTAGATAACAGAAGAGAGGGCATACTATGGATATCAAATTGACAGTACTTAGCCAATAGATTGGATATGGGTTTTGAGAGAATAAGGAGTTAAGTCCTGGGTAACAGAGAATGGGGTCACCTTTTTGGTAATAGGGAAGGAATTTAGTAAAAGAGAAATGGTTATGGGGAAAGGTAATGAACTGTTTTAAATATGTTGAGTTTAAAATGTCTATGCAACATCTAATTTTGGGTTCTTCAATAGGTAACTGGAGATTTGAGATCATAGATTAGAAGAGAAATTAGGGCTTAATAAGCAGATTTATGCATCATTAGTAAGATATTATCAGCGTGGGAACTGATGAGATTATTAAATGAAATAGCATCAAGGAAGAAGAGAAAAGGGCCCAGGACAAAACCCTGGAGATAGCCATGTTTATCAGGCATGAAGTAGAAAAAATTCCATCAATGGAAGCAGAGGCAGTCAGAAAGGCAGGAAAACCAATAGTGAGTATCAAGGAGAGTAAGGTGAACAACAGTGACAAAGGCTGTGGAAAGACTTACATGAACTGATTCTAAGTGAAGTGAATAGAAGCAAGAAAACATTATACACAGCAACAACAAGATTTTGTGATGATTAGTTGTGATGGACTTGGCTCTTCTCAACAATGTGATGATTCAAGACAGTTCCAGTAGACTTGAGATGACAAGTGTCATCGGCATCCAGAGAGAACTATGGAGACTGAATGTGGGGAAAAAGCATTTTCACCTTTTTTGTTTGCTTGTTTGCTTTTTTTTCCTCATGTTTCTTCCCCTCTTTTGATTTGATTTTTCTTGTGCAGCATGACAAATATGCAAATATGTTTAGAAAAAATGGCATGTGTTTATCTACATTAGATTATTTGCTGCCCTGGGGTGGGGGGGTGGAGGGGAGAGAGGGAGAAAAATTCAAAACATAAGATTTTGCAAAGGTGAATGTTGAAAACTATTTTTGCATGTATTTGGAAAAAATAAAATACTTAAAAACAGTAACTAAAGCTGCAGAGAGGTTGACAAAAGTGAGGGTTGGGAAAAGCCCAATTTTGGCAATTAAGATATCACTTGTAATTTTGGAAAGCTCAGCTTCAATTGAATAATGAGTTTAGAGGCCTCAAGAGAGTTTAGAATGAAAAGAAAGGAAATAGAAAAGGGAGGAGGATATAGAACAATAAATAGCAAAGATAGGTCAAATAAGAACTTTTTCAGACTGGAGGAGATATGGGCTCTGTAGACAATAATTAAGCAATCAATAGATAAAGAGAGAATGAAAACAAGTGAAAGAGTGGGGATGATAGAGGGGGCAATCTTCTAGTGAATGGGATAGTGGATTAATTAGGGAAGGTAAAACAATTGTTTCATTGAGGGTCTCATTGCGAAAACATTACAAAATTTGTTATGGGTCCTGTTGTGATTTTCTCTATCTTTATCACCCAAAGTGTGAGAAGGAGCAAAACCTGTGAGTGGATGATGAGAAGTAGGCTAAAACTAAGGGTTGGCAGAGTAAGATCCACAATATAATAAGAGATCTATAATCAAGAGAAGAGGACAGTGTACAGCTGATATTTGATAGAGAGTAGATTGATAAACACATATAAACTATAGCACATACAACTACTTACCACAAATTCTACTGCTTTCATCTGAAGCATCAGAACAGTTTGGTTCTCCATCACAAAACAGTTCTTCAGATATACAGTTTAGAGTATCAGCACAAAGTTTTGAACCAGGGAGGCACTCAACTGAGAATTTAAAAAAAAAGATAAGGAAAAAAATTGAATTTTCCTTATCTATATTGAATGGACTACTAAATACTAAGTTTGGTCATTTTCAAATTAACTCTGTAACATCTAAGACTGGTGTTGTATACAGTAATAGTATGCTAATTCAAATGGAAATTTTTCTATATATGATAAATCAAAAAAATAGAAACTGAAAATCAGATAGGAAATTGAATATCAAGAATGCAGGATTCTTGGAAGTGATTTCAAAATAATTAAAGTTTAAAACATTGGCAATCTGTGCTAATGTCCTACTTGGATATTTTTGTTGAAGTAAGAAAGGTCCCATCAAACAGCTTAGCTAGATTTGGAGAGGTTTAATTACAAGCAGATTGGTCACTAGTAATAATTTATTTGGTCACAATTGATGAAATGACTCACCAAGAGTTTTTCAAAAAATCAGATCTATCTGGATAGAGGAGACATTAATACCAACTTAAATCATTTGAAATATTTAAATACTGCCATCACACTTTGAAGTTTAATTTTTAATATTAATATTAATACTAATGTGTGGAAAACATTTTATGGTAATTTGGGGAGATCAAAATTAAAGTTAATTCCCATTTGGTAGAGGTCACAAATGTATTCATTTTTCTGGGATGCAATAAAAATAATATACACATGCAATATCAGATATACTAATGTCTTAGACATAATATACATTCAATAATTACTTGATGAATGAATAAAGGAACAAATAAATTTAAAACAAACTTTTAAAATATTTTTATATTTTTGAGAGACTTGTGGGGAAAGTGTTAAGGTATGTAGGTTTACCTGGGCATGACAGCTATTTTTTTTTTTCCTGAGGTTGGGGTTAAGTGACTTGCCCAGGTCACACAGCTAGGAAGTAAGTGTCTGAGATCAAATTTGAACTTGGGTCCTCCTGAATTCAAGGCTGGTGCTCTATCCACTACACCACCTAGCTGCCCCATTACAGCTATTTTTAACTTCTATCACATCCTCCTTCCCCAATGAACATACAAGAAAGGTCAGAAGATTCAAGGGCTTCTGAATATTTGTTGGATGTTTAGGGTTAATGATTTTTCCCTGATATATGATATTCACAGTGTATTGCTGAAGGATGTACCAGGAGAGGGAGAAGATGAATACTTTCAGGATGATTATGATTCATTTGAAGACAAAGTGTCTTAAAGTATAACAAGCTAAACTACATGATAATGTGAATCTCTCAGAACCAGAGGGAGAGTATCTAATAACATTGGGAAACAATACAACAGATGAAGAACAATGGAATAGAGTCAAACTCCAAGCTGAAGAAAGTAGAGAATAAAGTCTAAGAAAATTCTGAGCATTTCAGATTTGCCTGACTTATTACTAAAAAGACAAGACTATCCTTTGTAATATGATTGACTATTTCTGTTATTAATATGGTCAATTACATTTGTTGTTTTCCTAATATTGAGCTAATCCAGTACATAAATCTAAAATGGTTATTGTGTATAAATTTTGATTATATAGTAATCTCTTCATTAACATTTCATTTAATATTGCACATTAGAGATTTTTGTTTATCATTTTCTATCTTGTCATCCCCTGGTGTTTGTAAAGATCACATTCATATTCTAGACATAATTTGGAAGAATGCTTTATTTTTGCTGAAATTTTACACAATACTTGAAATTATTTTTGTTTAAATGTTTGATAGGACTCATTTGTAAATTCAGCTGAGAGTTATGGGTTTTTTCCCTTTTTCAGAATTCACATATGACTTGGGTACCTTAATTGGCTTATTCAAGCTATATGGTTATGTTAATCAATGGATTTTCCATTTTTTGTAAATATTCATAATTTCAGTTTAGTTTTTAGGTTTTTTTTTTGGCATAAACTGCTTAGTTTCATATGAACATATGAATGTTCATATGAACATTTAGTTTCATAAAACATATTCTCAGTTTTCTTTGTTGTGAATTTTCCTTTTTAATTTTTGATCCAAATAGTTTTATACTCTTTCTTTAATTTAGGCTAATTATTTATTTTTGGTAGTTTTTACAATAGCTTGAAATCAATAAAGAAATTTCTTTCAATTTTAACTTCTTTGGTTTTCATAATATTTTTGGTGTTTTATTGGGCATATTCTGATTGCTTATTTTCTACTTTTAAAAATTTGAGGCCCAATTTGTTTATATCTTCCCTTTCTCTCCAATAAGGTTTTGGTATGTTGTTTCATTATTTTTATTTTATGAAATTTTTTATATATTATAGGAGCTGTTCTTTGATCCACCAATATTTCAACACTAAATTTTCTAGGGTCAATAAATTTTAATCCTTTCTTCAAGTATATTATATTGAATATGATTTTTATTACATAATTTTTAGTATAGACTATTTAACATTCTTGCTTTTCTATGCTTGTTTGTAAGTTTTTTAATGCTCTAATATAGCATCAGTTTTTGTAAAGGTGTCATTCAATCCAAGAAATATATATACTCTTTTCTGTTCCCATGTAATAATTTCTAGATATTGATCATCTCTTTTTTTTTCTTATGTTACATTCAGAGACTTAATGTGTTTTCGTGTTTATCTTAAATGTATCTAGGTTTGAAAGGAGATCATTGAGATTGTCCATTAGTATAGTCTTACTATTCTGCTTCTAAATCAATTTTCATTCAACTATTTGTGTGTAAATAGTTTTATGTATTGATGATAATTCATTATTTCATACCTTTAAGCATTATTTCATACCTTTAAGCATTATGCAATGTGCTTACTTATTTGTTTGATCTATTTCTACTGCTTCCCAGACTAAAATCAGATTGCTAATCCTAATCTTTTGAGTTTACTCAAAGTATGAGAGATTTTGATGCAGCTCCTAATTTTAATTCCACAAATCTTGATGTTTCAAGTTTCTTTCCAATAGATAACTTGGGATGGATTCTACTAATTCATTATATTATCTTCTTCTTTATGAGTCATTCATTCCATTCAAAGTTATGATTGTGAATTGGGTCTTTCCCATCATCCTATCCCTTGTACTTTTCGTCTCTTTGCCTATCCCTCCAGATCTCTTTCAAAAAAAAATGATGAAAGAGTTTGAATTTGTTTTAATGCCAATGATCTATAATTAAGGGAATATGTTTTTCCTTTATTTCCTCCTTTTTTTCTTTCCCTTGCCCTGCCCTTGTTTGTATCTTTTCTCTTTTATTTTTCTTTACAATTGCACCTTTGTGCACCTTTGCCTGCCAATGTTGTATTTTATTTTACTTATGATCTTATCTATCTTGCCATCATCACAATTAAGGAGTTAAGATTAATGTATTCTATGCTATATTGTCTTGGTGTGTGTGAGTTCAACATTTCTTCATCTGATTCAAATGAAAATGAAGCTTGTGTTACACATTTCTCTTCCCCTTTGCTCCCTTATTTCCCATTCCATATTCAAATATCTTAACATTAAAAATTCCAATTATGAGAAATATCTCCTTCATTCCCCTTTTTGTCCCAGTATATTCCCCTATTTTTCTCATTACTTTCTTCTGAGAGTATCAAAATAGAACAGAATTATCCCAAATCCCTTTGCTTATCTAATTTACTTTTTTCAATGATGCTTAAAAGATACTAGTATTCTGATAGGACACTTTTTTCTTGTCCTTTTGCAATATAAACAGTTTATCATAATACAATTTGATACAACTGATCAAATGTCATTTTCTTTCTATGTTTTTCTCTTGATTCCTTCCTAAGTTTGTTTTTTTAAAAATCCATTCAGCTTCAGACCAGTTAAAAATTGTATTTAAGGTGAAAATGGCTAAATTATAGTGGTGGCTATATGAGTGGAGAGAAGACAATGTATGCAAGAGATCATGACAACCCTAACCCTAAACCTAAACCTAAACCTAAACCCTAAATTCATGCCCTAACCCTAATCCTAACCCTAATCCTAACCCTAACCCTGTAATAACAATAGTATTTGGCAAGATGGTAGGAGTAAAAATGAAGAGTTGAGGATGACAATGAGCTTGCCATTATTGGTGACTAGAAGGATCGTGGTGCCTTTTGCATTAATAGAGACGTTCAGAAGGGAGGAGAGTTGGAAGGGAAGAATAAATTATATTTTGGACATGCTGAGCTTGAGATGGCTAAAGGACTTCAAATTAGAGAGGTCATAGACATGTGTTATTAAATCTCAGGAGAAGAAAAACTGTATACAGTGACCTGAGAAGCATCTGCATAGAGCTGATAATTGAATCCTGGTGACAAGATCACCAAGAAAGGCAGTAAAGAGAGAACAGAGAAAATGACCTAAAACAGAGACTTGAGGGATTGTAAGGGTCACTGGGAGTGACATGGATGAAAAAGAATCAAAGAAGATTGAGAAGGCACTCTCAGATTTTTAGGGAACAGGCAGTGAAGCAGGAGGGAAAAGTGACATGAAAACATAGAAAGGAGAGAATATCCAGGAGGAGAAGAAGAGTACTGGTTTAAAGTTTTTAAATTTGAACTCAAATCAGTTTTTGCTCTAATTCAAAAACCAAAACATCACTGCCATCTACTGGGGATTAAAAGTTGATTAAAAAATATATTAAAATTCTTCCCTAAATCCTTTCAAACTTAAGAGACTTGAAACATCTGAGAAAACAAAAGTTATTATGTTCATGAATCTAAGTAAGTAGAGAAAATTGTCTGTCTTAAACATTTGTGACCTCTTTATAATCTTTTTAGGTTCTAGATGGTTGAGCTAAGGTAGAATTAAAACATACTTAACAAATATGTACTGGATGAAGTTTTCTAATTTCTGGTATGCCAACATGATTTTAGTTAAAGGATAAAGATCCCAAACAAATTAGAATAATAGAAGAATAAGTGACACTTAAGAGATCATAAATATATGGGACATGCATTTTGCAAAGTTAGATAGTATATTTTGAGTGAGATTGTCAGTTAAATCCCATTAAGTCAAATCAGTGTTCTCCTATATAAACAACAAAAACAGAGTTTTATTCAAAATATTTTCCCTAATTAATAGATCATTGCTTATAAAATCTATTTCAGGTCATTTTTATGGAATGGTTAAAGAAATAGGCCATTGGTCTGGAAATAAAATTGTCAATTAATCTTTTCTTTCCAAGGATTAAAGGATTCAGGAAACTTGTCTCAGATCTACTACTAACTTAGCCTCAGTTTTCTCCCATTTAAAATGAAGGAGGTTTTCTTAGAACATAGGTCTAGAGTTAGTATTTTCGAGAGCATATTGCCCAGAAGTTTTAAACAAAAACTTTTGCATCCTAATCCCTCTTTTTGGAATGACATTTTAAAATGTATAACAAGAAAATACATAAGATTACACAGGTAATCAATTATATTGAGAGATAACTATCAAAATGCTAAAACAAGACAAGTTCATAAATCCCAGTTAACTTTACTTGATGTAGCTCAAATCTTTCCTTTTAGGGATGAATAAAACTGAGCTTAAAAGAAGTAAAATGATTTGTAAATCACCACGTAAATCACCATGTCGCAGTATCTGAAGTAGGATCCCATCTCAAGTTTTCCTTATTCCAAGTTTAGTGCTCTATCCTCTCATAATTTACTAAAGTCCCTTAAAGTCATACAGA
Source organism: Sminthopsis crassicaudata (assembly GCF_048593235.1). Taxonomy (NCBI): domain Eukaryota; kingdom Metazoa; phylum Chordata; class Mammalia; order Dasyuromorphia; family Dasyuridae; genus Sminthopsis; species Sminthopsis crassicaudata. The sequence continues at coordinate 261,658,957 of NC_133619.1, read as the reverse complement.
GAGATTTCATCAGTAATGAAATTTGGAAGAAGGATTATTTTTTTTTTACCCTGGAGTAAGTTCATTTACCACTGGATGGCTAAATTTCCTTTCTGTAGCAATGCTATATGATCTAATTGTGTGTGTGTGTGTGTATAAATATATATATATATATATATATATATATATATATATATATATATAGCTCCCTAATGATGAATGTATCTAAGTGCTATCCTGGGCACTATTTTGTTCTTTGCAAACTCATCAGGTTTTGTGTTTCAGTTGTTATGTCTACATAGATCAAGTGAAGGTCTAGAGGTTATTGAGCCTGAATGAAAGTGGTAGTCATGTGGATATAGAGAAGGCATCTTGCATCAACAAGAGATAAACTGAAGTGGTAATAACAAGTTTGGGGCATTTATTTGGCCATATTGGGTGAGACACATCTAACAATCAAGGATAATGTCAAGTTTACAAACCTGAGATACTAGAAGAATAGTGGTCCTTTTAATAGAAATAGGGAATATAAAGAACAGAGAATTTAGAGGGAAAGATGATGAGTTTTATTTTGAACATATTATTTTGAGATTCCTTTGAAGATTCAATTTGAAATATTCCACAGGTGATTTATGAACTAGGATTAGAACCCAATCCCTGAATCGGTGATATAAGGCTAGACCTGGACAGATATATCCAGGAATCATACACAAAGAAATGATGGAAATGGGAATTGATTGGAAACTGATATTACCAAGAGAGAATGTAGAAAAGAAAGAGTAGGAAAACTAGGACAGGCGGGATTTAGATGATCAATCTGCAAATGAAATGAGAAGGAATGATCAGATAAATAAGAGAACTATGAGAAAGTAGTGTCATTAAGAGCCTCTAAGTTCACATGGGATAGAGTGCTGGGCTTGAAGTCAGGAACCTCTTAGTTCAAATCTAGCCTCAGATACTTCTGTATCTGATAGTTCTGTAATCCTGGCCAAGTTAATAACCTTATTTGTCTTAGTTTCCTCGTTTGAAAAATGAGCTAGAAAAGAAAAATGACAAACCACTCCAGGAACTTTGCCAAAACAAAACAAAAACAAAAACCAACAGGGAGCAAGAAGAGTTGGATATGATTGAAAAACAACTATTGAAAAACAACTGAACAATGACAGAACAACAACAGCAAAATTGTCAATAAAGCCCAGAACGGAGAGACTATACAAGAAGATCCAGATTAATAGTGTCAAATACAGTAAACAGATTGAGATAGATAAAGACTGAAAAACATCATGAAATTTCTCAGAGATTATAATAACTTTGGGTAAAGAAATTTCAGTTGAAGAAATGAGGTAGGGAGTCAAAATGAAAAGAGCTAAGGAAATAGAAAAGATGAAGTAGAGGCAACAAATGTAAGCAACTTTTTCTGGGAGTTGGTTAAAGAAAGAAAAGAGATATAGAACAATAGTTTGAGGGGATGGTTTTGTTATTGTTCAGTCATTTCTGACTCTTCATGATCCCGTTTGAGGTTTTCCTGACAAAGATACTGGAGTGGTTTGCCATTTTCTTTTCCAGCTCATTTTTCAAGGGAGGAAACTGAGACAAACTTGTCCAGGGTTACACAGCTAGTGTCTTCCAAGAGAAGTCTTCTGGACACCAAGTCCAACATTGTATCCATCATTCCATCCAATCGTGCTGAGAGGGCAGTAAAACGAAGCCATTTTTTTAAAGGATGGGAGAGACTTCAGTCTGTTTGGAAGTGTAAGAAAGAAACCATTTGAGAGGGATAGATAGAAGATTTTTTAAAATGGGAGCTGATTAAGGTTGAAACTTGCTGGAAAAGACAGAAGGGGATTGGATCAACTGTACATAGAGGAGAAGGTTAACCTCTTTGTCAAAGATGGAGAGGAAAAAGGAGATAATGAAAGATAATGTCAAGGAGTTTTGAGATAAAAATAGGGGAGGAAGTTCTTTTATGTTTAGTACTTACAAATAAAGAGAAGATGAAGCAGAGGATCCCTTCTGTTGAGAAACTACTTCCTTGCTAAACTTTTCTGGGAAATTAGAATTATTGAAAGAGAGAAAAGTGGAGGGATCTGTGTTAAGCTTTTACAAGGAACTGACACCAGGTATAATTGATTAATTTCTTTTTTATATAAAAAAAAGTGAGTAAACTCAAGGGATAACAATTTTATTTCCACTGGGAAGCACAAAACACAGGGCTTTGGAAGGAAGCCATGCCCCACAGAGAGTGCCATCTAGTGGTTAGATACAGAAGATTAGCTTATATCCCCATACTTTTGTTTAACATTGAAAATCAGTTATTCTGTTTGTTTCTATACTAAAGGCTGAAATATTAATCAATTAATATAATAGTTCAAAGAATATTAAATATTAAAGAATAGTTGCAGAATAACAACTTGTTCCAGAACTATTTCTATCTGACCTATGCTGAATTCAAAGATTGGGAAAATAGCATATATAATAATAGCAATAACAATAATAATGATTTCAGTATAATAATGAACTCCATTTAAATGAGTAAGTTGAATATTAATTATATATTTTAAGCTCTGAAATATGGAAGTGTGTGTGAGAACACTAAAGTTTAAAATATTTTCTTTTTCTGTTTCTAAAGCAATAGTTGTTTTTTTTTTAAATAAAAGATTGGGTTTATTTTTTTCTTAATTAGTTTCATGCTGTCATGATTCTTGATTTAGTCTAACACAAATACTAATTTTAATGCAATCTGTCTGTCTAAATTTTTCAAAACTATGAACTGATGAAAACCAATGACCTCATCCTGCTTCATTCTACATGCCCCCTCATATTCCCATATATATGAATACTAATAAATCCAGAGACTGGGCTTTCACTTTTTGCTTCACCTTTCTTGTAGGTTAAAACAGATTTAAGTTCCTTATGTTTCTTTCCCTTATTTCTCATTTTTAATCAGGCAATTTAAAAAATGACCCTCATTTCTCTAATCTTGGGTATACTATTATCTTCCTATGTAGATGATAAAACAGTATCCTATTGATACTAGTCAGCTCTTTGTCTAAAACTCTATATACATTTGAGCATTGAAGGGATTCGGGCCTTTAAGTAAAGTGGGAAAACTGCTTTTCAGTCCCACATCCATCCAAAGCCATTCCACCATGTACTTGTCTGGGTAACATTATGGGAACAATGAAGCCATTATTTCTGAAATTGTTCATTGTTGGCCTCTGTTCTCTTCCTCCCCGGTGTGTAGAGATAAAATCTTATTTATTATTACCCCTGTTTATCTCTGCTGCTCTTCACTGAGACCCTCCTGTACTATAAATATGTCTTCTCTTTCCTGAATGAGAAAAATGGCAAGAAGACCTGAATTCTAGTACCAGTTGTTCCCTAAGATTGTTATCAGAATAAAAAGAATTGTTATATATGAAAACATCTTAAGAACCTAAAGATGGAGAAATGTTATTCACAAACTGACCTTTGGTTGTTGGAGGATTGCTAGTTGTAAGTTTGTCAGCACCTGTTAAAGGTAAATAAGAAGTTATTTTATTTAAATGTTGACAGCATTTAACAGCAATCATACACCTCCTGATATCCTTTCCTGGAATGGACAATGTAAATATACAGATTGTTCTGTTTTTCTGCCTTCTGGAAGGTGTCTGGCATAATGTAATAGGAAGTCAGGAAACCTGGGTTCTAAATCCAGCTGTGCCAGTAGCTAGCCGTGATGTGGGATCAGTTCACTTGCCTAGGTATTGATGTTTTTATTTGGAAAATAAGGGTTTTGAGTAAGATGGTTTGGGGCATTGTTTTTTTTTTGTTTTGTTTTGTTTTTTTTTAGCTCCTTGGTATATGCTTTTCTATTTAAGAATTTAAAATGAACATTTTTAGGGTCATAACTGATTAATCTTGAATTTTGTCAGTGTAAACATGATTAGTTAAATATTTCTACAAGGCTTTTGTATGTGTGTGTGTGAAAGTTTTTTTGATTTTAGCTAGAAACTTTGTTGCATGAGTGGTATCCTGGAAGGTATCGTGGCAACCAGTATCAGAATACTTTAGTTCAAAACTTTGCACAGCTGTTTATCATCTGTGTTACCTCTGATATCTTAATTAACCACTCTGAACATGATACTGAGTAAAATATTTACAAGGTTTTTATGAAGAATGTTTTGTTTCTTATGTTTTCAATCTTTTGGCTTTGTTTTAATATTTCTTGGTATTGCATCAAATCATTGTTTTCTCTTTAGCTCATTCTAATTTTCCAGGAACTCAGAAAAAAAATAAAGTTGGATGGACTTGTCCAGGACACAAGAATTACAAGAGATTTTGGGAAAAAGGAAGTAAGAAAGAAAAAAAAATAGAATGCCTAAATGATAAAGAACAGCAGGGAGACAGCAGGGAGAACTGATACCTAAGATTGGACAGTGAAAAACCTCGTCCAAGAAATATATATATAATTCTCCTAAAAACAAGTGAAGGAGAGATGGAGAATTATTGGACTATTGAAACTCATGATATCCTCCTCCACCAAAAAAAAGACTAGATAACATTTTCAAGAAAATGTAAAAGAAAACTACCCAGAATTCTTAGAAATCAAAGTGAAAATAGAATCTATCAGAAATATCCTGAAGGAACTTTAAAATTAAAATTCTTAGGAATATAATAACCAAAATTCATAGCATGCAGGTCATAGAAGAAAAATAAGCTACTCTCCCCACCTCCCAAAAGACCACTCAAATACTAAGGAACCAAAGGAAGGATCACATAAGTTTTGTCATTGCCATTATAAAGGAAAGAATGGAATATGATACTCTGAAAGGCAAAAGATAAACCCTTACTACCAAGGATAACCTATCCAGAAAAATGGAATGTGATCCTCTAAGGGAAAAAGATGAATCTTTAATGGAATAGAAGATTTCCAGGCATTTCTGATAAAAAGGATGAGCAGACATTTTGAAAAGGAAATATAAATGCCAAGAGAAACATTTTCTAAATTGTTTATCTAATGTTGTATTAATAAAATAACGAAAGGAGTGTTTTATATGGCTAGAAGAAAAAATAATAATGAAACTCATGAAAGAACAAAAAATCACAAATATCTAGGATAACAAATAATAATAGAAATAATAATCACCAGCATTTTTATAGTGCTCTGAGGCTTATAAAATGCTTTATAAATATTATCTCATTTAATTTTCACAATAATTGTAGAAGATAGGTGCTATTATTATCCTCATTTTACAGATGATGAAACCAAGGTTGAGGAAGATTAAGTGACTTGCCCAGTAAGGGCTAGTAAATATCTAGATATGAGGTCTGGTCTTTCTGCCTTCAGGTCCAGTATCCCATATTGGTCAATGTTTTTTAAAATCTGAAATATATTCTATTAGTACCAGATCTCAAATTGTCTTGTGAAGTGTTATAGTAAAATGATTTGGTACTAATTAAAGATAGAGAAGTCATTCAATGGGACAGATCTTATAACATATAGAAGCAAACAAATACAATATCATAGTGCCTGACAAAATCAAAGTTGTGGAGGAAGGACTCACTATTTGAAGCAAAAAAAAAGTTATTGGAAAATGGATAGTAAGAAGAGGTTTAGATCATATCTCACAACATATACTAAGATAAACTACAAATGGATATGTATGATACAGACATAAGAAGCCTTATAGTAAATAAATTAGAGGAACAAGGAATAAATCACTTTTCAGATCTTTGGGAAAAGGAGGAATTCATGATTAAATTAGTGATAAAGAAGTCTGTATAAGATAAAAGGAGAAATTTTGACTCAATACAAATCTAAAAGCTTTTTCACAAATTTAATGTAACTAAAATTAGAAGGAAAACATAAAGGACACACTCTTACAACATCTTTTCCCCAAGATTTATAAGCAATTGATTCAAAATTTAAATAAAAGACTAAGGGTCATTCTTCAAAAGATAAATCTTCAAAGAATATGAAAAGAGTTTTCAAAGGAAGAAATCCAAACCATCAGCATTCCATATGAAAAAAAATGCTCAAAATTACTATTATTTAGAGTAAGGTAAATTAAAACAAGTTTATGGTTTCACTTTACAGTTATCAGACTGACAAAAAAGATTAGAGATATGTTATTGAGAAATGTTGGCAGAACTTCAAGTAAACAGCATATTCACCCACAGCTGTCAACATTGTAAATTGGTCTAACCATTCTGGTAGTATTTGCATACAAAACTGTGCATACCTTTGGACCTACACCTCTAGGCAATTAAAAAAAATTGTAGTAGCTATATAACTACCATTGCATATGCTAAAAAAGGAAGAAAAATAAACATGTATCAAAATATTTATTCATCTCTTTCCATCATAAGCAAAAATTGTAAATGAATGGGGACCACAGATATTATTATTATTATATTTTTTATCGCTACATGAAATGTTGAGAAAAGCCATGTTTACTTGTAGACTTTGAACTAACAATTGCTATGAGATGCTTCTCTATGAAGTCAAAGAAACGTTATCTTTTTACTTTTGACCCTTAGAGTATAAGACATAAAACAAACAGGAGATAGACTATTAAGCTTGACAAGAACTATGCTAAGTATTAAGGATATAAAGAAAGGCAAAAGTATGGTTCTTGAGGGGCCACAATCTAACCGAAGGTAGCTAAATTGATTGTTACCTGTTATAGCTGAGGAGAAGCTGATGTAACCCTTGCGAGAGAAAAAAAGGTGGAGAAATATTCTGGGAAGTTAGGTAGGAAAGTGGATAGATGATGGTTCTGGAATCAGGAAGACATAATCAAATGCTACTACTGTGTGACCCTGAGCAAGTCATTTAAGTTTTTTGGCCTCACTCTTTACTTGTGTACAAGGGGGATAATATGGCATCTATCTTACAAGGCCTTTTTGAGAGTTAAATAATATAAAAAAATTTGAAATTTTAAAGTACTACAAATATGTTAGATACTATTATTTCCTTAGAAAACTGTTTTCAACATTATCTTACAAAAGGATTTTTGAGAAGAGGTTTTCCTTGATAACCAAAAAAGGCTTAATGGCAAAAAAAAAAAAAGAATTTTCACAAGGGAAGAAAAACCAACTGGTACTATAGTGAGAGATTCAAGTGACTTAGTAAACTTTCTTATAGACAAATTATTGTAAATAGTTATTGATTTCTGTTTGTTATTGACTTCATTAATTATAATATAAAACACAATAATTTATCTTTTCTTTATTTAGAGCAAAGGAAGGGATTTATTTTATCAAGAAATGGATAACTGCTAATGGAAAAAAGAGATAATGAATTGGAGTACAGGCCCCAGTTAATCAATGAAAAAGATTATGATTGTGTTAATGAAAAATAGAATATCAAAATAAACTTGTATAATTTTTATAACTAATATAACAAAATTAAACTTGAAGACAAATCAAATGTTATGCTGACAATTGATTACAAATTCAAAGGATTCTTGTCAAGATCCCTGCTACATCTGAGAGATTATTAATTACAAGTGGCTGTGTATAGAACCTTCTGAGGAGAAAGAGACCTCAAATCTAGTTATTTTCACATTGGGGATAGATTAGGTTAGAGAGAATCAACTGGGACTATTTCTAAGTGAAATCTATTTTAATCACTTCTGTCTTTTTAGAGGTCAGATCAAGAAAATGATAAAATAGAGAGCCATCATTCTTCTTGGGATTGTGCTGACTTATTACAGAGATAGTTTCTGGGAGATGGAATATCCAACTCAAATCAACAGAGGTATTACAATAAAGGTATTTTAAAAGTCCATTTCAGTGTCAAACAATACTTGCTGCTTGAGGGTGGCATAGGAGTTGGGAAAACCTTTGACTGTCATGGTGATTGTCATGGTAATAGATTACTAGCAATGCAAGACCATATCCTAAATAAGCATCAACTGTAATAGTCAGAGCACTTTCTGTAAGATTGGTAAAGCAGGCCATTATAATCAATTTGCCATTCAAGAGCAAATTGACTCATGTGGAATCAATGGTAGCAAAGGTAGATGTTCCAACTGACATGAGGAATATAATTTAACAGAAATAGTTACATAGTTTTTAGTTGGAAATTATACAGTTTCACATTTTCTGAAATATAGCATTCATTATGTCCTGTACTACTCCTTTACCCATGTCCATGTTTAGAATAGTGATAGAGGTAATTCCCAATTTTTGCGCTTCTAGTGAAGGCATTAACCAGCAGAGAGTGCATGATAAATCTTATGAAAAATAACATGCTGGGGCAGCTAGGTGGCGCAGTAGATAGAGCACCAGCCCTGAATTCAGAAGAACCCAAGTTCAAATCTGGTCTCAGATACTTAACACTTCCTAGCTGTGTGACCCTGGGCAAGTCACTTAACCCCAGCCTCAAAAAAAAAAAAAAAAAAAAAAAAAAAAAAAAAAAAAAGAAAGAAAAAGAAAAAAAGAAAAAGAAAAAGAAAAATAACATGCCATACAATCTATAAGGGGTGGGAGGTGTATCAAGATTCCTTTACTCCCCAAAGACCCCAGCTTTTGGGGATAAGAATTTACTATTTGATAAAAACTGCTGAGAAAATTGGAAATTAGTATGACAGAAACTAGGCATTGACCTACACTTAACACTGTATACCAAGATAAGATCAAAATGGGTTCATGATCTAGACATAAAGAATGAGATTATTAACAAATTAGAAGAACATAGGATAGTTTACCTCTCAGATTTGTGGAGGAGGAAGGAATTTGTGACCAAAGAAGAATTAGAGATCATTATTGATCATAAAATAGAAAATTTTGATTATATGGAATTGGAAAGCTTTTGTACAAACAAAACTTATGCAGACAAGATTAGAAGGGAAACAATAAACTTGGAAAACATTTTCACAATCAAAAGTTCTGATAAAGGCATCATTTCCAAAATATATCGAGAATTGACCCTAATTTATAGGAAATCAAGCCATTTCCCAATTGATAAATGGTCAAAGGATATGAACAGACAATTCTCAGACAAAGAAATTGAAACTATTTTCAGCCATATGAAAAGATGCTCCAAGTCATTATTAATCAGAGAAATGCTGATCAATTCTGATGGACATGGCCCTCTTCGACAATGAGATTAAACAAATCAGTTCCATTTGTTCAATAATGAACAGAACCAGCTATACCCAGCAAAAGAACTCTGGGAAATGAGTGTGAACCACTATATAGCATTTCCATCCCTCTGTTTTTGTCCACCTGCATTTTTGATTTCCTTCACAGGTTAATTATACTATTTCAAAGTCTGATTCTTCTTGTGCAGCAAAATAACTATATGGCTATGTATACATATATTGCATTTAACATATACTTTAACATATTTAACATGTATTGGCCTACCTGCCATCTTGGGGAGAAGGGGGAAGGAGGGAAAAAATTGGAACAAAAGATTTTGCCATTGTCAATGCTGAAAAATTACCCATGTATATATCTTGTAAATAAAAAGCTATAATTAAAAAATTCCTTTACTCCTCTTAACCTTAAAGAATAGAGTCATTAATTATTTATTCTTCTCTACAGACCTCAGACTTTTTACTCAGTCATGCAGCCATCACTCAGGAATCAATATATAAAAAAAATTTAACTATACTATTCCTGTTTTTCTTATATATTAGCTATACAGAGCTCAATTTGGCCCATTGGGTGAACGTGTCAGAACCATTAACACTTAAGGTATTCCAGGTTACTGAATTAATGGCCACTGAGGTTCAGTTGTTTATGTGTTTTTGAAAGTGGGCAGACATATCAATGAACGAATGATGTGCATCAAGAGCCAAGTCCTCATAGGTTACTGAATGAATTAGCAGAGGAAGTAAAGCATTGGATCTGAGATTAGCAATCACAACCTGTTCTCCCCCAAATCACTAATACCCAAAAAATCAAGATCTTAAATATACTTTTCCATTTAGCAATGGATGGCTTTTGTGCCCTACCTATCATCTTTCATTCAGAGTTTCTTACTACATTGTTGTCTGATGCAAAATGAATCATAATGAACCCTATCCATCTTCTACCATCACCCTTTATTTAGAGTTTCTCATTACATGTAAATCTGTCACACATAATGGGAAAGTATGACTGAAGTGATGATATAATCTTGCATCATCTTTTCTGTAGCAGCAAGGGCCCTGTAAAATAGTATAGCACTTTTCAAAATACTAGCACTTGGGAGCCTATGGATCCAAAAAACTAATGGTTGATTAAACAGGTTGCCCTTTTGTGCCTACTAAAGACTCTGATCTTTTTTGAATAGAGATTTCCAAAAATATAGTCCTTAGTATTTTTGGATAGCCAACTTTATACACACACATACACACTCAAAAGGAACCTGGGTGTGGTTAAGAGTATGAAGCAAAGAATATCAGTAGCTTATTGCAGGCTACTTCTAAAATCACATAGGTTCTCCCTATACATTTTATTTCCTCAAAATTTAATTGAGAGGAATAGATTGTGAATTTTCTTAGAACTGATCTCTTCCCTTTGTCTTTTCTATGAGTTACCATCCCCTCTAGGACATGTACCACATCATTCTCTTCAGCCAATATTATGTCATTAATGTAGTGGAAAGCACTATATTAATTTGTGGGTTCTTTGAAGTGTCATACAAAAGATTGAAGCACTAGATAATACAACGGTCACAGGATCTGAAGTCAGGAAGTTCTGAGTTCAAATCCAACCTCCCACAATTAATATCTGAGTTGATAGTGAGCAAATCAACTACCCTCCTTTAGCCTTAGTTTTCTCATGTCTGACTAATCTCAGTTATGGAAAAAGTGGCAGGTTGTGAAAGGATCTTTAGAGATATTCAATCTTAGAAATCAAGGGAAACACTCAGGGTTATGGTCAGATCTTTTCCCTTTGGCAGAGATTTCATTTTGTGTGTGAAAGATGGATTAGAGAAGGGAGACTCAATAGTCCTATTAAGAGGTTAAAACTAGGGTGGAAAGAAGAGTACAGACCCGGGACTGAAATGGAAATGACTTGTTGGCAGCTTATTATATATATAATATATATTAAATATAATATTACATATAATATTAATATATAATACAACAATATTAATATATAATAATATAATATAATAATATAATAATTATATATATATATATATATATATATATATATATATATATATATATATATATATAAGTAAGAGTTATAAAACAAGGATGAAATTGAAGTTGTCAATGCAACTAACCTGAAAGCTAGTGGAGCTTTTAAAAGAAATAGGGAAGTTTAGAAGAGAAGTATGTATAGAGGAACAGATAATGAGATCTGCTTTGGGGATGTAGCATTTGAGATGCCTGAAATAATCAATTCAAAATGTCCAACAGGCCCTTGGAGACAGAGTATTGGATCTCAGGAGAAAGTATTCATAGTGGTGCATTTTTATCTTCTAGAGATTATAATTAAATACACCCAAGGGAGACTCCAGGACGGCACCTTTGGATAACTTCACAGGTAGAAATTGTGATATGTATAATGATCCACTTAAGGAGACTGAGAAGGAATAGAATCACGTGAGAATAGTGTCATTAAAAACCCCAGAGAGAAGAGAGCAAGAGAGGATGGTGATCAATAAGAAGAGCTAATATTTATCTAGAACTTGAAGATTTGCAAAGTAGTTTAAACATGGTGTTCCAAAACTTTTAGTGCAGTTTGAAGTTTGGAGCTTTCATATCTTTAGTAGCTTAAAACTGCCTTAAGCCTTTCAGAACACCTTGAATATAATTCCTTATTTGAGTCTATTAGTAACTATGAAACAGATGATTTTATTTTCCCAATTTTATTATGGAGAAAATGGAAGTTACAGGAGATTAAGGAATTTGCTCGGAGTCACATTATGTTGTATTTGAGGCAAATTTCAAACTCAGGTCTTCTAGACCTCAGATTCAACATTCTGTCCTCCACATTACCCAATTACCTGTAGTCAACAATGTTAACTACTATAAAAAGATCAAGAAGGAAAAAGAATGACAAAAGGCTATATGATTTGGCAATTAAGAGCTATTGTCATTTTGTAGAGAAATATGTCTAAGCTGAAGTTCATATTTACCATGAAGTTACTCTGGAAAAATTTTAAATTCTCTGAATTTTTAAAAAAGAATACAAATAATATGGTATAGGAATGAACACATTCATTCTTTCTACAGTTTTTAAATGTTTTTTTTGGTTTTTTTTTTTTTGTTGTTGTTGTTTATTGCTTTGGGCTTAGCACTGACTGTGTAAAAAAGTTTGTGATTAAAATACTCAAATAAAATAAAGGTAAAATTAATCTTTGGACCTCTTTTACTAAAATTGTAATGAAGCCTAAAAAGTTTTACAATTAGCTGAATACTTTTTACTCTCTTTCTTGATAATTTTGATCAATCATATACCTTCTAACCCAAGAACCTCATGCTTACAGTTTATAACAGTTATTTTTATTATGTAGTTTAAACTATCTGAAAACTTTTTCTAGTTTTATTGAGCTTTCTTAGGATGACCTATTTTGTTAAATTTTTATGATTGTCATGATCTTGTAAACTGTTTCCTCCCTAATCATGAAGTCTACTTTGATTTAAAATATTTTTTTTAGCTATTGTGAGTTGTATGGAATCATTTAAACTTGATTTATTTTTACATAGAGGATTTTTAACATACTTTAGGATGACAAATATTTCTGTTGTCAATCTTCATTGGCTCTTATTTTGTGTGGAAATTCTATCTTAATTCTGATCCTCCATATATTTGCAAGTAGCAAGTATAAAGTAACAATAGCAGGAAATCAGATTGTAAAGGGGAACATAGACATCATGTACAGACTGCCCAAAAGATCAAAAGAGATAATTTACTGCATAATTTATTAATCAAAAATCAAATCCTGGAAATGTGTGCTATATCAGGGGAAGTCATCTAGTCCTTGCTGTCAGGTTCTTTTGGTTCTAAATCTCAAATAAGCACTAGATATTTGCAGCAAGAACAGAACAAATGGTGCTGATAATTTTGAGATGATTTAGACAAGTTAATTTTAAAGTTTTACTGACAGCTTTGAAACAATTTCCATATGTTAATGAACTAACTCCAAAGGTTGCCTGAATAAAAGTCCCCCACTAAAACTATATAAATATATGATCTCCCCACTCTCTATTCCCCCAGCTCTCTTGCACCACCATTTGGATGAATGCTATCAAACATTCCTAACTCGAATCCATGTTTTCATTAGTTACCCTCTCTAATTTTCTGCCTTCCCCATTCTTTTCCTCATGCTATCTATCTTCCTCAACTATACTATTCCTTTCTCCTTGTTATCTGCCTCTGTATCTTCCCCATATTGTTTTTTTTTTTTTTCTTTTGCCACTTGTCACTGTACTTTCTGTGCTTATTAGCCCATCTACCTTCTGGACCTTATTAAATTGTACCTGAAATCTTATTTTCTGTTGTCTCTAGTCTTTCTTGGAAAGTACCCAAAGAATCAGACATATCTCTCCCATTTCATAATTCCATAAATTAATTAGCAATTCACTTTGACATAAAATCCAAGTGATATATTACAAAAAGAATTTGTGTAGTAATTCTCAATATCCTCTCATAAACAATGACTCTCCTGGAAGTTTTATCAGGTCTGGAAGTGCTCACTTATTCAGCAATTCTGAAAAATTCTCCTCCTCAGAGAATCTGGGAACTCAATCCATCAGTTCTAGGAAGCCCGGGGAAGTGCTCCACATAGGCATATGGTCCTGGAAGGACCCATGGATTGCATCACAGATCATCAATCCGGATTTTTGCATTTTGAGTACTTTGGGGGATGTTTTATATTCACATTCACTAAATAGCTTTAGAACCTGGTGAGAACATTAGTAAGGTAATGAGCTAGCAACAGCCTTAGGAGCTGGAATAGATGTGTTTGTCCCAAGAGTATTTTCAGTTTGCAGATGTGTGGGAAAAAATAGGAACCACAATCATTTCACTGCATCTTGATGGGCCAACAATATAAAAATTCCCTAGATATTTTGTGACCTAAAAAGACCTCAATCTTTATATAAGGATATTTATAAGATAAATTTACCCACCATTGTAAAAATTACTTGCTGTCCTTAGATAAGAGACCTTTCAGTTTTATCTAAAAGGACTTCTTTCACAATTGTAAAAGTATTTGGTCTCCACTCCTTGTCTCCTGCCTGGTACCAGAAATGTTTTCCTATTCTAATAATAAATACTGCAGCTTGCATTCTAAATATTCCCTTTTTCTTCCTTGACTGACTCCCTTCTTTCTCTACTCTTCACTCTCCTGTGAAGTGCTTTACCTTGATATCCTAAGATATCACAGATTGCTATGGTTGGCTGTGAACTCAAAGCAGGTGTGAAAGCTAAATATGCTCCCCAGAAATCTGAATTTGCTATCAAGAACAGAAGCCTTAGCATGCTAAAAAATCTCTTTGCTTTCAGTTTGGCTTCCTATTTTCTTTTCAGGATCACATTTTTATTAAGAAAAGAAAGTGAAATGAATATAAAGTTTTCCAATATAGAGCTAACAAGTGTCCTATCTTCCTTCTACTGTTCCATTTTTGGAAATATATGAAGAATTTGTCAGTATGAAAACACCTTCCTAAAACAAAAATCCCAATTCATCCATGAATTATTAGATACATTCTAGAACATTGTCTAACATAGCAAAAAGTCAAATAATAGTAATAAATATCATTAGCCTTCTATTTTTGACCCACAATTAGCCTTAGGTATAAACATCATCACATAGATTTAGTGTTAAAAAATTTAGGCATTATATGATGAGACACTGGGTATACAAAAGCTAAGAATATACACATGTATGTTTTGGAAAATACATGTTTTTGTATGTGTCTGTGCATGTATGTCTGCACAGTAGGAAGGTAATCTGAGATAGGAAGGCTCTAGAGGATGAATGGAACAAGAATGGGTACATATGATAAATATTAATAATAAGGAAAAGATAATAGCCAGCAATCATGTAACATTTTAAGGCTGCATGTATGTAATACTTTATAAGGTTGTCTGCATATGTTATATCATTTGGTCCTCACAACAATCCTGTTAAGTGAATACTAATATCTCCATTTTACAGATGAAAAAACTGAGGCTGAGAAGTTAAGTTCTTGCCCAGGATCACACTGTTAGTTGATAAAAGCAGAATTTGAACTTGGATCTTTTTGGCTCTGGGTCCAAAATTCTATCCACCATAGCAGTTATCCTTAATATTAAGAAGGAGGCCAAATAATGAGTGAGTTTGGGGAGAACGATAATAAATTCAATTTTTGACATATTGAGTTTGTATTGCCCAATAGGCAAGACTGGAATTCAGGAAAGCTGGAGTTGGATGAATAGATTTAAGAATCATCTGCCTAGTGATCATTGAATCAGTAGAAGTCGATGAGATCACAAAATAACAGCATGAAAAGAAAAGTATGCTCAGGACTCAGAGTCACATATCATGAAGCAAATGATATTCAAGGTACCTGTAACATATATGCTGCTCAAATCAATGCGGAAAGGCATCAGTTGGTTATTTGCTTCAATTCCTTGAATCAGCTCATTCTTGGCGCTTTCATCTGACACCCATGTGGCAAAGTAAAGGTCAAATATGACTAAAATGCTGCCATTTCTGCAAAACAAAAATATTAAAGGAAAAAACTCAGTATCCTTTTGTGATTTGTCCTCATTACATGTTAGAAAACTTAAATATCTTAACAAACATTACTTTGTTAATCCTAATGAAGTTGGCTATGTTAAGTATTATCTTTATTCCTTAGATGAGGAAGTAATAAAAAGTAATAATTAAATGACTTATCAAAGGATATATATGTATCTATAAAACCACAGGTATAGCTAGGTTGAAATTTGAGTTTCTAGATTTATGTTTCATCTTTTTATCCAGAAAGGTTTGTATTCTCTTTCATAGTAAGATATTTTTTCATAAAGAAAACTTAGCATCGTTAGGTCAAATTAAACATACCTATGAAGTCATGTGGCAATACAGTGTTCCATATTTCACTAGTCAGGGGAATAAAATGTATGAATTCAGTTAAGTTTCTAATATCTCAGAGGAATGACTTTCTGTTAAAAAAAAAAAAGTTCAATCTATTTCATAAGATCTGAAAGTAGCCCTTCCAAGACTTTATACAATGTGATAAAATAGCCTGAGAATCCTCTGATTAGGTACTGCTGCCAATTACCATTCAAAAATGCAGAGAGAGGAAACTGCCATTTTATTATGCACAGTGCACAGGCTGAACTGAATTCATTATCAATCAGTCAATGAGCTCTGGGTATCTGTTAGCAACCTTATATAGAATGTGAATATATATACAGGATGAGTAGAATGGAATTTTATAAAGAGCAGAAGGTGGGGTTAAGGGTTTATATGTCAGAATTCTTTCAGTTTATAAAAAATCTTAGGGAATAATATAAATCTCCTTTATTTTTATTTTAGTTATTTTTATTAAATGAGATGTGACTGACTTACTGGAAAACATATTTGGAATTAGATCTGGGGTCCAGTCTTGATCTTTCACTGAACTAGCTCTTTGACCATGGACAAATCTCTTAACTCGGTATCTCAGTTCTTTATCTGCAAAATGGGCATGATAATACTCATGCTATCCAGATCATAATTATGTCACAATGAAGAGAACTCTAAATTTATATACTTTCTCAGGATTGCACAGCTAGTAAGTATCTGAGGTCACAGAACTCAAGCCTTCCTGACTCAAGATCTGGAGCTCTATCTACTATGCCATTCAGCTATGAGGCTAGTCCCATCATTGATGAACATACAAAAAAGATGAATTCCTATTCTCCCAGGTTCTTATTTATGCTATTCCACACAGCTTCTACCAAGGATTTAATCAGTCCATTATCATTAAATGATCGGCCTACTTTATTTTTCCAATTCATCACTTTTTGAATATAATATATTTGTGGAAACATCTCTATTGAAAGATTAGGTCTTTGTAATAAACCTTTGTAATTAAATATTGTTAATACAATTTTCTAAAAAAACCAATAGAATATTTTCTCTTCCTCCTTTTCAAATCTATATCCAATTTATTGTCCATCTAGTTCTTGATCCAAATATATGTACTGATAAACTTAATGGACAGACTAGCCATCTAAATTTTACCTTAAAGTCAGCACAAAGGATTTTTTTTTCAAAAACTGTGAAATTTTTCAGAGAGCAATTTGCATGTATATCAAGTTGTAGAGAGCTGAAACTTCAAAAAGGTATGCTTGAATCAGACAACCCAGCACATAAGGCTAATTACCAATTCGATATGAGATAATGGCTCTAGATACATATTTAAATGAGATGGTGATGTGATAGCTCTCCTCACCATTGGTGCTTGCTGAATGTTTGGTGGTGAGATAATCTTAGGCAAGATTGGAGGGTGGAGGGAGAGGAGTTAGAGTCACTTGGCAGCAGGATGAGAAAGAGAGAGGCTGGACACTCTGGACTCCAGAATCCAGGATACATCCTTGGCAAGCCATGTGGCAGCTTGCCTACCCCCTTTACTTCTCCCCCCACATTGGGTGCCAAATATAAAGTATGGGCTAGTTCCCTGGAGAGCCTCAGGATCATCCAGAATCAGGATAAATCAAAGTCTTTGGTCTTTAGAAGGAGCTTTCTTTTACTTTTTTATTTTTCTTGAGGATATTTTTTGTCTATGTGTCCTTATCATAACATGACTATTATGGAAAGTTTTATACAGCATCAAAGGAGAGAATCTGAACTCAAAAAAATTTTTTTAAATATTAATTTTTTTATATGCAACTGGAGAAAAATACTAAATGAATGAGACTTAAAATATTTATTCTTTTTTCCCTTGCTTTAAAAAAGTTTTATTGATGTGTTTTTATTTTTACCTTTTAACATTTAGAAGTTTGTTGTCACAAATTAAAGATATTAAGTAAAAATTATACTATGGTAATTTCAACTGAAAATTTTTGCAACATTTCACATCTATAGCTCCATCCTGCATTTATAAAAATGAATAAAATCTATTTCTTTTGCTCCTAATACATTGGGAAGAGAAAAAAAAAGAAGAGAAAAACAAAATTTCTTAATCAAATATTTATAATCAAAATAAATTCTCTTATCTATGTACAAATATGTACTATAATATGATATAATATGGTATAATGTGTCTGCTCATGACACAAATTAATAAAAGTAGCCTGAGACATGAAATTCTGAACACTGGCAGTTCATTAATATAGCAAGAATTTATTAATAGAAGGTCGATGGCCACCTCAGCTATATTAGAGACAAAAATGTGTAGAAGCAGGCTTTTAAAAAATTACAGAACAAAGAAGAGGACCAGGGAGAACATGATTGGTAGTAAGCCAGACATCATCGCAGAGATAGAAAGATTATGATTCAATTTTCTAAAGAAAACAGGCTAGTACCCACGTGGGGCTAATGATCCCAGGAATACTGATTGATTTATGGGATCCATCTTGCATCCTAAAATCTTTGCTACTGCATCAGAATTTGCAAAATCCCTAACACCCAGAAGATTTATTAGGGTGATAACAGCTTTCCTTAATGGTGTAAGGACAATTCAGAGACAATTCTTAGAGCTAGTTTTGGGACTAATGGCATAGAAGATGACAGTTCTTTCCTTTTAATTATAGTGACTTATGGTCAGGTTCACCTTTAAACTAGCTCAGAGGGAAAAGCTAAATTCCTGAACTTAACTAAAGAACATAGAAAGAAGATTTAAGCACATACAGAATCAATATGAAATCAACACAATATTGAATCAATTACAAAGTAGAATTAATTTGAATTTCTCAATCTCATTCTGCATTCTAAGCCCATCACCTCACTGTAATGTGTAGTATTATCCGTTCTCTGAAATCTTGAATGATTTTACTGTATTGATCATAGTTCTTACAGTTTTCAAAGTTGTTTCTTTTTTTCCAGTGTTGTTATTATATGAACTATTTCCGGGTTATGTTCATTTTGTTTTTAACCAGTGTATAAAATTTTCAAAATTATTCATTTTTTAATTTGTTATTACATTATAAATTGTCCTTCAATAATGCTGATTTCACATATCAGTTCATATAAATCTTTTATGTCTTTTTTAATCATCTACTTTTTCATTTCTTAAAGCAATATAATAGTCCATCACATTCTTATGCCATAATTTATTCAGCCATTCTTCAATTGATAGGCATCCCCTTAGATTCCAGTTTCTTTACCACTACAAAAAGAGCTTTTAAAAATATTTTTGTACAGATAGGAACTTTTCCAATTTTTTATATTTCTTTTGGCTGTAGACCTGGCAGTGATATAAATGGCTTAAAGACAAAGAGCTGTTTAGTAACTATGTATCATTTCAAATTGTTTTCTAGAATGGTTGTACTCATTCACAGGTGTACATCAACATCTCTTCCAACATTTATCTTTTTCCTTTTTTGCCAGGTTTGATAATCTTATGGGTAAAAGATGAAATATCAGAATTGTTTAAATGTGTCTTTCTCAATTATTAGAAATTTGGAACATTATTTTCATACAGCTATAATTACCCAGGGTTTCTTCCCCTTAGAACTGCCTATTCATATTCTTGAACTGTTTATCATTTGGGGGATGGCTTTCTTTCTTAAAATTTGAATCAGTTTCTTATATATCATGGAAATCAGACCTTTAGCAGAAAAACTTAATACAATGATTTTTCCCAATTAATTGTTTCCTCACTAATCTTAGCCTTATTAGATTATGCAAAAAATTTTAAACAATGTCAATAATGACATAAAAAACAGGGAGAATCATATTTGCACAAGTATTTGTCACTCTTCATGGAGTACACCTTTCATGCAATCCAAATAAAACAATTCCCTATTAAGGTTGAGCTTCTATAGAGATTGCTATTTGCAGATGACATTGTTCTGATTATATGAAGACCCCAAACCTTACAACGCCTATTTCATAAGATCTTCAACTATTCGAAAGATCACCCTAATAACACATTCAGAAAAGTTAAATGGAGAAAAAATACCTAGATTTTTCTAGATTGTAACATGCAGATGCATTATACCATAAAGTACTATAGTACTCTCCAAACTTGTACTCATAATTACAAGTTGTTTTTATCAGAAAGTGGCTGCTTTTCTGAGATTCTAGGATATACAGTCGTTCTGTACTTTGTAGTTCACAGGCCCATATTAATGATCTTCCCTATGATAGTCAATACCATAGTACTAATATTTTATTGTAACTATAATATATTTTCTCTATACTCTTCCACAAATATGCAGCATCTCTTGTAGGAAATGGAAACAAATTTAGGGTACAACAGTGGGGAAATATACATATAACTATAATAATAATATATAATAATATAATGATTACAATGAACATTTATATAACACCTTCAGGATTTGCAAATATGCTATGTAATTTGATCCTAACAATGACCCTTTGAGGTACATGCTATTATTATCCACATTTTACAGATATGAAAATGAAGCTAAAGATGACAGGAAAAAATAATGACGAATGTTGGAGGGGATGTGGGAAAACTGGAACACTGATACATTGTTGGTGGAACTATGAACTGATCCAATAATTCTGGAGAGCAGTTTGGAACTATGGTCAAAAAGTTATCAAACTGTGCATACCCTTTGACCCAGCAGTGTTACTACTGGGTTTATATCCCAAAGAGATCTTAAAGGAGGGAAAGAGACCTGTACGTGCAAGAATGTTTGTGGCAGCCCTCTTTGTAGTGGCCAGAAACTGGAAACTGAGTGGATGCCCATCAATTGGAGAATGGTTGGGTAAATTATGGTATATGAATGTTATGGAATATTATTGTTCTGTAAGAAATGACCAACAGGATGATTTCAGAAAGGCCTAGAGAGTTGCATGAATTGATGCTGAGTGAAATGAGCAGAACCAGGAGATCATCAAGAATATACAATGATCAATTCTAATGGACATGGTTCTCTTCAACAATGAGATGACTCAAACCAGTTCCAATTGTTCAGTAATAAAGAGAATCAATTACACCCAGAGAGAGAAATATGGGAAATGAGTGTGGACCACAACATAGCATTCTCACTCTTTCTTTTATTGTTTGCTTGCATTTTTGTTTTCCTTCTCAGGTTTTTTTTTTCTTTCTAGATCTGATTTTTCTTGTGCAGCAAGATAACTATATAAATATGTATACATATATTGAATTTAACATATATTTTTAAAATATTTAACTGGACTACTTGTCATCTAGGGGAGGGGATGGGATGGGGGGAAGGAGGAGAAAATTTGGAATAGAATGTTTTGCAAGGGTCAATGTCGAGAAATTACCCAAGCATATGTTTTGTCAATAAAAAGCTATAATAAAATTTTTAAAAGAAAAGATAATTAAAAAAAAGAAAGTTGAAGCTGAGAGATTATATGACCCTTTCAAAGTCACATAGTTATTAAGAGTAATAAAGGGATCACAAGAGGTCCATGGTAACTCATACTTCTGATACTAAAGAACTACATGACCTTTCATTTTATGATAAATGGACACAGGATGGGGTAATGAAACAGTTTGTTTTCCACAGAGACCTAGAATTCTGAAAGAAATGAACAAAGTTGCTTAACAGGTAAATTCAACTAATCAGAAATGTGTCCTTGTATCCTTTCCTTTTTCCTTTTTCCCTTTTCCCTTTCTCCTTTCTCCTTTCTCCTTTCTCCTTTCTCCTTTCTCCTTTCTCCTTTCTCCTTTCTCCTTTCCTTTCCTTTCCTTCCTCTTTCCTTCCTTCCTCTTTCCTTCCTTCCTCTTTTCTTCCTTCCTCTTTTCTTCCTTCCTCTTTCCTTCTTTCCTCTTTCCCTCCTTCCTTCCTTCCTTCCTTCCTTCCTTCCTTCCTTCCTTCCTTCCTTCCTTCCTTCCTTCCTTCCTTCCTTCCTTCCTTCCTTCCTTCCTTCCTTCCTTCCTTCCTTCCTTCCTTCCTTCCTTCCTTCCTTCCTTCTTTCTTTCTTTCTTTCTTTCTTTCTTTCTTTCTTTCTTTCTTTCTTTCTTTCTTTCTTTCTTTCTTTCTTTCTTTCTTTCTTTCTTTCTTTCTTTCGGGGTTAAGTGACTTGCCCAGGGTCACACAGCTAGGAAATGAAAGTATCTGAGACCAAATTTGAACTCAGGTCCTCCTGACTTCAGGGCTGGTGCTCTATTCACTGTGCCACCTCCCCCCCCATGTATCCTTTTCAACCACAGTTTAACCATAAACCCCTATCTAGCTCAAATTAGTCAGGGCCAATGACCTGGAAAAAGACAAATATGGAATGAGCATGCTTAATAGACTAATTGTATATTAATCAACATACCCTGTAAGAAGAGTTTTCCATCATTTTTGAACACGGGATGCATGACAAGGGAGGGGGAATATATTTGAGAGGGCATGAAGAAGGCAAAGAGGGAAGTTCTATTATTTAGCAGAATATTAACCAAGCAGGAATGACTGGGAGGAGACTGGATTTGGTTAATGGGACATGGTAGGGGTTTGGTTAAAAAAGCATCTCTCTCTTCTGTACCAGTGCTCTTCTACCATAAGGACTTGCCTGCTTTCTTCAAGAACATAATAAAATGCTTCTTCACTTACTCCAGAGACTTTGTTTTCTTCTGGGCATATATATCTTCTGCTGAGAAGAAAATTCTGCTTAAAAATGACAGATAGTAGGGGGAACTACTTCAATGCTGGTGAGCTCAGCTTTTTAAGGCTATCTGTGGTGAGACTGATTTCTATCTAGCCAATAGTACTGCTTCTTCTAATTCAATCAAGTAATTGAATAATTCACAAAAGGATAACAGATAATGAGTTACTATTTATTCCTACAATTCCTACTATTTTTCGTAATTTGGCAAGATGTTCCTGGATATTAAGATGTTAATCATTTTTGTATGTGAAGTTAATACATCTTAAAACTGCAGTTTATCTTACAATCTTTAAGATACCTTTCAGGACTTTTTGTGGATCAAATGAGATAAAATTCTTTTAAAATATTATATCATTATATAAAATGACATATTACTATTATGATTCTTATAATGTGGAGGGGAAATGGTGCAGCTTTGCACAGTGCACTAAGACTTGATTGGTTCCTGCTTCCTTTGATTCAATTTCCTGGTGATCCAAAGGCATTAAAAAATCTCACCCACACTATACTTTTCTAGTTAACTAGACTTATTTTCATATAGAAATGAAGTTGGGCTGAGTGTGCAGAAGCCACTGTATCCTTTTTGAATATCCTTGTTGTTGTTGAATATCCTTAATTAATTAATTAATATTTAATATTTGGATTGACATGGGTACCCTCACTGGCCATCTGTCATATATTATACTTCAGAAATCCTGAGGGAGGAGTAGAAATTGTATAACAAAGAAAGATTAACTGTATCACCCCTAGTCATTTGTTAACATTCTGTGTATTACAATGTATTTTACAGTTAAATGGACTTATCAATTATATGCTCTAATTTTATCTCAGCTATACTTCACAAAATGAACTAGGAGTAACAGAAGATTATTTCAAAGAAGTCACAGATTGAAGATAATACTAATATGAACAAAAATATGCAGAGTTAATACTTTTATGACTAATATTAGCTCTTTGCTATCTACATTATAAAGTAAAGTGATGATATATTGAAATGTAACAAGGTCAAACAAAAAATTAAGAAATATTAAGATTATTTGAAATAGGATTTGTATCTACTTTTGCCTAAATATTTCTGTATATAGAAAATATTTTTAAAAATACAAAACATAAGCACATATTGAGAGAAAAACTTAAGTTAAACAAGTGGAAGTACTAACTATTATTTTACTCTAGTGGGAAAGTGATCTCTAAAAACTATTTAAATATCAAGTAATTTGAAGAATTACTAGTTAGGCATTTTACATTTCACCTTGGCTCCTCACTGGCTTTTGACAAAACAGGCCATGGATGGATTCAGCCTCTAGTTGGTAGTCATCTCCAAAGTACAGCTAGCTTTGGTTTATTCCACTTCACAGTGAAGTAAGAGATGATCTTAGCCTACAATATGAATCCTGGCAGATAAAATGCCTATGGATAGCCAAAAATGGAAAACCAGAGAAAAGAAACTTTGTAATCTAGCTGACCCACCTCCATCATTGATAGAACATATGAGAAAAAGCTGTTATGGTTTTGATCTTTCATGATATGCTGACAGTGTTTTGTTCTGAGAAGAATAAAGCCATACTAAATATTACTTTTACAAGATTCAGCCCAGTCTCAGTTACTGGTATCAGAGGCTGAACTACAAACAACTGGATTAAAGAATGCCTCAAATATGGGACACAAGATTTTAAGCAAAGTATAATATGGAATTTTCCCCACACAATTTTACATTCGCTTTACTCATGGATTATTTTATAAAGAAAGTAAATCATGAAAGTGATTTAGCAATGGTTTCCCAGGTCATACTCCAAGACTTTGACATACTATCTGCTCAACTTCTCTCCCTTTATGTTTTTCATTAAAGACTAGAAAAGAAGAAGTCAACTGGAAAAAAAAAGAAAAAATCTGGAACATTTGTGTTACTATTAGTTCTATAACAGGAGAATTTTATGTATTTAAACTTTCAGTTGTATAGTTACTCACTTCTGGGCAATGTGGAATTACGTCAAAGGCTTTAGGATATGTTCTATGAAATGGATCCCAGGATAACTGGATAAAGCTTTTAAAATTATGAAGTAAGTTGCATTCTCCCCTAGAGACATTAAGTTATGTAAAGCAATGCTTCATATTGAATTAGAGATAGTATTAAAATATCTGATGACTTCCCAAGAAGGGATATGAAGAAGTATAGGCCTAGATATCAGAAACTTTGAGTTGGGTAGATTCAGAGAAAGCAGAGTTGCCCAAACTATCTGAACATTTTGATTAGTTTAAGTAATTATACTCTAAGCAGCAGGATTTGGGTAGAGTAGGGTCTAAAGTCTGTTGACAAATTCCCATTGATTCCTCAGAGAGTATGGGACAATGAGAAAAGTTCCAGGGTGACTCAAAAGAAAATTAAAGATAGAACCAAGATGGAGGGAGTACAATGAACATTTTTGTCAAATGATCTTTCTACGAACTATTGTAGCTAATAGAGTGCTAGGTCTGGAGTCAAAAGACCTGAGTTCAAATCTCATATTGGGACAATTTATTAGATATAAGACCCATATCCTATTCTAAGCCCTCTGCTCCTTTAACACTGAAGCTGCTAAATCTTATGTGATCCTGATTGTTGTTGCTATTGTTGTTCAGTAGGTTGGTTGTGCCATAATCTTCATGATACTATGGATCATACTGTCCTTGGGCTTTTTTTTTTTTTTTTTTTTTTTTTTTTTTGACAAAGATGTGAGAGTGCTTTGCCATTTTCTTCTCCAATGCACCAAGACAAACAGAGGTTAAGTGACTTTCCCTGGGTCTCATTGAATATTTAATGAATTAGAAGATTTTCAAAGCATTCCTGATGAAAAGTACAGAATAGAAAATTTGGCATTCAAAAAAAATACTCAAGAGAAGTACAAAAAGGTAAAAATGAGTGAGAAAATCATAAGGAACTTAATGAGAACAATTTCAAATAGAATAATATATTTTATGTATATATATATATATATTTATATACACACACACATACATATATACATATGTTCTTAACTATGTGGGACACCTTCCCAAAAATTAAAGATGTGTTATTTTGTAGTCAGAAATCCAAAAGGGGAACGGAATAATATCTTTGGAAATGCTAAGGATAAATAACAGTCAAAACATGAATAGGAATTTCTTCCTTTCAAAGGAAGAAATCCAAACTATCAGCAACCAAATAAAAAATGCTCCAGATCATTCTAGTGATGCACCTAGTCCATGGGTGAACCAAAAAGGGACAGCAGTCAGTAGTTTCTCAATAAAAGCTGAGAGTCCCAGAGAATCAGGTTGGTAGCAGAGAGTAGGTAATGAGGCGATAGGACTTATATGAGAGAAGATCAGATTCATCTGAAGAACATTTTCATTGGAGAGGAATTGCATATCATGATTGGCAATGGAGACTTCAGGGTGTATTTAGTATGAAATGGAGTTTGTGTACTGGAGGATCACTTTCTCTGAGAGAGATAGCATCCCTCCTCAGAAGAAAGATTGAACTTTTAGAGTCAGCACATAGATTGGTGCCAGTGGAGACAGCATAATGAGATCAAGAAGTAAGATTTATTTGAAAGATAAGTTAATTTCTACTTAAATTGATGCCTCTAAATATGAATCATAAGAGAATAACTGATGACACCTGATCTGCAAAGGCGATAAAAGAAATGGATTATAAAAGAAAGCCCAACCCTAGTTCTCGAGAAGCTTTAATTTCATGAAAGATATAGCAAAAAATAAAGAATAATAAGAATAAAGCACATGAAACAAAATAAAATTCAGAAAACATTAAAAGGAATGATAAATAATAGGCAGTATTTATCAATAACAATAAAAATAAACTAGTGTTTAAGGAATCAGAGACAAACCAATGTCAATACTAAATAAATATATGCAGAAAATGCCATAGCATCTTAATCCACAAATAAAAAGTTAATACAATTGCAAAAAGACATATATAATAGCATAATAATTGTAGGGGCCTTTCATTTTCCTCTATCAGAATTGGACAAATCTAACAAAAGTGAATAAAAGGAAAAATATGGACCTGAACAAACCATTGAGAATTTTAGAGTTAAAAGCCATATAGGGAAGATGGGAACAAAATAGTAGAGTAAAAGCAGGGATATGACACAATGAGCTATCCCAAATTCCTCTAAAAGCAACTTTATAATAATGAATTATGGAACATCAGAACCACAAAAAAATGGGGTGAAACAATTTTCCAGCCCGGTTGGCAGGAAAGGTCTGTCTCACTAGGGTAAGAGTAGAACACAGTCTAGTAAAGGTTGTGCCTTGGTAAGCCAGCAGCAGGACTTGGAAGAAATTAATTCAATAACAGCTGCTTCTAGAGCACTCAGTCCACAGAAATAATAGTGTCTGACAACTGGTCAGGAGAAGATTATAGGGGATCTTTTGCTGGCACTGAGTCAAAATTTTGTTGCATTGCCCAATACATGGTTCTGAGTCCTAGAGCAAGATTGCTCACAAACTAAAATGTGAGACCACATGGGGAACAGAAACCCTGGTCACAGTTCTAGAGTAGGAAAAGGTGATTATGGTCATTCTCAGGCTATAGTACACACCAGAAAAGCAGTGATCACAGCTCTCCTTAGATCATATTTTGGAAGAATTTAAAACTTACCTACCACCAGAACTAGCTCTGAAAAAAAAAAAAAAGTTGAGACAGTGACCCCTTCATTCCAATTGCAGGGCCCAATTTTAACATAAAGATAAAAATCAAGAAAAAGGATTCAAAAATGAGCAAACAGCAACAACAACAACAACAAAAAGAATCTAATTATAGGAAATTACTATGGTGACAGGAAAGTTCAAAACACCAATTCAGAAGAAGACAATAAAGTCAAAATAGCTATATCCAAAGCCTCAAGGAAAAATGTGAATTCCTGAAAGAGGTCAAAAAAGAATCTTAAAAACAAGAGAGGTAAAGAAAAAACTAAGAAGATCATGAAGAGTAAATAGTTTGGCAAAAGAGGCACAAAAAATAAAGAAAACAGCATCTTAAAAGATAGAATTGGCTAAAAGATAAAAGAGGAACAAAAACCCAGGGAAGAAGAGAATACCTTAAAAAGTAGAACAGGATAGATAGGGAAAGATGTAGAAAAATTCACTGAAGAAAGAATTCCATAAAAAGTAGATTTAAGCAAGTAGAAACTAATGATTCTAAGTAACATCAAAAAACAAAACCAAAAGAATGAAAAAATAAGAAAATATGAAATATCTCATTGAAAAAAAAAACTGACTTGAAATATAGATCCAGAAGAGTAACTTCAGAATCATTGGACTACCTGAAAGCCATGATCAAAAAAGGAGTCCAGACATGATATGCCAAGAAATTATCAAGGAAATTTGAATTTATATTCCAGAACTAAAAGATAAAATAGAGATTGAAGGAGTCCACCAATCACCTCCTAAAAGAGATCCCAAAGTGAAAACTCCCAGGAATATTTTATCCAAATTCTAGAGCTACCAGGTCAAGGAGAAATTTGCAAGCAGAAAGAAACAATTCAAAACTCATGGAGTCACAGTCAGGAGATTTAGCATATTCTACATTAAAGGATTGGAGAACTTGGAACATGATATTCTAGAGTGCAGCAGTCCTAGAATTATAACCAAAAATCTCTTACCCACCAAAACTGAGTATAATCCTTCAAGGAAAAAAAAATACAGATATTTAAATGGAAGACATTTATGGTAAAAGACCAGGACAGAATGGAAAATTTGACTTTCAGATACAAGACTCAAAAGATGCATTAAAAGGTAAGCAGGAAAGATAAAGCAAAAGGTATTCAAAAAGGTTAAACTGTTTATGTTCCTACATAGGAACATTATACTCGTATCTCCTAAGAACGTTGTCATTATTAGGGTAGTTAGAAGGAGTATACATACATAGGTGGCACAAGGTGTGAGATGGCTATGATGGGATATACTTTTTTTTTTTTTTTTTTTTCTGAGGCTGGGGTTAAATAACTTGCCCAGGGTCACACAGCTAGGAAGTGTTAAGTGTCTGAGACCAAATTTGAACTCAGGTCCTCCTGAATTCAAGGCTGGTGCTCTATCCACTGCTCCACCTAGCTGCCCCCTGATGGGATATACTTAAAAAAATAAAAATAAAGGTTGATAAGGAAAGATGCACCAGGAAAAGAGGAAAGGGAAAGGTAGTAAAGAGGCAAATTATGTGACATAAAATTTTTTTTACAGTGGAGGGAAAGATGGGAGAATTGAGGAGAAGCACTTCAGTCATTCATCTGGGTACAGAAATCTAGCTTAACTGTACAGGAAAATAGAAGGGCATAAGGATAAGAAAAAGGGGAAAGGCTGATTGGGGGAAGAGAAATTGGGGGTAGTAAAAGTCAGAAGCAAAATATTTTTGAGAGTTGATAAAGCAAAAAGTGTGAGACTAGGATAAACGAGAGAGGGGAGAAATTGGAGGGAAATACGTAGTAATCATAACTATGAAAAAAAATTGACAGCAAGTTTCTCTGATAAAGACCTTATCATCCAGTTGTGTGTGGATCAAGTATTAATTAAAGAGATAATAATCTTGGGGAGTAAATAAATTTCCTGGGGCAAAATACCAAAATTTCTGGGGTGCGTTTAAAGCAGTTCTGAGGGGGAATACATTACATATGTTTGAAACCAAAAGTTACCATTATATGCAATGATGAAATACTAGCAACATTGTCAGTAAATATGTGAATAAAACAAGAGTATCTTCCTTTCTAGTTATTTGATACAATCATACACATGCTAGTAATAGTAATAAGAAAAGAAAAATACTGAAAAGTCATTAACAGAAACAAAGAAGAGATAAAGTAATTCCTATTTCCTGACATATATTGGTTTACTTAGAAAACAAAAAATTGATTAGCAAAGAGATTGAAATAATAAATAGTTTCTATTAAATACAATAAAATAAATTCACAAAAATCAATAGGTTTTCAATATAGCAAAAACAAATCCCATGAGTAAAAATAAAAAGAGAAATCTCATTCAAAATAACTATAAAATGTATAAAATATCTAAAGTTCACTTTACGAAGGCATACTTTAAAACTGTATTGCTATAATTACAAAACAATTTTCAAAGACATAAAAAACATTAATTAAATGGAGAAAGATTCAGCCATTAAGCCTAAGTTGGGTCAATTAAAAAAAAAAAAGCAATCATACTATCTACATAATAAGTTGAGGGGAAATTTTCATATTTAATGATATATCAATCAAATTACCAAGAGAATACTTTTAAATTCTAGACAAAAAAATTCATTTGGTAGAGCAAAATATTAAAAAAAAAGGTTAAAAGAAAAAAGAAAGGAAAGAAGCACTTTCATATCTCAAATTATAGACTAAAGCAGGACTAAACAAAAATATTTAGTGCTGATTAAAACATAGAAAAGTAGATGAGGGACAGACTAAATAAGATAAGAGTCAGAAAAAATGGGGGCCCAGTTTGTGATATATCTGATAATAAATTAGGGCAAGAATTCCCTATTTGACAAAAATTTCTGGGAAATTGAAAAAGTTGGCAATAATAATAATAATAACAATATTTTTACTTGGGCAGCTTAGGTGGTACAGTGGATAGAGCTTGGGGTCAGGAAAATTTGAAAATATGACCTTAGACACTTGTATAATTCTGGCCAAGTCACTGTGCTTGTTTCAATTCTCTCATCTGTAAAATGAGCTGCAGAAGGAAATGGCAAACTATCCCAAATAGGGTCACAAAAAGTCACACAAACTGAAATAATGGAAAAATAACAACAGCAAAAGATTTATTTAGCACTTTAATGTTTGGAAAGCACTATACATGTTATTTGATCAAATTTAGGCCAACAATTTACACTATATATTATAATAATCATTTCCTTCTATTCTTAAACAGGCATAAAAATGATAATAAAAAGATAAAATAAATAATTTTAATTATGTGAGATTGAAAAACATTGAAATGGAAATACCACTAGGTTCTAAAGGACATAGTTGATTGAGAGAATGTTTTTGCACAAATTATCTCTGATAATGTTCTGAGATCCAAAATATACAGTGTCTCAAAAGATAGTCTTCTGAGACTGCATTATCTTTTAGACTATCCCATGTAAGAAGGCGCTAACAAAAAAAAAAATCAAACATCAAAATTCATTCCCCAATTGATGAGGTGAAAGGATAAGAACATTTTATAAAAGAACTTTATGAAATTTTTTTTAAAAACTATATGAAATCAAGAGTTGGGAGAAGAGGTATTCTTGGGTTCCAGCATGTTCTCACTTCATTTAATGGTAGCTTTTGATTTTAGATGATTGCTGTTTTTGTGATATTAAAAAGTTTTCTCTATGCCAATATTTTTAGGGTTTATTGTTTATTTATTTGTTTGTTTTTTGCCTAAAAGGTTGTTGAACTTTTTCAAATGATTTTTCTACAACTTTTGAAATTATCAGATGGTTTTGAATTTTTTGGTTTTTAATATGATTAATTATGTTGATTATTTTCTAAATATTGCATCCTTGATATAAATTCCACTTGGTCATAATGAATGATTTCTTAGACAAATCATTGCCTGTTTGATGGGATTTTTGAATAAAATTTTTGAGGCGATAATCATTAATACATGTTATAGGCCAGAACTTGAAACAAGGTACTAAGTAGAAACAGGAGACAACTGTTAAATCTAGTTTAGCATTGATTTAATCCTACAACAAATAATGGTTTCCTAGTGATATAATGATTGGTGAATACTCAGTATGGAGCACATAAGCTAGAAGCTCTCAGGGCCAGAGAAGACAAGTGCCCTAGAAGCTCTCAGAAGCTGAGAAAGATTCATTCTATTGTCCACCTTTGTGGTGGCTGGAGGCTGAAACACAAACCTTTGGAGATTCAGGGAGATTCAGAAGCCAGAGAAAGCAGGCGGGAGCTTAAGCTCAGGAAACGAAGGAGAGAGATAGGCCTCTAATAAAGCTAACTTGGCTCCAGAAAAGGAGACAAGACTTTGATAGAGACAATAATACCTGGCTGTACTTATGGTGATTACTGAACTGAAACGAAGGCTATCTTCAGAGACCCCAAGAAAACCTCAACAGAGAATATTACATTTTAGAGAGAGCATTACAAATACCAGCATATGATTTTTCTTTTGTGTTTTGTATTTTCCTGTTTTAGGTATTAGAACTGTATTTATCTAAGAAAAAATTCTTTTAGGGTTCTTTTAGTCTAATTTTTAGGAAACATTTATGAAGTAATGATACTAATTGTTCTTTTGATAGAATTTTCCTGTGAATCTATTGGAACCAGGAGGATTTTTCCTCCTTTGGTTCCTTTATCTATTTTCTTTTTCTGAAGCTGAGTTAATTAAAGTCTTTATCTGGTCTTCTAACAGTTTGGATATCTTGTATTTTGATGGTATTTCTTTATTATAAAGTTCATCACTGAGCTAGAAATCCCTTTAGTTTCCTTCTTTCCCAGTTGCTTCAAAATCTTTGTTCTCAATCCATTGTTCTCAATCTTGTTTCTTTGTAGATTTGCCTTCTGGTTCCCATTTTTCTATTCTCCATTTCTTTTCCTGTGCAGGTCATAAATTATGTTCTTATATTATTAGTTTTTCCTTTAAATTCTTTGGGAACAGCATGTTAAGATTCTATGTTCTCCTTAAGTTCCATGTCATCCTCTGTCTTATCAAATATTGAATCATTTTCTTTGCTTAGTTCATAGATTCCTGAAATTGTTTGTTAGATTTTTAGGCCATGATTCTTTGTGCTATTAACATTTTTCCTATTGATTTATATAGTGATGTTTGAGATCTCTAAGTTCTCTCTTTCCTGGGATCTTTGGTAATTTCTATATTTCCCTCCTTTTGCTCACTTTCTGACTCCCTCCCTAGGGGATAGATCTCAAAGAATCTGACTCTTCTATTATGAATAATTCACATTTCACCATCCTAGGTGTCTGCTCCAAATAATTTCTGGGATGATAGACCTATATCTAATTGGATGCTGAATACTTCTTTATGCTTAGTGGAGTGCCACACAGACCGTGGTATACTGTTCTGTTGTTCTGTATTGCTCCTTCTGTTTCTCAGTTCTCAGGTCACTGACAAGTCAGAGATCTCCCATACTGTACCTACAGGGTTGCTTTCAATAGCTTGGAGCCAGGATCACTAAAGTACTAGAAAGGAGGAACAGTTGGAAGGTAGAGTTAAATTTTGTTGTTATTATATGTATCAGGTCTTTAGGTTTAGGAGAGAAATGAGAATTATGAAAGCAAAAGTAGAAGGTTTTTTCATTATCAATGTAGGGGGAAGGATGAGGAAGGAGGGATAGAAGGGAGATTATTGTTGACTCAAAAATTTTTAAATTATACATATACACACACATACAAAACACACACACACAGAATCTGTACAAACTGAATCACATTTTCCAATAAAATTCTCAGCAGTGACTACTTCAATCTTTAGAAAAACTGAGATATACTCACTTGAACTGCAAAACTTTAGAACCTCTGTATTCATCCTTCAAATGACTTGTTAGAAATATTTCATCTACCTATAAAAGTAAATGTGTTAATTTAGTATTTCATTATATCTCTCTTGTGATCATGCTCAGATCTGGAATTATGGTACTACTTGATCAGGAAAGTTAATAATCAGTTTTATGATTAGAAGTTTGATAAACTCCTCAGTCAATGTGATGAGATATAGGGAATAATTCATTGCTTGGAGGTAAGTAAGAAGAGTTTAACCATAGAGTATGGGTAGGATCGGAGACCACTTACTGATAGGACATAAGAAACCTAAGATGATTGGATAATGAAGACTTAAGGTAATGCATTTTATGGGCAGTCCTTTTTGCCCATTTTATGAAAAAAGCAGGCTTTGATATTGAAAAAATATAAAAGTTTACCTGTTCACCATTTTTTCATTTCTCTCTTGATCTCAGACTTTCCTTTAACATTATGAAGACAGAAAAGAGTGCAATAACATGGAACTATATTCTGGGGTAAGAAAAAGATTGACCTGTACTTGACTTCAGTGCTAACAGTTTGTCCTTTGTTATGGAAGAGGATCATGATATCAGGGAAGTGATGCCATGACATTCAAATGAATTGGATTTAAATAAAGGAAGGCTAGGCAACATCACTAACACAATTTTTTCTTCTTCTTGCACTAAACGAGAGAATGATAAAATGGGAAAGGGACCATGAATGAGAAGTGGGAAAAAGAAAGATGTAAAGACAGCAGGTGCCATGTCCTCAGAGACTGGGAAAGGTATCTCTGTCCCACTAGATTTTGGATCTCAGTCAATCCTCAGGCAAATTAAGAGGGCTTCTGAGACATTAGAATTGCCTTTATCTATCAATATAATCCATAGACATGGTTCTTGTTCCCCTAGGGTCCCAAGTTTAGGTTTGAGAATTATCAACTCTGAGAGTTTGAGGATTGGACCCTCCAGAAAAATATATGGATTTTCTGATACAGTGTGCCCCTTGGAAAGAGAAGACAGCAATCTTGCATCATGTCTCATTTGGAAAGCAAGATCTTTAGGTTGCTCAGATAATACAAAATTAATGGGAAGAGAAATATTTCTTTAGCAGCCTCCAATGTGTATTTTCCTTTAGAGGGGAGTTAACTACAGGATTGCTTTATGAGTGTATGAGGGACTGTGTATGAACATGTGACAGAGAAGCATTTCACAAGAATGAAGTCCTGGAAGCAACACCAAGTTCAGTTCTCTTCTGTATAAGGTGGAATGTTGATGGGCTGAGTACTTTAAATGTGGCAATATCTGATAATGAGATCCTATGAATCCTTTTTAAAGTGTGAAATAAAGGATTATATATTTATATGTATTATAACTAAAAGAGAAAGAGAATGAGAGAGAATGTGAAAGTAAAACAGAGAGTGATAGCTATGTAGTTTAGTTGATTGAGTGCTGGGCCTAAAGTGAGTTAAAACCTGAGTTTACATATAGCCCTAACATTTATTAGCTATATGACCACAAACAAATCACTTAACCTTTGTTTCCTTGATGTAAAATGAGGATAAATGGTCTTATTTCTCAGAGTTGTTATAAGGATAAAATGAGATGATATTTGGAAAGTCTTAGCACAGTGCCTAGCACAAAGTAGGTGCTAAATAAGTTTTAACTATTATTATTATTATTTTGTTGTTGTTAATGTACATGTGACACAGTGAATATTTACGTAGGAGTTAGTCAGTCTATTGCCCACATTTGGAAAGATTTAGATATGAGCTATATGAGTATAATGGGATATTTTTCTTTGAGCATCTCCAGGGGGGAATAAGCTAAAACAATTTAATAATCTTTTGGGTCTACACTTAATATAAACCTAGTCGATGAGTCCTAGTCCATGAGCCTTTGGGTCACAAATTATACTTTTAAATATTCTAAAGTATGAGTTCCTTCCAAACACCTTTAAAATAACTCTTCAAATCAACTTTTTGGATTAAAAAAAAATCCAGAATGAGCTATTTTTCCAGACTAACTCAATTTAGGTGGATGAGAGTTCTGTGAAACTTTCCACTTTTTAACTGTGGAAGAGGCCAGTCTGGAGCCAGGGCAGCAGCACCATCACTAGAAGGAATGGGTTGTAGGGATGGTTGTGATAGTGGTAGTGGTCAGAGTAACAGCAGTATTGGGAGTTCTTAGCTCAGAAGTAAAGGTGTCAAACAATTGGTCAGAAAGAGATTACAGGCAACTGGTTATATGTGATGCTAAATGGAAACTCTGTTACCTACACATAATTCTGGGTCAAAGTTCCAGGACAGAGAGGAGTACTTATGGTTGGTTACAAAAAGAACAGGAACCCTGGTGTCAGTTCCAAGGTATGAAAGAACAATAGCATTTATGACTGCTGGACAGCAGTGGATGTAGTCAAAGTTCCAGAACCAAGAGGGGCACTAGCACTTATAGCTTCAGGGAAACAGGGTCTCTTCCTGCATAACACAAGCAGGAAAGCAAGCAGGAAAGCAGTGACACACTTTTTCACAAATCACATGACTTTGGAAGCACCAAAAATTTGCAGACTTCAAAACTAGCTAATTAATTGCACTCAAAGACAATAAGAATGTCTGGAAGAATTAAAGTAAAAGATTAGTGATAGAGAAAAAAATTAAAAAGAAATGAGAGTGACAAAAGAAAATTATAAGAAGAGAATTAACAGCTTGGTAAAAGAGAGACAAAAATGGTGGGAAAATACTTTTAAAATCAAACAAATAGAATTAATCTAAAGAAAAAATAGGTGTAAAATATCACTTAAAATAATTTCTTAAAAATTAGGACTTGGCAAGTGGAAGCTAATTACTCCATGAGACATAAATATGAAAAAAATAGAAGAAAATGTGAAATATCTCATTGGAGGGGCAGCTAGGTGGTGCAGTGGGTAGAGCACCAGCCCTGAATTCAGGAGGACCCGAGTTCAAATCTAGTCTCAGACACTTAACATTTCCTAGCTGTGCGACTCTGGGCAAGTCACTTAACCCCAGCCTCAGGGGAAAAAAAAAGAAATATCTCATTGGAAAAATGACTGATATGGAAAATATATTAAAGAGAGATAATTAAAGAATTATTGCACTACCTGAAAGCCATAATCAAAGAGCTTAGATATCATATTTCAAGAAATTACCAAAATATCTTAGATATCTTAGATTAAAAAGGTAAAATAAATATCAAAAAATCATCAATCATTTCTTGAAAGAGAAATGAAAATGAAAACTTGGAGGAATAGAAGATTATTATAGTATTTCAAAGCAAAAGTATTTCAAGCAGCCTGAAAGAAACAATTCAGTTATCTTGGACTCATAGTCAGGAAGAGAAGAAGGCTTGGAATATGATATTTCAGAAGGCAAAGACATAGGATTGCAATCAAGAATAACCTGAAAGGGGGGGAAATGGATATTTAATAAAACAGAAGACTTTTCATCATTCCTGATGAAAAGACCAGAGCTGAAGTGAAAATTAGACACACATGACAGAAAGATACACCATAGTTAAAATAAAGAGCTGGAGTAGAATCTATTATGCTTCAGCAGAAGTTAAAAAAGGCAGAAGTAGCTGTCATGATCTCAGACAAAACAAAAATCAAAACAGACCTAATTAAAAGAGATAAGAGAAGAACTTATATTTTACTGGCCATTGAAGTGATATTAAAATTTTTTACAGCTAATTTCTCTGATTTCCTCAAGTAACTGAGCCAAATTAGAAGTAAAAAGTAAAAGCTATTGCTCAAGTGGTAAATGGTTAAATGATATGAACAGATAGTTTTTAGAAGAAGAATAAAAGCTATCTATAATCACATGAAAAATACTCTAAATCATTACTGAAATACAAATTAAAACAACTTTAAGGTCTTACTTCATACCTATCAGAAATGACAAATGCTGGAGGGGATGAGAGGAAAATAGGTACACTAATATATAGTTGGTTTGAGTTATGAATTAGTCTAAACTTCCTGAAATACAATTCAGAACTATGCTAAAAGGGCTTTAAAACTATGCATGCCATTTGACTTAGAAATACCACTACTAGGTCTGAACCTTAAAGAGAGAGATAAGAGAAAAAGAAAAAGTAAAAGGATGTATAAATACATTATTTATAGCAGTTCTTTTTGTGGTGGCAACAATTTGGAAACCGAGGGAATGCTAATCAATTAGGGAATGGCTGAATAATTTTGGCATATGACTATGCTATATATGTACCATAAAGAATGACAAGCAAGTGTTTTTAGAAAAAAAAGACAATTTTTACAAAGTGAAATGAGAATGAGGAGAGCATTGTACGTGGTAATAACAATGTTGTAATAATGATCAACAGTGAAAAATTTGACTACTCTGATCAATGCAATGCCAAAGAATTTAGGATGAAAAAAATGTTGTCCACCTCCAAAGAGAGAAATGATAAACTCTGAGTGCAAATTGAAGCATAATTTTGTTGCTTCTTAAATTTTTCACATGTTTTGCATGATTTCACATGTATAATTGATATCACTTTGCTTGTCTGGGTATAGAGTGCAGGAGTGAAAGAAAATTTGTAATTTAAAATCTAAAAAGAAAAAAAATGTTTAAAATAAATAATGAATGTCTAAAAAAGAAAAAAAAATAAATATCCTAAGGTAGTATAATTGATTTATCCAAATCTCCTTTAAATTCAGAAAGATAACTTTATTGCTATTTTAATGAATAATTAGATTATTACATGCTATATAATGTTAAAATAACTAAAGAGATACAGGAGCCCTACCATTTGCTGAAGGTCATAAGCAAGAACTTTGAAATCGGTTGATAATTTGTCTTCTAAACTTGGAGTATATGTTGCTCCAGATACTATTTTAAACATTCCTCTGGCTTCATGACTCTTGCCAAATATAGTATCTAAAAAATAAAACAAAAATTTGAAGCATATTAAAAAATATAACATATATATTTTAAGGACAACCATAAATGTGAATAACTATTTCTTTCAATGTTTTTGAATTTCTACTTCTCTTTAATGTCAGCTGTCTTTTTCCTTATGAAAATATTTCTATACTGTTCATTTTTCTTGATTTTTTCCCTACCCTCCCTTTTTTAGCTCCCTCCTATTCTCAGCCACAAACTTTTTTCTTTTCGTCCCTGTCTCTATTGTTCTCTCTCCTCCTTTCTCCCTTCCTACCCTTATCCTATTTATTTATTGCTATGTTGGCTTAATCAATTTTCACCAATTAATAATTGATAGTACCAGGAAATATTGGGGGGAAATGAACCATTAAAACCTTCCAAGTCACGTGTAAATAGAACTACTAACATCTAGGAACACTGCAGGTTTTCCATGTGCCCTATAAAGTTTTGCATATGTGTTACTTTTGATGCCAACTTTAAAGATGTTGTTTACAGTGTTATAATTATGTAATTGGCATGTAACTTTTCCCATCAGATAAAGTTCACTGCCTTCAAAGAAATTTCATGGAAAGGGCCAAAAAGTTTCACTGGAAAAACACAAAAAATTTTCAAAATGTATGCATGATAATAAATATAAATATTTATGTCTTGATCAATAAACTTAGCTTAATACTTTCACCTGGTATATTTTGATTTTAAAGTAAATTTTACTTAATATATTTGAACTTATATTAAGTAGTATTTCTATTTTATTATTTTGTTTGGGGGAGGTATGAAAAAGAAAACTAATTATAGCTAAGTAGTTCAAATTTGTTATAGTGAATACAACAGAATAAATTACTTTTGGAGAGTCCATTACCAATTAACTTTTTTTTTTTTTTTTTACTGAGGCAATTGGAGTTAAGTGACTTGCCCAGAATCACACAGCTAGGAAGTTTCTGAGATCAAATTTGAACTCAAGTCCTCCTGACTTCAAGGCTGCTGCTCTATGCCACAAATTTTTCATTTTTTAAATTTAAAAAAAAGACAATATTCTTTAAAAACAATCTATCATTTTTTGAATATTATATAATTGTAATATTAAAGATGTTACAATTATAAACTACTATTTTAAGATTAATCATGATCATAAATGATGTATTAAAATACATAAAATATCTCATTTTATTATCATCATAATAAAATATTAAACTTTTAAAAATATACTTTTTAGTTTTCACTTTTTTTTATTCCTAATAAGTCAGAGGCTTTCTTGTTAAATTTCTTTTTTGTTTTCATATTTAAAGAATAAATAATTTTGCATGGGGGGAAAGCTAGGTGGCACATTGGACAGAGTGTTAGGTCTGGAGTCAAGAAGACACATCTTCCTGAGATCAAATATGGCCTCAGACTACTAATCAGACCTCCTAGTTGTGTGACCCTGGACAAGTCCCTTAATCCTATTTGCCTCAGTTTCCACAACTATAAAATGATTTGGATAAGAAAATGGCAAATCATTCCATTATCTTTGCCAAGGAAACCTTAAATGGAATACAAATTTGAACATGAATAAAAATGATTTCACAATAACAAAAAAAAATTTTTTTTTACTTGTTTGGTAACAGGTTTTAAATC
Organism: Sminthopsis crassicaudata; assembly: GCF_048593235.1. Taxonomy (NCBI): domain Eukaryota; kingdom Metazoa; phylum Chordata; class Mammalia; order Dasyuromorphia; family Dasyuridae; genus Sminthopsis; species Sminthopsis crassicaudata. The sequence continues at coordinate 261,619,290 of NC_133619.1, read as the reverse complement.
AGAGGAACCTGACATTTCTGCTATCACTTTCTTCATCTGTCAAACGAGGGAGGCTGGATTAGATGTCCTATTTATTTCCACTATATTTTCCCCAAAATACACTTCTTTAAAATTCTTATATCTAGAGTTGCATACATATTTATATTTCTTATATTAAGTTTTGCTCTAATGAAATATATATCCTGTGACCATAATTACACTATTTAAGTTAACCAAGAGCAAGGAACAAAGTCTTTATTAAAATTCAGGAATATTATTCTGATTACCTAAAGGAAAATAACTTTTTAGTAGTTGATTTTTATATTTTCCAAGTTATGTAAACTTGTTGAGATTTCCTATTACTCTTATCTCTATATTTTAACAGAAAACTCTAATTCCATAAGCATAGCTCCAATAGTTCTTTTTTTTTAAAGTTATTTTTAACTCTTGGATCATCTCTGTATACTTTGGTTCAATTAGTTCATATTTATTCTACACCTGTATTTGCTCAAAGATACTTTTTATTTGTTTGCATAATGATTTTAAATTGCTATAATTAGTCATAAGATCATAAAATTAGAACTTCATAAACCTCAAAGATAATTTATTCCAATATTTTACCATAAGTAAATTGAAATTCAAAGAATTTAAATAATTGTTCCATGTCAATAACTGGTCATATGTACAATGTTCTCTTAACACTACAGCTAGGATTTGAATCCAGCTTCTCCGAATGTAATACAGAACTCCTTTTTTTTTTTAAATCATATTATATCACATTTTCTCAGCCCTATTCATTACTATGCTTGAGAAAGGCACAATAGTAAAACTTTCACTTTAAATTATTTAACACAGATAGTTAATAAGGCTTTTACATTTGAGTGAGAAAAATAAAAGATTATAAATCTTAAGGTATGCTAAAATTTATTTTTATAAATATTGAAAATCTATACTGTTTAATTTTACTTATGTAAATCATTCTTCTAGCCCTTACTATCTGGATTAAAGTTCAAGTTTTATGAGGCTTCTTATTTCCCCAGTAATCTATGAGGAAAAATGTACTTTATAAAAACATGTAGAACAATATTATCTATACAATGTAGAAAATGAAAAAAAAAAAAAGTCCCTGTGCAATTGAGTACAAAATGTCAAAAATTCTAAGGAAATAGCATTTAACTTTATATCACTTACCTTCTCCAGATTCCTTGATTACTATCCAGGAAATTGTAATTAATCCACTGCTAATTAGAACCAAAAAGACAAAAAGAGATGTAAGCAAGACTTCATAGTCATTTAAAAAATGACCTTTCAAAAGTGAGGGTTTTTTCAATCTCATTTTAATTTTATAAAACTAGCATCAGTTCCACTGAAAAGAAATGCATATGGGTTTGGATGATCACCTTTAGAAATAGGAAAACATTTCAAATGGAAAGATATTTATAGAAGTTTGGCAAAGTAATAAAAACATTAATTAGTGTTTCTTAGTTGTCTTTCTTATATCTATAATTAGGGAGCTTTAGCAATGCAGTTAATCTTTAGGGAAATATCCATGAATAATGAGAATTCTAAGGCTGTAAATGTTAATTATTGGCATTGTCTAACAACATACTGTTTGTAGATGTGAACAGTTTGTCATTTAAGAAGTACTGAACAAAATATGAGATTCATGTTAAGCAGTACAGTGTTCTGTAATGATTAGTGATATTGCATAAGAGATCAACCTTTTCACCCCTGACTCAGACCATTATTCTTGAATTTGATGAATTCTCTATGTGTAATCAGAACTGTAGAGCAGATTCAGCATACATGTTTAAATATAATCACATACATACATATACTTACACATACATTTGGCATTTTTATAAATTTACTGTACTGTATATGTTAATTAACCCTCCAGTGTACCTCTTTATGGGTTACAAAGTCTCACCAACATGAGATTTAGGTTCAAATTCAAAGCAATTAAAATGACTAAATCGTTTTACAACAATTTGATGACTTAAAAGTAATCAATTTATATGTTTCTTTGAATCTCAAAAGAGACAAGAGGACAAAATACTAATTGCTATTTTAAGACGCATAATGAATAAGGATGAAATTATTTTATTATATATGTATGGAAATATATATTTCTGTATCAAACTATTCTATATAATTCTATATCTATCTGAATCAGATGATGCTAACAAAAAATTAAGAAGGAAAATATAGCCATATACAGAAGGATGGAAAAATTAGATTTGAAAGCCCTTTGGATGAAAATATTAGAAAATATACATATTCCTCAATATCACATTACAAAAATGATTATGTGCTGACTTATAAAAATCCAGAAATAACAGCCCTTGTTAAGGAAATATTGGTCTAACTTTAATCTATCAAATCCATACCTCTGATCATCTTTGCCTCTCTTATTTTGTTAGTTGTATAATTAAATGTATATGAATATATATGTATGTATGTATGTTATAATATAATATGCTATTTTATTATCATTAAATACTGTAATTTATATTATTATAATATAAATACAGATTGATAAGATTACAGACTTGATATTTTTCAACTTCATATGTGCCCTAATAAGTAGCAAAGGTCTTTGCAAACTCTATGTACTTAATAAATATTATTTAACATATTTAACATGTATAAGACTGCCTGCTATCTAGGGAAGGGGGTAGAGGAAGGGAAGAGAAAACTCGGAACAGAAGTGAGTGCAAGAGATAATGTTGTAAAAAATTACCCATGCATATGTTCTGTCAATAAAAAGTTATAATGATAAAAAATAAATAAATATTGTTTAATTCAATATAATGAACCACATATTATGAAATTGAATTTATATTTTACTTTTACAAATATTTATATTGTGAAATTGATGAATATCAAAAAGACTACATTCCCACTTGCAAAAGAGAACAGAAAAAGGGAGTTATATATGAAATCATGAATTTTTATAAGGTATAGTTTTGTTTTTTAAAGTCTATAATAAATATAACATGTCAATACCAAATACTGCCTTTTTTTCTGGATTCCCTTCTGCTGTATCCAGTGTATTTTAAAAATGTTTTAATGAAGCTATTTTAATTTTGTTTATCCTTTTTTATTATCACTATCAATCCCTGCTCCCTATGTAGCTCTTCATCTTCCCAAAGCAATAGTTGTTCCTTGTCATAAATAAGTATAATCAAGTAAAGTAAATCTGTAAACATTGAACATACCTAAAAATGCTTTTCATTCTGTACCTCTAGTTTATGATGTTTGACAAGAATTTGGAAGTATAATTCATCATTAATCTTCTGGAGTCATAATTGATATACTAGGTCATTTGGTCAGAGTTCTTAAATCTTTTAAAACTTGTTTTTAAAAACAATATTTTTGTTCCTATATAAATTGTTCTTTTGGTTCTTCTTACTTCACTTTATTTCAGTTCATACAAGTCTTCCTAGATTATCTAATATATCTTCTTGTATCTTAAGTTATTAAAAATCCCCATTACATTCATATACCACAATTTGGTTAGCTATTTAAGAATTGATGGGATCCCACCATATTTCCAGTCCTTTACTATAACAAAAGGTATTGCTTTGAACATTTTTTACATATAGATCCTTTATCTCTTTGATATCTTTAAGCATTATGTTTCCAGTCATTGAGCTATTCATCTTTACTGCTATGGATTTTTGTGCTCCAAGGTATACATTGCCCTACCTTGTTTCCCTGTGCATTGACAAATGGGGGGTAGCTTTACCCTTCATTGATATTCTGACAAACTGGTGTTTAATGACCAGAACTCAAGCTGGCTTACTAATGTCTTCCCTGATGGGTTTCATTCAAAAATTTCTTCAAGCTTATTTCTCTTTTTGTGCAGTCCTAGACATGATAGAGAAATGTATTGCTATTTCTCATTTTTATTCTTGATCACTGCTCTTTATGGTGAATTTTTAGATAATTTTGTCAGAATGTAGTTTTCCTTTACAATACTTCATAACACCAGTTGATTGTTGCATTTAAAGAGGCAAGAAAATCAGCAGACTTAAACTTAAGTATGGCCATATACTGGTTCTGAAGGAACTACCTTTTAAATCTCTAGAGTTTCAGATTTCCGGTGATGAGATGGGTTTTTGTTTTTATTTTTGCAGAAATTAAGCCTCTTCCAGATGAACCATAGTATCAGGAGAAAGGGAAAAAATCCATATTTTAACTGGGAACAGATGATCCAGGTTTAATGTTGGGGAACCTACTTTTTTCATAATAGTTGGATTAGCATTATGAACAACTAATTTTGCTATTCCTAGATAATGCTTGGGAGCATTCAGTCCCTACTGAACCTTTGGATGAAAAGCATATCCTATCCAAACTTTGGTCATAAAGGAACTTTTTATAGTCTTCCCCAGAGGTTCAGTTGGGAATTCTCTAACTATATTTAAAATAATACATCAAATAGAATTCTGGAGCAGTATAACCAACAAAAGATTGAGGTGAGACATTTTTACAGTCCAGAAGAATTTAGGAGATTGGAAGGAAAGATTTGTGGATTAAGTCAGGAGACAACTTAACAATTGTTGGTCTCACCAAAAGTCATAATTGAAAAAAAAAAAAGAGCCTAGGAATCATAAAATAAAGGAAAACTGTCCAGATATGTTATAAGAGAAAAACAGAAATAGAAAGAATCAACTGGTTACTTTCTCAAGGTGATCCCAAAATGAAAACTCCCCAGTAATATGAGAGCTGAATTCCAGACTTTCTAAGAAATGGAGAAAATATTGTGATCAACCAATAAGAATCTATTCAAATATCACAGAGGCTCAGTCAGGATCACATAAAATACAGCAGTTGGCACAATAATGGATCATAAGTCTTGGACTATTATATTTTGGCAGGCAAGGGAGCTAGTATTACAATCAAGAAATACCTAATCAGCAAAATTGAATATAATCCAAAAGAAGGAAAAAAAAGACATTTAATGTAATACTACCAGGTATTTCTGATAAAAAAAGACCAAAACTTAATAAAAACACAAGATTCAAGACAGGCACAAAAAGGTAAAATTATAGGTGAAAAATCATAAGGAAATTCATATGGTTAAACTGTTTATATTCCCAATGTGAATGACACTTGTAACCCAGAGAACTTTTATCATTATTAGTGCAGTTAGAAGTAGTTTACTTAGAAAGCATAGAGATATAAGTCCATTTTGTTGTGATGATCTTCAAAGAAAAATATAAAACTAAGTAAAAGGGTTGTACTGAGAGAAGGGAGAAGGAAAGAAAGATTGGGGTAAATTATCTCACATAAAACAGGCATATAAGGAAGAGTTTTTATAATGAAGGGAGAAATGAGGGGATGGCAGAGTGTCAGTTCTTAAACCTCACTTTCATTTGCTCTGGTTAAATGAGGAAAGAATGTGTGTGTGTGTGTATGTGTGTATAATATACACAAATTATATGTAATATATAACATGTATACACATATACATATATTTATATATTGTTATTTTGCCAATATCTAAATAAAATGAATGAATTATGACACAAACATAATTTTTATACCTAAACCAGAGAGAGCAAAAAGAGGGAAAGAAAACTATGAAACAATTTTCCTAACTAACATTAATGCAGAAATTTTAAATAAAATGTTCTTGTTGCTATTCAATTGTGTCTGACTTTTTATGATCCATTTTGGAATTTCCTTGGCAAAGATACTGGAATGTTTTGTTCTTTCCTTCTTCAGCTCATGGCTCATCAGCAGATGAGGAAACTGAGGCAAATAGGGTTAAGTGATTTGCCTAGGATCACAGAGCTAGTAAGTATCTAAAATTAGATGTGAATTGAAGAAGATGAATCTTTCTGATTCCAGACCCAACACACTATCCATTGTGCCACCTAGTTGCTCAAATAAAATACTAGCAAGATTAGAGCAATACATCACAAAGATCATATAATATGACTAACTGGAATTTATATCAGAAATAAAGAATTTATTCAATATTAGGAAAACTATAAAAATAATTAACAAAAACAACATAAATCATATGATTATTTCAAAAGGTGCAGAAAAAAGGTCTTGACAAAATGTAACAGTCATTCCCATTAAAAACACTAGAAAATATAGGAATAAATGAAGCTTTTCTTAAAATAAGTAGCATCTACCTAAAATCAAGAGTAAGCATTATTTCTGGTTATGATTCACTAGAATAGTCCCATTTTTCATCACCAAAAGATATCATCTGAAAACATTTTAAAATATTGTACATGTTACTATAAATAAACACATTTCTGACCTCACTAAGAGGGATCAAATCCAAAACTTAGAAAAGTAAAAAAAAAATTAAACCAATGCTTATATATAGAGGGCTTACCTACTATGTGACAGTCAAGTAAGTTTCTCCCATATTATTGTCACCTGATCACATACAAATTCCTTAAACTAATATGTTTTCTTTGTCCTTTCCTTCACTGATGTGGCCTGTTTGCACACCAGCTAATTAAAAGATGTTATTTCCCTAAGCTAACTTTCAAAAGACAGATTGATTCGCAGGCAGTCTCAGAAAGGTATATGGACACAGTTGTACTATGTTGCTCTTGGACATTAAGAAAGGTCCATGGATTATACAGTCTCTGCTAGACATCATATGTATCTGGGGAAGATGCAAATGTTAACAGAGAAAAAGAATCGCTGTGAAAGTGCAATGAAAAGGTTTTGGTCTTAGAAGACAGAAGGTGAGAGAAGGGTTAATGAAGTTTGTATTTACCTGGAACTGTGCTGTCCAACACTGATAGAACAAGAAACCAAATGTTCTAAGGGGAAATTTGGACTCATTTCTTCAACATGCTCACAGTTTACATGGTTTGTAATGATCTAAAGGAAAGGTGTGGACCACTTCAGAAAGGGGAGGAGAATTTTCATGTTTAAGAGATTCTACAAGTTAATTGGAATGGTGGGCAGGAGGGGAATTAAATGGAAAAGTCTCAACAACAATAATAATAATTTTAAAAAAGGTAATATTTTTAACAATAATTAATTCAAACATGGGAATCACCTAATGGCGCCTAAGATCTAGTGGTTTTTTTTCTCTTATGAGGGTTCTGAGGTCAGTCACACTTGCTCTAAACTCTTATTTAGGAAAACTGTTCCCACCAAAGTAGGGGCTGAACTCTGTTTAATTTTACATTTATATCTATATTAAGATAATTTCTTGATGTAAAATTCAGTTTATTGGAAATATTTGATTCATGAAAATAGTACCTATCGATGGGCATTCAGGAGGGAGATTGTTGAAAGAGTTGGCCTTTTCTTAAGATTTCCTTCAGCTTGGGCCTTCCCTCTGTAGCCTGTAGAATTAATAATTTCCTTGTTATTCCTACCTCCTATGCCACAGTTCAGTTCTCCTTTTGATCTATGCTTGCTTCAAACTCTTGATTTTTTTCTCTCCAATTCTTAAGTAGCATCTCCCTTTTATACAAATTGCTTAGGGTATCACCTAATATCTCCCAAAATGGCTTTGATTAATTCAAGGAGGTTTATAAACTCTATTTGCACTCAGTTCTAACTGTTTAATTTAATAGAAAAAGTGTTTTCATCTAACCAAGATACCACAGTCAAATGGTATAGTTTCATGCCCACCTTTATATTTTTAATAAATAAGATTTTTCAGTGCCCAGTTGCTTGCAGGATAGCTGTTTTTAAAAAGGAAGGAAGGAAGGAAGGAAGGAAGGAAGGAAGGAAGGAAGGAAGGAAGGAAGGAAGGAAGGAAGGAAGGAAGGAAGGAAGGAAGGAAGGAAGGAAGGAAGGAAGGAAGGAAGGAAGAAAGGAAGGAAGAAAGAAAGAAAGAAAGAAAGAAAGAAAGAAAGAAAGAAAGAAAGAAAGAAAGAAAGAAAGAAAGAAAGAAAGAAAGAAAGAAAGAAAGAAAGAAAGAAAGAAAGAAAGAAAGAAAGAAAGAAAGAAAGAAAGAAAGAAAGAAAGAAAGAAAGAAAGAAAGAAGGAAGGAGGGAAGGAAGGAAGGAAGGAGGGAATAGGTTCAGTAAGGCATGAAATGATGCTCAAGTATCCACAAGTTTTTCCTTCTACCATACCTTAGTTACACAGGCTCATCCTGGGTACTGAACCTAATTTAGTTCTTAGACTTTACTGAATTAAAAATGTTTTTTCTGATTTCCTCTTAACTCCTGGGAGAAAATTCTGTTTCCTTCTATGTTCAGCCAATGATGATAATTAAAATAATGCTAATAATAAAACAATAGCAAAAGTAAAAAATATAACAATAACAATAACAAAATGTATGGTTTTAGTTCAGATAAAGGTTATGATTTTTCAAAAGAAAAAATTACTAAGAAAATAAGGGAAAAAAAACAGCACAAAACAGCGAAGTTGTAGAAACATTTGTCTAGAAGAGAACAAATTCTAACTATAATTTATTGTCTAGCCAAAGACTAGCTTGGTTGCTGGAACTTATAGGGCATATTAGCCTTTTTCTTTTTCCTTGACTGGATTAGATCCTGGGAGCTATTTTTGTTTTTATTTTTTCCACTAAAAAACTATCACTCTCCTGACAATTTCCTATGATGGAGCAGTGCATGTTCTCTGCCTGGTAAGTATGCCAAAAACACCAGAAAAAAAAGAAACTCAGACTACATACAAGGCTTATTATTGTCTGCCCCAGAAATATTTATTGAATTATATTTTATGGCCATGTGAGGCCTCAAGGATCGAAGATATAAGGTATTATGAATTTTCCAGGTGCTTCTGGGAAGTTTGTATCTTACGTTGGGCTCCTAAATTTAATTTTATATTAATTTTGTGTACTGTGCAGCACTAGGTTTCTCAGATACAGTAAGAAAGATGATTTCCCAGTTCTGCCTTTTATGCAAATTATAAGTACCATTTTTGATGTATATTAGTGACATTTCCTTACTTAATGAACATAATCAAGGGAACCACTCATCTAGTGCCTCTGTTTAGACCAGTGGTCCTCAAACTTTTTAAATAGGGGGCCAGTTCACTGTCCCTCAGACTGTTGGAGAGCAAAAGCTCATACTCTGTCTCTGCCCCTCAGCCCATTTGCCATAACCCAGCTGGCTGCATAAACATTCTCAGGGGGCTGCATCTGGCCCGTGGGCGTAGTTTGAGAACCCCTGGTTTAGAGTATAGAGTATAGAGTTTAGAATATAGAGCTTGCCTAAAGCTGGTTTTTTTCCAGTGCCACATGTACCCCTTCTACTGGCACATTTGCATTTTGATTGTGTTCCATGTGTTCCTACCCTCCTCACTTCCCATTGGGATAGGTGCTGCATCAAAGCTTCTTCAGGGAACACTGGCCACTAAGCCAGAAAGAGCTGTCCAGTCTAGTTATAAAGAGTTGTTCTTGTTTTCTTGATTTGTAACATCACTTGCTCTACCATTTGGTGATTTCTCTTCTTTGACTCCCTTAAACATGTACCTTGGAACTTCTCATGAGTAGTGGGGGAGCTTCAAACTAATGCCCTGGCTACATGAATATGAACCTGAGTTCATGTATCTGCCAATTTTTTCTGCTTACAGAAGACCAGTCAGTCAACATACAAATTATTAAAAACTTAACATGTATTAGTTTCTGAGCTAAGTGTTAGGCAGATATAGGATGTTGTGATACAGGAGCCACCTGCCAGTAGCCATGGGAGGTCTAACTCAGACCTGTAGAATGGCTCTCTTCATGTGAGAGTATGATTGATGATAATGATGATGATGATGATGATACAAGGAAACTGAGAAGCAGTTGTGTTGTCTGACCTCTCTCCTCTTCCCTTTTGCCTCCAATTTATTCCATTCCCAATCCACAAGCAACACTGTGTCAGTAAAGGCTGCTTTGCAACTCCTTCAAGTGTTATGATTCATAGCTGTGGAAGCTCTCAGAGAATTGACCTGCCCCTTCATTTAGGCATGGTCCTTAGCAATAGGAAGGAAAAAATATAGTCAGTACCCTCAAGAAACTCCTATTCTAAGGAGGGGATAATAATTAAACAATTACATGCAACAAGTTTTATCCAGTTAATTTGAAAATTAATCTCATAGGGAAAAGGGGAAAAGGAGTAGGTAGAGGGATTGAGAAAGTCCTTTAGAAGGAGGGATTTCATCAGTCAGATGGAAGGTAGTAAGTGGAGAGGAGGAAGGAGAAAATTTCAGTAATGGAGAAAAGCCATTGGAAAGGTCTGAAGTTGGGCAATATTGGTGTCTTGTGAGAGGAACTACAAGTAGGGCAATGTTGTTGTTCAGTCGTGTCTGACTTTTTGTGACCCTATGGAGAGTACATAAAGAAGAGAAGAGTTATAAGAAAACTGGAAACATAGGAAAGGGCCAGGTTATACAGGGTTTTAAAAGCCAGAAGTTTATGACACTCTACTTAATACTTATAAAAAAATTAGAAAATGATGGTAATGTAAGATCCATTGTCCAGGACATTACAAGCTACATTCTTAATTTTTACCATCACTTTTGTATGAGGTCCTCAGAGTCATGGAATTGATGATAAGGTCAATGTGACTGTCCTTGGGGTCCCATATGACCTCCTTTCCTAGTTCCTTCTAAAATTGGATCAGAAGAATTTAACTTCTTCATTACTAATGCTGCATTCTCTTTGCTAGTACAGCAAACATAGTAATGGCCATTTAATCCCTCATTATTGCACAAGGTAGTTCTGCTATTATGATGATTGCTTAAAAGGAAGTATTCTTGCATTAAGCCTTCATTCCTTCCAGTGCTTTGGTCCTCTCCCTCTCTAAGGAGAATAGAATTGTGCACTGCATATCTTGAGTTCTGTGATTGCAGCTCAGCACTGGTGGTGTTGTTCTGATTTTCTTCTGACTCATATTCTAGAAGGGCTGAGCTCTGTGACTTATACTAACCCTTGAAACTCAGGAGTATATTTTTAACTTGGACATTGTTGACAATAGTTCTCTGTATTTATAAAGCTCTGATAACATCAGATGCATGAGAGTCACGTACCAAGCCCTCATTCAACACTGCAGTGTAATTTCTCCCATATTCTCAGAATGCTGATCTGTGTCAGTTTCTGCACACTTTGTTCTATCCCAAGGAGGAACTTCTCAGATTTTTCTTCTTTGCATTGTATTAATATTAGAGATAAAATTAGCATAAGGGTTTTTTAACATGCCCCTCTCAAACATCTCAGCTAAAGTTTGCATACATTTCTGCCAAGTGGTATCTGTCCTTGTCTCTATAAGGTTATTCACTGTCACTTCAACTTTCTCTCTTAGGTTGTCTGTCACTTTCATTATTTTGTCTGGCTCAGGGGTTTTCCTGGAATACCCAGGCATACTCTTGCCTGCCCAAACCAAGCCTCTCAGGATAACTCTCCTAGGGCACAGTTCATCTCTAATTTATTTGTGATATTCAATCTCTTTGTAAGAATGCCCCTTTTGATTAAAAGGTCTTCTACCTCTTTAAATAATTCCTCATCCTCAGAAGATGGACAAATCTGAGATTACTAGAAGTGACTCCCTTCTATCAATTCTTCAAATATATTTCCATAGTTAAATTTCTCAGGCAAGATTAGAAGAACCTCCTGGGTTGTTGCATCTGCCTTATTATCAATAGCCTTAAATATTTATTTCCAGTTCCAATATTATACCCAATATCTTTACAATGTCCTCATTCTTAAGAGTTCAATCTTAAAATTAAAACTATCAGGTTATATCTGCTAGTCACTCTATATTGGGCTCTCCACTCTTTTACCTCTATATGATTTCACTTGATGATCTCATTAGCTCCTATTAATTATTACCTCTATGCCAATGATTCTCATTTCTACATATTCTGTCCTAACCTTCCTACTGATCTCCAGTTCTGCATTTCCAACTGCCTTTCAGACATCTTAAACTGGATATTCAATAAACATCTTAAAATCAATATGTCCAAAACTGAACTCATTAGCTTCCTCCCTAAACTCTGTCCATTATTTTTAGAGGACCATCATCCTCCTACACCCTCTAGCTTGAAACTTAGGTGATATATTCAACTCTTCATTAGTTCTCCCTTAACTGATTTGTTGTTAATCTTTCCATCTCACCTTTATAACATCTCTCAAATATACTCCCTTGTCTCTTCTGATACTGTCATCATCCTATGGACCCTTATAATACATGTCTGATCTAATGAATGGACTGTGGATTGGTCTACCTACCTTAACAGCCTCCTAACTCCAATGCATTCTCCATTCAGCTGCCAAAATGGTTTTCCTAAAGCAAAATTCTAACTGTGCCATGTCCATAATAAATAAACTCCAAAGGCTGCTATAACCCTCCAGGATCAAATACAAAATCCTCTGGCATACAAAGTCCTTTACAATCTTTTTTTTTCTTTTCTGCCTTTTTTATTTTTCTTCCATATATTCTGAAATTCAGCAACACTGATCTTTTTGCTGACTTTTATCATAGATTTTTTGATCCAGTGATACTGACTTTCTGGATGTTCCACAAAGAAGATATTCCCTCTTTCTGTACCAAAGGTTCTCTCTGTCTATCCTGTGCCTAGATTCTCTTTCTCCTCATCTTCATCTCTTGGCTTCTCTGCCTTCCTTGAAGTTTCAACTAAAATCCCATCTTCTACAAGGAAGCATTTTCTAACCCCTCTTCATTTTAATGATCTTAATTAGTTCTTATTCGTTTTACCCTATAACTTGTTTGTATGTATTTGCTTTTCCTTGTTTGTTTCTGCCCCATTAGACTCTGAGTTCTTTTTAATCCCTAGTGTTTAGCACATGACATGGCATATAGTTAGCACATAGCTATCCCCAGTGTTAGCAATCCCTAGTGTTTAGCACATAACATGGCATGTCACATAGCTTGATAAATGTTTATTGACTGACTACAATGGTTCTTATAAAATTAAAAGTTAGAGTTCTCAATGGACATTCAATTTAAAAAATAAGACTATTGGGGTTTAAAGGTAAACTTTTAAGATCTGGAAAACTATGGGCTGCTTGTGAGGCAAAATACATTAGAACATGACACACACACACACACACACACTTTTTTTTTTAAGAAACCAGCAGAAACACAGTATTTTGCAAAAATAAGTGAATAGAAATAATATTCTTATGAATGGAGCTCCCACAGGTAGCAAGGGGAGTATCAATTGTGGTTTTCAAAGAGGCAAATCTGACATCTCCTCCCCCTATATTTCTCTACGGATAACTGTGATTCCTGCCAAAGAAGTAGGAGGTTGGGGACAGATGCTGGCCATTCTACTTTCCTTAGAGAGAAAGGTTAAGAGGCTAGAATTGTAACTTTAAGATTAAAACTAAACTTCTGATTGCTAGAGGAGTCCCAATTGTTATATCCAAAACTAAATTTCTTTTCCCAGCAGAAGCCAGTTTCACAATGAACAAACACATCAAATAGCAAAGAAACTCATTTATCCATATTGATAGCAAAACAGAAACTAGAGAAAATGTAGTTATGGGCTATACTAGGCAATACAGATTGAAGGAGCTCTCCCATTGAGAGCAAGATAACTAAGCTCAATCAACAGTAAGCCTCAAATCTCTTTCAAGAGAAAATTTCCTATTGTCTTTAGTATAGCAAGCTGGGGATAGGGACATGATAGAGATTGCCAGCTCCTCTTATGGTTGGCTCTTTCCCAGATTCTTTTTTTTCCTTTCCATGAGGGTGGCCTCTTGCAAACTCTCTTAAAGCTGGAAGCCAGAAGAACCTAAAGATACTGAAGAGACCAGATATTTTTTCTCCTGCATCCCTGCAGTCAGGAAGAACTACTTTCTGTGATTATGTCAACTAAGCAAGAGAGCAGAGTATTCACTCTTCTTCCTCCATTTCTCTCCCCCTTATCTCCCACCTCAAATATTTTACAGGGCCATTTTAGTTATTTCTTAATTGGATTAAGATGTGGTTTAATGAACTATATGCTAAGAGTAATCATTGACTGCCAACTTGGAACAAGGTCTCGTTTGAAAAGTCCCAAGGTTCTATTTCTGGCCTTATGCTATCAAAAACTTTATCACTTATAGTTCAAATCATAATATAAACAAAATTCTCTTCAAATGTACAAATAACACAAAGATGGGAGGGACTGCTAACAACTAGAGTAATGATTTAAGGAATATTTTATTGACAGCTAAATCCAAATAAGTGAAGTTTATTAGGTATAAGTTTACAATTTGAGCTTAAAAAAATCAACTTCAAAGGACAGCTAGGTGGTGCAGTGGATAGAGCACCAGCCCTGAATTCAGGAGGACGCAAGTTCAAATATGCTCTCAGACACTTAACACTTCCTAGCTGTGTGACCCTGGGCAAGTCACTTAACCCCAGCCTCAGGGAAAGGGAAAAAAAAAATCAACTTCAAAAGGACAAGATGAGAGAAACTTAATCAGGGAGAAGTTTGTTTATGAACAGGTAGTTTTACTAGAAATTTGGAAAATTCATTAATTCATATTGAGTTTTCCAGAGTTAACAGTGTTATGTAGCAGTCAAGAAAACTAATTTAATTTTAAACTAAGATTATGAGAAACAGTACTCAGCACTAGAAAAGTGATATTTCTGTTCTGGTCAGACCACAATTTGGGTATCTTGCTCTTTTCTGGTTATTATATTTTAGGAAAGGTATTGATAAACTTGAGTGTGTCCAGAGAAAGGGATCAGGATAATGAAGGCAATAAAATCATGCCATATATTCATATGAATTCATATGAATATATGAATTAAAAACTTGCAACACAGTCTAGATAAATATTTAAAGTACTCTTATATGAAAAGAGTAACTAGTCTTAGTATCTGAATTAAAACTCAAGTTTTATGAGGCTTCATTTTTTCTACTTACCTATAATATGTTTCATAAACAATGTGCCCATAAATAGTCCAAATTAATAGTCCATAAATACAATATAGAAAATTTAAAAAAAATCAACGTGCAATTGAGTTCAAAACAGAAAATTTCTAAGGAAACTTATCAATGATTGACTTTATATCAGTTACCTTTTCCAGATCTCTTCATTGTTATCCAGGAAATTGTAATTAATCCACTGCTAAACACTACCAAAAAGGAAAACAGAGATTCAAACAAGATTTCATAGTCATTAAAAAGATGTATTTTTTCATCTCATTTTAATTTTTATAAAATTATGGTAAGTTACACTGAAAAGAAATGCAAATTGAAATGAAGATCACCTTAAGCAGATAGGAAAATATTTCAAATGGAAAGATATTTATAGAAGTTTGGCAAAGTGATAAAATGCACTAATTAGACAGTGATTTCTAGTTGTCTTTCTTATGTCTCCATAATTAGGGAGCTTTAGGAATGCAGTTAATCTTTAAGGAAATATCCAAGAGTAAAGAGAACTCTAGAGTTGTAAATGTTAATTATTGGCATTGTCTAACAACAGGTTTGTAAGAATGAACAGTCTGCAAAACTATTGAAGAAAATAGGAGATTCATATTTAGTAAGAAGTACAACGTTCAGTAATGATTAGTGATATTGCCTAATAGATCAACCTTTTGCCCCTTGACTCAGATCATTATTCTTATATTTGCTTAATTCTCTAAGAGTATCAGAACTATGCAGTATATACAGTATGAATGACTAGATATAATCACACATGTTTACACATTCGGTATTTCATAAACTTAATATATTAATTAACCCTCAAGTATATCCCTTTAAATGTTTATGTACAGAAGTTTTACATACTTGAGATACAGTTCCAAGTTCAAAGCAATTAAAGTATTATTTTACAACAGTTTGATAAATTAAAGGTTAACCTTAAAGGTAATTTATACACGCTCTTTTATATCAAAGAAGATAAAAGAACAAAATATTGATTGCTACTTTAAGAAACATAATGAATAGGTTCTAAATTATTTTACTATGTAAATATATATGAACATATATTTCTTATTCAAACTATTACATTGAAAATGTATGTTGACATATCTAACTGAATTGGATGATTTTAACAAAAAATTAAGAAGAAGGAATATATAGATACATATAGAAGGATGGAAAAATTAGATTAGATTTGAAAGCCCTGTGGCATTTTTTGAATGAGAATATTAAGGAATACACATGCTCCTTAGCATCATTATAATTTTGCAAAAAGATTATGAGCCATATTCTCTCTTATTTTGTATTATAGTTAAGCACTATAATTTATTGCAGTATTTTAATATTGTTAAATACTATAATATAAATGCATATGCATTTCTGGCATATGTCTCTAACTACAAGCTTGATAATAACTACAGACTGGTGGCAGGGTTTGTTTTTTTTTCAATTTTGTGTCTTCCCTGACATTTTGCAAAAGGCTCTGTATACTGCATGCATTAAGTCAATATTTATTTAACTCAATATAATGGGCTATGGTTATAAAACTGAGTTTATATTTTAATTTAAAAATATTTGCATTGTGAACTTGGTGAATATCAACCAACCAACCATCAACATTTTCATGTATAAAGAACAGAAAAAGAGGATCTTATCATTCATGGAATATTAGGATCTTCCCACTCCAATGCTTGAGAAGAGGTGGATTGGTTAATAGGAAGAGGTCAATGCCCTACTGTGAGACATAAGAGTACTTAGGCTTGAGGAAAAGAAAACTTCCAGATAAACAGGAACTCTTGAGCAAAACACAGGTTTCCTTGTGCCAGGTAAAAAAGTTCTGACTATAAACCTCTGAAATTCCTTCTAACTCTGAAATTTTTTTCTCTCCAGTATAACTGCTTTTTAAAGTACAATTCATTTTGAGTAAGCAGGATAGCTTTGAAAGTAACATGTATTTGTCATATATGTTTTTAAAAGGAAGCTGTATATAATAGAGATTATACATGTACAATCCTCTTTTCTGTTCCTTAAATATGAAATGTATATGACTATGTTTATCAAATTCAGAGTAGTAAAAAATAATTTTTTTTTAAACTTACAATTTTTTAATACCTAGAACTAGAACATCATTATAGAAATAATGAGGGTGGAGTGGAGTTGATCCTTGGTAGCTGGGAGTGGCACTATCTTGAGAAAACCTGAATTTTACAATCCAAACTATTAATTCTTAATTAAACATTTTGTTATCTTTTTATTACAGTCCCACCCCTTGTTGAGACATCTGGTTGAATTCCTGCTCAAATTCTTTGCACTGACATAACCATAATAACTCTCAAAAAAACCTATTTATACTCCCTTTCCATGCAATAGCATCATATGAATGTAGCCTGCTATTAGCAGCATAATAAAATCCTTGCTCCTTGATTTGGAGATGGTCCACAAAGCCTACACATATTTTGGAGACATCTCATGAAACCAGCCTGTAACTCCAATTTCTGGGTTCCAAGACTCCCACGTCCAAACAGATAACTATGGAAGAACAATGAGAGACAAGCATGATATAAAAAGACATTGGACTTGAGTGACAGGAAAACTTAGATGCAAATTCTATCTTAGATACTGATTAGCTATGTGACACTGGGTAAATCTCTTAAACTCTTTAGGTCTCCATAAAATGAGGTAGTTGGATTCAGTAGCCTCTTATATCTCTTCTGACTTCAAATTTAAGATCAATAAGAGACAAAATGTCTTACCAAGAACTCCACTGACTTGATGATGAGTTCAGGAAAAGAATTTATGTTCTTGCAAGAGTAGGTGTCTAAGCCAGGAGGCACATTTAGAACAATGTCTTTTTGTATCCTATTACCAAAAACACAAGTCCCTCTCCTAATTCCATATTGACTAGTACTACAGACTGCCTATCTAGAGTGCTTAATTCCCCCATATGTTAATCCAGATCCCTGATTATATTTCCCCTTGGTGGTCACCTTATATAGGCATAGTTCCCTCCCATGACTCCCAATTGGCTAGATACTACAGAGGTTATAGCCTGTATACAGAGTTTAATTACCCCCTAAATTCTGTATTGAATACTCTCTAATCTCTGTCTTGCTCAGTTTCTTCAGCATTATATTAGGAATCTATATATTTTGAATCTCTTTCCATAATTTATTTTCCCTATATTACCTCTGTTTTTCTCACTTCAAAATTTCTTCATACAAAGATTTTCTCTAGCCTGTTCCTTAAACCTTAAGGAATTTCAAGGAAGAAAAAAAATAATAATAAGTAAACACTTGGAACCACTAAACTGTCTATACTTCTGATTTCTAAATCACCTATTACCTTATCTTCTTATGCCTCAGCTTCTCCATTGATTAAAAATAAAACTGCCTCTTTTAAGAATATTTCTTTCTTTTTTTTTTTTTTTGGCAAAAGATTTAGGACTCATACAAATATGCAAACTATTCATAAAAGAGCATAAATTACTTGATGGAAATTTCTTCTTGGTATACCCACTTTTCAAATATTTCACATGTATATTGCTTTTTTTTCCTAATCACAATTGGTTAATGCAGTTCTTTTGAACAAATCTCAGAAGTCAGCTTCCATAGAGATTTAATCATTTTTTGCATGATTGCTTCTTTTAAGAATTTCATTTAACTTAATGAGTTAAAAAGAAATGAATATCATATCAAGTAAGTTAGGTTCACTCTTATCAGATTCTTTTAAGAGTAAACTATCAGCACTATCACTTACTAACTGCAATGTCTATGCAAATGAAATAAAAATTTATAGTAGGATTTGCCTTAATATCTGGAAAGGGAATTTTGTACAAATAGGAACAACCAGTATTACTCTAATCATTTATTGCTTATTTTCTGCTTTTAAACTAGTTTTACAATCATTATCAATTATTTTAATATAAATTGACAAAAATTCTCTCCTTCCTTTTATTCATTACATTTTAAAGTTAGAGCTTATCTCCCTTATTAAACTGTCTTCTAAAACTATTCCAGCAAAGAAATAGATGCAGGGATGACTAATGAGTGGAATCTCTGGGGAAAAAGACTCAATAAAACTAAAAGCAAAAATAGATAATGTACAAATAGTGCATTTCTTTTTTTGACTCAATAGATAGAGCATTGGCCTAGAATTGCAAAGCCTTGAATTCAAATCTAGCCTCAGACACTTAGTTGTTATGTGACCCTAGGCAATTCAATTTACCTGGGTACTTCAATCTCTTTCTGCTTCAGTTTCTTCTTTTGTAAAATGGGGATAATAATAGCACTCACGTCTACTGTTGTTGTGAGAAGTAAATGAAAAAAAAATTGTAAAAACTGTTTTGCAAACTGTAAAAGATTATACAAATAGTAGCTATTATTTTTTCTTTAAGTGGCAGAATACAGATATTATAAACATGATTTTGATCATTTTAAGATTCCTTTCACATGAGCCAGAATATGTACAATAATTAGTTCACAATTTAGTTAAATCATATTTCAGATAATCCTGTAACTAAAATATAGATTCCTCAAACTCTTCATATTCTTTACAAATAATTTTGAAATAGGACCTAAAATTAATTGTTCAGTAACATGATTTATATGGATTACTGGGAACTCACTTTATTCAATATAAAATAATTTATATTAGAAAAATAATAAAGAACATGTCAGCAGCTGCAATAATCAGTATTGGTTTAAATTATTTTAAAAATGTGGTCTGAGCACAATTTTTAAAAAGACAATAGTGCATTCTCTATCCATTTTGTAGAATAATTGAAGATATCATAATTTTTTTCACTGCCCTTGGGAAGAGATATCAAAGGTGTTATTTGCCAGAATGGATTTTGCTGGCAAGAATTAATAATAATAGTTTGATCCAACTCAAGCAAGACTATCCATTTATGTTTCTGCTTTATAGTTAGTTATTTTTATGTTTTCAAAGTCAATGTTTAATGGAGGCAAGTATTCTCTTAGAACAGATAGAATGGTCAACATATAAAAAACAAGCAAGTTAAAAAAAAAAACAAAAACCCTAATGAAGTCCATGGTACCTCTCAGAAATGAAGAGGAATCAATCCTGGGAAGAATTCCTAGGATTTCTGGAATGTTTTATAACTTCTGGAAAGGTTGTTGTGTCTCTTATTTCTTCCATCATAAACTGAATACATAAACTAATACCATCCTTGTAACTCAACAATTACTGCTAAAGAGACCTACAAATGATCAGTTCAAAAAGGTAATTGAATAAGACCAGGTGAAGTTTATTTAAAAAGTCTATTAGATTGTATAAACATATTGTATTTAACTTATACTTTAACATATTTAACATGTATTGGTCAATGCTGAAAAATTACCTATGTATATATCTTGTAAATGAAAAGCTATAATTTAAAAAAAAAAAAAAAAGTCTATGAGATGGAGTGGGCCAGACCTTAGGCCCAAGTTGCAGGCAGTCACATGATCTCTAGGCCTAGAGTTCTCTAGGACAAGAAAGGTCAGACTTAGGTCTAAGCTTCCAGAAGTGACAGGAAGTGACTGACCCACAGAAAGCAGATAACATTGGTGACCATTGGTCAACGATGGTTACTTCCTTTTAGTCTATCCAATGAGAAGACTTGCCATTTAACCAGCTTTACTATTTCCTGCTTCTCAGGCCTGGCACATATTGGAAGCTGAGATGCTTCCCAGGTGTGCTTGGGCCTCTCCCTACAGGGACTGAATAAATGCTTTCTCTTTGTACTTGAAGATGTCTCTGATTATTTAATTTATGTAAAGGGGTCTAGTACCCATCCCACACAGAAATGGAAAAGAGTTTTACTTCAAATTTAAAACATAGGGATATCAGATAAGATTCTGGAAAGATGGAAGAATAGATTAAAAAAAAAAAACCTTTTGGTTCTCCCTATTTCCATATTTAGAATTTTGCCTTAGAGGAAATGTAGAGTAGTAGAAATAAGCTAATATAGATAAAACAATTGTTTTTAGGAGAACCTAAAAGGACCTCCAGGATGGACCTTGAGGCAGAGGTTCAGCCAGAGTACAAACACCTCGAGGGCAACTCAATCAACAGAGAACAAGGTTGGGGGCAATTGGGATTGGGAGGTGCCCTCATTCTTAGAAACTTTCATCTCTGGAACTCTATGTAGACCACTGAATAGAAGTTTATTTAGAAGAACAAAAAATCAACAACTTCAAAGAAACCTGGGGGAAACCTGGAGAGTAAAAGAAGCAGATTCAGTAGTATAATACTTTAATTCATATTATGAGAACATTGTTGAACTATAAAATAAATAATTTTGATTCTTTTAAACTAAAATTTTCTTGCATAAATAAAACCTATGCAGCCAAGAATAGAAAGAATGCAAAAAATGGGGAAAACTTTAATAGACTATAGAAGGCCGCAGATAGTGGGGGAAATCTGGGTAAGGTATAAGATGCTTCATTCCAGAGAGAATCTGCTGACAATGTCTGGTTTGACTCCCTGTCTCCCCTAAGGGCTCTCACTCTTCCTGAGATGTCAAGGAGGACATGACCACCAGAGTTCTACTTGAAGCAAGGGATACTGTAAAGAGATACATTTACATATCAATAGCAGATGCTTATAGTTAGCACTTATTGATTGTGATGTGTGATGTAATGATTCTCTAGTTGGCACATGCTCAGTGTGCTGTAATGATGTAATCATACTAAGGTATTTAAGGGCTGAGAGGATTTGAAATATTTTGTTCTCACTGAATGATCACAGATAATTTGCTCTCTAATTTTTAAGGAGTAAGTGACCTTTTGATATGCAACTACCACATCTAAAGATATGACCTTTTAGTGATACATGTCAGAAACACAGACATTAATTTGGCTTGTCTACCTGTGCACAACTTATTGTCTAATTCAACATCAACATCCCAATGAGTACACCAGTTTTTCTGAGCTAGATCTGACTCACATTCTTTAGTAATTTAGATTTAATATTATAATGAAATGAGATATTCCTATTGGCTATTCAATAGTCAACAAAAAGGCATGCCCATAGATTTGATGGAGATGAAGGATACTGGATTAATTTAAAACACTGGAGAGTACAATGACTGATATGAAACAGAGTAAGTATAACTATCAGGGAATTTAAAATATAATTTGGAGTGAAAATGATATTAAAAATAATTATGATATAAGGAAAAATAAGATAAGTACAAAAGAGAAGACCAAGAAAAATAATTGATATTTAAAGAAAGAAAACTCATTTTCCCCTTGAATATATTAGGAAAGTCATCAACCAAGTATGTGGTTTCTGAACTGGGTCCTGGATAAAGAGAAGTTCTTCAATAGATAAAGGTTATATGTGGGTAGAGAATGTCAAACAAATTGGGAAGGGGGAGGGTCAATGTGAAGAAGGAAGTTAGTCTAAAAAAACTCCAATAGTTTCGATCAGAATATTTAAAATCTGGAATATAAATCCCTCAAGTCTAGGAGAGTATTTTGTTTTTGTTTTCCTGGTACTTAATATAGTTCCATGCACACATTAAGTGCTTAATGTTTGTTGAATTTAACTGAATTGTACAGGGCCTTGAATAATGTAATCAGTATTTTATGTTGTAAACAATATGGTTTAATAACATGCAAATATTTTTGAGTAAAGAAATGACAATCAGAATTATGTGATTCTGCAACTGTTTGAAGGTATAAACAGCAAATGTCACTGGAGAGTTAAGCAGATGTTAACCATCCAACAAACAAAGTAAGCTTTTCTTTTGGTTGGTGGAGCTTCCATAGAAGCTTATTCTCCTTCAGAAACATAGTTTTTCCTTATTAATGTTTTTTTTTTCTTTCTAAGAGTCTTTCTAAATGTTTTTCTTTTATAAGGACTTTACTCCACTTCCTTTTGTGGGAACACCATTAAACCACCACACTCCTGGAAACTGCAGGAAATTCCTGTGTGCCTTAAATACCATGGCAGCTAGTAAAAAGGGAAAGTAAAAAGCACATTGCTGCACCTGTTTCCTCATAGCCAGCTTTTCTTTTTAACAGGAAAATACTGACCTTAGTTTCATTTGAGGCATGCTGAATGTAACATCAACCTTTCCCATTTTGCTCAAACAGTTCTAAATTTGCTCTGAGCCCCTTGGTCAGCTTCCATTGAAAAGATAGTCTCCTGTCTCTGAATAGAGCATGATCTTTCTGTCTTCCTCATCTTTCACAGTTTCCTATTCCAATTGTCCTTGTACATGCAATTATGGAATATTTTCTTCCCTTTAGTCTCTTTGTTATCAATCACAATCCAGATCCCTCATCCTCAAACCAAGAAAATGTCTATCAGACTTAAGTAACTTTTGTATAGAGTAATTCAGAGTCACAGCTTTTCAATCCCCATGAGAACAACGACATTTGGGACATAGTTGAGAAAAGATGATTTGATGACTGATTAGTTCTAATTTCATGCATGGATTCCTACACAAATACAGCTCAAAACAAAATTGGTAAATCTTACTTGAGATTGAGCCCTATTGTTCACATCCTAAGGGAGGTTGGATCTCTTACAGTAATTCTATTTTCTTCTAGTCTAGCTACATAAAGTGGAACTTTAAGTACTTTCCATATTGAACTTGCCACTCTATAGTTGGATCTTTTTGGTCTGAAAGATTTATAGTATTCTATTGAAAGTCTCAGAGAGTAGTAAATATGAGCATTTTTTAAAAGACTAAAAGTCAGAAAAAAGCTATAATATGCTATATAATTTTAACCATCATTATTATTAGTTGCCATTATTGTTCTTATTTCTCTTAGCATTAATAATTCAAAGTTATTAATTGATGACTGGAGTCAGGAAGTAATATAAGACTTGAGGAAGAATCATTTCTATCTTTATGATTTTTGCTTTCACAATACTTGTATGTTTCTTTTAAAAACATTCTTAAACATCCTGCTAGAGTTCAAAATCCACAGGGACCTCTACTTCATTAGGTATTGATTTCATTTTTCTTTAGACTTATAAAATTTATTCATAAATACCTTGATCTGCTTAGCCGATCTAGGAGCCAATATTCCCTTCTGTTATTAGTTATCTTCCCTATAGGTTTATATATTTAAGCTCAAGGTTTTTAACTGAGTTTTCTTCCTTTTGAGAGACTTGATAATTTCACTTTCTGTCTTGAATTTCTCTATAGCTCACTTTCTGACCCTTTCCCCTTTGATGGTTGTTTCCCTGAGGGCTGGATCTCAAAGCTGTCTCAGCTTTCTCTCAAACTGGGAAATTCATACTTTACAACCTTGGTGTCTGCCACTAATGACTTTTAGTGACTCATTTGGGTGCTAGCCTCTTTTCCTTAGGCTTTGTGGAATGCCACATAGTCACAGATACATGTCCTGCCCACTTCTCTCTGATCCTCAGTTCTCTGGAAAGAGCAGAATCCTGAGACACTGCTCTTCCAACTAGGACTTTTGCCTTTTGGTTTTCTGAGAGGATAAAGAATATGGGAAAGAGAAATTAAATTAGAATTCTAATTTAATTTAATTCTGTTTCAAGCCTGTGAGTTGGTTTGTGGCATCTTGCCAGAGCATGATGGCTGGTAGAGATAGGGATGTTGAAGGAGTCATTAGGGGTTAGTGATTAGCTTTCTTTGCTTCTAGTTCATCTGATTGTTACTTTGTTAGAGTTCTTAGCAAGAGTGTGAAAATAAATGTTTAACAATCAGCTCTTCATACACACATTTAACTTAAATGTATGTATATATAATTTTAAAGTTTAGTATGCATTATTGACATTTTCTTCATAACTTTCAAAAGTCTAGATAATCAACAATTTGTAGCATATGCCATTTTCCAAGATGTAAATGCTCACATTGACAATTTTTAAAATTTATTTTATAATTATAACATTTTTTGACAGTACATATGCACAGGTAATTTTTTTACAACATTATCCCTTGTACTCCCTTCTGTTCCGAATTTTCCCCTCCTTCCCTCCACCCCCTCCCCTAGATGGCAGGCATTCCCATACATATTAAATATGTTATAGTATATCCTAGATACAATATATATGTGCAAAACCGGATTTTGTTGTTGTTGTTGTTGTTGTTGTTGTTGTTGTTGTTGTTGTTGTTGTTGCAAATGAAGAATTGGATTCAGAAGGTAAAAATAACCTGGGGAGAAAAACAAAAAATGCAAACAGTTTACACTCATTTCCCAGTGTTCCTTCTCTGGGTGTAGCTGATTCTGTCCATCATTGATCATTTGGAATTGGATTAGCTCTTCTCTATGTTGAAGATATCCACTTCCATCAGAATACATCCTCATCCAGTATCATTGTTGAAGTGTATAATGATCTCTTGGTTCTGCTCATTTCACTCAGCATCAGTTGATGTAAGTCTCTCCAGGCCTCTCTGTATTCCTCCTGCTGGTCATTTCTTACAGAGCAGTAATATTCCATAACCTTCATTTACCATAATTTACCCAACCATTCTCCAATTGATGGACATCCATTCATCTTCCAGTTTCTAGCCACTATGAAAAGAGCTGCCACAAACATTTTGGCACATACAGGTCCCTTTCCCTTCTTTAGTATTTCCTTGGGATATAAGCCCAATAGCAGCACTGCTGGATCAAAGGGTACGCACAGTTTGATAACTTTTTGGGCATAGTTCCAGATCGCTCTCCAGAATGGTTGGATTCTTTCACAACTCCACCAACAATGCATCAGTGTCCCAGTTTTCCCACAGCCCTTCCAACATTCATCGTTATTTGTTCCTGTCATCTTAGCCAATCTGACAGGTGTCACACTGACAATTTAACAACTGCCTCTTATGAAACATATAAGCTGACTCCACCACATTAATAGTTCATGGTGTCTTAAACCACAAAGTTGGTTAAAATAGTTTCCTCTCTTTCATGTAATTTCTATTGTTTACAAGTTGTAGGGAATGGAGAGAATGTCTTGTTTTCAATATTGAGAGACCATGAACTCATTGATTATTTCTCATGTTGACATTCTCATGTATATCAAGTTAAAACTTTGTACTTGGGGCAGCTAGGTGTCACAGTGAATAGAGCATCATCCCTCAAGTCAGGAGGACCTGAGTTTAAATCTGACCTCAGATACTTAACATTTTCTAGCTGCATGACTCTGGGGAAGTCATTTAACTCCAATTGCCTCAAACCCCCCCCCCCCAAAAAAAAACCCCAGCACAACACTTTGTACTTGTCCTTTATGCTGTCATTCTAACTCATGCCAGGTGCATTTAGTTGAGATTGTAAGATCTGAAAGAGTTTGGGCAAAACTTTGGTTATGTATCAATAGATTTAGCATATCTGTTAATTGGATATTTCAGATGGTGAAAAAATTGTTGTTTTATAGGCATGACAAAAAAGGGGGAATTAATTTACTGTTGGGTTGCTTCATCTATACCCCATTTGTTGTTTCTTCAACCTAAAAATAGATGTAAAAACTATTCCCTCAAAGGAAGAGAAACATTGGCATTCAGCAATACTAGTTTTTATTTAATTAATGCAAATGGTTACAAAGAATTTAAAAGAAATTCTTTTATTTAAATAACCATGATGTCAGAGACATAAACATCTTTGGGGATTTTAAAAAATCACCAAATCACCAAATTTAAGCATTGCTGATTAATTTGTCAGTGAACAAGAATTGTTTCTACCACATACAACATACAGTCCTATGTTTGCTTGGAAAACCTGTTTACTCTACTTTGGTTAGATTTAATTTCAGTCTTTTCATTGATCTCAGATTTGCTTTTCCAATATCTATACATTTATCATAGTTCTCTCTGGAACAAAACAGAACATAGCTCCTCACAAGTCTTTAATTGGAAAACAACTACAAAATTCTCTATAAATTCTTCTTCTCGTCAAATTTCTTCATTTCCTCATATTGTATGATTTTCAACTCTTTCAACATCCTTCCAGGTTGCCCTGCTTTGGGGTCTGTTTAGTTTATCAAGATCTTTTCTAAAATGTGGTATACAAAGCTAAACATAATATGTCAGGTGATGTCTATCCAAGTGACTATCACTTTCTTTATTCTGGACATTATGCATTTTTTAATTACCATTGTAGAGTATTTGGATTTTTGTTCCATATCACTGTTAACTCATATTGAGTTTATAAACCATTAAAACTTGGACTAAAACATTTTAAAACATGTTGCTTTCATTCTGTGATCATTAAGCTGATTATTGAAATCAAATGAAAATGTTACACTAGGACAAATATTTATTCCTATTAAATTTCATCTTTTTCATTCTAACCTATCTACTTATATTTTTGTAATCAAATGTGTTAGCAATCTCTCCAAGTTCTGTATTGTCTTAAAATTTGACTAGTGCATCATCTATACCTTCATCTAAGTTCTAAAAATGTTGAGGAGTATAGGATACCTGAGATGCTTTATTAGAACTCTACCTCCAAGTTGACATTGACTCTATATTATTTATTAAGCCATGCTGGCTTTTAGTGACTACTGTTTTCTGTGTGTTCACAGTACATACCCTTGAAAATATGTTCAAGAACTCTATTTTGCTAGGCTTATAAATCAAACTCAGTGTCTTGTAGTTTCAGACTCTAATCTCTTCCCATTTTAAAAATTGGGACATCTGCTCTTTTTCAGTTCTACAATGCTTTTGTCATTCTGCCCAATCTTTTAAATATCACTAGCTGTAGTTCAGTAATCAGACTGATTTACCCTTTGAATATTCTTAAATGTAGTTCAATTAGGTATGGTAACTGAGAACAAATAGATAGTAACCAATGGTATCCTCATTTATCTTGTTATTTTGAGTTTCCACTCTGCTAACAATTTTAATTCTAAGATCTTTTGGCTCATCATCTCAACTCAGGAACCTTGGAATGATATATATCTGAAACAGTCTTAAGAAATACAAAGGAAGATATCATACTTATTAATAGCACATGGTTCATGGGATTATAGTTTTAGAGCTGGAGGGACTCTAGAAGTCATTAACTCTACCAAAACTGGAACTGAGAGATTAAATAACTTGTGTAAAGTCACTCAGCTAACTAGTGCCTAGGATAGTATTTAAATCAATATCTTTTTGACAATATCACAGAATAATGTTTTAATATTTAAAGTATATGAAACCTACATATTAGAATTGAGTGATCATTAATCTTGAGAAAATCTTCAAATTCCAAATATAAGTATTGAGGTGTGAAAAATGAGGGTTGAGAGATCTCCTAACAGCAATGGGATCCCCCTTGGCTGGTGGCAAGTTTTGCAAAAGAATTCACAAAGCCAAATGAATACAGACTCGAGGTTTGTGGCAAGAATGGATTTGTTACACTAAGAAAACAGCTTTCTTAGCGGGCAGTTAGTTAGGATTTTTGCAAAGATGGGTTTACTTTGAGAAGAAAATATCTTCATCAACAGGCTTTTGCCTGCTGCTAGGAATTAGCAAAGATGAATTGACAGGCCTTTGGTTTTATCATTTTGCCCTGGCCCCAAACTGGGAAGCAGTTCCAGGGACTAATCTTCAACTCAATAGAGGAGTTGACCATGCCCCAAGCTGAGATTTCCAATTGAATGAGATTACTTATCTAGGAGTTTCCCCTTTTGGAGAAGCCCTACTCCCAGAGGCCCAGGAGGGTTTGAGACTCCACACTATCCTTCCCCCAAAGATTAGAGGACACAGTGTATCAGGGCCTTTCCAACCCTCCTCCCCAAGATTAAAGGGGACACAGTTTATATCATAAGCACTTCTTTACTTGAGGTGACTTCTAAAAATATTTTGGAATATTGCTGCTGTATGGCTGTATGGAATTAACTAAGTGAAGATACTCTCATGGGAGTATAGCCTTAAAACTATCTTGAATTGTGACTTGAGACTTTATAATAACAAGTAGAGCTATAACTAAAAAGTTGCAGATGTTTATCACCTTCTATTTCCCACCACCTCTTAATTAGCATTTAAGTATTTCTTTTTAAAATAATGATGGTTTTGAATTATCTTATCCAGGATATCTGCTTATATAGCAGTTCTCTAGGGAAACTTAAGTGTTTGTTATTATTGATTTGAGTTCTTTTGTTTCTGGATTTCCCCAATTACAATGTAAGCCTGGACTCCCCCAAAGAGAAAAAAAAGGCAGCTTGGAGGAATGGGGGCTTTTGGGCTTCTGTATTCAGGCTTTTTAATCTGGTGTTTTGCAGTTTATGCTTTGCACTTCTTTGCTGACAAACACCTTGTCAGACGGAAGACACCCTTTCTCACTAGATAATAATAAACCCCTTTATGCTTTTTTTTACTCTGATTCTCTGATTGTTTTTGTGGACAATACTGTTCCACACATGGCTATTTACCTTCCGTTAGTGTCAAGTCAAAACAAGTAAAGATGCACTGTGCTAAATATTGAGAATTCAAATGAAAAATATAGCCCCCACTGTCAAGTAGCTCAGAGTTTAATGAGGAAGATTAAAGTAGATTTAAAAAATGTGTGCAAAGAAATATAAAGGAAAATTTGAGGTAATCTCATAGAGATGGGCTTATACAGATCAATGGACTTTAGCTGAGTCTTGAAAAAAGCCAAGATAGTGGTGGTGGTGAGAAGTGGGAAGGAGTGAAGGGGAAGAGGTTTTTGCTTGTAGTTTTGTCTATTTTTTTCTCCTCACCACCTGCCCAAATTTTCTGCTTCCCTTCATGGTTCTAGAGAACATGACCTTCCTTTTTACCAATTACTCATTCATCTATTGATAATATTCCTTCAGTCTTTTAATGTTAACTCCAAAATAAAATGAAGGTAAAGACTTCTCTAGTCTTCTCTTTTATCCCTTCATTCTTCCACTTTTCCTGTGAATTCCCTTTTCTGCTTTCTTCAGTAATTCCCAATTAGAATCTCTGCTCATAACCATCCATTTTCCTTGGGTCAGACACACTTTGTTTTCCTCAGCTTCTCACAGAAAAAAGGTCAAGGAATTCATGAAATGATATAGCTACAAGATATTTAGGACTGTCTCTGTTCCAATCAATGACTTCTTAATTGACCTCTATATGGATTTATTGTTCCCCTCATGTGAGGAAACTGTGACTATAGGTAGACAATGGACCCATGTTTTCTCTATGATGTCAGAGAGCATCAAAGTCCCTACCTGAGCAAAGGGACTAAAGGCTTACTCTTTATATAGATGTCTGGGGAAACATGTCTATTTTTCTTTACTTTTCAATAAATAGTCCTTTCCATCGACATTGTGCTTTATCAGAACAGGTTGAATATTTCTCCTAGTTTTATTTTTATTAGGGATTCAGTCTAATAGCTTTCCCTTTGGAGAAACATATAAAAAACAAACTTGGCATCTAAAACTGGATTGATCCAAGCTCCCCATCCAGCATTTGAAAGACCCTGTTTTCTTCTCTTCCTGAAACTTTAACTGGTGAGATATGTATTGAGAACAAGGCTGTGAAAAGATGTGGGGAGAGGTGGGTTGGGAGGGTTCCCTTGCTATCTAAAGGATCCAGCACTTAGCACAGAACCTGAGATGCTTAATAGATGCTTTTTGACTGAATGACTGAATATAACATTTTCCCCAATTGTTACCAAAAAGGCAGAAAAAAAGAGCTAGAGGCCAAAGAATTTTGTGTTGGGGGTGGGAGAGGCCTAATTGGGAAAGGAAATGCTTAAGTTTTCCCAGCAACAAATATTTCTAAATATGGAAAGAAAGTTTCTTTTATCTTATTGTCTCCTCTGCAAACCTAGGACAGAGGACCGCTGAATTGACACCTACAAAGAAAGCATAGAATTTGAGAAGCCAGAGGACTTTAAGAAGAATAATTTTGAGGAAAACTAGATAAAGAAAGGAAGAAAAAGGAAAAGTCATCCAGTCAGCATGAGAAAGTAAGGATGGTCATTTAATCAAGGTGCCATTAGGCCAACCTGATCACTTTTTTGGGGGTAAAAATACATACATGTATGCACATATATGTTTTTATGTGTATATACATATGTATATTTTGTTGTTGTTAAGGAAAAATCTTCAGCAGACCAATGGAAAGAAGAAAGTCGACATTACCAAATGGTGAGAGCTATACTTTCTGCCATTTCAAATGGTCCCCCCTTATATTTTCCCTTGTTCTCAGTCTATATTCTTGTGAATTTCATGGACCCTCTATTCATTGTGGCTCCTTTCATCTGATCATGGTCTTATTTAGGTGGACCTTGGAAGCAGTGGGAAAAGCACTTGCCTAAGAATCTGAAGTCCTGAGTTTGGGTCCCAGTTTTGCCACTTAATTATGTGATCCTGGGGCAGTCATAGTCTCCCAGAGCATCAATCTCTGTTTTTGTTTTTGTTTTTGTTTTTTTCATCTGACAAATGGTGATAATAATGCTATCATACCTATAAGAATCTGGTGAGATAATATATGTAAAATAATGTGAAAACAATAAATTCTTGCAGAAATATCATGCATTATTCTTAGGTTTCTCCCATGCTTTCCACAGTTGCCCTTCACAAGATTAGGGAATATGTTCTTTCTATTGCTCAAATAGTCTCTTCATCAGCAGGCCAAGTCCAGCCACTTCGAAAAGGCCTTCATCCCCATTCTAATAAGGTGATGTCACCACGGCCTCCAAACCAGACTGAATCAGTAAAGGAAGAAGATCCTTATTCCAAGCTTACACTGATGCCCTGTGTCAACCACAATGTCAAAAGCAAGTTCTTTTCCCAACCTGAGCAAACGACCACAGCTACATCCTCTTCCAACCTCAAACCTCAGGCCAGTGATACAGTATCACCACCAGCTGAGCACCGGGAAATGACTGTGTCATTACCACAACTTGATCACTCTGCCACAGCCAAACCATCACTTCCCAAAAACTTAAACAAAACCCCAATTTCACCTCTAAAACATGCTCACCACAAAGACAGTACAAATTCTCTGTCTTTAACCAACCTCAAACATCGGAGAAATTTTTTTCATGATCCAGACACTTCAGCTGAGCCATCTCACGCCGAAAAACTCCCAAAGGTTACATTGACCCCAAATAATCTATGTAATAGTCAACAACATTCTAACCGCCAGACTGAGGCCTCCTTAAATCGTGGCCAACGGCTCAAGAATCCATCACATCCTGATGGTCAGAACAATGCTAGAATAAATCTGGACTATAAGAAGAGGACCATACCTGTATCTTCCTCGTATTCCAAATTTGAAACTAAGATGACTGCTTTACCAGGCCACACTCATTCTACTAAAGCTTCAAAGAGCCTAACAGTCTACCAAAAGACTAAGTCTCCCCCTTTACAATGCCAAAATCACCTGCTCAAAGTTCAACCCTTACCAAGAACAACCTGTAGTCTCAAGACCAGAGTTAAGCCATTGTCAAGTCCTAATCACTGGGCAAGGGATGCAGCTGCTCCACTACCATATCCCAGGCATGGTTCCACAGCAGTGGCCATGCACTGCACCAAATCCAATAACTCAGAAAAGACTAGGGCTGAGACAACAGACCCTGATCATCTGTCTATCCTTAGCCAGTGTAATCAACCTTCCTATGTACCTTCATCTGAACGTTCATCTGTCCCTGAATTATCCCTACAGGATGCTGATTATGAGGTTGAGGAGACATCTACATCTTTGTCAAATTCTGAGCAAGAAGCTGTATTTTATTTAGATCCTGAGCAGCAAGTTGAAACTAGACAAGATTATAACCCAAAGATAATACCTTCATCATCAGACTCAGTAAAATCAGTTTTGCTTCCACTATGCTCCAACCAGTGGACTAAAATTGCATCTGACTCTGACCAACATACTTCAACTCTGCAAGATCCTGATATCAAAGCTGAGAATGCTGTAAACCAAGAAGAATGTGTTGAAAGTACACCTCATTCAAATCAAGATTATAAGATCAATCCTTCAAGTGCCTTGAGATACCAAGAAGAGACTTTTATGGAGGCTAATCAGCAAGCCTACCCTTTACCACCTATAAAAGAAAGAGTAAAAACTAAACTGAAATTAGACCAGCAAGATGAACTTCAAAAGAGCTGTTATGAACAGGCCAAATATGAATCAAGACGCAAACACTGGAATGAAATTCCACTGGCCCCAGAACAACAGGACCAGATTTTATCAGCCCAAGACCATCAACTGGAGGTTACATCAGGCCCTCACCAAGGGACCACAACTCTAATTAGCCACGGATATAAGACTAAGGCTCATGTAGACCATGACCATTTGTCAGGAGTTAAAATAACCCCCAAAGCTATATCTCCTCATGGTAGACATCATTTAGGAAAAGATCCACTAGATCTTAAAACTCAAGCCACATCTCTACCAGACCCTGGTTTAGGTTACAAACCTTCCTATGGTGAACTCAAAGTTACAACTACAATAGGCCTTGCCCAACCAGAGAAGATTCTAGCAAACTCTAGGTTTCCAGTTATACCTGATCAGGGTCTAAAGTACTCATTTAATGAGGATGGAGTTGAATCTTTGCCCAGTGCCTATTACCACACCACTTCAATACAAAAACCAAAGTCTCCATGGTGTTTCAGATATATCAAACCATATACTGTTGAAGGTGGATCTATTCCTGATAGAATTGTTAACAAGATCGTCCTTTCTATCCCCCACGAGAAAATTAAAAATGACATGCAAAGGATTCTTCTACAGCAGATAAAAAGATTCTCTACTTCTCAGAATGGCCAGAGCTTATCAGCAAATTATAATATTTGTTTACTTTGTGCCTCCTGGATCCCACATGGCTGTTTCCATATTAATGAAATGAAATATCATTGTAAAGCACAATTAGTGGCCACTCCAATACCGATTCCTAGTTCTAAGGTGAAGATAGGTATTAAATTTGCTCTTAAAATTCCTAAACAGCCTTCTTCCACATTTTGCCTAACTTTGCCCCATTATGATGTGCCTGGCCCATCAAAATCATTGCGTCCTTTTCCATCACCTTCCTACTTAACCACTACTCCATTTGAATCACCCATTGATCACTGGAAGGCTTCAGTGGCCCCCTGGCTTGACTACAAATATGGCAAAGATCATTACTTAACTGGGAGACAAGCACCTAGAAGTCAGCAGACATTCCTAGGGAAAGTGTCTGAGCTGAGAAATGCCATCAGAGAAGAAAAGGCAAGATGTTCTGGGAGAGTATTTAAATCTCTATTAGAGAAATTTCAAAGAAAGAGAAGAGCATATTAAAAAGACCATAATTCTCTTCAAAAGCGATTGATCCCCTGTATACATTCAAAAATGTGTTTGTGTGTCTCACATGTTATTGTTTATATTCAGCCTGATTTTTTATGAGTTCAGGATGGATCATAGATCTAAAATTGGAAGGGATTTCATAGATCAGCTAGTCCAACCCCTTTTCCTTTTAAGGATGAGGAAATTGAAGTCAATTCAGGTTAAGGGATCTTCCCAACATCATACAGGTATGATGATAGGCATAATTTGAATACAGTTCCTCAGATTCTAGAGTCACTGTACCATACTGTCTATATTTAAACTATGTCCTATTCCAAGAATTTTATGATAGCTCATTTCTTTTTCAACATTTTTTATCCTTTAGTCTTACAGATATAATGATATTTCATAGTATAGGAAGGAAATCTTCCTTTTTTCTACATCTACACCTTAATTTCCAAAAAATACAATGTATATACCATGTGTGTGATTCTCCTTCCTTTTTTATAGTCAATATTCAATTAAATTAACATTTATTAAGCACCTACAGTGTACCAGGCATTGGTTAGCATCTGGGAATGCAAAAGCAGAAATGAAGTAGTCTTGTCTTCAAGGAGCCTCTTACATTCCACTGAAGGGAAACAATAAGCACACAGATAAATAAATAAATATAAAATATATTAGAAAAAATTTTGAGTACTCATAATTAGGGGAATCAGGGGAAGTTTCTTGGGGAAAAATGGCAATTGAATAAAACATAGAAGGGATTTGTGGGTTCTGAAAGGCAGAGGTAAGGTCAGAGAGCTTTGCAGGTATAGGGAAATTATAGTCTGTGCAAAGGCATAAAGATAGTAGATGGAATGTCTCATATGAGTACAAGCAAGTAGAGTAATTTAGCTGAAATGCAGAGTGCATGAAGATAAGTAATATGTATTCTGTTTGGACAAAAATGTTTTGGAGCCATATGAGAGGCATAAAATACCAGAGAAATTTACATTTCTTCTAGAGTATAAATAACAGAATTAGCAAGCTAACTCTATGTAGTATGAGTTGAAAAGGAACAAGACTGTAAGATGGGAGAAGAATAATTAGAAAGTTAATGACATAGACTAGGTGAGAGACAATGATAATTTGAAGTAAAATAGTTGTGGTATAAGTACAGAGAAGATGAAAGTTTTTAAGTTGTGAACCTGGTGACCAGAAGGATGAAGATTCTTCTAATATAAATAAGGGAATTAGAAGGGTTTATGAATAAAGATAACAAGTTTGTTTTAGACACATGCAACTTGAGATATTTATGAGGCAGAGAGGGTGGTACATTAGAGCTCAAGAGAAAAGTCAAGGATATAAAGTTGTTTACATCAAGATAACAGTTGAACCTATAGGAGTTGATGATAGATCATCTAGAGTATATAAAGAGAGCATAAGAGTGACATGAATGATAAAACTGAAATGAAATGGAGGATAAGTCTGACAGGAATGATGAGAACCACAACATAGCAGTGCCAAGAGATTCCATAATATATAGAAGGATGGATTGATCATGTGTCAAAAACTGCAGAAGTAAAAAAAGATGTGCGATAACCTATTGAAATACACAACAAAGATATTAATAATTTCAGAGAAATCAGTTATCATTGAATGCTAGAATATAAGGAACTGAGAAGAAAGTGGAAATAAATGAACAAAGCTTTTTCTTTTCTTTTTTTTTTTTAATTATCAGTCATGAAAAAGGAGAGAAATATAGGAAACTTTCTTGAGAAGATGATGGAATTAAGTAAAAAGGTATTTTTGTGGACAGCAGAATTAAGTGCCAGTAGAGGAGGAGTGATTGCTAGTAAAGGATGAATATGATCACCATCCAAATTCCCCAGGAAGAGGGGTGGGGATGGAATCAGGGAATAATTAAAGGGACTGGCCTTAATAAGGAGGAGAGATAATTCTTCCTCTAAGACTGGAACCAAGAAGTAGAGAAAGTAATCAAGGTCAATTGATGTGCAGAATTGGAGAGGAAAGGGGCACTTATGAAAATTAGCCTCAATTTTTCTAAGTTTAAGATGAGATTCTGTTCTATGAGAGAAGGAGGGACTATTTCTCAAGTGGTATAGGTCAACTGATAGAAATATATTCTATTTTTTAGCAATATTCACAAGGATTTGAAGGGGAATCGGGAGGTTGATTTTCTTTCTTTTTAAAAAAACTTTTTATTTTTTATTATAGCTTTTTATTTACAAGTAATTTTTCGGCACTGACCCTTGCAAAACCTTCTGTTCCAACTTTTCCTCTCCTTCTCTCCACCC
Organism: Sminthopsis crassicaudata; assembly: GCF_048593235.1. Classification (NCBI taxonomy): domain Eukaryota; kingdom Metazoa; phylum Chordata; class Mammalia; order Dasyuromorphia; family Dasyuridae; genus Sminthopsis; species Sminthopsis crassicaudata. The sequence continues at coordinate 261,583,020 of NC_133619.1, read as the reverse complement.
CCTCCCCCAGATGGCAGGATAGACCAATACATGTTAAATGTTTTAAAGTATATGTTAGATTATATATATATATATATATATACTATATATATATATATATATATATATATATATATATATATATATACACACACACACACACACACACACACATATCCATAGTTATTTTGCCGCACAAGAAGAATCAGACTTTGAAACAATGTACAATTAACCTGTGAATTCTTATCCCAAAAGCCTGGGGTCTTTGAATTTGTCAAACACTAGATTATTAAAGCTTATTGACTATTTTGTCCTGTGAAGCTAACCTATTCCACTGATCAACTAGTCTATTTCTTATAGCCAATACCAAATGGTTTTGGTGACTGCTGCTTTATAATATAGTTTTGGATCTGGTACAGCTAGATCACCTTTCCACTGATCAACTAGTTTATTTCTTAGCCAATACCAAATGTTTTTGGTGACTGCTTCTTTATAATATAGTTTTGGATGTGGTACAGCTAGGCCACCTTCATTTGATTTTTTCCATTGGTTACCTTGAAATTCTTGACCTTTTATTTTTCCATATGAACTTTGTTGTTATTTTTTCTAGGTCATTAAAATAGTTTTTTGGGAGTCTGATTGGTATAGCACTAAATAAATAGATTAGTTTAGATAGCATTGTTATCTTTATTATATTCGCTCGACCTATCCAAGAGCACTTAATATTTTTCCAGTTGGTTAGATCTGACTTTATTTGTGTGGAAAGTGTTTTGTAGTTTTGCTCATATAGTTCCTGACTTTTCCTTGGCAGATAGATTCCCAAATATTTTATACTATTGGCAGTTCTTTAAATGGAATTTCTCTTTGTAACTATAACTGTTGGATTTTGTTAGTGATATATAAGAATGCTGATGATTTATATGGATTTATTTTGTATCCTGCAACTTTGTTAAAGGTGTGGATTGTTTCTAATAGGTTTTTAGTAGAATCTCTGGGATTCTCTAAGTATATCATCACATCATCTGCAAAGAGTGATAATTTGGTTTCCTCATTACTTATTCTAATTCCTTTAATCTCTTTTTTTTTTTTTTTTTTTTGAGGCTAGGGTTAAGTGACTTGCCCAGGGTCAAACAGCTAGGAAGTGTTAAGTGTCTGAGACCAGATTTGAACTCGGGTCCTCCTGAATTCAAGGTTGGTGCTCTATCCACTGCACCACCTAGCCGCCCCCTAATTCCTTTAATCTCTTTCTCAACTCTTGTTGCCAAACCTAGCATTTCTGAACCAATATTGAGTAGTAATGCTGATAGTGGGCAACCTTGTTTCATTCCTGATCTTATTGGGAATGGTTCCAGTTTATCCCCATTACATATGATACTTACTGATGGTTTTAAATAGATGTTACTGATTATTTTAAGGAAAGTCCATTTATTCCTATACTCTCAAGTGTTTTTAATAGGAATGGATGTTAGATTTTATCAAATGCTTTTTCTGCATCTATTGAGATGATCATATGGTTTTTGTTAATTTAATTATTGATATAGTCAATTATGCTAATAGTTTTCCTAATATTGAACCATCCCTACATTCCTGGTATAAATCTTACTTGGTCATGGTATATAATCATGGGGATGATTTTCTGTAATCTTTTTGCTAATATTTTATTTAAGATTTTAGCATCAATATTCATTAGGGAGATTGGTCTATAATTTTCTTTCTATGTTTTTAACCTACCTGGTTTAGGTATCAGCACCATGTCTGTGTCATAAAGGAATTTGGTAGGAGTATTTCATTCCCTATTTTTTCAAATAGTTTATATAACATTGGAGTTAATTGTTCTTTAAATGTTTGGTAGAATTCACATATAAATCCATCTGGTCCTGGGGTTTTTTTCTTAGGGAGTTGATTAATAGCTTGTTCTATTTCTTTTTCTAAAATGGGACTATTTAAGCAATTTACTTCCTCCTCTGTTAATCTGGGAAGCCTATATTTTTGAAGGTAGTCATCCATTTCACTTAGGTTATCAAATTTATTGGCATAAAGTTGGGCAAAGTAACTCCTAATTATTGCTCTAATTTCCTATTCATTGGTGGAAAGTTCTCCCTTTTCATTTTTAAGATTAACAATTTGATTTTCCTCTTTTATTTTTCTTTCAGATTTACCAAAGGTTTATCTATTTTATTGGTTTTTTCATAAAACCAAGTCTTAGTTAATAAAACTTTCAATTTTATCAATTTTTCCTTTTAATTTCAGAATTTCAAGTTTAGTGTTTGATTGGGGGGTTTTAATTTGCTCTTTTCTACTTGTTTAAGTTGCATGCCCAATTCATTGATCCTCTCTTTCTCTATTTTATTCAAGTAAACCTCTAGTGATATAAAATTTCCCCTTATTACTGCTTTGGCTTCATCCCATACATTTTTGATATGTTGTCTCATTGTTGTCATTCTCTTGGGTGAAGTTATTAATTGTACCTATGATTTGCTGTTTCATCCATTCATTCTTTAGGATGAGATTATTTAGTTTCCAATTACTTTTTAGTCTATTTACCCCTAGCTTTTTGTTGAATGTAGTTTTTTATTGCATCATGATTTGAAAAGAATGCATTTACTATTTCTGCCTTTCTGCATTTAATTTTGAGGTCTTTATGTCCTAATATATGGTCAATTTTTGTATAGGTTCTATGAATTGTTGAGAAGAAAGTGTATTCCTTTCTGTCTCCATTCAGTTTTCTCCAAAGATTTATCATACCTAACTTTTCTAATATTCTATTTACCTCTTTAACTTCTTTCTTATTTGTTTTGTGGTTTGACGTATCTAATTCTGAGAGTGCAAAGTTGAGATCTTCAACTATTATAGTTTTGCTGTCTATTTCTTCTTGTAACTCTTTTGACTTCTCCTTTAGGAAATTAGATGAGATAGTACTTGGTACATATATGCTTAGTATTTATATTGCTTCATTGTCTATGCTACCCTTTAGCAAAATATACTTTCCTTCTTTATCTCTTTTAATAGATCAATTTTTGCTTTTGCTTGATCTGAGATAAGGATGGCTACCTCTGCTTTTGTGACTTCAGTTGAAGCATAATAGATTCTGCTCCAGTCTTTTACCTTTACTCTGTGTGTATCTCTCTGCTTTAAATGTGTTTCTTGTAAATGATATATTGTAGGGTTCTGGCTTTTGATCCAGTATGCTTTCAGCCTCTGCTTTATGGGAGAGTTCATCCCATTCACATTTATGGTTAAAATTATTAATTCTGTATTTCTTGCTATCTTATTATCCCCACATTATGCTTCTCTTTTTCTTATCCCTCTTACCCTCCCCTCCCCAGTATTAAACTTATGAGCACCACTTGCCTCATGCAGCTCTCCCTCTTTAGATTCCTTTCCACCCTCTTTGAGTTCCTTCCCCTTTCTTACACTTTTCCCTTATTACTCTTTTCCTTTTCCCTTTTCCTCTCCCACCTTTTAATGAAGTGAGAAAAGTTTCTCTGTAAACCAAATATTTCAATTATTTTCTCTTTAAGCCAAATCTGATGAGAGTAAGATTCACACAATGTTGCTCCCCTTCTCTAAATGATATGAGAGGTTTTCTTTGCTTCTTTGGGGGATGTAGTTTCCTTCTTTTGATATCTCCTTTTTTCTCTTTTTCTGATACTATCCCCTTTCCACTTCCACTTCCCTTTTTTATATTATATCAGTAAAAATAAAATTATATATGTGCTCTTTATGTATGACAATAACAGAAATGGTTCTCAAGAGTTCTTTTTACCTTTTTCTGCTTCTCTTGAATCCTATAGTTGGAGGTCAAATTGTTTGTTTAGCTCTGGTTTTTTCATTAGAAACAAATGGAATTTACCTGTTTCATTAAATGTCCATCTTTTTCCATGGAAGAAAATGCTCAGCTTAGTGGGGTAGTTTATTCTTGGCTGCATTCCAAGTTTTTTTGCCTTTCAGAATATCAGATTCCAGGCCCTTCGATCCTTTGATGTGGAAGCAGTTAGATCCTGAGTGATTCTTATTTTGTGGCTCCTCAGTATGTAAATTGTTTTTTTCTGCTACTTGTAATATTTTTTCCTTAGTCTGATAGTTCTAAAATTTAGCCACAATATTCCTTGGAGTTTTTATTTTAGGGTCTCTTTCAGAAGGTATTTGATGAATTTTTTCAATGCCTATTTTACCTTCTGATTCTATTACATCTGGGCAGTTCTCTTTGATGATTTCTTGTAAAATAATGTCTAGGCTCTTTTTTTCATCATAATTTTCAGGAAGTCCAATAATCCTCAGATTATCTCTCTTAGATCTATTTTCCAGATCTGTTGTTTTTCCAACTAGATATTTAACATTTTTCTATTTTTTCATTTTTTTGGTTTTGCTTCACTGATTCTTGATGTCTCAACAAATAATTCATTTTATTTGTTCAGTTCTGATTTTTAATGAGTTATTTTCTTCATTAGTTTTTTTAAACTTCTTTTTGTATATGTCCAATTGACTTTTTAAATGAGTTATTTTGCTCTATGGATTTTTTTTCCTATTTCACTTTTTTTTTTTTTTGTTACTGAGTTATTTTCTTTTTCCAATTCACAAATCCTACTTTCCTGGGAATTCTTTATCTTTTCCAGTTCATAGAGACTTCTTTATCTTTTCCAATTCACTTTCAGGAAGTTGTTTTCTTTTTCTACTTTATCAAATTTTTCTTTTAGTGAATTATATGCCTTTTCTGTACTCTCTTTCAGATCTTTCAGAGCTTCTCTTTTCTTTACCCACTTTTCTTCTAGCTCTCTTTTAAGATATTTTATAATTTCTTCCAAGAGAGCCTTGTGTGATGGGGATCAGATTACATCCCCCTTTGGGGTTTTGTCTGGAGACTGTCTGCTATTAGTCTCCTCGGGGTTGAAAACCTGCTCTTTTTTTTATATAGAAGCTATCAATGGTTAGAGTTCACTTGGCTTTTTTTACTCATTTTTTAAAAGCCCTTAGGGTCTTCCTTCAGGGTAAGGAGGTTACCAACTTCCTCTTGAGACCAGATGGACAGTAGCTGTCCTGTAAACAGGCTGCAAAGAGGGCCAAAAGTGCCCTGGGCAAAGCCTATCCATCCACCCCACCCCACCCCCAGCTGTGCAGAATTGTGGCTATCCCAGGCAAAAGCCCCATGCTACAGAATGCAGCTGCACAGCTGTGCTGTGGTCCGTGCTGAGTCATTTCTGGTGCTGGGTGGGTATAGCCAGGTCCTGTTAAATTCTGGTGTTTTTTGGAGTACATTCTACCTTTGGCATTTCTGTAATTTCTTTGCTGATCTACTGCTTTGAAACTAAATCAGAGCAGCCAACCTGTGGTAGAGTCCTCCTTGCAAAATCTCCACCTGTGGAGACCACCCCCTGCCCCCATCCACTCAGTATGCTTGCCTCTGATTTTACCTCCCTGCCTGTGTTGGACTGCTTCTGCCAACTAGGATAAACCTTTTCTGGCAATCTTCCAGATTATCTTTGGCTGGTAATTTGTTATACTCCCAACATTCATGAATTTTGTCAGTTAAGCACTATTTCTGAGGCTGAGTTTGGTAATTAGTTGTGAGGGTAGAAGGGAAGTTTAGAATGACTCATGTATCTTCTCTGCCATCTTGGCTCTGCTCCTCGGAAGGTCTGTTTCTATGATTATAGACAATACCTGGATTATCAAGCTTCACTTCTGACTCTGATCAATCTTGGGGTTCAAGGAAATGGTGGGAAGAAGAAAGATGATACCCAAAAGAAGCTACTGGAAGATGTCAGGAACTGAACCAGTATAATGAACAGGAAAAGAAGGAACTATCCATATCACAAACTACTGGCTTCAACACTGATCCAACATTGCCTGCCAAGATCTAGCTGAGAGGGTTAGAACAATAATCTGTAGCTCCTGAGAAGGGTGGCAAGAGAATTTTTTGTCTGGGTTAATGTTATCTGACTGTCCCACCCTCTCTGATCTTTGGAATCCTTGCACCCTTGTTCCCTTTCTGCCTTTTAAAATATCCAGTACATTTGTAATGGGAGCCTTTGTCAATGACAGCATAGTGCCATTCTCAATCTTGCTTCCTATCAGTATAGAGACATGTTGACTTCTTAGGTTTGTATAATGGAGAGTCTTGATCTTTGAACATGTTCGAAAAATATGAGGAAAGACTACTAAAGGTATTAGATGGTTTGGGTGCTACTGGTTTAAAGCTAATTATTAGCAAATATCAGTTCTATTAAATACTCATCAAATATGAAAGCAAAGAAATATCTTGCAGATATGAGTACAGATCATGAGAACACAATATTCATTAGCTGGCCATGTCCAAAGTATAAGCATAAATAAGACTTTTCTAAAACATATACAACTGCAGAGTAGTGTGTAATCTTACTGGAAACAAAAGTCAGAAAGTAGAATAACATTTTTTGAATGGTGAGAGAAGTATTCTGGTCCTAGCCCATTCATGTAAATATTTTTGAATCTATCATATCCCAGATTTTGGAGCATATTATATCCTAGAAACTACACTGTCACTACCAATATATTTATTCAGCATTGTGTCTAAGAAAATAATACTTTACAGATCATTAAAAAGGGAAAAGGATTCACCTGTGCAAAAATATAGCATCCCTTTTTATAGTGGCAAGGAACTGGAAACTGAATGGATGCCCATCAATTGGAGAATGGCTGAATAAATTACAGTATATGAATGTTATGGAATACTATTTTTCTATAAGAAACGATCAGCAGGATGATTTCAAAAAGGCCTGGAGAGACTTACATGAACTGATGCTGAGTGAAGTGAGTAGAATCAAGAGAACATTGTACATGGTGAGATTATGTGATTAACAGTTCTATGGATATGGTTCTTTTTAACAGCAAAGTGATTCAGGCCAGTCCCAGTGGTCTTGGAGAGAGCCATCTGCATCCAGACTGAGGAGTGTGGGGACTGAGTCTGAATCAGAACATAGTATTTTTATACTTTTTTGTTGTTGTTTGCTTGCTTTTGGTTTTCTTTCTCATTTTTTCCTTTTTTATCTGATTTTTCTTATGCAGCATAATAATTGTGGAAATATATATAGAAGAATTGCATATGTTTAACATATATTGCTTTACTTTGCTATCTAGGGGAGAGGGTGAAGGGAAAGAGAAAAAAGTGGACCATAAAGTTTTCCAAGAGTGAATGTTAAAAACTATACATATCTTTGAAAATAAAAAAATACTTCATAAAAATAAAATACAAGCATAAAAAATAAAAATAAAAATTCAAAGTGTTTTTTTTAAAGAAAAGAAAATAGTACACTTTACTTTGTTCTGCCACATAGAGTGTTCACATGGGTGGGATGGCATCTACTATTTTTTTTTTTTTTGCCATCAATGGATCCAAGAGAATGGGGCATCAATCCCAGACCTTTCATGGAAAAAATCTTTGCAGATTCTTTTTACCTTCGATTTATTGTCAGATATAAAAGCATCATCTACTATATATTTTTTACATATTACCTGAAAAAACCTACAACCATGTCATCTTGCTCTCTTTAAGTATAACTTCCAAGAAGTCTAACTATAAAAAAAATGGGAGAGTATATTTTGTGTATATATTATCCTATACAATATTGGTTGAGGTTAGGGAACAAGTACAGAGTATGAGTTCAGTAAAAATGATAGGGACCCAATAATCAGTTATCTACCAATGCAACTACTCACCTTTTGCCTAAATTCTATTTGCTAGTGTTTGGAGGGGGGGGAAAAGACTGACAGCAGTTTCCATCTTCACTTGTTCCTAATAAATGGATGCCTTAACAAACTGGTACTTCCTTTACCCTATTATCTTTCAATTCTCTTTCTTTTCACCTAAGTCATCTTCATCTTCAACACAAATTCTATTTCATTTTAATTTTTTTACCCCTTATCTATACAAACTTGTTTAGTTTCACAATAAAGTTGACACATCATTCTCTAGACATTCATACCAAGCTAAACTTCAATTCCAGTATTATCTCCATTGTAAGTCTGTAATTCTCCCATTTTCATAATGCTCAAAACACTAAAGGAAGATAGATAAAACTGTTCACAGGTTCCATTACAAATTAATGTTATTTAATCTCAATTCTCATGACAATCCAAGTGTTTTTTTTTCCTTTGATGATTGAAAATTCCCATAGAGACTGCTCTGAAGTTTTTTATCTTTCAAGTATGTAATCAAGGGACCTTTCTTGTTCTTTTACTGCAAAAATTCAGTCTATTCTCTGTGAGTTTGTTCTTTCTCTTTACTTATTAAGACTTCTTTATATTATGCCCCATTCTCTCTTCCTTTGCTCCAATCTCCAAGGAAGAGATTACCCTAATACCATGACTTTCACTGCACTGTTCTCTTGGATCTACTTCTAAAATTTCTGATTCTGACACTCTTGAAAAAAATTTCTTCTGTCTGTAACATGAATTTCATGTCTGCTATCTCTCTGGAGGTTGATCCTTTTATTATTTCATTTCTTTCTCATCTTCAGTTTCTTCTCATTTACTGGCTACTTATCTATTTCATCATAATCCATTCTCTTCCACTCTTCCTTCATTTGCACTTGCCATCATTTTTTTTTTTTTTTAAAGGCTGGGGTTAAGTGACTTGCCCAGGGTCACACAGCTAGGAAATATTAAGTGTCTGAGAGCAGATTTGATTTGAACTCTGGTCCTCCTGAATTCAAGGCTGGTGCTCTATCTACTGTGCCACCTAGCTGCCCCTTCTGCCATCATTTTAATCTATAATTCTATATTTTTCCTCCCTATTAACAGCCAAACTTCTAGGAAAAGTCATCTAAACTCAGAGCTTCCATCTCCTCATCTCCCATTCACTTCTCAGTTCCATGCAACTTGTCTTTCTCCATCATTACTAATGATCTTTTTAACACTTAAGTCTAAAAATATTTTTTCTGAGGTCTCAAACAACTTGAATGCTCAACAGATATATCCCCTTCCTTTGCTTTTGTGACACTGCTTTCTTGTGTTTTTTCTGTTTCTATATTTAGTCATCTGATCTACTTCCTTGAATCCAATTATCTCTAAGTCAAATAGCTCCATTAGAATCATTCTCCAATTGATAAAGGGTATGAACAGGCGATTTTTCAATGAAGAAATCAAAATTATTTACAGTCATATGAAAATTTCTCTAAATCATTATTGATTATTGCAATACAAATTAAAACAAGCTTGAGATAATGTTTTATACCTATCATATTGGCTAAAATGATTAAATGTGAAAGCAACAAATGTTAGAGGGCATTAGAGTTAGAGTGGAAAAAATTGGGACATTCATTAATTCACTGTGGGGTGGAGTTGTAAACTGATCCAATCTTTTTTTTTTTTTTTCCTCAATAGTATTTTATTTTCCCAAATACATGTAAAGATAGTTTTCAATATTCGTATTTGTAAGACTTTGTGTGTTTCACATTTTTCTTCCTCTCTTACTCCCCCCTTCCCCAAGATAGCAAGTAATCTGATATAGGTTAAACATGTGCAATCCTTTAAAATATATTTCCTTATTTGTCATGATCTAAACATTTTGGAAAGCAGTCTGAAATTATGGTCAAAGAGTTATCAAACTGCCTATACCCTTTGACTCAGCAAGACCAGTATTAGTTCTATTTCCAAATATGATTAGAGGGGGGGAAAAGAATCTATATGTTCTAAAATATTTAGAGCAGCTCTCTTTGTGATGGCAAAAAAAAAAACCTGGAAATTGTGAGGACATCCATAATTGGGGAGAGGAACAAATTGTGATATATAATTGTGATGGAAAAAAGGAATTCATTGATTATAGAAAAGCTTGCACAAAATAAAGAACAAGAGAATACTGTATACAGTAATAGTAACAGTGTTTTAAGAACAACTTTGAGTGACTGTCATTTTATCTATTATGAATACCCCAATTAACTACAAAGTATCTATGAAGAAGATGCTATTTGCATCAGAGAAAGAATTGACAAATAGATGTTTAGAATCATTATATATTTAAAGGAATAGCATAGGAAGTTTTACATACAGATTTGCAGTTTTATGTCATCTTTTTTCTATTCTACTATGTTATGGAAATACTTGCATTATTTCTCAAGTTTAGAATAAAATAAATTTAATAAAAAACAATTTGGAATTATGTCTAACAAATTTACTAAAATGTTCATGCTCTCAGACTCACATTTAACACTTGTAACCTTATATTTCTTAAAAACAAATTTAAATGAAGAATAAGAAAAGCTTTTAAGTACAGAAATATTTATAGCAGCTTTTTGTAGTAGCCTGAAATTGAAATTTACAGAGATGTCCTTGTATTGGGGAATGGCTAAACAAAATGAGGCATATGAATGAAATGCAATATAGTTATGTTATAGAAATGATAAAATGGACAATTTCAGAGAAAACTTGGAAAATCTTTATGAAATGATGCAAAGTAAGAAAAAGTAAGAGAACATATATTGATAACATTATAGACAAAAATAACTTTCCACTCCAATAGCATGTCATGAAATGAGTCCAAAAGAATGAATATGAAATATACTATTCACCTACTGACAGACGATGAACTTATATACAGAAAAAGAGATTTTAAATATGGCTCATAGTCATGTATGGATGATTTGTTTTTCAGTTTAAAAATTAAATTTAGATTTAAAAATCTTTTACAATCCATTTCCCTAATTTATTTCTCTTCAAATTCACCTTCCCCTTTCTTCCTTTTACTCTAACCTTACTCCTTGACTTAACCAAAGTAATCCCACCCTGGGATTGAGTTCTATTTCAAACCCAAGACAGTATACTGTCTTTTTTGCCTACATCTTTTGAAGCACAAAGTGACATAATAGCACTGACTATAGAGGGTTCAGTAAACTTATTTAGTTTGAAGCATGGATTTCCATGGCACTGGAAAGAGGAAAGAGAGACTGTGGTGTTAGGTTGCATTTGTTGCAAGTTTGTGTGTTGAATGTTTAATGCAGCTTTGCTCCCATAGTGATAGGGATAAGTGTGCCAAATAAGCACAAGTTAGGCATAAGTTCATGAGCTTTTTACTCTCTTTTGGATCCCTGATGTCTCAAAATATGGAGGCAGATGAAGCTGTTTTATTTCTGATGCGTATTTTCCTTTTTAGAGAATTTTGAGAAGTTATGAGTATTATAAAAATATATAATATTCATCTTGGTTACATGACCTGGAAACCCATCTGGAGTTATTTTGAATGTAATCTCTCTAATAGCTCTTGTTGGGTTTTGTTGGATTTATATAAGTGTGCTGATGATTTATGTAGATTTATCCTTCATCCTTAAACATTACAGAAGTTACAATATTTCAATTAATTTAGGGTTGTTAATACCATCATATTTCCAGAAAGTGGTATTTTTTTCTTTTTTATATGCTTATTTCCTCAATTTCTTTTTTTTTGGTTGTTTGTTTTATGTTACAGAGAATATTCCCAGCACTTTGTTAAATAGTAGTAGTTATAATAGGCATACTTGTTTTAGCCCTGATCATATTGAAAAAATGTTTGCGCTTGGAGAAATAATATATATTATACCAAGTATAGGTCCATTTATTTCTGATTTCTAAAGATCCTATTAGAAGACTCTATTGGAAATGGGTGTTGGATTTTGTATTAATATAATTATGTAATTTTTATTGCTTGTTAGGATGGATAGAGCACTAGTTCTGGAGTCAGGAGAACCTGAGTTCAAATTTCACTTCAGAAATTTACTAGCTATCTGATCACCTCAGGCAAGTCACTTTATCCTATTTCTTTCAATTCCTCATCTGTTATATGAGCTGGAAATGACAATGCAAACCACTTCTAGTCTCTTTGCTAAGAAAACTCCAAATGGTGTAACAGAGAGTTGGACATGATTAAAAAATAATTCAATAACAACAAATCATTAATGCAATTTATTGTTATAATCTTCCTTATGTTAAATCAGCCCTGTATTACTGATATAAACCCATCCTGCTCAAAATATATAATCTTTCTACTATGTTTTTGTAGTATAGTTACTAATATTTTATTTAAATTTGTTATGTCAATGTTCCTTTAGCATGGTATCCTATCATTTTCTTTCCCTACTTTCTCTCTTTCCTGAATTATTTGTCAAGATCACATTTGTACTGTAGAAAAAAATTGGAAGAAAAATACCTTCTTTTCTTACTATTGCAAATAGTTATTATAATAATTAAATTAATTGTTATTGGATGCTTAATAGAATTTCTTTGGGATATTTGGATCTAAAGGTTCTTTTTTCTTCCTTTGGGAGTTCCTTCATGGTTTGTTCAATTTCTTTTTCGTTCAATTTCTTTTTCTGAAATTGGACTATTTAAAGTATATTTCCTTTGTTAATCTGGAATATTTTATGTTTTTGTGAGCATTCAATTGTTTCCTCTAAGTCATAATTTTTTATAGAATACAAAGGTGAAAAATTATTTCTGGCAACTTTCTCTTTTTTTTCTCCTTTAATTATGAGTTCTGCCTTTTCGTTTTTTTTAATGAACAATTTGATTTTCCTTTTTTTCTTTTTTCATTAAGTTGGTTATCTGGACAGCTAGGTGGCACAGTAGATAGGATGCCAGTCCTTGAGTCAAGAAGACAAATCTGACCTCACAGATTTATTAGTTTTATAATACTGAGCAAGATATTCAGCCTTGTTTGCCTCAGTTCCCTCATCTGTAATATGAGCTAGAGAAGGAATGGCAAACCACTCTAGTATCTTTGCAAAAAAAACAATAAACCGAGAAAGAGTTAGAAGTGGACATAACTGCAAAAATAATTAGAAAGAAAAAAATGTCTATTTCTATGTACTATTTCTTTAGTAATTTAATTAAGTTAATGTAACTAGTTAATGGTTTTCTTTTTTGTGATTTTCACCTCTTCTTTCATTTTTATAATTTCTATTTTGTTATTTACCTGGGAATTTTTTATTTGTTCAAATCTTTTTAAATACCATGCTCAATTTTTAAAATTCTTATTTCTCTCTTCTGTTGATGAATGCACTTAGAGACTTGCATTTTCCACCCCCTCCTTCCAGATTTTCTTTAGTTGGATTGTATATGTTTTGTTATAATTTTTCATTAATTATTTTCTTTGTGAATTTTTTATTTTTATAATATAAATTTTTAAACTTTTAAAACTTTTTTTATAACTTTTATAATAAAAATATTTATTTTTATAATATAACTTTTATCACTAGTTCTTATTATGTTATGTTAAGAATCATGTATAGTCTCCAATTACTCTTTGGTGTTATTTTATTGTATTATAATCAGTTAATGATTTATTTAATAGTTCCTTTTTTCTACATTTTTCAGAAAAGTCTTTATTGCCCAATGCATGTACAAGTTTCCTAAAGGTGCTAGGTGTAATGAAAGGTATGTAAATTCCTTTCTATAATCATTCAGTAATGGCCAAAAATCTATCATCCCCAATTTTTCTAAAGTTATTTTTAGGTCTTTACATTTGTTTTTGTTTACATTGATCTAATTCTGACCAAGAAAACTATAATTTCTCCACTACAATTTAACTTTATTCTTTCTCTCTCAGATTATCTTTTCCTTTAAATAGTATATATGCTAATTTGTCATATACATATATATTTAATATTATTATCAATTTACTGTCCATGGTTCCTTTAAGCATAATGTAATTTTATGCTTACCTCTTTTTATCTTATTTTTATATATTGTAGTTTTATATGAAATCATTATTGCTACTCCTGCTTTTTAAATTCAGTTGAAATACAATAGATTTTGCTCCTGCTCCTCATTTTTACACTTTGTGAATATTTGTGTTTCAAGTATGTTTCTTGTGAAGATTGTCAAGATTCTACTTTCTAATTCAATTTGCTGTCTTCCATTTTACAGGTAAGTTGTCCTTATTCTTGTTTATGGTTATAAATGTTAATTGTTTATTTCTTTCCAATTTGTCCTCTTGTACTTTTTCCTTCTCTTTCATCATATGTCCTCTTTTATAAATAAGAAGAAATTGGTAGAAGAGAGGATATTTTCCTGGCTTCTGTGATAAGTGAAAGTCTCTATGTTCTTCCTGTTTTAATTCTTCTTGCCTGACTTCTCAATCCTAAATTTTTCATTTTCATTTCTTTCCTTTTAACCCTGTCACCAATCTTTGAGAGTGTTTTCTTATGACCAGTCCCTTATCTATCCTGCTTTTTCTGTCACACTTGAGTTTAATGCATTTCTATATCAACATCTCTGTGTTTGTGTGTGTAGAAAAGAGGATAATGGATTGTATAATTGTATTCAGTCCTTCTTTATCTGCTAACTGTACATAGTAGATAGAGGAGCAGGCCTGGAGTTAGGAAAACCTGAGCCCAATTCTGGCCTTAGTTATTTACTAGCTTTGTGGCCCAGGGCAAGCCTCTCAACTCTAGCAAGCCTTAGTTTCCTTATCTCTAAAATGAGCTAGAGAAGGAAATGTCAAATCACTTCAATCTCTTGGCAAACAATACCTGGAATGGGGTCATGAAGAGCTGTACATAATTGAACAACAATTAAAAAATGTATTTTTTGTCTGTTTTAGATGGAAGTGAGAGCATGGGATGCCTTTTCATCCTATCCCTTCCTTCATGGCTAAATGCTCTAAGTACTTATGCAGTAGTGCTTTTCTCTTCATTACTCTTTTCTTCCCTAATATAGTTTCCTGTCCCTCTCATTTTTGCCTTTTCCCAAGATCATTAAAATAGGAAAAAATTATCCCCAGACCTTCTGATACTTAAATGCATTAGGGTTCTTAAAAGATATTATTTCTTATTCTCACATATTCTCTTTTAATTACACATCATATTCACCTTTATATCTCCTTATTAAGATGTACTATCCTTGCGCATTCTCTTTAAATTAAAAAAATGACTGGATTATTTACTATCTAAAAGAAGGAGAGGGAAGGAAAGGGAAAAAAAAATTGAAACAAAAGGTTTTGCAAGGGTAAATATTTATGCATATATTTTGAAAATAAAAAGCTATAATTTTTAAAAATGCTATCCATCTCCAGAGGAAAAAACCAATGGAGTATGAATTCAGATCAAAGCATACTATTTTTTACTTTCATTTTTCTTTCCTTCTTTTTTTTTTTTTTGCCTGTGTTCTCTTTCAGAACACAACTAATATGGAAACATGTTTTGCATGACTACACATGTAAAATCTATAGGAAATTGTTTGCTGTCTTAGGAAGGAGAGAATTTGAAGCTAAAACTTTTTAAAAATCATAAAATTATTTTATATATAATTTGAAATATAAAAATCTAAAAATCAATTAATTATATGCTTGCCTTTCTATGTTTCTTTTGTTATTTGTATTTTTATTTCTAAATCTAATTCTTCTAGTATAATCTAATTCTTAAATCTTTTTTTCCCCCCTGAGGCAATTGGGATTAAATGAGTTGCCCAGGGTTGCACAGCTAGAAAGGCTTAAGGATCACATTTGAACTCAGGTCCTCCTGACTTCAGAGATGGTACTTTATCCACTGTGCCACCTAACTGCCCCTAATTCTTAGTCTTTTCATCAAGAATAATTAGAAATTCTCTACTCCATTTCAGTTTTTTCCCCTCTGTAGGATTTTAATTAGTTTTACAGCAGTCCATCCAAACATGACCCTTGTGCAATGTCTTTTAGCATTTAATCTAAGACCTATTTATTAATTAATTTAAATGTATTGTTACCTAACTATCAGAGCTAAAATAGGTAGAGGTGGTTTTCATCCCATCTGTATAATATGTTATTCCTTTTAGTAGCGAAAGACAAAGGGGGTCCCAAAGGCAAAAAAAGATCCATAGGACTGAGTATTTATATGAAAATAGAGGCTTATCTTAAAGTAGCAACTGTTACTTATCTCTAGTAATTTAGGGAAGTTGGGCAAACTGCGGACAAATGCTATCACCTTCCTTGGAATGACAGAAAGCTTTTGTTTTCCATCTGAAGACTTGAGAATAAGAAATATAAGGCAATGGGCTGGGGAGGGGGAAGAGAACCCAGGGTGAGATGCTTCCATCAGGTGATGAAGGTTATTAGCATCTAGTTTGGGTCTCTGGTTGCCTATCAGAGTAGAGGATCTAGATAATGTGATGGGAAACCAATGTGTCCAAACTGGAATTCATTTTCCTTTGTCACAATGGTACACGATGGTACAGGGTGGTAGGTTGAGGTATCTAGTTCTAAAAGATGGATGTGAGTGCATTTGTAAAAGATGGATGGGAAAGAGGTATCAAGGTTCCCAGTAAGAACATTCCTTTAAGTATGATGTATGTATCTGTGTCTGGTACTTTGACTGTAGGCACAAAGCAATATTGGTGGGTTACAAGACTTAGGACCCACTCTTGAATGAAGTTGAAGTGTTCTCACTAAAAAAGACTGTTTTTTTGTTGGATACAGTGAAAAGTTTCTAGGTGGTTAGGACAGAACTTTTAAAACCTATTGCTGAATAGGCAATGTATTGCTCAATGCCTTGTTGTAGTGTAATCTTATTTATTAATTAAAGATTTATTTGGCTGTAATAGTCTTGTATGGTGTTTTTCTATTCACTGTGTTCTTAATGTGTGAGAATTATAGGGAAATATCATCTATAGTATTTACTGCTAAAAGAGACTTTAGAGATCAGTTCCTTAATTTTACATTTAAGAAAACTGAAGCAAAGAGACTTAAATGATTTGCCTTAGGTCACACAGATAATAAGTATCTGAGGGTTACTCAGCTAATAATAAATGAAATCAGGTTCTCCTGATTCTTAGTCCAATGTTCTCTGTTACAATACCTAACCGCTTTAAATTCAACTTCATACAAATATTAGCTGTACTATTTTATAAGACCTGAATTTCATTTTTCCAATGTAGGTTCGTTTTAATATTCACTCAATAGTAAATGATTATGCCTGTGAATCTACAGAGTGCTAGAATTTTTATTACAATTTATTTTGTAAAGTACATATCTATGTATAGATATTAGTAGACAGAAGAGAACAAAACATCTGATATTAAATTTCTTTAAAGCTTTATAGAAACTATAATAATATCTGCTTTTAATAATAATACATCCAAAATATTAGTCAATTATTTTAAATGAGTGTTGCCTCTGGGTGTATTAACTCTCTGGTTGGCAAGAAAATTAAGGTTTATTAGTCCAGATATTTATAGCATATTTTGATCCTTTATTCCTTAGGAAATAGCTACAAGCTGAATACAATATATCTTCTTTATTTCTTGCTTCATTTTTCAATGTCAACAACTTGTTTAAATAGGTCAGGTTGAAATAAGATCAAATACACGGAGTATCTTCTCACTTTTATTGTCTTTTCTGTTTTTACATCAACTAGGTTTTTCCTTGCAATTCAGAACTTAAGACATAGAAATTTTTTAAGAGGGGGCAAGAAAAGAAAAAAATCAGCAAAACTGCTTAATATATTGAAAAATACAGATATTGTATAATCAACAGGTAGACTACATTCTTTATAAAGAAGTGAGGATAGTGTCTTCTCATATCTCTTCTTTAGGGGAAAACGTGTCCTTCATAATTTCAAAAAATAAAAATTTCATAAATTTGTAGGTGTTCTTCCATTTTACATTGTTTTAGTCAACATATATACTTTTCCTAGATCTGTTTACATAATAAAAAAATTGATTGATTTGTAGGTGTTCTTTCAATTTATATTGTCTTAGTCATCATATATACTGTTTTCCTGGCTCTGTTTATTTCATTTTGCTTCAATTCATCTAGGTAATTCTATGCTTCTCTGTATTTATCGTGTTTATCATCTCTTGCAGCCTAGTGATAATTCATGATATTCATATAACACAGTTTATTTAGCCATTTCCCAGTTGACAGTAATCTACTCTGTTTCCAATTCTTGGCTATTGCAGAAAGTGTTCATATAAATATCTTTCTTTATATGGAGCCTTTTTGACCATGACTTTCTAACTACTACTTAGTGAAATTTTTAAATCAAAGATTTGGATATATCATAGTCACAATATAAATGTATATATTTGCCCAAATCTAAATACTTTCCAGAATGATAATACAAATGATCATTTCCAACAACAATGTATTTGATCTACTTACATTTTATCACCACAGGGTAATTTTGATTTCTCTTATTGGTCATGCTTTGAGTATTCTTTCATAAGGTTGCTAATAGGTTGAAATTTTTCCTTTGAGAAGAAAAGAAGAAAACAAGCACTTATTAAGCACATACTATGTGCCAGACATTATATAATAAGTACTTACAGATTTTATCTCATTTGTTCTTCACAACCTTGGAAGGTAGATATCATCATCATACCCAATTTGCAGTTGAAAAAAATAAAGGCAGGTAGACATTAAATGATTTGTCCAGGGTTACACAACTAGCAAGTGACTGAGGCAGGATTAAAAATCAAATTTTCTTGCTCCTGGCCCAGCACTCTATCAATTATATTATCTAAATGCCTGCTGTATGTTCATATTTTTGTTTTGTTCACTTTATTAGAGTATTTATTTACTATCAAATTCTTATCAATGATATTTCATAAAAAGATGTTTCCTTCCCTTTCCTTCCCTTCTTAGCTAAGATCTGTTGATATGTTGTTTTTTTAAGTCAATTTCATGTAATGAATATTTATATTTTTTGGCAACTGATTCATTTCTATTTTGGGTGAAGAACTCACTGTTTGAATGGTATATGATATGCTTATATATGATAAAGTTGGAAATGACTACACATGCATAATCTAAATCAAATTAATTGCTTTAACAAAGAGGGGGAAGCAAAAATAGGAGGATAATAATTCTTCCTTTTAAGATTTATTTAGTATTTCTCTGCGTCCTAACAAAGAGTCAATTTATATAAGAGTGCTCTGAAGGCTGAGAAATATGTACATTATTTACTGGTCCTATTCAGAAGGATCTACATGTCTTTTAAATAAATCTTTTTTCACTCTTGTTCAGAATTCTCCAATCGTTTGTTTAAGATTTACTCTTTTGTTTATTAGTTTTTTCCAACTCTGAGAGACTAATATCAAAGCTTCTCCTCCTATTCTTGGATCATTGTCTATGTCAATTTTGGCAATTCAGTTCATTTTCCTTTATTATTTTATGCTATTCCATTGATATTGGTTTAGTTATAATTATTTTTTAAGCAAATTTTTTTATCTCTGTTCATATTGTTATTTTTTGTCTGATTATTTTGAATAGTAAATTTTGTTCTATCCTTAGTTCTGATTCTAAGTAATTCTTTGCTTCTTAGGTGTGATTCTTGTAAGCAAAAAATTATGGGCTTTTGTTTTCTTATCCCTTGTCACTCTTTCAATTTATTGGGTTTGCTTAATCCATTCCTATTTAAAATTATTAGAATTAGTTTTACATTTTATATCATTTATATCTTTAATATCTTTTTAATTAGACTTTTTTGTTTTTCCTTTTCCCCTTTTAAGCTATTTCATCGATGCTGCAATTAGATTTATTTAATCAAACAATGCAACCCTATTTCCTACTGGCTGTTTTCTCTTCTTGCTCCTCATCCCTCCCCAGAAATAACAACCACCTCTTTCCTCTAGTCTAGAAGTAGACATGAAGACTGCCAATGCCCTTTGAGCATTTTGAAGAGAAAAAAAGACACCATTCCCATACCTCCAATATTTATGAAGGCTTTAAATAAATGAAGCTTTTTCTGCATGAGCTGGATACACATAAAGTAAATATTTCTTACTAAAACAATAAAGTTCTGGAGTACAACACAGACTACAAGGCTTCACCTTTAAGGAAAGGCTTATGGCAATGGGCTATGGACAGCTTGCCTCTTGTAGTGCACATGGTATACCTGCTCTTCTGCACTGGGCTGTTACAGCTCCTGCATTTTCTATTGCCATTTTCCTTTGTCTTTTCCCACAACTAAACAGTCATTACTGGTCTACCTGTTTTTCTTTTCCCCACATCACCAGGCCACATTTGCTCAACTGGCCTAGAGCCACCTGGGGTATACATCTGTGACCACAGCTACTGGGAACTATGTTCCTGCTGGTCCCTGGCCAGCACCCCAAAAGTTTGTATCCATTCCTGGCAACAAGACCAAAGGGACCTAAATCTGTTCCTGCTTTCTGCCCCAGCAGGATCCACTGCTATCCCCTTGTTTCAGGGTAGGAAAATTCCAGTTAGTAGGACTTGAGCTCTTCTTCTCTATTCTGAAACACTTTAAATTAGGGACCACTGCCAGGGTCTAATTCTACCTCTCCTTTCCCCCCATAACAGACCTGTCTGCTTCTATAGAGAGGGTTGCAGGATCTGCATTGCCATTTCCTTCCTGTATTCTGAAGGAGTGCTGAATGCTGCTATTTGTGCAGAATGATTCTGCCCTCCTTTGTTGGGATCTGGTGCTTGCTGTAGGGTCTGGTTGCCCAGGCTGGTCTACTACAGTTGAGATCAGAAGGTACCATATCAAGCAACTCCAAAAGATTCTGACTGATCATCACAGGACTTGAATTTCCTTCCTGTCAGTGGTCATCCTCTTTAATAGAGGAAATTCCTCTTCCTTCTAATCAGCCCTACTAAGGGACCTAAGAACTCCTGATAGCTCACATGTAACAGATGGCCACTAAGACTAGGAAGACATATTTCCAGATTGCCCATTTATACTCAGGGAAAGCCTTGGGGATGCAAAAAGAGGCAAAAGGCAGTCCTTACCCTTAAGGAGCTCATTTTCTAATAGGTAAAATAATATGCAAATATATCATGACCATTTCTCTTCCTTTGCCCTACTGCACTGCATCTACTCTCTCTCTCTCTTATCCCCTTTCTCAATATACCCTCCCTATTATTACTCCTTCCTCTCCCATTCCCTCATCCCCCCTTCCTTTAAAACTTGACTGATCCCCAAGAATCCTGCATGTTCATGCATGGGGAGTGGTAGGCAGAGAGTGAAAGGGAAGAATAAAAAGTCAGCCCATTTGATCAATATATTCAGGAAAGATGTGCAATATGTAAGATCTGTAAACCTTTCATTTTCAGGAAAGGAAAGGGAAAAAAATGTCACCAGGACGAGATATTTGTGGTTGGAGAAAAATATTCTAAGAACATTCTGATTACTACAGCTTTGCTCACTCAGAAAAGGCGTCTAATCTCAGAATATTCAGAGGACAAGATACTTGTGGCAGGAGACTGAGAACATTCTGATTACTACAATCTTGCTCTTCATGGAAATTCATCTAATCTCAATACTAAGAAGAAAAGATAGTTGTAGTACAAATCATAGTATTTAATAACTATCAGTTGCCTCAGACTCGGTTTCTTTCTTTCTTTTTTAATTAAAGATCTTTACTTTCAAAACATATGCATGGATAATTTTTCAATATTGACCCTTGCCTAGCCTTGTGTTTCAGATTTTCCCCTTCTTTCCCCCACCCCCTTCCCTAGATGGAAAGCAATCCAATATATGTTATTCATGTTAAAATATGTTAAATCCAATATGTATAAACATATTTACACAATTATCTTGCTTTACAAGAAGATTCACATCAAAAAGGAAAGTAAATGAGTAAGAAAACAAAATGCAAGCAAACAACAACAAAAAGAGTGAGAATGTTATGTTGTGATCCATACTCAGTTCCCATAATCTTCTTTCTGGGTGTAAATGGCTCTCTTCATCACAAGATCATTGGAACAGGCCTCAATCATCTCATTGTTGGAAAGAGTCATATTCATCAGAATTGATCATTGTATAATATTGATGTTGCCATGTATACTGATCTGGTTCTGTCCATTTCACTTAGCATCAGTTCATGTAGGTCTTTCCAAGCCTCTCTGAAATCATCCTGCTGGTCATTTCTTACAGAACAATAATATTCCATAATATTCATATACCACAATTTATTCAGGCATTCTGGGGCATCCACTCAATTTCTAGTTTCTGATCACTACAAAAAAGACTGACACAAACATTCTTGCACATACAGGTTCCTTTCCCTTCTTTAAGTTCTCTTTGGGATTATAAACCCAGTAGAAACACTGCTGGATCAAAGAGTATGCACAGTTTGATAACTTTTTGAGCATAGTTCCAAGCTGCTCTCCGGAATGGTTAGATCCGTTCATAGTTCTATTTGGGAATAGTTAGTGTCCCAATTTTCCCACATACCCTCCAACATTCATCATTATCTTTTCCTGCTCAGACTTGGTTTCTACAAAAGCTAATATTTTTGAGAAAATTCAAACATCTCATCTTGATATTTCTCTGTGAGAAATAAAACTAAACCAAGGCACAAAAATAAGAGAAAACTAAATAGACTAATCCCAAAGAATAATTGAGATGAACAAACCATAGAAACAATAATTTCATTGAAGAGAATTATAACAATGAGATAACACACCAAAATTTATGGTATGATATTTATTTGTAAAATTTATGTCTCTAAATGCTCAAATCATTAAAATAGAGGAAAAGTGAATTGGGCATACAAGTAAAAAATAAAAAGAACAAATTAGAAATCCCCAATTAAACACTAATTTGGAAATCTAGAAAATAAAAAGAGAAATTGATAAAATTGAATATAAGAAATCTTTGAATCAATAAATAAAACTAGTTTTATGGGAAAAATAACAATAAATTAGTTAAATCATTTAATTTATTTTGGAAAAGAAGAAAACCAAATTACCGGTTTAAAAATGTAAACAATGAATTTATTACTAAGGAAGAGAAAATTAAAGCAATTATTAGAAGCTATTTTACCTAAATATATGCCAATAAGTGTGACAATCTAAATACAATGAATGTTTACAAAAATATCAATTGATCATAATACCTAAATTCCTGTCTTAGAAAAAGAAATTGAGTAAACCATGAGTGAGCTCCCTAATGGCTTATTTGGTAACCTGTAACCACCTTCTTCATTTGTAAGTTTTGGTAATGTTACATTTGGTTGAACAGGAATAGGTCCCTAGGAGATAATAAAACTCTGATGGAGCTGGTAGCAGACCAGACCTAACACTTACCAGATTCAATGGCTTTGTTTTTGTAAAGTATGTCCCACTTGATTATGGAGTCTAATAATAGCATTATGCTTTGTCCAATCATCATAAGAGAAGGGGGCTAAAAAAGAGAGGATTATGGGTAATAATTCAGAGATTAAATGATATCATACTCTCAAGTAAAGAAGTAAAATTTAAGCTTCTTTGAGTCTCTTATCTATAAATGATGCTGAATTACTAGAGTTAGAAGACAGAAACATCATACACCAAAGAATGATACCATTTTTACGTGGGAACAATAAATCCAAATCTTTTTCTCCAATCTTGATGGCAGCCAGAATGGTCAGCAGTACTTGGAATGGCCTTTCTCAAGCAGGCTGAATCCTGCTAGTCTGCTAAAAGGTTTTGATATACATCTTGTCTCCTGGGAATAAATCATGAAGTAATAAGTCCAAAAGACCTGCTTGCACATTCCCACCTTGTGGAGTTCGTGTAACCTGGCTTGTAACTCCTGTATGTGGGATGCAACAAAGGTATCCGCTTTTAGTAATGATGTATATAGTAGGGAAAAGGGTTATACTTGAATAGGGAGGTGTCCAAAACATTTCAAAAGGCAACATATATAATTCTCTCCTTGTTCTGTACAAATAGAGAATACTGCCAAGAATAGAACATCAGGCTGTTTCAAAGATTCTCAGTACAAAATTTGCCAATCGTGATTTTAAGTTACTTATTCATATATTCAATTTGGCCTGAGCTTTGTGAATGACAAGGACTGTAAAATTTTGGAGTCATCCCTGGATAGGAATAAATTTTAAAGGAGAAAGAATCAGTGAAGTGGGGACACTTTTGTCAGAATCAATGCATGCTGGTGGGCCAAAGTAAGGAACAATCTCTCCCAGGACGATTTTAGCAACAAATGTAGTGGTGGCACAAGAGCCAGGAAAAACCTCTACCCCTTGGGTGAGCTGGTCAACATTAACAAGGAAAAAATAATATCTAGACTTAAGCACATAGATGAAATCAATTTGTAAAGGTTCAAAAGGTGTGGAAGTAAGAGGGCACCTACCATAAGATTTGATTATAAATCTGTCAGGTAGGGCAAGAGGCATACATATGGGAAGGTTATGCTGCTGACATCTGGGACAACCCAAAAATTCTGATCCAATCAATAATGCCTTGAGAGCTTAAATAGCCCAGAGGAGGAATGGTTTATTCTCCCCTGATACCATTAATTTGTTTTGTCTTTTGCTTACATTTCTCTACTTCAGTCACCATAGGAAAGAGCTTGTTAGTATCACCAGAAAGTAAAAAGTTAACAATATATGCAAAGGCTTCTAGGCAGCAAGCTTAGCATAGCATTAGCACACTCATTCCCATTTGAGACAGGATCAGTTCCTCCTGCGTGGGCAGAACATGGGCAGAACAGTGAGCAATAGCCAGGGTAGAGGGAAATTTCAGGGTAGACAGGAGATCCTTAATGAATTCTGCATTTGCAGTGACTTTGCCAGCAGAGGTCAAAAATTCCCTTTGCAACCAAAGCATTCCAACAGTGTGGCAGACATCAAATGCATATCTTAAATCTATATAAATAGTGACACTTTTTCCCTTGGCTAGGTGATAAGTCTGAGTGAGAGCCTCCAGCTCAACATCCCGAGAACTAAGATTGGAGGGCATAGAAGCTGCCCAGACAGTGTCACAGTCAGAGATGACTGTGGGGTGGGTTTCTCATAAAAAAGGACCCATCAGAATAGAAAACAAGGTCAAAGTTCTCTAAAGATATGTCAGAAAGATCATCAGATATTTTCAGCTATGTCCACTCCAGAGGCACAGTCCTTCAAAGGTTTTTTCCAGGAATGACAAATCAGGGAGCAATGTTGCAGGATTAAGGATTATAGAATGTTTTAGGGTGATATTCTCATTTCCTAGCAAAGTCACTTCATATTTAGAGAGTATTTGATCTGAAAAGGACTGTGTCTAGTGATGGAGTCAACTTCATGGGGCCATTGAACTATTAAAGGGGAAAGGAGAACCAGATCAGAAGCTTTCTCCCCCAGGATGACAGTGGCAGCCACAGCCTGGAGGCAGGGTAGTGCTCCAACAGCTCCAGCAGCAACTTGAGCAGAATAATAAGCTCCTTGATGCAGGACAGGTTCTAACCTGTAATGGTTGAGTTAGAACTGTAGTAGCTACATGTACAATAAGAATGAAGAATTTACTATGATCTGGGAGCCCCAATGCAGGTACTGATACCCAGATCCATTTCCACTCTATTATAGCTGAGAGATATTGAGAATCCAGCTGTGAAGGTTCAGGAACAGAATTTTTGATCAGAGACACAAGAAAATTGGTAATCTCATCAAAAGAGGGTTGCCTGCAAAATTCTGCTGCTCCTAGGATGGCCTTCAGCTGCCTCTTGGAGGAAAGGGAAGAAAGTTATTGAAAAGCTTGAATATACTTAGGAGAAAAACAGTTAATTCCCAGCAGCCGGAACAAAACTCAAATTTTCTACCTGTGGAAGGTACCACTGTACCTTTGACTTAGAGATTTTGTATTCTCTTTGGTGAAGCTCTTGCAATAGATGTCACCTATCCTGGCAAATCTCTCTATCTGTGCTGCTAGAAGCAGGTTGTCTAGCTATTGAACAACTTTAAAAGTGATGGAGGGCAAGCACTGCTGTAAAGTCTGAAAAAAATAGGGGGGGGGCTCTCTACATACCCTTGAAATAACTAAGTGCATGTCCATTGTTGCCAGGTAAAGAAAGAAATGCTAATAATATGGATATATGGATGTGAAGAAAATATACAGAACAAAGTCTTACCACCATGAAACAAATTGCTCCACAAAGGATTAAGAAGATAATAGTGGCAGGTTGCCTGGGTATGACAAACAAATTAACTGCATGCAGATCTTGAAAAAGACAATAAAAAAGTTTGCCATCTGGCCCTGGCTTCTTGTTGTTGTTGTTGTTTTAAACAGGGAAACAGAATGTATTGTAAGAGAAATGGCAAAGAATAAAATTGCCCTGATCTATTAAAATATATCTAGTTTATCTAGACAAAGGATACTATAAATTAGTCTTACTGAAGAGCAGGTAAGGAGCTCCATATTGGAATATGAAGTGGTCCAAAGGGAGTAAGAAATATCAGAGAGGATTTCAAAAATATTCCATACCATTTTCTGAGTGCTTGGAAATAGGGAATGAATGGAGGGAGTCATGTGGTAGGAACATAATACCATTGGGAGAACATCTCATTTTTCTTCTTTCTCCAAGTTTTCCAAAGTCTGCATAGGTAAAAAGGATTAGACCTAGTGGGAATTGAAATTGGAGGCAACAATTATGTCATTCCAGTACTCAATACAAATGGACTAATCCTGTTACTCTTATATATGAGAATGAATACTTGTAGGTAAATCAAAGTCTCAAAATACTGTACTCTCAGCTGACACAGTTCCCTTCTCTGACCCCTCAAAGAAATGTTATAAGACACAGAATACTTGAGAATTATCAGAATTCTTGTTGGAGCTTGAACAATGATCTAACAATTATTCTCACACCTATAGACAAGAAGGGTACATCTAGTTTTGTTGATAAGTAAAGCACTTGGCTGGTTATCAGGAAGACTTATCTTTCTGACTTAAAATCTATCCTCAGGCAATTATTTGCTGTGTGACCACAAGCAGGCCCCTGAACTCTTTTTGTCCCAGTTTTCTTGCTTGTCAGATAAGCTAGAGAAGGAAATGGCACACTACTTTGGTATCTTTGCCAGGACATCTTCACATAGGTAATGAAAAGTCACTCAGGACTGAAAGGAATAATCAACAACCACAATAGACATAAAATGCACCACTATTTCTGTACATCTCATCTGTTCCTTCATTACTTTTCCCAGAATTCTCAAAGGTAAAGAGGATCACACCTGGCAGAGAAATGAAGGTACTAGTCATGTAATTGTTATTTCAGTGTTAACAGGCTGCTCTTGTTCCCAAATATGGAAATGAATTCATGAACCATCTTGTTGGTCTGGGATGCCCAAAGTCTCAATAAATTCAGCTCTCATCTGAATTGGATCCCTCCTTTGATCTCCCAAATAAATGTGCTAAAAAGAAATGTTGCCTCCATAAATGGAGATATATCAAAAACGCATACATTCTCACTTGAAAATTGTACCTGTATGATCTTTTTGTCTCAGTTATTTTATCTGTAAAATGAATTGAAGAAGGAAATGGCAAACTTACTCAATATTTTTGGCATGAAAACCCCAAATGAGTCAAAAAGAGCTGGTCATAACAGGATGATTTCAGAAAGGCCTGGAGAGACTTTCATGAACTGATGCTGAGTGAAATGAGCAGGACCAGGAGATTGTTGTATACTTCAACAACAATACTATGTGATGATCAATTCTGATGGATGTGGCCATTTTCAACAATGAGATGAGCTAAATCAGTTCCAATAGAGCAATAATGAACTGAACCCAGCGAAAGAACTCTGGGAGATGATTATGAACCACTACATAGAATTCCCAATCCCTCTATTTTTGTCTGCCTGAATTTTTGATTTCCTTCACAGGTTAATTGTACACTATTTAAAACTTCTTTTTGTACAGCAAAAAGACTGTATGGACATATATACATATATTGTATTTAACTTATGCTTTAGCATATTTAGCATGTATTGGTCAACCTGCCATCTAGAAGAGGGGGTGGGGGAAGGAGAAGAAAAATTGGAACAAAAGGTTTTGCAATTGTCAATGCTGAAAAATTACCCATGCATATATCTTGTAAATAAAAAGCTATAATAACAAAAAAAAGAAAAAAGAAAAAAGAAAAAGAAAAGAAAAGAAAAAAAGAGTTGGTCATGACTTTAAAAAAAAAAAGATAAACAATAGACACAAAATGTACTGCTGCATCTATGTATCTTATCTCTTTTTCTTTTTTTTAAATTTATATATATTAGTACAGCTTTTTATTTACAAGATATATGCATGGGTAATTTTTCAGCATTGACCCTTGCAAAATATATTGACTTATATGATATATTGATATCAATTGATATATTAATATATCAATTGATATATTGATATATTGCAATATCAATATTTATAGACTGATAATTTAGTAAGACTCCTTCTACAACTATTTTTCTAAATAGTTCATATAGTATTAGAATTAATTGTTTAAATGCTTGGTAGAATTCACTTATGAACCCATCTGACCTTGGGGATTTTTTTCTTAGGGAATTCACTGATGGCTTGTTCAGTTTCTTTTTCTAAGGTGGGATTGGTTAAGTATTTTGTTCCTTCTGCTAATCTGGTCATTTTTAAAAGTAAATATTCAGCAATTTTGCTTAGATTTTCAGATTTATTGGCAAATAACTGGGCAAAATAGTTCACAATAATTGCTTCAATTTCCTCTTCATTGGAATTGAATCCATCCTTTTCATTTTTAATCCTGGTAATTTGGTTTTCCTCATTTTTAAAAATCAAATTAACCATTTACTTATATATTTTATTGGTTCCTCCCTCAATAAAGTCAGCTCCTAGTTTTATTTATTAGTTCAATAATTTTCTTTCTTTAAATTTAATTAATCTCACCTTTAGTTTTCAGAATTTCCAATTTGGTGCTTATTTGGGGATTTTAAATCTGTTCTTTAAATTTGTCCAACAGTTTACTAATATAAGAGTTTAGGGAGATAAATTTTCTCAAGTACTCTGGCTACATTTCATAAACTTTGTCATGTGTCATTGTTGTCATTCTCTTTAATGAAATTACTGATTGTTTCTATAATTTGTTCTTTCATCCAGTCATTCTTTAGGATTAGATAATTTAGTTTACAATTTTTAATGCATCTTTCCACTGTCCTTTATTGTATATAATTTTCTTGCATTATAATCTGAAAAGGATCATATTTAAGGCATTTACTACTTCTGCCTTTCTACATTTGATGGTGACGTTTTCAATTTCTGTGTAGGTGTCATGTACAGCTGAGACAAAGGAATATTGTTTTCTATCCCCATTCAATTTTCTTCTAAAATCTATCATATTTAATGTTTCTAAAAGCCTATTAACTTCCTTAATGTTAACATTTATTTTGTGGTTAAATTTATCTAGTTATGAAAAAGGAAAGTTGAGTTCCCCCACGAGTATAGATATATTGTTTATTTCCTCTGGTAATTCATTTAATTTCTTTAAGAATTCGGATGCAGCATCATTTAGTACATATATGTTTCATATTGAAATTACTTCTTCGTCAATTCTATGGTACCTTTTCACAAGATGTCGTTTTCTTCCTTATATCTTTTAAATCGATCTAACTTTGCTTTTACTTTTGCCTGAAACCATGATTGCTACCCCTGCTTTTATTTATGTATTTATTTATTTACTTCATCAGGAGCATAATAGGCTCTTCAGTCCTGACTCTATATATGTCTCTCTGCTTCAAATGTGTTTCTTGTAAACAAAAAATTATAATGTTGTTTTTTAATCCATCTGATTATCTGCTTCTATTTTATGGATGAGTTCATCACATTCACATTCAGAGTTATGATTATTGTGAATTTCCCTCCATCTTATTTTTCCTCCTTTTTACCCTTCTCACTTTCCATTTATCCTGTCTCTTCTCATCAGTGTTTTGCTTTTCATCATCACCTCCCTCAATCTGCTCTTCCTTCTGTCAGAAACCCACTACCCTTTTGTGAATTCTCCCCTCCTACTTCTCTATCAAGTAAAATAGTTTTATATAACCAGCTGATTGAATATGTTATTTTCTTATTGAGAGGCCCACTGCCCTGTGCCCACATTTCCCCTTCACTATAATAGATCTTTTGTATCTCTTCGTGTGAAATAATTAACCATATGCTTGTTCTTTCTTCCTTCTATTGTCAGTGTACTCCTCTTTCTTACTCGTTATTTTTTTTTTATTAATTTGGATATCATCCCATCAAAGTCAACTCTGTCCATGTATATGCTTCCTAACTGCCCTAATAGTAATCAATTATTTTTATTAATTTAGCCTTTTATTTTTTTCCCATTTCATGTGAAAACAATTTTAACATTCTTTTTTTTTTTTTTCAAATTTTGTGTTCTAAATTTTCTCTCTACCTCCCTTCCCTTCCTACCCCTTTGAAAAGGCAAACAATTTGACATAAGGTATACATGTATATTCAAGCAAAACACATTTCCATGGAAGTCATGTTGTGGGAAAAAAACATATTTAAAAAATAAAGAAAAATAAAGAAAAAATGTGTTTCAATCAGTATTCCAATTCCACTAGTTATTTCTTTGGAGATATGCAGACCTTTCATAATAAATCCTTCAGAATTCTCTTGGGCACAGCTAAGTTATTCAAGTTAATCTTCATACAAAATTGCTGTTATTGTGTACACTGTTTGGCTGGCTCTGTTCATTTCACTTTGCATCAGTTCATGTAAATCTAGATTTTTCTGAGATAATCCTGTTCATCATTTCTCATAGCATAATAGTATTCTATCACAATCATATTCAACAAATAATTCAGCCATTCCCCACTTGATGAACATCTCAATTTCTAATTCTT
Organism: Sminthopsis crassicaudata; assembly: GCF_048593235.1. Lineage (NCBI taxonomy): Eukaryota > Metazoa > Chordata > Mammalia > Dasyuromorphia > Dasyuridae > Sminthopsis > Sminthopsis crassicaudata. Next base: position 261,552,535 of record NC_133619.1, on the reverse strand, counting down.
TGCCACCACTGAAAGAGCCACTATAAATATTTTTGTATATTTAGGTTCTTTTCCTCTTTATATTTTATCTTTTGGGGATACAGACTTAATAGAGGTATTGCTTGGTTAAAGGGTAGACATATTTAGCCCTTGGGACATATGTCCAAATTGCTGTCCAGAATAAATATGAAACTTCACAAACAGTGTTTTAGTTAATTTTCTCACATCCTGTTCAATTTTTGTCATTTTTCTGATAGGTGTGAGGTGATGCCACAGAGTTTTTTAAATTTGTGTTTCTCAAATAATGATTGAGAACATTTTTTTCACCTATTGCTAGCTTAGATTACTTTATCTGAAAATTGCCAGTTTAGATCTTTTTGATCATTTATCTATTGGGGAATAACTCTTGTTTCTATAAATTCTATGTATTTGAGAAATAAGGTCTTTAAAAGAGAAACTTACAGCAATTTTTTTTCACAATAATGATTACTTATTATATATTTCCTTCCATCCTAATTTCCCTGTTTATGATATTCCATCCCTCCTTTTATCGAGTCCATTTTCAAGAATGGTTTGCTTTTGACTTTGACCTTCCCAACTTGCTCTGCCTTCTCTTATCTCTTTCCCCTCCTGCTTTCCTCTATGGGAAGGTAGATTTGTACACCCAAGTGTATATGTTATTCTCTTTGAGCCACTTTTGATAAGGATAATATTCATTCATTCATTCACCCTATACTTTCCCATTTTCCCCTTCACTGTAAAATCTCTCATGCTTCTTTTATCTCAAATAAACACTGTCCCAAGCTTCTTGTTGTCCACCTGGTGCTGCACAGAGTTACAGGTTCTTAGTCATTCACCTGGTGCTATACTATGGCACAACACCAGAATAGCCAGGCCATTCCTTTCTCTGTTGCTCTGCTGGAGCATCAGACCCAGCATGTATGCCATGGGTGTGGGCTTTGATTGCTTGCCTACTGTTTTCATCCCAATAAATCAATCACTGACCTGTGTTGGGGCTCAGGGCCTCTACTGGCTTTTGCAGGGTTTGGTCTGTTGGTGTTTATTCAGGCACTGCTGCCCTAGCCTATGTTCTACTTTTGTCCAAATGAGGCAGATCTTTCCTACTGATCTTCTAAGTTACCTTGGGCTAGAAAATTGTTTTTATTATTTTATGGTTGTTTGAGAGAGTCTGGGAGAGTTCAATGTCTTTTTCTGCCATTTATGTGCATGTTCCTTGACTTAAAACGCACGCTGAAACATGCATTATTTATTAGTTCAATGTGGAAATCTATTTTACTTGACTGCATATTTTTGTAAGTGCTTTATTTCTCTAGTTTTTTTTTTCAATAGGTGGAAGGAAGTGGGGAAAGAAAATAAATGCATCATTGAAAAATAAAAGAAAATGAAAAAAAATAAGAAGAAAACTTTATAATAGAAGGTGAAACAATGGATTTTCTTAAAGGATTTTTAGAAAAAGTTGTAAAAATTTTAAAAAACTAACAAAATATATTTGAAGAGGAAAGAAAAGTAGATTTTACTTATTTACTTAAATGAGAGAAAAAAGTATAATGATTAGAGAACTAGATGTAAGAAAGTTATTAATAAATTAAGTAAAACTGTTTAGTAAGATCAATGACAAATTGAAAGGGAAAGAAATTTGACAGTGAGAGGGAAAATGCCTATCAGAATAGCATTGTCTTAAAGTAGATTAAGAAATTATGAGCGGCAGATTTCAGAAAAACCTGGCAAGACTTACATGAACTGATGCAAAATGAAGTAAGCAGAACGAGAAGATTAATTAAATACAGTAACAGAAATACTATATTATAATCAACTATAAATGACTTAGCCATTTTCAGCAATATGATAATCTAAGACAACTACAAAGGACTCACAAAGAAAAATACTGTCCACAAGGTAGGTATTTGGTGTAGTGGATAGAGCACCAGCCTTGAAGTCAGGAGAACCTGAGTACAAATCTGCCCTCAGGCATGTAATACTTCCTGGCTATATGATCCTGGGCAACACACAACCCCAATTGCCTTAGGGGAAAAAATCCTGTCTACTTCTAGAAAAATAACTGAAGGTATCTGAATGCAGATCAAACCATACTTCTTTTTTATTCTATTTTTCTTTATTTCTGTCTTTTCTCTCATAACACAATTAATATAAAATGTGTTCTGCATAATTGCACACATATGATCTATATACTTCTTAATGGGTAAGGAGAGAATTTGAAATCATATTTTTAAAAAACAAAGTAAAAATTGTTTTTACATGTATTTGGAAATACTTTTTTTAAAAGCTTAAAAATATAAAACTCTTAAGAATCAACTAAAAATGCAATTGAAACAACCAACAAGATCAACAAAGTTGCTGAATATAAAATAAACCCATACAACTTAAGAGAATTTCTATTATGTTTACCAGGAAAATCTAGCATGAAGAAATAGAGAGATTCAATTTAAAATATGTTATCATCATCATTTCAGCAGTGACTGGCTCTTCATGACTCCATTTAGGTTTTGTTTTTGTTTTTGTTTTTGTTTTAGCAAAGATAGTAATTTGCCATTTCATTTTCCATTCATTTTATAGATGAGGAAACTTGTAAACACGGTTGGGTGGCTTGTTGAACATCAAACAGGTAATAAGTATCTGAGGCCAGATTTGTTTAGGTCTTCCTGGTGCTTAACTGCCCCAAAAATAAGTATAGGGAATATAAAATACTTGAAATTCTACCTGTCAAGACACATATCCTGGAACCATATGAATATAACTACATAGACCTAAATAACTGGAAAAATATTAATTCTTCATAGGGAGACCAAGCCAATACAAAAAAAATGACAATACTACCTAAATTATTTATGTAGGCCATACCAAGCAAGTTACCAAAGGATTAGTTCATAGAATTAGGAAAAAAAAATCACAATAGAACAGAAGTTCAAGAATAACAAAGGAATGAAAAAAAGTGGGAAGAAAGGAGACCTAGAAGCACCAAATCTCAAACTATTCTTCAAAACTGTAAAAATCAAAGCATTTTAGTACTAAGTAAAAAATAGGAACATTTTACATACATGATACACAGTTGTAAATAGCCTAATGTTTGATAAACTCAAAGATCCCAGCTTTTGGAACAAGCACTCATGATAGGACAAAAAGTTTTGGAAAACTTGAAAATACTATGACAGTAACTAGATATGGACTAATGTCTCACAGCACACATCAAGACAAGCTACAAAGGGATACATGATTGACACATAAAGGGTGACATCACAAACAAATTATAGGCATTAACTGTCAGATCTGTGGATAGGGGAAAGAGGTAAAGACCCCCCCCAAAAAAAGAGATAAAAAGACAAGGTAAAAATTGATATTTTTTATTAAACAAAATTTAAAACATTCTATAAATAAAATTAATTTATTTAAAACTAGAAGAAAGAGGGATGAAATTGGGGGAAATATTTGCATAATTTTTTCTGATAAAGGTTTCATTTTTCAAATATGTATAGAATAGAGCCAAATTTATAAGAATTAAGAACTATTTCCCAAATGATAAATGGCCAAGTGATATGAACATATAATTTTTATAAGAAGAAATCAAAGCTATGGATAGCCATATAAAAATATACTCTTGAAATCATTGATAATTAGAGAAATGCAAACTAAAACAACTCTGGCACATTACCTCATCCTTCAGAACTTGCAAAGTCAGCAAAAAAGGAAAATTTAAAAATGCTGGAGGGGCTGTGGGGAAAAAAAATTGGTATATAAACATACTATTTGTGGAGCTAGGAATTGGTACAGTCATTCTGGAAAACAATGAGAAACTATTTCAACAAAAATATTAAATTGTTTATACCTTTTGACCCAGTGATAACCCTACTAGGTCATTCTCCAAAGACAAATAAATGAAAGATGAAAATGAGAGTTTGGAGTAGCTAAATATATGAGGCTTTTGGATTTCAGCATCCACATTACTGTAATACTAGAGGATATTAATTAGTCCCCAAGGGGATCCCCAAGAATCCACCCAGTTTTCATAAAGCATTTAGTAGGGAAGACCACCAAGGTAAGCCATATCATGCTGAAGTGGGAGAAGGAAAGAAATAAACCTTTATTAAGTATTTATTAAATGCCAGGTATTGAGTTTACAACAATACTGGAAGCAGGCACAATTTTACAATTGAGAAAAATGATTTTGAGAGATATCAGGCCATACAACCAGTGGTTATCTGAGATTGGATTTGAATTCCACTCTTCCTAACTATTAATAATTAGTAATTAAAGCTAACATTTATATAGCACTTACTTTGTACCTAGTATTGTGCTAAGTACTTTGCAGTTATTATCTCATTTGGTCCTTATATTCCTGGGAGGTAGGTACTATTATTATCCCTATTTTACAGATAAAGAAACTAAAATAGCAAATGGTAAATGACTTGCCCAGATTACACAGTCCTATAAGTGTCTGAAACCAGATTTCTAAGTCCATGATCATATCATTCCCCTATTCAATAATCTCTAGAGTCTTCTCTAAAATAAAATAGTAACTCCTCTATTCAGTTTTTAAAGTCTTTCATAGCCCAGCATCATTCTAGTTTTTCATTATCACCTCCTTAATTCTGAAAGCCAGAAACTGGTCTTTGCTCTGGTCCTTACACACCATACTTCATTCATCAATACCAACACCAGCACAAAGGATCTTACTTATAAGAGCCTGAATTTTGAATAATTTTATCTTTCCTGGTTCCTTGAAAGTTCCTACCTCAATTAACAAACATTTGTTTAATGTTTGCTATGTGTCAGACAAGTACTAAGGATACAAAAATGGAGGAGGAAGCCCATATTCTCAAGGAATTAAGAATCTATAATGGGAAAGACAACACGCAAATACATACAAGGCAATATATGTACAGGATAAATAGGAAATCATTCATTAAGGGAAGGTACTATAATTAAGGTGTATGGGGAAAGGCTTTCAGTAAGAGATGACATTTTAGTGGGACTTAAAGGAAGTCAGGAAAATCAATAATCAGATTGGCAAAAGGAGATCATTCCAGATATAGGGCTCAGAGAAAATGTCTGGAACAAAGAGATGAATTATCTCATTTCTGATATAGCCAGAAGACCAATGCCATTGTATTGAATAGTGTATGTACGGGAGTAAGGTATAAGAATACTGGAAAGGTAGGAGTGGATTAGGTTATGAAGGACTTTGGATCCAAAGAAAGTATGTTATATTTGATCCTAGAGGCACTGTGGAGTTTACTGAGTAGGGATATGACATGATAGAACTTACATGTCACTTCAGTAGCTAGATGGAGGCTAGATCAGAGTAGGGAGAGATGAGGCAGATACAACAGAGTAGGCTATTGCAAAAATCTAGGACTGAGGTTATAAAAGCCTGCACTAGAGCACAGGTAATTTTAGAGATGAGGAGAAATATTCAAAAGATGTTGCAAAAATGAAATCAATAAGTCTTGGCAACAGATTCAATAAAGGAACGTGGGGTGGAGAGAAAGAAAGTGAGTCCAGAATGATTCCTAGGTGTCAAGCTTGAGGGACTGGGGGAGTGGTACTGACATCTACAGTAATAGGAAAGTAGGAGATGGAGATGGTTCAAGGGAAAGATAATTAATTTCTTGTGATGGAGAGAACCATCTGCATCTAGAGAGGGGATTTTGGGGACCAAATGTAGATCACAACATAGTATTTTCACCTTTTTTGTTGTTGTTTGCTTGCTTGGGTTTTTTCCCTCTCTTTTTTTTTCCTTTTAGATTTGACTTTTCTTGTGCAGCATGATAAATGTGGAAATATGTTTAGAAGAATTGCACATGATTAACGTATATTGGATTACTTATTTTCCAGGGGAGAGGGGAGGTACAAAAGGAGAAAAATATGGGACACAAGCTTTTGCAAGAGTGAATATTGAAAACTATCTTTGCATGTATTTTGAAAAAAAAAAACTTTTAAAAAAGATAATTAGTTTCACTAGGGCACCACTCTAGGAAGGAAAAGGAACTCCTGGTCTTAGATCTGGACTCCAGGAAGACTGCCTCAATAACTATGAATTACTTTGAGATATAGTCTTTATTGATTTCATTCAATCCTTCCACATTTTTCCCCTCATGCAGAGTGTCTAAGGCCTCAAGGTTCCTGTTTCCTAGGATAGTTCTATATACCCCAAGGAAATGATTCAGAAAATGTCTAAACATTAATGATTTAGTAGTTCTACTTACCCACAAAAAATAATTCTTTATCAGAACGGATTTGAAGTAGCAAGAGGATGGAATTGTTGACAGAATTATGATTTCTAACAATACAGCTCAGGTGAAAATATCCAACAGGTGAATGCAGATTTTTCTGAGACAAATGCTGAAGATTCCTTAGCTGACTTGATGTCTAAACTGAGTTCCTGGATGAAAGGAAGGGAAGAAGCAGCCCCTAAGTAAGGTCATCTAAATGTACAAAGGTATTATAGATTGGGTAACTGAATGAATACTATCTCAGTATAAATTTAGGCTTATGAGCTTTCTTTCAGAGAGAAAAACAACCTTACCAGAAATGACTGGCACATGATGGGGACTAGGAATTGTGCCCAACAAGTCAGTACTCTAGCCCTTACTTACATTCATGATGTTATTTCTCATCACTGTTGTCACTTTGTATTTGGAGATCCAGTGTGAATTGCCCTTAGTGTCAATCATACTACTAGAACTACATTTAACTTAGAAAAACTTTAAATTGTTTATTGTTTTATTTTTCTTTTATTTCTACTAACCTCCTCCTCCAATGTTCTCTGTGCCAGAATTATCTATTTCCTGAGGCTGGAGAGTTATTGAGTAATTGTCTAAAGGCAATTTTAAGTAGGGGAAAATCCCCTGGCAATTTATATCTAGCCATCAAGGGGTAGGATGTGATATGAATAACATTTATTTCATCTAGGCTAGGCTAATTTCTCCTTAAAGGGATGGCAAAATCATCTGTTAGACTTGATTGATCTGAAGGACTAGGGTTCAAACTGTTGATGTAGTTTCCTGATCACAAGTCTATGAAAAGTCAGTGCTCCTCAGGTTTGACAAGAATCCCCACTGCCATGCAAGTCAACACATCTCTCAGAGTGTTTACTGTCTCATTTACAAATGCAGAGGCATATAAAGCAGCAGTCATCAAAACCCTCTAGGACTAGTTTAAAAAAATAAATCAATAGAACACACTAGACAAGAGAAAATCAGAAACAATTGATCTCAATAACCCACTATTTAACAAAGTAGAAAACATACATTACCTAGGGAAAAACTCCTTATTTGATAGGCAACTGCTCAGAAAACCATAAAGCAATCTGACAGAAATTAACTTAAACCAAGACCTTACATCACACTCCACAATACATTCAGATCTTTATAAACTGATCCAGAGTGAAATAAGCAAAGTCAAGAAAATATAAACAGTAATATTACTGTTATATAAACAGTAACTACAAAAATGTAAATGGAAAGAACAACCGCAACTACTCACATACACACACACACAAATAAAAAGTGAATATAGTAAAATTATACAGATCAAGCATGATTCAAATGAATATCTATAAGTATGTACAGAATAAATATGAATAAATACCATATGGATATTTCCATTGAATCAACCAAGCATGCTTGGATTCTATATGTAGGCCCCAATCTAACTTTCCAGATTATACTCTATTTCCCCACTTTACTTCATGATTCAGCCAACCTGACTATGTCTCCTATCTTTATACTTTTTCCCTGGCTGTGCCACCATATCTGAAATATTTTGTTTCCTTTTCTCCACTTCTTAAAATCCATGTCTTACTTCAACACCCATCTCAAGCATTATCTTTTGGATGAAACCTTTCCTAATCTTTCCTAATACCACCGTCCTCCCAATATACTATCTTGTATTTAACTACCTTGCAAAATGTATTTGTATTTGTCTTCTTGATATTTATTATAAATATATAAATAAATAAATATATATAAATATATAATAAATATAAATAATAAATAAATAAATATAAAAATTATAAATATTATAAATATAAATATTATAAATAAATTATAAATATTATAAATAAATATAAATATATAGCACATATTATTCATATTCTTCCATAAATGCTTATTATCTCTCATTTTTTGAGGTAGGAACTTTGAAGGTAGAAATTGTTTTATTCTTTATATTTGTATCGTTAGCACCCTGCTTAGTGTCTGTCACATTTCACATATTAGGAACTCACTAAATGCTTGATTAATTTATAAATTGATTGTAAATCAATCCTTATATATTTTAACAAAAAAAATGAATAAAATGTTGGATAGAGAATAATAGAGTAAGATTTAGAACCTTATGAAGAAAAGTGCCAATAGTCTATATATTTTCATTATTAGAGAATTTCTATTCTTAGGAGGAAAATTGAATTTCATAGAATCTGAGGAAAAAGTAGATACAATATATGAAAAGAGCTAATATTTGTGGAATACCTGAGCATTCACAATGAGGAAATTCATTGAATTCTGAGTTTTGTGAAACTATAATTACTACGCTAAGTTATAAAGAAGAGAATGTATTCTCCTTCATTCTTTATAGAGGTATGGGACCACTGGGTAAAGCATGGTAGATAATATTGGTCTTAGTTTATATGCTTGCTAGTTTTACTGAACAATTTCCCCAAGGTTTTTTTTTTTTTAGCAAGGAATAAGTTTCTAGGAGGATTGGGTAATTAAAGTGATATGAAAACAAAAGACCCATAAAAAATTTTAAGGAAGAATTAATTGGAAATATACTAAAATTTTGGTTTTATTCTCTTCTAAATTAAATCTACTATAACCAAAAGGAGAGTGATTTAAGAATTCACAAAGGTAAAACTACAGAAATCAAGAAAGTATCATCAAGTCTATGATATACAGGTCCCTGGCAAGCCACTGAGTTAGTCAGCACACATATATTACAAATGTATTTTGAAAATATATTGCATCTGAACAGTGACCTCAGTCCAAAATCAAACAGAAGTAAAAAGGTGGACTGGGATTACATTTGGAAAATAATGCAGCACATTTAATGATTCCAAGCTACTCCCTGAAATGAAAATTCTTACTAATGCCAACATTCTCTCTATAGTGCTATATAGCTGCAAATCACATAACACTAGAATCTCTGAAGAATCGATAGAGAGATATATGAGAAGCATAAAGAGACTGCATCATTACATACAAGATTTAGTCAGCAGGAGGCATGAGAAAGCAAGTCAGACTCAGCCGCCAGAGTTCTAGGAAAGGAATAGGGAGAGATAGGGTTTTCTTTTAGCTCTTTTCTTCTTTCCCAAAGGGAAGGGATTTTTTTTCAGTCTTACCCCACCAAGAAAGGTTACTCATTCATGTCTCATCTCTCATAGCATCCTCATTTATTCATGATTTATTTCTAGGAACAACAACTGAATCCTGAATTCACTAACCTTGTGAAGTCCAATAATTTTCTCTCCCATTTGCCCTAACTGCTTCAGATTCTAGACCAGCTACTTCTGATCAAACTCTTCTGCTTTCTAATATTATGAATATTCTCTTCATTCTCCCTATTTGCCAGCTTTAGATAATGTACACTTGCAGCTTGGCATCTCTGCAAACCTCCAGAGATTTATATTAAGTAAATGTGGTATATAGGTGGAGAAAAATCACACAACCTTTTTGACTGGGTATATTATATATTTATATTACACAACCTTAACTGGACCCTGCTGCTACTACACTATCACATTACATTTCCCTTATCAACTCAATAGACCATTCTCCACAGGGGCTCTTCCAAACCTTTTTATCTTTCCTTAAACCCTCTGTGGTTGTCTCTTCTCCCATCCTCTTAGATCCTTGTGCATGGTGGTGAGTCAGAGTTTGAGAATATGACTCCACAATTTATGTAACTATCTTTAATGTAAACTACACAAACAAAACAAAAGAAAAAACTCCAAGTATTCCATGGGAAAACTTGTATATGATCCTGAGCCATATCTGGTACTCTGCCTTCTTTGTTTTATTTCTATATAATATCTGACCTACCACCAAGAATGAGTCTCAAGAGAAAATACCCCCAATCAACCCTAATAATCTATGCATACACACACACACACACACACACACACACACAACTATGCTGATGTGATCTAGTGTGGTTTTCTTTGCTATCTCAGCACTTTCCCATTATGGTGGAACTATTTCTATGGATGGTTTGTCCTAACAACTGGCACAAAATAGTCTACAATCTTACAAATGATGTAATTTGGATAGTACTAATTCATGTCCTTACACCTTGACTCATATTTTACAGAAAAAGAGATCTTTTTTGTAAACTCCTTCTCTGTTCTTCTTCTCCCAGCACTCAGATGCCTTCTGTCACTTATTTTATCCTTCATCCCATCTCTCATGAAGAAGTGGCCTTATTCCCTATCAAGGCTAACCCTTTTACCTGTTCAAGAAATCCAATTCTATCTCATTTCCTCCAACAGATTGTCCCTTGTAATCCCTATTCTATCACTTATTTTTCAATCTCTCACTCTCTACTGGTTCATTACTGACTACCTACAAACATGTCAATATCTTCTCCATCCTGAAAAAATCCTCCCTTAATCCTTTCATCCCTGCTATCACCCTGTATCTCTTTTGCCTTTTGCAGTTAAACTTCTTGAAAAGGCCATCCATAATAGATGCTTCCATTTTTTCTCCTCTCATCTTTTCTTAACTCCTTGTAATCTGGTTTTTAATTTTATCAATTCACTGAAATTCCTCTCTCAAAAGTTACCATTGATATCTTACTTGCCAAATTCAATGGCTTTTTCTCAATCTTCATTTTCCTTAACCTTTATACAATCTTTGACACTACTGACAACTCTCCTCCTTGATACTCAATTCTCTTTAAGTATTTTCCCTCATATCTGACAGCTCCTTTTTAGTCTCCATTGCTAGATTTTCATTTGTGTTCTTCAGGGTTCTTTCCTGGGTCCTTTCTCTTCTCCCTTTATACTATTTCATTTAGTGATTCATCAACTCCCATGTATTTAATTATCATCTTAATATAAATCTCCATGTATTTAATTATATCTATAAAATCTACCTATCCTGCGCAAAATTCTGAGCTAACCAACCATGCTTCTCCAACTGCCTTTCACATATCTAAATTGCATGGCCAGTAGATATCTTAAACTAAATGTGTCCAAAACAAAACTCATTTTCTTTCCCCTAAACCTTCTCACCTTCTATTTTCCCTTTTATTGTAAAGGGCATTCTCCTAATTCCTTCAGGCTCATAATCCAAGAGTCATCCTGGTTTCTTTGCTATCTGTTACTCTATCCATATTTAGGATGTTGGAGTTTAAAACTGAAGAATTTAAAATAATTTATTTATTAATTCATGTAAAACCAATAGTAAATCCATTACATTAATATAAAGAACATTTTGTGAAAAATGTATTTTACAAAACAAAAAATTATGGAGCAGCTGGATTGCACAATGGTTAGAGCATCAGTTCGGGGGTCATGAGGACCTGAATTCAAATATAACCTCAGGCACTTAACACTTAACAAGCTGTGTGATCCTAGACAATCACTCAAGAAGATATGTCTTCACACAAATACGTAGTTGGCAAAAGGTGAGTATTTTAATAGTCTTTTCAAATAAGCATAAATATTAGTCTTTGACTCCACAAAGACAATCGATAATTGGTAGTTTGTTAAAGATTAATTACAATACAAAATCTGAATGAACTTTTTAAACTCTAACATTAAAATCTATGGGTCTATCATGTACTTTAAAAATAAATTCAATTTTATTTTATTTTTATTTTCCATATTTATTTCATTACTTATATTTCTCTGTCCCACTCTCCTTTCCCACTCATACTCTTTGAGAAAGCAAGAACAAAGCCCATCTGAAATAAATTTTAGTCAATCAAAACAGATTCCAGCATCAGTTGTGTCAAAAAAACAAAACAAAAACTTCAATCTTCAGTCTGAATCTTTCATGTCACCAATCAGGAGGTGAATATTTTTTTATAATATTATTACTCACTTTACTCCATCACTTTTTACAACACAAATTCATATAACATAATTTATCAGCTATTTTCCAATTAATGAATGGGCCCCACCATTTCAAATTCTTAGATATTGCAATAAGACTTGCCAAAAACAATGTGCACATGTTGGTCATTTCTCTCTCTTTGATATCTTTGGTGTGCTATTCTCAATCAGGAAGACATGAGTTCAAATTCAGATTCAGCCACTTAACTTGCTATGTGAGGATGAAATGAGATAATCCCCATCAAGCACTTTGCAATCTTTAAAGTATTATAAAAATAACAGTTAGCTATTAGTGATATTACTGGGTCAAAGTGTATGTACAGGTTAATAATTATTAGGGCACAATTCCAAATTGTTTTTCATAATGGTTGGATCAGTTATAGCACCACAAAACAATATATTAATGGACCTTCCCCCCTCACAGTCCTATCATTTTTCATTTTCCTTTTTTTTTGTCAGCTTTGCCAACTCTGATGGTATGAGCTCAAATCACAGAGTTATTTTAATTTTCATTTCTCAAATTATTAGTGATTTGAAACATTTTTTTCCTATTGCTATTTATACTTTAAATTTCTTCTTAGGGAAATTCCCTATTGACCATTTATCAACTGGGAAGTGGCTCTTAGTTCTACAAATCTTAATCAATTTCATATATATATTTTTAAAATGAAACTTTGATCAAAGAAACTCATTACAAAGATTTTCTCCCATCTATACTTCTAATTTGAGCTCTACTGGTTTCATTTGTGCAAAATTTTTTTCATTTTATGCAATCAAAATTGTCGATTTTCCTTCCCATTAACCTCTCTAACTGTTTGGTCATGAACTCTTCCCTTTCATAGATCAAACAGTTAATATTTTCCTGGCTCTTTTTATTTGTTTATGATATATCAGATGGTTCCCAATAGATGATATTTTAAGGTTTGTTTGTTTTTTTTTTTTAATAGGCTCCTGTGCTTATGTTTCAGTATAATGAGTACATAATTATTCCATTGATCATCTTAGTTTTTACCTACTTTGTTGTATAGTTTAAAATCTGGCACTAGTAGACCTCTTTCATCCCCACTTTTTTCACATATTCTTTTAATATTTTTTGTACTTCCAGATGAATTTTGCCATTTTCTTCTAGCTCTAGAAATTAATCCTTAAGTTTGATTGATATGATACTGAATAAGTAAATTAATTAAGATATACACAAAAAGTCTATGAACACAATTAAAAAAAACCTTTACACAAAGATAATTGTTCATAGACTTTTTGTGTATATCTTGGAAGGGAGACTCAATTTAAATGATTTGTAGTTATTTTAAATGCAATTTCTATTTCTATTTCCTCTTGCTGGATTTTGTTAATAATAAAGAAGAAAATGCATATGATGCATGTGCATTTACTTTATATCCTGAGATTCTGCTAAAGTTGTTCATTGTTTCACTTATTTTTTCAGTTCTAGAATTTTCTCATTAAATGATTTTATCATCTGCAAAAAGAGATAAATTTGTTTCCTCTTTGACTATGTTTATTCCCTCAATTTCAATTCTACCATTATATGGAACAGTAATAATGATAATGGACATCCTCATCATGAGCAAATATTTTATTTCTGTTATATAAAATACTAGCTGCTAGCCGTAGATAGCTAATACTTATTATGCTAAGGATATTATTATAATTATATTATAACTTATTATTAGCATAATATATTATTCCTATACTTTCTATTTTTTAAAATAGGATTGGGTGCTGTGTCTTGTCAAGTTTCTTCTGTACTTATTGATATAATCATATTATGGTAATAGTTTTCCAAATTTGGAAAACTATATTCTTGCTAAAAAAATAGTCTGTCATAATGTATAATATTTGTGAAATGTTGCCGTTCTTCTCTAGCTAAGATTTTATTTTACATCAGTCTGCACTAAGATACTGAACTATCATTTTCTTTCTGTAACTTGATGCTCTCTGGTTTAGTTATCAAGAGTACATTTGCATTGTGGAAAGAATAAGTCTGGACGTCTTGTCTATTTCTTTTCAAATTGTTTATATTATATTGCTACCTAGCCTTCATCATTGAATGTGTATAGTCTCAGTCAAACCGATTCCACTTGAAGACCTTAGCTTAAAAAGACCAATGTCTCCCATTTCATTTAGGGTCATCTCCAATTGTTTTGATTTATATCTTAGCTCTGGAGGGGAAAGTGAGGCAGGTGACCTTGTCCAGCCCTTCTTCACTTAAATCCAATTCATTTGTATGTCATGGCATCACCTTCCTAATGTCATGGTCTTCTTAGAGAACCAAGGAGAAACAACAACATATGTTATATTGGAATTCATTGTTCTTTGAATATTTGATTGAATTCATTGAAAATACATTTGATCTGTTTCCTATCCTAACTCCACCTTGAAGATTCACCTATAGCTTGTCCATTTTTTTCTAATTGTTTAAATTCTTTCATTTCTATGTTGATTCAGATAGTTTATGCTTTTAAAAATATTTCTCCATTTCTTTTAGCTTTGCTTTACATATAAAGTGCCTAATACTTTCAATATTTTCTTTTATTAGTCTTTGTTGGTTGTGAATTCACCCTTTTCATTTTTATACCTTTAATTGTTTTGTTTTTTTCTTTTAAATCAAATTAGCTAATGGTTTATCTATTTTATTCTTTTTTTCATATAAACAGCTCCCAATTTTATTTACAAATTTAATGAGTTTTTTTCAATTTTATTCATCTCTTTGATTTTTCAGGATTTCTATTAATTAATTAATAATCTATTAAACTAATTTTAAACTTTGTTTTAAATGTCCTTTATTAATTTTTATTTTCATTGCATTATGTTTTTATTAAATTATTATTAAAATGTATTTAATATTTTAATTTTCTGCACTTGTTTGAAAGATTGTTAATGCCTTAATACATGGTCACTTTTTGTGAAGGTTCTATACAAAGCTAGGAACAGGTATACTGTTTTCCACTCTACTCAATAATATCCAAAGATCAATCTCAACTGACTTTTCTAAAATTCTATATAATTTTTTCATATTTTTATTTAGATTTATTTAGATGTAAGAAGGATAAACTGACATTCCTTATAATAGTTTTGCTATTTTCTGTGTAATTCATTTCCCTTAAAAATTTGGATATTATACTATTTGTTGACTATATGGTGAGTATTTTTAGTAAGTCATTATTTATGGTATAATTCAGTAAAAGGCTGTTTTACTATTTATCTCTTTTAATTAGGTATATTTTTGCTGTTGCTTTGCCTGAGATCATAATTATTATCTCAGTGAAATAAAAGGAGTGAATTTATCACATGTGAGTATAACATTTTTTCACATAATTGGGAAAGAAATTTCTAATAAAAAATAAAAATCAGGTAGTAAGTTCTGATAATAGTTTTTAGTGGAAGGATTGCTGCTTTTGGAGTCAGAGGACCTAACTTCAAATTATGGCTCTTTTACTTACTACCTACTTGATCTTGGGAAAATTTATTTAACTTCCCAGGGCCTTAGATCACAAATGGGTTTGAAGGAAGCAGCTACAGGGAATCAATGCAGTTTTAGATTGGGCACAAATATATTGAGAATACTATTCTTCCTGTTGCTGACTATTAAAAGGCAGGAATGTGGACATGACTAATAATGACTTTTTTGCTTGGCTTTTGTTCTTACTCAGATTCATTTGAATGTCTGTCTGAAAAGGATTTTAGGAGTGAAGCTAGCTTTGTGGTAGATAGATAATAGATATATCTATTATAGATAGATAGATAGATAGACAGACAGACAGATAGATAGATGATAGATAGATAATAGAAAAGTAGATAATCACAAAATAAATTTTGATGGAATTGTCTTTAGCTCTTGCCTTGTACCCTGCCCTGTGGAAAACTTTCAGCAACAATGGAAAATTTGCCCCAGTAACGAAGACTGGTTTTGGGGGCTGGAGCAAATGTAATTGATCTTGTTTACCAAAATCTTAGAAACATGTAGCATAAGCCAAGCCCACTGCACCTAGCTGGGTAGGCATCTTGTTTTTCTGTTCCTTGTGTCTAACTGCCCACTTAAGAACTCATTCAGCCCATGACGCCTCACCCAGAAATTTGTATAAATATAACACACTTAGGCTAACTTACTATTGGTCCTTAAATTCTAAGCACAGCTGGTTGTTTACAATAAAATCTGCCTTTATTGAGAACTGACTTGCTCTCTGAAATTCTTTTCTCATAAGACCCTGATTGATCCTGAATGATCCTCATCATTTTCTGGGGAATAATTCTCCACAAGAGGTTAAAAGAAAAATTCAAAGAAATAATTACTTAAAGAAAAAGGGGTTTTGGACAAGAGGTAGTTGAACTAATAAACTTAATCACAATCAAGATTACTTTTCTTTGCCCTTAGCAGGTATCTTGAGAATCAATCCCTCAAAGCTTTTTAACTTCTATCATGGACTTTTTCTTTGAATGTCTAATTTCTTCTCATATCACCATCACCACTTAGCAACTCTAATCATTTCCAAGTCTACCTCAGTACCTTTCTAATGGGTCTCTTTTTCCCATATTCTATTCTATCTTATATAACTGATTGTATCTTATATAACTTCTTCCCTGTATTATTGCAATCATCTTCCAATTGGTCTTTCTGTATTCAGTCTCTTACTTCTTCAGTACATAAAACTGCAAAGTTGACATTCTTTAAAAGCAGCTTTACCCTGTTATTTCTCTACTGAAAAAAATTCAAGGGCTCAAAATGTGCTCTAAGAAAAAATGCATACTTTTGGTAGGGAGATAGAGGAGGCAATATTTAAACACTTTCACTGAAGCAGATCTTTGCAAGCTGTTCATGAATCTGCCTTTCTCCACATCTCATCCCCCACACCTCATATTCTAGTGGAGGTGCTGTCCTCTGAATGTGACATTCTAACTCCAACCTTTTTGTGCCATTGTATTTCTCCCATGCCTGGAGTGCTCACTCTTTCACATTTCAACCTGTTTGAAAATCCAGGTTTCTTCAAGACTTAGCTAAATCATTAGTTTTCCTGATTTTCCTCTATACCTCCACCAACCCACTGCCATAAAAAGTATCACTTTATAATTATTATATATATATATATGATATAGTTATTCCCTTCTTATTTTTCCTTCATATAAGGGAAGGAATTTTAAAAATATTTCCTTTACTTAGTAGATAGATGGTATCTAATAAAATATGTATTGAATTGAATAGATTATTATGTTCAGAGTTAATGTTTACAAACTATTTCAAAATTTATTATTAGCACTTTTTTTGCCACTTTTCTGTTATTCTACAATAGTTACTGCAGAATTGGAAGAGGACTTGGAGTCATTTCTATTTTTCTTCATTTCATAGGGTGCCATAGAATAAAAGATAATGATAAAAACACATGCTTTCAGTAAGAAAAAAGTAATTGTTACTCTCTTGAATTTTTTTTTGAATTATAAAAGGCATTTTCTTAGATGGCATGACATTTTGAGTAAAATTATTGACTTGATAGTTTGATATCAACTTGCTTGTACTTTGCCATAGCAGTCACAACTTCCTAATATTTAATATCCTTGTTTTCCTAATTGCTTTTCTCATTCTGTTTCTTATGAAACATTAAATAGCAATGTTGATATTAACTTATAATAAAATATTGCAATAGGGGCTAAAGGAACAGAAGTAATCTATTTTCCTTGCCTACTTCACAGAAATAAGACATTATCCAAGATTTATCCATTGAGTAACAAAATATTTCAGCCTCCAGCACTGCAAAAATCAGAACATATGGACTCTTTATTAATTAATGAAACACAGTTGACCATCTTCATCTCCATAAACATTTTTTTCCTAATGGGATAATGCTGTTTACCCCCAAATTCTAATTACTTTAGCACTATAATTCAATTAGTATTATTGGTTCTCTAGGGCTTTAGCTGACATTAATACAAGGTTTTTTAAAAATTATACTAAATTCCAGTTAATCTTTTTCTGCAGTTGCAGAAAAGATAAAATTACTCTCTGAAGTTAACCTTTGGGTTTATAACATTCTAAAATGGAACAGATCTAAAATGTACTTCTGTTCAAATTTTCATATTCATTATATCTTACCAAATTTGAAACTAACACCAAATCACATGTATTTTATTATAATTTGTCATATTTCTACATAGTGTCGAATCAGATGAAAATAGAACGCTTTTCTAGATTTCTATGTATCTTTTTATTGTTTTTAAAAGTTCAGTTATATTTATTACAACTTCATGAATATAGTTCAGATTAATTTCAGACATTTGCTGAAATTGTTTTGATTAAAATAACAACCTCCCAAATTTGCATTCCAAATTAGTGATAATAAAGTTTTTAAAGCTTTCAGAAATAAAATAGAAAATTAAATTTTGAAAGGCTCCTTATAGTGAATTTTCTAAACTACATCCTAATTATTAAAGGAAATTGGTTCTCTATTGATTTCAGTGAATCTACTTTGAATCTTATTAGGATCTTTTCTGTTTTTTCTTTCTTTTTTTTTTTTTGCCTACAAAAACAATACAATTCCATTAGAGTACAACACACATATCTCACTGTGGCATAGAAGTTATTTGGAACACAGATTCCATATGACATCCATGTTTCATGTGGAATATATGTTTTGGTAGGTCCTAAGGTTTTGAGTCACATGAGAAATTATGCAGTTATTTTCCAAAGATCGTGTTTAAGAGTAGCTCATCACCCATTTGGCTACAGATTGATAATTTTTTTTTCTTGATGAATAATTATCAAAACACCTATTATGTGCTAAATTATGGGGATACAAATACAAAGAATTAAATAATTTATATTCACAAGGATCTTATATTCTAATGGCACAGACAATTGTGTGTGTGTAGATGCATATATGGCATAAAATAAATGAATATTCCTTTTACTTATAAATGTATAAATAATATCCTTTTACTTACAAAATGTATAAATAAAATAAATAATAATAAATAACATAATTATAATATAATACCCTTATATAAATAATATGTGAAATTCAATAAAAGGTAGTTTTGGAGCAAGCTTCTTGTAGTTGTATGATCAAGAAAAGCTATAAGTAGAAATCAGCATTGTGCTGTTTCTTAAAGGAGAACCAGGCAAGATACCAATGTGATTAAAGGTAGATTTACTTATTAATTGTCTTAAAAGAAAAGAGGAGATCTTAGAGGCAGAGGTAAGAAAGGAGTGAACTCTAGACAAAGGAACAGAAATACGTGATGGAATGTTGTGTGAGGAACACTGCAGAATGGGAATTATGTCCAATGAAACTGAAAAGATAAGTAGGGGTCAGTTGCAAAGGTCTATTAAGCTAAAGAGAGTTTACTAGAGGCAATAAAAAGCCACTGGAATTGATTGAGTAGGAGCATTACATGGTCAAATCTATGCTTAAAGATTACTTTGGGATCAGTGTGTAGAATGTGCTTGAGTGGCAAGAGCCTGGAAGTAGAAAAAGTTTTGGAAAACTGTTATACTAATCTAGCAGTGGTATGCACCTCAACTAAGATGATGGCTCTGACTTGAAAGAAGGACTCTGATGTATTGTGAAGAGAGAAATTACATTTGGCAACTAAAAAAATATACAGGTGAGGGAGAGTCCAAGATATTTCTATGATTCTCTGATTCTGCGCAATTCATGGTTTAATCTGTGAATAATGCTCATAAACACCCAACCCAAAAAGTTTAACCAGTCCTGGGCTTCTTTCAAATTATTTAAAGGGAGATCTAATACAAAGCCCAAATCTTGACTCTGGTCACCAATAATACACTTCTAGAGAAATTTTGTAAACTACATGACTATATCTTCCATAATCTATTACACTCCAAATCTGTTGGGGGTAGGGAGGTTAGGATATTTTAGGCACTATCCAAAAGAACAACTGTAAAACTAAGTCTTACACAATTTCCATGAGAAAGAGAAGGGAAGGCATATGGACAATAGGAAAAATTCTTAGTTCAATAAAAATACTTACAAATCCAGTGTAGATCAAGAACTGATTTTACAAGAAAAACTTCTAGCTCCCTAAAAATTTGAAATAAATCATAACAGAATTATTTGAAATAATAAGGATACATACAACCAATCCTGAAAAAAAGGTAGAACTTATTATCAAATGATATGGTCCCAGACCATGAAGTAGCCTAAAAGGGATAGAGAAACCATAGAGACCTTTCATCCCATAAGGAAGATCTGAGAGAACAACATTTAGTCAAAATAATTTAAAAATAAAAATATAATATTAAATAAAAAGCAAAAAATGTTTCATATCACTAAAGAAATGAAAACAAAAATAGTTCTAGAGTATCACTTCATATCTATAAAATTGGCAGACATGAAAAAAATGAAATTAATCAATGTTGGATAGCCTGGGAAAATAGGCACACTAAAACACTATTGGGGCTATGAGTTGGTCTACCCATTCTAGATGTCATTTTGGAATTATATAAGAAAAACTACTACATTGTTTATACTTTTTAACCCAATGGTCCCAATATTAAACACCCACAATAAGGTGGTAAATGACAGAAAAAAAGATCCCAGGTATAACAAAATATTTTAGCATGTTCTTTTTGTAGGAAAAAAAACTGGAAACAAAGGGGTCTATTGATTCAATAATACCTAGGTTAATTATGGCATATTGAAAGTAGGTATGATATAGCTAAGAATGTGCAGATCTTAAGTATTAAAACTTGTAATAAGGAAAGCCTGATTCAAATTTTTCCTCTTAACAGTTATGTGATCATAGGCAAAATCTCGGGTTCCTCAATTGAAAAAGAAGAGTGCTAGACTTAATGACTTCCAATGTCCCTTTTATGATACCCTAACACTGTATAAATACAATGGAATATTAGTGTACTGTTAAAATGAACCAATATGAAGAACTCAGAATCATGAGGAAAAGTATGTCAACTGATGAAGAAAGTAGAACAAGGAATCAAATATACATTAAATTTAAATAAATTTAAAATACATTAAAATAAAAAATAAAATTTAATATATATACAATAAATTTAAAATTAGTAAATAATGACAACAGAACTCAGATCAAATTAGTTCAATTAATCAACAAGTGTGTCTTAAATATCCATTAGATATCAGCCAGACTAATATAGTGGAAATTTTCTTTGGAGCTAGAAAAAGGACAAATTCAAAATTTCTAATTAAGCACCAAACTAGAAATGCTGAAAACCAAAAGTGAGATTAATAAAATTTAGAATAAGAAAACTTATTGAGCTAATAAATAATACTGGGAAATAGTTTTATGGGGAGGGGGAACCAACAATAGCAAGATAGATAAATCATAGGCTAATTTCATTATTAAAAAGAAAGAAGAAAAACAAATTGCCAGCATCAAATGTATGTTGGTGAAGCATTCTAAAAGGATAAAAGGAAAAGGAAAAGAACCTTTGATTATAGATAGATAGATAGAGATATAGACACATATACAATATACATAAATATATGCATACATACATATATAAACATATGTATGTATACATATATACACATATATGTATGTTTCAACTCTCAAAAAGATCAAAGAATTATACCCAAATGGCTATAAAAAGCATATACCACTAGAATTGACAATTTAAACAACTAAAAGAATATTTACAAGAGTAAAAACTTCCCAGACTAAAAGAACATTAAATAGAGAATTTAAGTAAACCTTTCTTAAATAAATTTAACAAGCCACAAATGAATTCCCAAAAGGAAAAAAAACCCAGGAGGACAAGATGGGTTTATAAATAAACTCTATCAAACACTCAAAGAACATTTACTTTCAATATTCCATTAGGTATTTGCAAAAGGAAAAAAAAAAGAAATATTACCAAATTCCTTGGTATAAATATTGTTTTCATTCTTAAGTCAAAGAAAGAGTCAAAATGAATGAAATAAGAGAATGAAATATGTAGATCAAAAATCTTTAAATGAATATTAACAAAAAGGTCAAATAAAATTTTGGCATAGAAACAATAAAAATATATTCAAAAAGATCATGCTATATGACAAAGTAGGATTTAAGCCAGGAATTCAGGATTATTTTAATATTAGAAAAATAGCCAATATAAAAGATCACATTAATAAAGAGAAACAAGAAGCATATGATTATAACAATAAGTACAAATATTTTAAACAAATACTATATGAATTTCAGTTAAAAAGTCTAGAAATCACAGGAACAAGTGACATTTCCTCAATATGGTTAATAGTAGCTAATTAAAACCAAGCTACAGCATTTTTTGTATAAGCATTAAGCTACAAAGTTTTCAGTGAGATCAGGAGTAAGGAAAGGATTCATGGTTTCTCAAACTATGGCCAGCGGGTCAGATGTGGTGGGCTGAAGAGGTTTATGCGGCCCGCTGGGTTATGATAAATGGGCTGAGGGGTGGAGACAGAGTGTGAGCTTTTGTTTTTACTATAGTCCGGCCCTCCAACAGTCTGAGGGACAGTGAATTAGCCCCCTATTTAAAAAGTTTGAGGACAACTGCCTGATATATATTATCATTGCTATTTGATATAGTAGCAACAATATTAGTTATAGCTTTGACAAGGAAAAAGAAACTGAGAGAATAAGAATATGCAAAAAGGAAACAAAATTAGCACTTTTTGAAGATGAAATGACATTTTATTTTAGTAAACTCTAGCAAGTTAATTAAGATTAACTGAAAAAATAGCTATAACAAAGGTGAAGGATATTTTTAAATCCCCACAAATCTTCAGTATTTCTATATATTACCAACAAAATTGAGCATGAAGAGACATAAATAGAAATTCTATTTAAAATGGAAAAAAGCAACAGAATATATAACATAACAGAGATTCTACCTATCAGTGCTCACACAGGAACCATATGAATAAAGCAATAAAACACTATGCAGAAATAAAGACATAACTAAATTACCATTAGAATAATGATTACTCTTTGTTAGAATTAGCTAGTTTAAAAAAAATGGCAATACTGCCTAAATTAACATATTAACTTAAGTCCCATACCAAAAATCACTTTTTTCAATGATAAGATAATAAAAAAATCCGGAGAACAAAAAGATGAACAATATTTAATAAATGATTTAGAAAAGTTGTTTAACAAAGTGGGCCTTAAGAAAGAACCAGAGAGGGGCAGCCAGGTGGCACAGTGGATAGAGCACCAGCCCTGAAGTCAGGAGGACCTGAGTTCAAATGTGGTCTCAGACACTTAATACTTCCTGGCTGTGTGGCCCTGGGCAAGTCACTTAACAATTCCTGGCTGTGTGGCCCTGGGCAAGTCACTTAACCCCAATTTCATCCCAAAGGCCCTAAAATTTCACTCTTCAACATAGCATTAATGCTACAATTTTCCCACATTATTTTCTTTTCATCTTTTGTCATTTTAGTCAATATGATAGGTAAGAATATGGTACCTCAAAATTTTTTAAATTTGCATTTCTCTAATAGTGATTTAAAGGATTTTTTTTCCTTCTGACTATAGATAGCTTTGATTTCTTTCTCTGAATACTGCCTGTTCATATCCTTTAACTGGTTACCAATTGGGAATAACTAATATACTCATAAATTTGACTCAGTTTTCAATATGCTTGAGAAATGAGACTTTTATCAAAGAAACTTGCTATTAAATTTTTCCTCCAATTTTCTGCTTTCTAATCTTGGCTATATTAGTTTTCTTTGTGCAAAATCTTTTTAATTTAGTGTAACCAAAGTTATGCATTCTATATCCTGTAATGCTTTATATCTCTTTTTCATCATAATTTCTTCTTTTGTCCATAGAATTGACATGTTCCCATAACTTGCTTATGGTAGCACTGCTTATGTCTATGCCTATAAAGTACATTTTGACTTTATCTGATTTTTGATGAGATATCTTAGCTTAAACATAGTTCTTAACTTACTGCTTTCCAATTTTCCCAATCGTTTTTGTCAAATAGTGAATTCTTGTCTTAAAAGTTTTGATATTTGAGTTTATCAAAGTCTAGACTGCTATGGTTATTTACTATTCTGGACTGTGTATTTAATCTATTCCATTGATTCACCACTCTATTTGTTAGACAATACTGAACTATTTTGATGATTACCATTTTATAATATAGTCTGAGATCTGATAGGACTAAACTACTCTCCTCTACATTTTTTCCCATGGAATCACTTGATATTCTTTGTTTTTACAGATGAATTTTGCTATATTTCTATCTGTATAAAAATAAATTTTGGTAGTTTGATTGGTATAGCACTAAATAAATTAACTTAGAATTGTCATTTTTATTTTATTAGCTCAGTAAACATATGAGTAATTAATTTTTTTTTGCAATTGTTCAAGTATGATTTTATTTTATTTTATTGAAAGGCAATTGAGGTTAAGTGATTTCCCCAGGTCAACTAATAAGAGCTATGCCCGAGACTGGATTTGAACTCAGGACATCCTGACTCCAGGACTGGAGCTCTCTCCACTGTGACAACTAGTTGCTGATAGGGGTGACTTTATTTATATAAAACTCTTTTTGTAATTGTGTCCATGTAGCATCTGAGTTTGTCTTGGCAGGTAGGACTCCCAAGTACTTTACATTGCCTATATTTATTTTAAATGGGATTTCTCTTTCTATCTCTTCCTCCTGGGTTTTGTTGGTAACATATAGACATGCTGATGATTTCTGTGGGTTTATTTTACATCTTAAAACTAAGTTGAACTTAATTATTACACATTGTTTTTCTAGTTGATTCTCTTAAGTATACTATTATATCATCTACAAAGAGTGAGGTTTTTTTTTCCTTATTGCCTATTCTAATTACTTCTATTTTTTCTTCTCTTACTGCTATGATTAATATTTTTAATACAATATTGAATAATAGTAGTGATAATAGGCATCCTTGTTTCTGATTGTATTGTGGAGGTTTCTAACTTATCTCATTATGAATAATGCTTGCTGGCAGTTTCAGATTGATAGTACTTATTATTTTTATGGAAAACTCCATTTATTTCTATGCTTTCTAATGCTTTTAATAGGAATTATTGCTATATTTTCTCAAAAGCTTTTTTCTACCTCTACCAATATAGACACATGCTTTTTGTTTTTTATTATTGACATATCAATATGTCAATAACAATTAATCAATATCTATATGATATTCTATCATATAAAATTTTCCATAATTTTTTTTAATTTTTATTTTTGCCAAGGCAATTGGGTTAAGTGACTTGCCCACAGTCACACAGTTAGGTCGTATTAAGTGTCTGAGGTCAGATTTGAACTCAATCTGCCAGACTTCAGGGTTGGTGCTCTATCCACTGCCACCTAGCTGCAAGGAACTAAAAATTAAGTGGGGGATGGCTGAATAGGTTGTGGTATATGAATATTATGGAATATTATTGTTCTAAAAGAAAGGATCAGCAGAATGATTCCAGAAAGGACTAGAGAGACTTACATGAACTGATGTTAAGTGAAATGAGAAGAACCAAAAGAATATTGTACACAGTAACAAGATTATGTGATGATCAATTCTGATGGAGATGGCTCTTTTCAACAATGAGGTGATTCAGGCCAGTTCCAGTAAATTTATTATCTGCATCCAGAGAGAAAAGTATGGGGATTCAATGTGGATCACAATATAGTATTTTCACCTTTTTGTTGTTCTTTGCTTGCTTTTTGTTTTCTGTCTCATTGTTTTCCCTTTTTTGGTATGATTTTTCTTGAGTAGTATGATGGGTGTAGAAATATGTATAAAAGAATTGTATATGTTTAACATATGTGGGATTATTTGCTGTCTAAGGGAGGGGGTGGAGAGAAGGGAGGGAGAAAAATCTGGAACACAAGGTTTTGCATAGGTAAACATTGAAAACTATCTTTGTAAATATTTTGAAAATAAAAAGCTATTATTTAAAAACGAATTTGGATACTATAACATTTGGTACATATATGTATAGAACTGATGTTACTTCATTATCTATCATACTTGTTTTTTAGCAAAATTTTCCCTATTTTCTTTTTATTAGATCTATTAGATCTATTTTTGCTTTCGCTTGGTCTGAGATCAAGATTGCTTCAACTATTTTTTTTTTTAAACTTCAACTGAAGCATAATAAATTGTTCCATTCCCTTACCTTTACTCTATGTGTGTCTTTCTATTTTAAATGTGTTTCTTATAAACAACATACTGTTGAATTCTGATTTAATGCACTCTGCTATCCACTTTTACTTTAAGGGTGAGTTCATTTCATTCATATTCCCAGTTTTGCTTACTCTTTTTCCCTCTATTCCATATCCCCCATTTATCCCTCCCTCTCCCTTTCTCCCTCTCTCTCTCTTTCTTCTTCCTTCCCTCCCTCCTTCCCTCCTTCCCAATTAATACAACTTTCTCTCTGTCTCTGTCTTTATCTCTCTCTGTCTCTGAATTTGTCTCTGTATTTGTCTCTCTGTCTCTCTCCCTATGTCTCTTTCCTTTCACTCTATCCCTACTCAAAATGTTTTGCTTCTGATCATCACCTCACCCAATCCAACCCTCCTCTCTATCAGCTTTCCCTTGTATTATCTGCCTCTCTTCCTACTTACCTGTAGGGTAAGATAGATTTCTATACCCAATGGAGTATGTCTTATTCCAATTATAGTCAATTACAATGAGAGGAAGATTCAAATGTTGCCCAGCTTCCCCATTGCCTCTTTAATTCTAAAAAGTTTTCTTTTCATGCATCTCCTATTTAAGAAAATGAACCTCATTTTACTTTTCCATTTATTTCCCTTTCTCCCAGAGCATCCCTTTTTCTCACCCCTTTGTTTCAAGTGACATTCTTGTTTAAATATATCCTATTTTCTTAACTTTTATCACATTCATATTCAAAATTGCATTAATTGTATATATATATATGAATATATATATATATATATATATATGTGTGTGTGTGTGTGTGTGTGTGTGTGTGTGTATAATTCCATTCCTTTTTTTGTCTCTTTGGTTTCTACTTCTTCTTTATAAATAAAGAAAGTAAACATCCCTTTGTTTTCCTTATGACTAATTCATCCCTGATTCTACCTTCACTATCTTCTCTCATCTCCTTCTTTTCCCCTTTTATTTCCCTGTTAAGTCAATTATATCTGTATAACAAAAATTAACCATTTACTTGTATTCTTTGTTCTTTTGACTAGTTCAGATGAAACTGAAGTTCCAGGGTCACCCAATTTCTTCTTCCTCCATCTTTCTTAAATAGAGTACTCCTTTTCTCCTGCCTTGCTTTTCTTCCTTTAGAATATTCAGAACATCAAATTTTTGAGAGATTGTCAGAAAATAGGCACACTGCTACATATCAGCCAAGATGTGAATTAATAGAGCTATTTTTGAAAGTAATTTGGTACTCTACCCTCAAAGTTACTAAACTATCTATCTCCTTTGACCCAACTAAACCTCTACTTTGTCTGTATTCCAAAAGGATTTTAAAAAGAGGAAAGAAGCATAGAAATATAAAAATAATTATAGCAGCTCTATTTTATAATAGACAAAAACTAGAGAGTATAGAGGCACTACTTGGGAACGGTTAAACAAAATGTGATGAAATATTAATGTACCATAAGAAATGATGAAATGGACAATTTCAAAGAAAAGCAGGAAGAACTCTGAAATAATAGAGTTTACCAACAGAAGAGAATAATTTATACAGGGATAAGTCTGGAGACTTGGAAATGAATTGAAACAGGCCATCTACCTCCTGCTAGACAAGTGATTGCTTTAAAATGCAGAATGAAACATACATTTTTGGACATAGACAATGTGGAAATGTGTTTGCTGAACTATGAATATTTATAATAAAGGGTTTCTTTTTGTTTTATTATTAAATGGTAAGGCAATGATAGAGAGTGATAGATACTAAATGTAAAAGAAAAAAGAAAGGAAGGGAGGAAGGAAGGAGGAAGGAAGGAAGGAAGAGAGGGTGTGAAAGGAATTTAAGAAAATGTACTACATTTTACCTCTCCATTTTCCTTTCTTCCACTCCATCCTTTTTTTCTCACTCCTGTGTTTCAAGTAAGATTCTGCTTTTAATTTACTTTAGTTTTATCACAGTCACATTCAAAGTTGTAGTAAGTGTATATTTTTATATTTCATTCTTTTTTATCTCTTTGATTTCTATTTCTTCTTTATAAAGAAGGAAGGAAGGAAGAGAGAGAGAAGAGAGAGAGAGATGGGGGGAGGGTATGAAAGGTTGAGAGAGGGGGAGAAGGATAGAGGAAGATGTTCAAAATAGCTCCAACCACCCACCACAAACCATGTCCCAATCCTTGAAAACATACATACACATGAATGCTAGGAAAAATAAAATGTGCTTTATGTCTAAAAATAGAAATGATTATCAGAACATATGATAATCAATACCAGGCCTTTTTTTCTTATTTAACTCAGCAACTGTTGACGCAGTAAGTAGAGTGCTAGGCCCTGGAATCAAGAAGACAAGAGTCCAGAGACCTGAGTACAAATCTGACCTAAAGAATTTACTAGCTTTGTGACGTTGGGCATGCCATTTCACCTCTATTTGTCTGTTTCCTCAACTATAAAATGGGGCAAAAGTGGCGGTTGCCTATAAAGTTGTGAGAATCAAATGAGATAATATTTGCTTTTTTAAAAAGTACTTAGCACAGTGCCTGGCTCATGATAGGTACTATATAAGTCTCATTCCTTTAACTCATTCTATGACAGCCTGATGGCATTAGGTTACCAAAAGAACACATATAATCTTTTTTATTTGAATATAAACACTTTATCCTTATATCTTGACTTCTGTTTGTATTTTGGAATTTTCTTCTCAACTCTGGCATTTTCATCAAGAATGTATGGAAGTTCTATATTTCCTTTAAATATTCATATCTACCCCACTTTTCTCCCATACCCTTTCTTTCCTACTCTAAATATTACTCAGTTTTCCTGGATAATTATTTTTCACTATATGTCCATATTATTAGCCTTTTGGAATACCGAATTCTAAGCCCTATTGACAGCCACCAAATTTTCTGGGATTGTACAATTAATTGAAAATTGATACCCCATTTTATTGTCTTATTATTGATTGAGAATTTTATCCAATCACTTGCATCAGTACTTGTAACATTCTCTCCTGGCAGTTACTATTACCAGTCTGTCCTAGGCCCAACAGAGTACCTTTGACCACTGACCTTTGCAGTGTCAACTCTACCCGCCTCGCCTCCTCTGAGGCCTTCAAAGGTCTCTGGTCACAATTTCTTGAATCTATAGTTTAATAACCGGTAGCGCACTCAAGAACAGCCATGTATAATCTTAAAAGCCTTTATATGCCTACTCACATAATGCCCTGACTTAATGCCCTGACTTGTTAGCTCCCTAGTGAACACCTAGTCTGAAGACCCACGTGTTTACTACCAAACTCCTTACCTCTCTGGGCTATCCATCAGCTTGGCTCGGCTACCCCAGGCTAGGGAGCCAGGTTAAAGAGAGAGACTGCTGTATGAAATGGGCTTATAAAGGGCCTGTGAGGTCAAACGCACAGCCAACCAGCAAGAGAGCCGTCACCCATTATGAAGCTATCTCAATATGGCCAAGATCCCACCCACAGGGCAGTCCTATATCCACAGAGATTACTTCTGGGCCACTCAAATCTCCTGTTGCGCTATGCCCACCTATTTAAAGGACCCTTATAAGTACTTATGGATTAGAGTTAGAGTTAATCGTAAATTCATTAGTATTAAGTTTTATAAGAATTTTATTTTCCCATTTTTCTGGGCTACAATTGGTTTCAATCTACTTGGAAAGAATGAGGGAGGATGAGTCCATGTGGTCATAAGAAGTTCTTCCTGGTCATAAATATAGCACTGCATTCTTCTGTTGTAGGGAACTGCTTAACATGGGAAATTTTCTCTCCCTTCCCTATTTCATGCTGTTTACTTAAAAAAAAACCAGTTAATAAATACTTCACATCATATTCAAAACTACCCTCCTTTTCTGTGATTTTTTAAAGTTTTATTTTGTTTTATGCTTCATATATTTTGTTCTCCCTCCCTCCTCACTTTGTCCTAGAGAAGGCTACCATTATACACAAATATGTGTGTAGATACATACATGTATATACATATATTTGTATATGTGTGTGTGTGGATATGTCTAAACCATACTACATATACTTCTATTTATTATTTCTTTCTTTGGAGGTAGATTTCATCTTCTTTCATAAGTTCCTTGTAGTTGACTTGAATATTTATAATACTCAAAATTAGTCATTCAAAGTTGTTCTTAGAACAATATTTACTGTTTTGTGTACAGATTCTCAAGGTATGTGTACAATATTGCCATATTGTGTACAGATTTTGCTCATTTCACTCTTCTTTATTTCATGAGGATCTTTCCATGGTTTTATAAAATCTACCAGCTCATCATTTCTTATAGCACAGTAATAATCCATCAGAATCATAGACTAGAAGTTGTTTAGCCATTCTATAATTGATTGGTATCCCTACACTTTCCAGTTCTTTACTGCCACAAAGAGAGCTGTTATCAATATTTTATAACATGTATGTTCTTTTCTTCTTTCTTTAATCAGCTTGGGAAATATCTAATAATAAACAGTACTGCTAGATCAGAGTATATACACAGTGTTATAACTCTTTAGGCATACTTCCAAGTTGCTTTCCAAAATGGTTGGTTCTACTAATAATGAGCAGTTTTTCCCTATTGCCCCTCCAATATTTGTTACTTTCCCTTTTTATCATTTTAGACAATCTGATAGGAATAAGATTTCTCAAAGTTGTTTTAATTTGCAATTCTTCAATCAATAATGATTTAGAATTTTTTTTATATGACTATATATGGTTGATTTCTTCATTGAAAAACTGCATGTTCATATCTTTTGATTATCAATTGGGGAATGATTCATTCTTATAAATTTGATAAAGTTCTTTTTATTGTTTTATTTTTTTGAGTTATACATGCATATTAACTTTTTATATATACATTTCTTTGTGAATCATGTTGAAAAAACATCTGATCAAAAGGGGGAAAACTACAGAAGAGAAGAAAATAAAATTAAAAAAAAGTGAATATAGCATGTGTTGATTTACCTTCAATCTCTAAAATTCCCCTTCTGGATACAGTTTATCCAAAGTTTATTGGATTGCCTTGGATATGATTTTGATCCAAAATTCTTTATATATTTGAGGTATAAGACTTTATCTGAAAAATTATTTCTAAAATTCACACAAAGATCTATTTTCTGCTTTCCTTCTAATTGGTCTTGTACAAAATTTTTAATTTTGTACAATTTTTTAATTTAATGTAATCAAAATTATCCCTTTTACTTCTCACAATATGCTCTCTCTTGCTTATTCATAAATCTGATAAGTGATATGTTTCCACTTTCTTTTGATATCATCCTTTAAATCTAGGTCATGCATCCATTTTGACCTCATCTTGGTAAATGGTGTAAGTTACTGGTCTACAGCCAGTTTCTGCCAGACTGTTTTCTACCTTTACCAACTATTTTATTAAATAATGAATTTTAATGCCCAAAGCTTAAATCTTTCAAACTATAATCACTTTCTGCTGTGTTTATATATCTGCTGTGATCCAATCATTTACCTTTATGTTTCTTTTTTTTTCTTTTTTGCAAGGCAATTAGGGTTTGACTTGCCCAGGGTCACATAGCTAGTGTCAAATGTCTGAGACAGATTTGAATTCAGGTCCTCCCAACTCCAAGGCAGGTTCTCTTATTTATTGTTCCACCTTGCTGCCCCTATTTTTCTAATTCAAATAGTTTTGATAATTATTGCCTTATAACATAGTTTGAAATCTAGTACTACTAAACCTCCTTCCTTTACATTCCCCTCCCAACACTTAATTCCTTTAATATTATTTTTTGTTCTTCCAAATGAATTTTAATGTTTTTTTTCTAGCTCAGTGAAATAATTTTTGCTAATTTAAATGGGATTGTACTGAATACATTGATTAGGTAAATTTGTAACATTTATCATATTGGCTCTGTCTATCCATGAACAATTAATATTTCTCTAATTATTTAAATCTGACTTGATTTGTCTAAAAGTATTTTATCATTATATTCATGTAGTTCCTAGATTTGCTTTGGTAAGTATACTCCTAGATATTTAATACTGTGTACAATTATTTTAAATGCAGTATCTCTTCTTGCAGGGTTCTGTTGGTGGCACATGAAAATACTAATGATTTATGTGGGTTTGTTTTAAAACTTGTTACTTTGCTAAAAATTATTAACTGCTTCAACTTTTTAATTTAAGCTTTAGGATCTTCCAAGTATATTATCATTATCATCTACAAAACAGAAATAGACATTACTTTATTACCCATTGTTGTTCCTTCCATTTCTTTTTCTTACTGATATTGCTAGCATTTGTAACATAATATTGAATAATAATGGTGACAATTGGCATCTTTGTTTCACTCCTGAGATTCTTGGGAAGGCTTCTAGCTCATCCCCATTACATAAATACAGGACTTTCTGGAGAATGTTGAACAATTTTGTGTTTTCCCTGGGTCCTGGGAGATCTCCTCATGTGATTTAGACCAAATGTGAAGTCTAACCTCTGATTATAGGCCAATTAATACGTTATTTTAATTTTCATCACAGAACAGTTTTTAGGATCTATCTTTTCAAATCTTTAAAAAGGCTGTTCTGGATGTCAAAAGTATATCCATAGACACTGAAGAGCATGGACTCTCATTTTATTGTCAATTGCTACCCTTTTTAATAAATTGTGTCTCAGATTCATTTGTGATAGGATCCTAGTTATATAGTTTTGGTAATCTGAACACTTTTTTATTCTTTTTCTTTGATCTGGAATTTCTAGAATCTATGATATCCTTATTCTATATAATCTATATATTCTTTAATGTTCCCAAGAGTTTTCATTTTTGGATTTCTTTTATAAGATGACTGGTAGAATCTTTGACCTTTGGAATTGAGCAATCTGAAATTTTTTCATTCATAATTTCTTAAACTATAATAATAAATGTTTTTAGTTTTGGTCATGACTCAAGTAGTCATTTTAAATTATCTTTTATTTGGATGTGTTCTCTATCTTAGTTTTTTAAATTATAAGACAACTTATATTTTCTATATTGTTTTGATTCTCTGACTTTGTTTTAAGATTTCTTATTCTTTCATACAATGATTAACTTCTGAGTGGTATATTCTAATCTTTAGAGAATCTGTTATTTAGGTGAGATTTTGCACTAAGCCCTTAATTTTCCTTCTAATTTTTTCATCCTTGTGAAATAGGGATAGATTTAGGTCCCTGATGTATCCTCATGTAGCCTTCAGATCCATTATGAGCAGTGATATGCTGGAGTCAGCTTCTATGAGCTCATAAGAGTCAATTGTTATGTTTTCAGTATGTGTGAATGACATGACTATTCTCAGCAATACAATACTCCAAAACAATTCTAAAGGACTTAATGATGAAAAATGTGTTATCTATCTCCAAAGAAAGAACTAATGGAGTCATTGAAGCATAGTGCTTTTTAAACTTACTTTTTCATAGTATTTTTGGGGTCTGTTTTCTTTTGAAATATGGCCAATATAGAAATATATTTTGCATAATAGCACATGTTTAAATGATGTTAAATTACCTGCTTTTTCACAGAAGGGAAGGGGATTTTTTAAATGTAATTGGAAAAAATATATAATTTTTTTAAAAAAGATTTTCAATATGATCATGTATATATCAGAAATCAGTAAACACTAAAATCAAAGCTTGATTTATTATTTTGTTGACTTATAGTTATATGATAGAAAATATATTAATAACAGATTAAACTTTAAAAATATACTGTGCATATACTATTTTTTTCTTTTAATAGGCCAGTTGTTAAACATTTGCCCTTTTACCCCTAGACATCATAATGGTTTTTACAACCCCTGATAAAATTCTTTCTCATGCCTGCTGACTTCTGGATTGATGGACAGAATAGGGGAACTTTGTATTTTAATCTTTAGTCTTCTTGATCAGTCTTCTAACTGATGCCATTTTAAACATTTGCTACAGTTTATATAGGAGACCTGTTTTCCTCTAAGACCTTTTATGTCACTGTCGTAATTGGGAAATACAACAGGTTATTTTCCAAAGAAGAAATGCAAGCTATAAAGAGCCATATGAAATGTACCAAATCACAAATAATGATAAATCATAATTAATCTGAATTTCTTATGTGATTTCATATTGGCAAATATAACAAAAAAAGGGAAAATCATAACTATTTATAGGGCTAAGGAAGAGGGTAAGAGAAAGAAATAAACAATGGAGAAATGGATATAAAATATTTTATAATGCAATTTTTAAACTCTAAAGTATATATGATAATTTAACTCTTAGAAAAATGTTTCCCTATAAACATCCTTCATCCTCTTTAAATTCTAGAATCATGATATTAAAACTGGAGAAGATAACAGAGACCAGCTCCTCAAGGTTATAATCCAAAATTAATTTCCACGACAACACATCAGACAAACGTTCACTGAACTTTGAATTGAAGACCTCTAGTGAGCAAGAATCCACTATATTGATGACCCATTCCATTTTGATTAGCTCTAATTATTAGGAAATTTTCTTTAATATCTAGCTAAACAACTGTCAGGTTCCATCTTAAGTACTTTCTAGATATTATCTAACATTTAATTCTCACATGTTGGTACTATTACTATTCCCTATGTTTTAGATAATGAAACTAAAAAAGAGACATCTAATGATTTGCCCAAATCACATAGCTAGAAAGTGTCTGAGATTGGATTTTGGTGAGGAAGACACTATGTGTGTGTGTGTATATATATATATATATATATATATATATATATATATATATATATATATATATATATATGTGTATATATATATATATACATATATACATATGTGTGTGTGTGTATATATATATATATATATATATATACACATATATGTAAATGAAATTTTCACAAAACAAAAAAGCAATTAATAACTTATACAGACAGCATTTCAGTTAAGTGATAAAAGTGAAAATGAAATTGAAAAGGTTTAGAAGAAAAGTGAGAGGAATGGAAATGGAGTCAGAAAGTATAAATAGCTTTTTCAAGAACTTTGACTGAGAAAGAAATGAGGGATAAGTAACAATGTCTGGCAGAGTGGTGGGATTTAGTAAGGATTTGATAAGGATATGGGAGAAAAGGGAATGTTTGCAGGACATGTTATCAGATAGCACTTAAAGAAAGCTATAAAAAAAAAGAGAGAGAGATTGCAGATTTATTATGGTTGGTGTGCTAGAGAAGCTTTGAAGGAGAACAATAAAGGATAAATGTCAAGGGCCTAGCTTTGGGAAGGAGAAGGTCCTCCTCTTCATAAAGGGTAAATAATGAGGGATAATATAAAGGGCTATAAGGAGAGAAGAAGGAGCTCAATTTTCTCAGTAAAGTTTATGGCAAGGACTTCAGTTAGATAGTTTTAAGGGAAGTAGTGCTTTGGGAGATTGGAGGAGAATAAGCTTGGACCAATCACTGGGGAGACTGGGATAGGGAATCAATTAGGAAGGAGTAGGATTGCTTTGATGAACTAGTATACAGGTGAGATAAATCTAGTTATCTAAACCACTGTAAAATTCTACAATGGAATGATAACTTGTTCCCATGGTATGTATCATTTCTATTGCAACATTCAAACTCTTTGTTGATCAAAATCTGACACAAAACAGCAATCCTTATTGCATTCTCTATTTTTTAAAAGATAAATTTATCATTAACATTAATAAAAATTTGGCAAGTGCTCTTCTTTCATTGGGGAAAGCCACAGTAATATACAGATAACCGTTATTCCCTATTACAAATATACTGTCTTCACACTAGGTTTGTAGTCTGTTTCTCAGACTATTCATTTAATTCCTTCTTCTGTCCAGATATTCTGCCCTTCTATGTAGATGACCATATTTCTTTTTTTGAATAAAGTATACTCTCCTGGAGCAATGTTGAAGTTATGAATATCATTTCATCAAGTCTGAGAGATCCCTCTGGGATCAAATTTAGCTTCAAATTGTTATGACCTATTTAGCCACTTCTACTGTACTCTCCTGGAGACTGGAAGAAAGGGTAATATATGAGATCATAGATCTCTAATCACTCCCTAATATGGTTTGGAATTTATCATACCCATGATCATGACCAATAGAGATTAAGATTGATGTGAATGGTAAAAGGAACAACACAATTCTTTCCTTCTTTCCAATATTGTTGTACTTGATTCCCCTTTAAATACTAGAGAAGCCAAGCAGCACAGGGCATAGAGCACTGGACCTTGAATCAGGAGGAGTTGAATTCAAATCTAACTTCAGAAACTTTCTATCTATATAACCCTAGTCAAGTCACTTAACCCTGTTTGACTCTCAATTCCTCATCTACAAAATGGGCTGGAGAAGGAAATGGCAAACAACTCCAGGATCTTTGCCAAGAAAACCCCAAATGGGATCACAAAGAGTTGAATACATCTGAAATGAGTGAACAACAATAAAAGCCATTTTTTTTCCTGTATGTCTAGAACAAGATGAGCTATATAGCATAGTATTGCATGGTCAGATAAAAAATAAATTTAGATAAAGAAATGTGTATGTTTATAAATGAAATGTTAAAATGTCAAAAAAAAAAAAAAAAGGAAATTGTACCAAAGTAAGGAAACAGTTATAATCATACTTTTTAAAAAAATTTGTGAACCAACACAAGCTTTTCTATAACATAGTAAAATTTTTAAAAAGGTTAATTACACATGAAACTTCAAATATATTATATACTATTTGGTATTCCTTTTAAATATTTAATAAAGTTGTCATGTTAATTTCTTTCCTCCCCCTTATTTTCTCCTCCCCCAACTCTAGAGATGGCTACCATTAGGCACAAATATGTAGATGTGTGTATGTGTATATGCATATATATGTATCTTCTTAATACACAATACTACTCTAACATTCATATGTGTATATATATATATGTAAAATATTTTTATTGTATACTTCTATTTATCAGTTCTTTTGTTAGGTACTGATAGTATATTCCTTTATAGGTTTGTGTTTATAAAGGTCATTATGCCTTAGTTGCTCAAAGTTGTTTTAAAAACAGTATTGCTATTATTATATACAAAGTTCTCTTGGTTCTGCTCATTTTACTCTTCATAATTTCATATAAATCTATTTTTATAGTTAAAAAAACTTAAAATTTTTTATAACACAATAGTATTCCACTATAGTCATATACCACATATTGCTCAGCCATTCTCTAACTGACATGCATTCCTACTTTCCAGTTCTTTGCCATCACAAATAGAATTTAGAACATATAAGTTCTTTTCTTTTTTCCTTAATTATCTTTCAAAATAGACCTCATGGTAGTATTGCTGAGGAAAAGGGTACAGGAAGTTTAATGCTATTCTGATTAAATCACCAAATTCATCATACTAAATTAGAAAAAAAAAAGTAATAGAATTCATTAGGAAGAATTAAAAAGTCAAGAATATCAAAGGAACTTATTAGAAAAACATGAAAAAGAACATTTAGCAGTATCAGATTTTAAAGTATATTAGATACAGAATTAGCTGATATCTGGAAGAAATAGTTATCCCAAGATAATGGATAAGGGAAGAGTTTACTTGT
Source organism: Sminthopsis crassicaudata (assembly GCF_048593235.1). Classification (NCBI taxonomy): domain Eukaryota; kingdom Metazoa; phylum Chordata; class Mammalia; order Dasyuromorphia; family Dasyuridae; genus Sminthopsis; species Sminthopsis crassicaudata. The sequence goes on along the minus strand of NC_133619.1, from coordinate 261,514,801 downwards.
GGATAAATTCCTGATTATTCTCCAGAAAGGATGGATTGTTTCAATTCTACCAACAGTGAATTAGTGTAGTATAAACCAAGATGCCATGAGAAGCCAGTTAGGCCAGGAAAAGATGTTGCCTAGATCCCCCCTTGAGGGGGATCTTTTGGAGAAATGCAATCTAAGTATCACTGATAGTCACTGTTTATTTGTTAGCAGAAAAGAAAGGGGGACCAAGATTGTAGAAGAAGAAAACATCAGCACATACTTGAATCAAGACCTTGGTGGTTGGGCATATAACAAAAGGAAAAAGGAAAAAAAAAAGCTTAACAAACTAAAATGGTATACTCTTCTCTTATCCAGAATCTTGGGATAGCTATTTCTTCTAGAAATCATCTGATTCTGTGTATCTATAAAGTATATAATATACTTTAAAATCTGATGCTGTTAAATGTTCTTTTTCATGTTTTTCTCATAAATTCATTTGATATTCTTGACTTTTTGTCCTTCCCAATGAATTCTGTTACTTTTTTTCTAATTTAATATGATGAATTTGGTGATTTAATCAGAATAGCATTAAATATGTAAATTTGAGGTTAAATTGTCCATTTTTTATATTGATTTTGCCTATTCATGAAAAATAAATATTTCTATATTTAAATTTTATCTTATTTGTAGAAAAAATTTTTTTCTCAATAATTTTGTTCATATTGTTCCTAGATTTGTTTTGTTTGGTATATTCCCAAGTATTTTTAATGCTGTTTAGTTATTTTAAATGGGGAATTTCTTACTATCATTTCTTGTAGGATTTTGTTTGGGATATATAGAAATGCTGATAATTTATGTGTATTTATCCCATTTACTTTGCTAAAATTGTTTCAACTAATTTTTTAGTTGCATCTTTGTGATTTTCCAAGACCATAATCTTGGAACATTATATTTCAAAGAGCAAAAGAATTGGTATTGTGACTAACAATAATTTATCCAGAAAAGTGGAGTATAATCCTAAATGAAAAATGAATGAAATTTAATGAAGTGAAAGATTTTCAGTTATTAAAAAAAAGACTAGAATTCGATAAAAATGTTTATACATAAGATCTAGAAAAAGACATATAAGAAAAAAATTAAAGGCTAATTATAAAAGACTCATTAAGGACAAACTGTTAACTTCCTATATATGAACATATTATTGTGATATTTGTAGCAGTAAGCAGTCAAGTCTTTACCAGAGTAGTTTGAAAGAAAGATTGGGGTTGAGTTCAATATTATGGGGTTATTCTAAAAAGTAAAATTGTATAGTAAAAGGTAAACAGATGCAATTATCTCAAATAGGATGTGAATGGAAGAACTGACATTCATACTTTCTTGAAGTCAGAAACTCAGTCTTGTCTTCTCTCTGTGTCCCTTTGTTTTTGTCTGTCTCTCTCAGAAGCCCTCTTGGTTGTTTCAAATGATTGATGTGCCAGATTTTCCACTTTAACGTAATTATTCAAAGTATACCTATTCAAATGTACCTATTCAAAGTAATTGGTTTGACATACCTATTAAAAATGGTTGGACTTAGCTATTTAATTTAAACCTCCCACTTTTTTCGTCCAAGTTGTTCATATCTCTATGATTGTCATATCTCACATTTTTCTAATATCCTAATTCAGAAAAAAACAAAAACTGAACCATAATCAGAAATACAAATAATTAGATCAGTCCATTTGGAATGTCCTTATCACTGATCTCTCCCTAGACTTTCTGAGCATTTACTTCCCTTTAATTTTCCTAGCTAATTTTCCTTTTGGCTGAAATAAAACACTACTCTTAAAATTCTTATGTGCTGTTATGATTATATCAGTCACTGATTTAAAAGGCTTCCATCGTCTACTTGATAACTTATGAATTGCTCAATTTGATATCCAAGCTTCTCTATAAGATAATCCCAACCTAACTTCCCAATCTTGTCTTATAAGGTTTATTCTTACTCTTAGGTTCCTCACAAATACAGTGTTTTAATCAAACCTGGTAACTCGTTGTTCCTCAATAACATCTCACCTTCTCTCCCTTCTGTGCTTTTGTTCAGGTTGTCCTCATATGTAGAATGGAAGTTATAAGATGTAACCAGGACTTTTTTTTTTGAAGTAAATAACTCAAACTGTCTGTGGTCAGAAGATGAAGTATAATTTTTATTGAATTGGAGGGGGAAAGAAGCTACCTCAATGTGCCATCATGTACTACTTTTGCTTAAGAAATTATTTTTGCTAGCTAGGTGATAAGCTCTGGATATGCTGCTAAAAGATTCTAAGTGCTGTTAGCACCCTCTAAATTTAGTACAAAAACCTCAGGAATCCCATCTTAGTTATGTTTTTTTTTCTGCTATTCCTACTCATTAAAATATTTCCTTCAAAACTCTCCTCAAGTGGCTTTTCTAATAATATTTCAGATAAGAGTGATTTTTTTTCCTTCCTTAAATCCTTGAGGGAGAGTTTTTTGTCCTCTATTTTGTTTTTAACATTCTGATTTATATGATAGTTATTTGCAAATATGTCATATATGCTACAAAATAATTAATTTTAATTAAATTTCATGTGTTTGGAATCTAATACAGAACATGCTCAATAAATGTTTGTGAAAATACAATGATCCAAAACAACTGTGAAGGACTTATGATAAAAAATGCTATCCATAGCCAAAGAAAGAACTGATGATGTTTGAATGAAGATTGAAGCATACTGTTTTTGAATTTTATTTTTCTTGAGGGTTTCTGGGGAGGGGTGGAATTCTATATTTTCTTTTACAATAACTATTATGGAAATTTCTTGCATGTCTACCAATGTATAATCTATATTAAATTGCTTATATTCTCAATGGGATGGGGATTTGGGGAAGGAGGAAGGAAAAGAATTGGGAACTTGGAGTTTTAAAAATGAATGTAAATTTTTTTTTACTTGTAACTGGGGAAAAATAAAATACTCAATAAAAATATTCATGAATTGAATTGGATTGAATTAATGATGAGAAAAGGAAATGCAAGAAATTCTCTTTTCTACACATAATAAATGGTGGTGAAGCATAATATCATTAATTTGGTTCATTAAAGATATTTTCAAATCAAAATTCATTTTGGATTTTACTACTATGACAAGGGGCACATGATAACTTTATAACAAGGAATAATATTTTAGGCATGAAGAAAATTGTTATATCTTAAAGAAAATTCAAGATAACATGAACTATATAGAGAATCATTCTTACAATAACCATAAATTACCACCACTAAAAAGAAGGTCCATTTTCATAACCGAAACAAGACGTTGGTATACTATAGATAAGGTTTGAAAATTACTTCCTCTACGCATTACTACAAGCTTTCAAACTCCAATTTAACGTGTGTAACCTGATTTATCATGAAATAAACACTTATACATCAGGGAAAGCTTGGTTTCCTGGCTTTAAAATATGTGTGTGTATGTATGGAAAAGCTGACAAATTGTAGAATATGATTATGATAAAATACTACTATGCTATAAGAAATGATGAGCTCAATGGTCTTAGAAAACCATGCATAGATTTGCATGAAATAATGAAGAGTGAAATGAGCAGAAACCAGAGAAGACTGTATATAGTAACAGCAATATTATTTTAAGAACAACTTTAACAGCGAAGTCATTTTAACTATTATAAGTATCCATATTAACTAAAAATGACATATAAAGTAAGATGCTCTCTGTATCTAAAGAAGTATAGAATAACTTTGCATATATACATACATATTTGTGTCTAAAGGTAGCCTTCTCTAGGGCAGGGGAGGAGAGAAGAAAAAAGTTTTTAAGAAAAGAAAGAAAATTACATGATTATTATATGTTTAAAAGAAATATCAAATTATATATAAGAAATTTAAATTTTGTGTCACTATCTTTTTATTATATTACATTATGTAAATACTTGTTTTATTCTATAAGTTAAAAATAAAATAATTGGAAAAAAGCAAGTAAAAAAGTAAACTCCATCATAATAGAAAGCAGCCTTCTCAGCCCAAGATAATTCATTTTTGCTCATCTTCCACATGCCTTACTTAAAGATAAAATTAAGAATACCAACAAACCAAATCAAAAGAGGTAACATAATGACAAGATAGCAAGAATGAATCAATTCTTTCTCTAAAAACAAGTTTTGATAAGAAGGAAGGGAGAACATCAGAGTGGCCAAAAACAAGGAGTGGAGAACCATAAAGTAAACATAAAACTGATACTTGATCACAGTGATATTCTGTCAATTTCCTCTTTGACCTGGGAGCCATGTGCAAATAGAAGCAAATGTACAGTGTGAGGTATATGTAGAGCAATGTAAGAAAGGGACTCAACTAGATTGATTATGCTTACCCAGAGGCCACAGGATCAGAGATATAAAATTCCAGACATCTGGGCACTAAGCTAAAGTCTTCACAGTGGAGCATTGCATGTCTCTAAACCAATCCAGAACTTCTATCTTTGTCATCTGAGATAGAATTTACCTGTAGTTGAGTCCAATCTGATCTAGGATTTCATCCTTTAACTTAAGATATCAGATTTCTGAGGTAAACAATCAATTTGCTCACAGTGGTATATTATGGCCCTCTCAAAATTCTACACTGATTCTCTTTCCTTTGTGGCTGAATGTAGCATGTGTGTGATAAATCATCCTATTTCTGATTGAAAAAATAAAGAAAAAGAAAAATGTAGTAGAAGAATGTGTACACAGTATTTTCTAGGAACTGACTCTTTGGGGAGGAAAATGATCAAATTCAGAGTCATACACAGACAACATATTAGGGACAGGAAAAGACGTGATTTCATTGTTGAAAAGGAAATTAAAACTTTTAACTTTAAAAGAAAACAAAATTTTATTTGAATTGACTGGTTATAGTTTCTTGAATGAGCATTTAATTTTGGAAACTACTAAATCTTTCCAAAGTTACAAGAGTTATTTTTATCACTCAGTTTGTTGTTTTTCAAAGGCCAAACTCTGGAGGTCTGAAACAGAGCCAACAAGCTTTTTAACCAAATACAAGCTCTCATTGTCTTTTGCCTATTTTGCTTGCTACAAGGAAAGTGCATGTGCCAGTGCATGTGAAGTAGAGGAGTCGGAACATTCACATGCAGTGCAAGGCACAATTGAAGGTGAATTTATTGCTCATACTCTTACTCCAAATATGATTTTTACATTTATTTATGTAAGAGAAGTAAATGAGGTGAAGGAGAAATGGATAAGAAATAAGGAGACTGGGCTGGAAAATTAGTTATTCCTTTTAAGCCAAAGAATTTTGTTGGTGATTTGAATATAAAAAAGATTTAATAAAGCAAAGTAAAAAAATTTTAATAAACAATATTTAAGTTCTTTTTGACCAAAATAAGAGAGGAATTTCTTTCCTACCATTTTACTTTTACCTTACATGTCTTGAAGATATTTAACATTTAGTTAATAGTAGATTATTTTATCGGGAGGTATTTATTGGCTTTGGGATTTCATTGGTGGAAAGTGCTTTTTAAACTAGCACTCTTTTCCATAAGCAATTTTAAAATGAAATCCCTCAGTAGATATATATTTACTTATATAAAAGTATAGGATAGGATCCATCCTAATCCCAGTTAATCACAGAAGGGTCAGATATTTCACTTGAATCAATTAATCAAAAGTAAACCAAATATAAACAAGTTCATAATCAAGGTGAAAGTATCCTATGGATCAGTAGATAAAGACAGATGATGCCTTAAAGGAAATATCTTATAATGATTGGCTACTCTGAAGATAGGACTCCAATAGTTGAATAGGAAAGGACTCCAAGAGGTGATGATTACAAGACTCTGAAGTGGAAACTTTCTTGAGAGAAGAAATTGCCCTCATTCACTTCTTCTTTCATTATCCAATGACCAAGCTATCCACATAAATAAGACCTTCAAGTTTTTTGGCCTTTTTAAATTCACAAGGCAATAATCTGGTCAATTCTGCTTATTTCCACAAATATTTATTTGTTTTTTCTCAGGAAAGGAGAGATTCTATTTCCTCTTAAAACATCTTTATTCTCAACTAGATATATGTTGTCTCTAATCTCTCTATTAACACAGACAAGGATGGAATTGGAGGAAGATAAGGTGACACTCTTCCCCAAGAATAATTATCTTTCAGGGATCTGGAATCTTCATCTCCCAAATTTATAATTCTATAATTTAAAAAGATACTAAACAAAGATTCAGAGATCCAAATGGAAGAAATACATCATTGTTTGTACTTAAAAATGCAAATGTTTTTCTTGAGGTTTAGTTATATTTCTATCTTTCCTAATGTCAACCAGTTATTCTTACAAACTAATTGGAAGGTGTTGCATTTTAATAATTTTTAAATAGGTTATTTGTCCATCACATTTATTGATTTTATGTGGCTCATTCTGTCTCACCAAAAACAGAAAAGGAGAGGTGGAATTTTTACTCACCAGCTGATGGATACAAAGTTCTTTCTGGGAAGTGGTATTGTTGCAGCTACAAGATGATATGGCAATCTATGGGTAAAATGGCAAGGAGAGTATGTTCCCAACAATACCCATCCAGCTGCAACAGGTATCTCAGGTACAATCCATCCTGAGGGGTTTGGAGCTTACACATCTAAAGCAGGTCAGCTACAGCAAGGAATACACTAGGAAACTGCTTTCAAAAATGAATAAGAGGGTCTATATGTAGTCATGTTGGAGAAAAGCTCCCTGTATGGTCATTGCAGGGCGAGTAATATAGAGTCATCTCCCTACTTTTTGACTCCTTTTTGACTAGTCAAATTGTTTGGGAGTACTCAGTTAAAGACAACAATTCATAATGAGGAAACCTTTAATAAGTATCAGAAATAGACAACCAAAAAGTTAAGTGATTTTACCAAAATAATAGAGTATATATCAGGATCAGAACTTTACCACTATCCCATGCTGGCCTTCTATTAATAATAAGTAGATTAATAAAGATACCTTTTATAGGCTAAATAAATATACATCTCCATATATATATATATATATATATATATATATACACATATATATATATATATATATATAATTTTTCTTTCAGCACAAATAAAGAACCAACTACATCACTGAATTATGTTTCTTTCTCTAATGCATAGAATTTGTATCTTTTAATATGTATGAGATGGGATATAGTATGGCATACTCCAAATTTATTAGACAGTATTAATCCTGTTAAATAATGGCATTTTATAAAAAGACTTTTTTTGGAAAGTTCAAATTACTTTCAAGTCATCAATTTTTTTTAATCTCCTGAGCAATAAAAGTGATGAGTTGGTGCTGAATAAGTTTCTGTTTTTTAAATGTATTAAATTGAAATGATGGTCATTTTTTACATTTAATATATTTATGGGTATTAATTATTGTATTGAATAATCTCTATGGCTTTCTATAATATATTTATTCAGCCAACCTCACAAATACAAAATATTTTAATATTGAAGTATTCTACAATAACCATGAGTGAATGTTAACCTGTTTATTGAACCTATGTACCTTTCCTTACAAGTTGAAAACAGGTTCAAGAGAATGAGTGATTGGACCAAATACCAAATCAATTAGCCAGGTTCACTGAAACTGTCTGATTTAGAAGAAAATCAATGACTTAGAGAGCAAGAGTGCTTGCTCTCCTACAGCTGGCCTTGTCTCTACGTAGGCTTATCTGTGTTTTCTGATAATTACAGCAAAAAGAAAGATCAAAGAGAACATGAAAAGAAAATCAAAGCCATTTGGAGTGAATTCATTCTGAGATGCTGATATTTAACATGAGAATGTTGATAAAAGTTGGTATAGGAAAAAGAATTTTCCTAAACAAAAATGTTCCCTTCCTGAAAGTACCTAGAAGAGGTAGCAAAGTTATATTTAAAAAATCCTTCAGTAAGTTTTGTTAAGATACATAAATGTTTTGTTGAGTTGTCACTTCCTTTCCCCAGTGTGACAGTTAAATTACCATAAAACCAATCATCCATTTAGAATTTGATATTAAATGAAGAGAAATATATAGAGAGATTCATTACTTCAACAGCCTCTGAAAATTAGCTCAGATATTAATAGGAAAATTATGCCAGTGATGAGAAGCAAAACTCAAGGGAAAAAAGTTTCATAAATTTAACTATTTACTCTTACAATAGCAAAGAATGAAAAGAGATTAAAATATTGAAAATAATCAATTTACTCCTCTCAGACTTAGATAAATTTAATCACAAAATAAAGAAATAAGAAGTTAAAAAGATGAATAAAATTTTACAAAGACATGGTAGAGCTTTAGAAAGTACTGAATGGAATATAAAAGAATCTATTTCTCATCTGTGCATGACACTTTCACAAAAGTTGACCATGTATGACAAAAATATCTCATAAGTAAATACAGAAAAGAAAGATGAAATGTATTTTTTCTTGACCACAGTTCAATAAAAATTACCATCAGTAAAGATCTTTGAAGTATAGACTAAAAGGTATTTAGAATGGGTGGGACAAGGAACAAATCATAGAAATAATAAATTCATTAAAAATATTAACAATGAGATAACAAAATTTGTATAATACAAAATAGTTTGCAGGAGGGAAAGTTTATATCCAAATGCGTATGTCAATGAAAGAGAACAGATCAATGGACATCCATCTTAAAAAATTAGAAAATTAGAAAACTACCATATTAAAAACTCCCAAATAAACAAATAAAAATCCTAAAAAATCAAAGGAGAAATGAACAGAATTGACAGTTTTAAAACTACTGAATGAAAAAACAAGGAAGTCTTTTTGAGAAAACAATAAAATAGATGAGTTATAATGATTCTTATTCTCCAAAAAAGAAAGAATAAAACCAACTTATCAGTATCAAAAGTGGGGGGAAAGGAAATCACAAGCAACAAGCATAAAATAAAATTAGTTAGGAACTACTTTGACCATCTCTATACCAATAACACTGAAAGTTAAAATGAAATAGATGAATATTTGTAAAAACAAAAATTGTTGGGATCAACAGAGCACGAAACAGAATGCTTAAATAAATCTATCTTAGGAGGAAAAAAACTTTTGAATAAGTCATAAAAGAACTCCCTGAGAAAAAAAATACCCACAAACAGATGGATCTGCAAGGAAATTGTACCAAACAATTCCAATACTACAGAAAATGAAAGGGGGAAAAAGATAAAGAGGCTCTATGAAATTCCTTTTATGACCTAAATATAGTCTTGTAATCAAAACCAAATACAGTCAAACAGAAAAAAAAATTATAGTTCTACTCCCTAATAAATACTGATGTCCAATTTTTAAATAAAATACAGCCAAGGAGGCTACAGTAACACATACAAAGATCATATAATAAGACTAGGCTGGATTACTGTCAGAAATGCAAGGCTGGTTCAATATTAGAAAAAATATAATGTAAGTAATAATATGAATAAATATAACTAAAATATGTTTATTTCAGTCGATAAAGAAAATTTTTTGATAAAATGCAATACTCATTTTTACTAAAAACACTAGCAATATAAGAATATTTCATAAGCTTTTGTGAAAATGATAAGTAATATCAATCTAAAACCAAGAGCAAGTATTAACTATGATGGGGATAGGCAAGAAGTCTTCACAATAAGATCAGGAGCGAAGTAAAGATATCCAGTATCCTAATTAGTATTCAATATTGTGTTAGAAATGTTAGCTATAGCATAAGAAAAGAAAAATACATTGATGGAATAAGTATAGGCAATGAAAAAACAAAACTTATCACTTTTTGTAGTTGACAAAATAGTTTACTTAGAGAACTCCAGGGGAGTCAACTAAAAAGCTATGGAAAGCAATGATTTCAACCAAAAAAAACTCCACAAAAATCATAAGAATTTCTGTATATTACAAAAAAAAATAACATACAGAGATGGAAAGAGAAATTCCATTTAAAATGATTACAGAGAGTATAAAATATTTAAGAATTCACCTGCCAAGATATTCATAGGAACTATGTGAACACAATTATAAAACAATAAAACATTCTTCACACAAATAAAAACATAACTAAAATTGGAAAAATAAATAGAGATTATATAGATATATATAGATATAGCTAAATTTATAGAGATATAAAGATTAGATAGAAGGGGGAGAGGAGAAAGAGAGAGAGAGAGAGAGAGAGAGAGAGAGAGAGAGAGAGAGAGAGAGAGAGAGAGAGAGAGAGAGAGAGAGGTAGATAATGTAATTTCTGTCCCAAAGCCCACTGGAATGGGATTTTCTCATGGCGTACATGAATGCCCTGCACTACATGAAGGGCTGGATAGAATTGGTGGGAGGTATGAGCTTAAGTTCTTAGCCATTCTTCTACTGGAGACTCTTCTAGTGAGAGTCCCTTTTGGGAACTCTTTAAGACCAGTCAGTCATCCCTTTGGTGGGGAGATGTTTAGTAATGTATGTGTGTAAATGCCCATTTAGCATCTATGGAGTTTGTGTACATATGCTTGTTTAAATATAGCTTACAGGGAGAGATGGCTAGATCGATTATCTCAGGAATCTCTTCCACCCAACTTTTACCAAGAGAAATTTTTATTCTTGCAGAAGGGGAAGATAAGATGGCATCATAAATAAGAATTTATCAAACACTAGAACGCTATAGTTACTTACCATTGTGTACTGTGTATCTAATCTATTCCACAGATCTACCATTCTATTTCTTAGCCAGTACCAGACTGTTTTGATGATTATTGATTTGTAATATAGTAATATTAATATTCTTTAGGGTTTTTTCAGATGAATTCTGTGGTATCTCAGAGTAAAGACCAAGTTTTTTCTTAATTTGGGAAAGATCAGATATTAATAAAGGAACATAAATGTCCCTGTTCCTCTCCAAGAGCGTGCCCTTTTTCTCAAAGAGCAAAATTTAGAAGGGATGGCTGTATTGGGGTTTTGATAAGGGAAAAAAAGGACCCCACTCCTTATGTGAGGAGAGGAGATCTCAGAAAGTTGCAGAGTCCAGTTAATGGTGTGAGTTCATAGTGAAAAAAAATCAACCAATCATCACCTGAAAGAGATCCCAAAATGAAAACTTTGAAAAATGTGATAGCCAAATTATAGAGCTCCTGCATCAAAAAGAAAACACTTCAAGCAGCAAGAAAGAAATCATTCAAATAGTATAAATTCACAGTTACACAAGATTTAGCAACTATTATGTTGGAGGAGACGGCAGAGTTGAAAAATGATGTTCTGAAAGACAAAAGAGTAGATTACAACCAAGAATGATCTACCCATTAAAACAGCATAATTCTTGAGGCAAAAACATGGATAATTAATGACATAAGATTTTTCAAGCATTTGTGATAAAAAGACCAGGGCTGAATAACTTTCAAATATAAGATTCAAGAGAAATATAATAAGATAAACATGAAAGAGAAATCATAAGATATTAAATAATGTTAAAGTGTGTATATTTCCACATAGAAACATAATACATGTATTTTCTAAGAACTTTATCATTAAGGCAGTTAGAAGGATTCTATGTAGAAAGAGGGTACAAAAGTGAGTCAACTATGTTGGGATGATGTAAAAGTCATAGATAGGTAAAAAGAGAGGGATCTCCTAGAAAAAGGGAGAAAGGAAAGGAAGAATGGGAGAAAAATTATCTCATATAAAAGAAACATGCAAGGAAAAACTTTTTAAGTGAAAGGGAAGATGAAGAGCACAATGTTTGAACTCCACTCACATCTAAATTAGATAAATAACAGAAAATATATGTACATAGTCAATTGTTAATAGAAATCTATCTTACCTAACAAGGAAAAAGAAGGAAAAGGGATGAAGTGAAAAGGGGAATGATAAAAATGAGAGCAGATAAAAGAAAACACTGGTTAAAAGTAAAGTAGATTTAGAGAAGGATAAAAAGCAAGAGAAAATAATAAATGGAAGAGAACAGAATGGAGGAAAATGTGCAGTTATTTATCATATCTATGAATGTGAATGAGATGAACTCATTCCTAAAACAGAAGCAAATAGAAGAATGGAATATATTATCTACAAGAAACACAATTAAAATATAGAGACACATCAAAGGTTCTGATAAAGGCCTCATTTCCAAAATATATAGAGAAGTGACTCAAATTTATAAGAAATCGAGCTGTTCTCCAATTGATAAATGGTCAAAGGATATGAACAGACAATTCTCAGATGAAGAAATTGAAACTATTTCTAGCCATATGAAAAGATGCTCCAAGTCATTATTAATCAGAGAAATGCAAATTAAGACAACTCTGAGATACCACTACACACCTGTCAGATTGGCTAGAATGACAGGGAAAGAGAATGCAGAATGTTGGAGGGGATGTGGGAAAACAGGGGCACTGATACATTGTTGGTGGAGTTGTGAAAGAATCCAACCATTCTGGAGAGCAATTTGGAACTATGCTCAAAGAGTTATGAAACTATGCATGCCCTTTGATCCAGCAGTGTTACTACTGGGCTTATATCCCAGAGATCTTTAAGAAGGGAAAGGGACCTGTATCTACAAGAATGATTATGACAGCCCTCTTTGTAGTGGCCAGAAACTGGAAACTGAGTGGATGCCCATCAATTGGAGAATGGCTGAATAAATTGTGGTATATGAATATTATGGAATATTATTGTTCTCTAAGAAATGACCAACAGGATGAATACAGAGAGGTCTGGAGAGACTTACATGAACTGATGCTGAGTGAAATGAGCAGGACCAGGAGATCATTGTAAACTTCAACAACAATACTATATGATGATCAATTCTGATGGACGAGGCCCTTTCCAATGAGATAAGCCAAATCAGTGTCAATAGGGCAATAATGAATGAACTGAACCAGTTATGCCCCAGTGAAAGAACTCTGGAGATGACTATGAACTACTACATAGAATTCCCAATACCCCTATTTTTGTCCACCTGCATTTTTGATTTCCTTCACAGGCTAATTGTACACTATTTCAAAGTCCGAGTCTTTTTGTACAGCAAAATAATTGTTTGGACATGTATACATATATTGTATTTAATTTATACTTTAACATATGTAACATGTATTGTCAACCTGCCATCTGGAGGGTGGGGGGAAAGAGGGGAAAAATTGGAACAAAAGGCTTGGCAATTGTCAGTACTGTAAAATTACCCATGCATATATCTTGTAAATAAAAAGCTATGATAAAAAAAAAATAGAGAGACACATCCAGAGTTAAAATAAGGGGCAGGAGCAGAACCTATGTTCTGTATGTTCTGTAATGGCAGAGATAGCAATCATGATCTTAGAGAAAGCTAATGTAAAACCAGACCTAACTGAATGGGATAAGCAGGGAAATAACATCTTGCTAAAAGAAGCAAAATGAAGCAATATCAATACTAAATATATACCATGCAAATTCCTGAAGAAATTAAATTAATTATAGGAAAAAATAGATAGTAAAACTTATTAGTAGGGGACCTCAACTTTCCCCTTTCAGAGCCAGATAGATCTAATGACAAAATAAATTTTTAAAAGTCAAAGAAATGAATAGAATCCTTGAAAATTAGATGTGATAGATCTCTGGGAAGAAATTAATAGGAAGAGAAAACAGTATATCTTTTGCTCAGCTATGCATAACACCTTCGCAAAAATTAACCATTAGAGTATAAAAGCCATAAAACTAAAGGCAAAAAATGTACCTATATCAAATTATATGCAATAAAATTATATTTATTAAAGTCTCTTGAAAGCATATGTTAAAAGGTAATTGGAAATTAAATAATGGAATCCTAAAGAATGACTGTGTCAAATAACAAATAATAGTAACAACCAATAACTTTGTTAAAGAGAATGCCAACAATAAGACAACATACCAAAATTTATGGGATGAGACCAAACCAGTACTGAGGAAAAAGTATATATCTCAACATATATACATTAAGAAAAGAAAAGGTCAATGAACTGGGCATGCAGCTAAAAATTTTTTAAATAAATGTAAAATCCCCCAAATAAACATCAAAACCAAAATTCTGAAAATCAAAGGAGAGATTAATAATAAATTTGAAAGTAAAAAATTATTAAATTAATAAATGAAACTAGGAGTTGATTTTATGAAAAAAATAGCAAAAGAGAAAAAAAACTGGTTAATTTAATTTTTAAAAAAAGCAAACCCCAAATTACCAGTATAAAAAATGAGAAGAGTGAATTCATCACCAAAAAAATTTAAATTAAAGTATTTATTAGGAAATATTTTGCACAATTAAGTGCCAGGAAAACTAACAATCTAAATTAAATAAAAGAATATTTCCAAGAAATACAAATTACTTGGGCTAATAAAGTATGGATAATTTAATAATAAAAATAACAAATAATAAATAAATAATAGCTAAATAACCCAAATTTAGAAAAAGAAATTGAAGGGAATTTCAAATTAAGACAACCCTGAGGTCCTACTTCACACATCTCAGAATGACTAAAATGAAAGGAAAAGATATGATAAATGTTGGAGGAGATGTGGAAAAACTGGAACTCTAAAGAATTGTTGGTGGATTTATGAACTGATCCAGCCATTGTGGAGAGCAATTTGGAACTATGCCCAAAAGGCTAAAAAATGTTATACCCTTTGATCTAGCAGTGTCCTTACTGGATCTGTATCTCAAAGAGATGTAAAAAGGGAAAAGGACTTATATATGCAAAAATATTTATGGCAGCTCTTTTTATAGTGGCAAGAAACTGGAAATTGAATGAATGGCCATCAGTTGGGGAATGGCTGAATAAGTTATGGTATATGAGTGTAATGGAATATTATTGTTCCATAAGAAATGATAAGCAGGCTGATTTCAGAAAAGCCTGGAAAGATTTACATGAATTGATGCAGAACTAAGAAAACATTGTACCCAGCAACAAGAAGATTATGGGATAATCAACTGTGATGGACTTAAATCTTTTTAACAATGAGGTGATTCAAAGCAATTGCAATAAACTTAGGATGCAAAATGAGAGAGAGAGAGAGAGAGAGAGAGAGAGAGAGAGAGAGAGAGAGAGAGATTGAGAGAGAGAGAGAGAGAGAGATTGAGAGAGAGAGAGAGAGAGAGAGAGAGAGAGAGAGAGAGAGAGAGAGAGAGAGAGAGGAGGGAGGGAGTAAGGGAGGAACAGAGGGAGGGAGGGACAAAGGGGGGAGAGAGAGAGAGAGAGAGAGAGAGAGAGAGAGAGAGAGAGATTTCTGTGGAGACTGAATGTGGTTTGGTTTGCTTGCTTTTTTCTTTCTCAGGGTTCTTTTGTCCTTTTGGTCTGATTTTTCTTGTATAACATGATGAATATTGAAATATGTTTAAAAGAATTGCACATATTTAACCTACATCAGATTGCTTGCTGAGTAAGCAAGAGGGTAAGGGAAGGAGAAAGAAAAATTTGGAACACAAATATTATAAAAATGATTGTTGAAAACTATCTTTACATATATTTGGAAAAAATAAAATGCTACTGAGAAAAAAAAGAAATTGAACACGCTATCAATGAGCTCCATAGGGGAAAATCCCCAGCACCAGATGTATTTCCAAGAGATTTCTACCAAATATTCAAGGAAAAATTAATCCCAATACCATGTATTTATAAACAAATTATGGAAAACATTCAAAGAATGTTAATTCCAATATTACAAAAAACTAAGCAGCTCAAAAAATTGAAAAAATTTATAACAATGGCATTCAGTTCAAATCATTTTATAATCAATAAAATCTAGATATCTAAAAAAGGGAGAAAAAACAGATAGAGATATAATCAATATTCCTACTTAATACTGATTTAAAATTTTAAATAAAATATTGAAAAGAGGGAACAGCAATTTTAATGAGTGAAAGAATGCTTAACAAAATGAATGAATAAATGTATAGAAAAGCAAAGTATCTGGTATTTTGTTATGGCATTGAAATTAATGTAAGTAGCATTTTCACTTTTGTTATATTTGCTCAATTGACCCATGAATATTAATCATTTTGTAATTATTTTATCTGTGTTCATTTTTGTAAAAATGCTCTGAAGTTAAATTCATATTCATATATTCACATTCTTAAGTTGACAACTCTCAAATAAATATTGTATATATTTGATAGTTATTTTAAAGGGAATGTCTTTTTCTCTTTTTCTGCTTTGATTTTATTGATAAAAAATGCTAATATAGATTTATTTTATGTCTTGCAACTCTGTCAAGATTATTGATGGTTTCAAGTAATTTTAAAATTTAAGCATAAAGTAAATTTAATAAATCCAAACTGGTCCCAGACCATGGTCTTTTTAATGAATTGCTATTCCCTATTTTTTCATATTTTATGTTGATATTAACTGTGGATATAAGTCTAAAGCTTTTCTTTTTCCGTTTTGAGTTTTCTCATTAAGCTATCCAGACTATATTGTCATAAAAAGTAAGATATGATCATCTTAATTTTGTGAATAATTTAATATTGGAATGAATGTTCTTTGAATGTTTGATATAATTGGTACCTTCTCTGATACCTCATGGGGTTTTCACCTTATTAGGATTTTTGGTACTTTTAGACTATGAAGACTACTGAAATTGCTTTATCTTTTGTGCATAATTACCATTTTGAAAATATTCAAAAGATCATAAGTATCTAAACCGCCATATTGTTAAATGATCCTCATCTACCTTGAATTCTCTACAGCATTTGACACTGTTGATCACATTGTTCTCCTGGATGCTTAATTCTTTCTTGGTTTTTCATAGCATTGCTTTCTCCTGATTCTTTTCACAACTATCAACAATTCGTTTTCAGCCTCCTTTCCTGGATCTTTAACCAGGATGCCCATATCTTTGATTTTATTCTCTTTTTCTTCTATGCTACCTCACTTGATGTTCTCATATTCTCCAATGGGTTCAATTATTATCTCTGTATAGATGATTTTCAAATCTACTTATTTAACCCTAACCTCTATCCTTTTCTTCCAATATCTAGTCTTGATGACCTATCAGACATCTCAAACTTAACATATCAAAACAGAATTCATTATCTTTTACCAAATCTATCCTTCATTACTAATTTCCCTAAACTATCTAGTACATTACCATCCCCCCAGTCACCCAGGCTCTCAATTTTTATACTCATCACTTGCACTCACCCCTTATACTCTAACCATTGTTAAATATTCTCTTTTCTACCTTCACATAGCTCCCTCTCAGAGGGATTTATAACCAAAGAAGAATGAGAGAATTATGAAATACAAAATAGACAACTTTGATTACATTAAATTAAAAAGTTTTTGCACAAACAAATCCAATGCAAACAAAATTAAAAGGTAAGTATAAAGCTGGGGAAAAAGTTTTAGAACCAGTGCTTTTGATAAAGAACTCATTTCTAATATATATAAAGAACTCTATCAAATTTATAATACAAGTCATTTTCCAATTGAGAAATGGTCAAAGGATATGACAATTTGCAGATGATGAAATTAAAGTCATCTATAGTCATATGAGAAAATTCTCTAAATCACTACTGATTAGAGAAATGCAAATAAAAACAACTCTGATTTACCACCTCATACCTCTCCCATTGGCTAAGATGACAGGAATAATGACATATGTTTGAAGGGATGTGGGAAAACTAGGATCCAAATGCATTAAATAGCTGATAGAGTTGTGAAATGATCCAACCATTATGAAGAGCAATTTGGAACTATGCCCAAAGGGCTATAAAACTGTGCATACCTTTTGACCTAGCAGTGCCATTACCAGGTCTATATCCCAAGGAAATCATAAAGGAAGAAAAAGCTCCCACATGTGCAAAAATGTTTGCAGCAGCTCTTTTTCTGGTAGGAAAAAATTGGAAAATTAATAGATGACCATCAATTGAGGAAAGGCTGAACAAATTGTGGCATATGAAGATAATGGAATATTATTGTTCTGTAAAAAATGATGAACAAACTGATTTTTTAGAAAGGCTTGGAAAGATTAATATGAACTGATGCTGAGTAAAACAAGCAGAATTAGGAATACTGTAACATGCCCTCCTGGCAGTTACAATTACTAGTCTGTCCTGGACCCAACAGAGTACCTTTGACCACTGACCTTTGCAGTGTCAACTCTACCCGGCTCACCTCCTCTGAGGCCTTCAAAGGTCTCTGGCCACGATTTCTTGAATCTATAGTTTAATAACCAGTAGTGCACTCAAGAACAGCCATGTGTAATCTTAAAAGCCTTTATATACCTACTCACATAATGCCCTGACTTGTTAGCTCCCTAGTGAATACCTAGTCTGAAGACCCACGTGTTCTCTACCAAACTCCTTACCTCTCTTGGCTATCCATCAGCTTGGCTCAACCCCAGGCTAGGGAGCCAGGTTAAAGAGAGTGACTTGTTGTCTGTAGTGGGCGTATAAAGGGCCTGTGAGGTCACACACACACATAGCCAACCAGGGAGAGAGCCGTCATCCATTACAAAGCTATCTCAATATGGCCAGGATCCCACCCACAGGGCACGCCTATATCCACAGAGATTACTTCTGGGCCACTCAATCTCCTGTTGTGCTGTGGCCACCCATTTAAAGGACCCTTACAATTCCCTTCTCTTGTTTTGCGGGAACCGCATCCTTACAGAATACATTGTACACAGTAACAGCAAGATTGTGAGACAATCAACCATGAAATACTTGGTTTTTCTTAGAGGTACAGGAATTCAAAGCAATCCCAATAGACTTTGGACAGAAAATGCTATCGGCATCCAGAAAAAGAAGGATGGAAATTGAATGTAAATCGACACATTCTATGTTCACTTCTTTTTCCTGATTTTTTTTTTCCTCACTCATAGTTTTCCCCTTTTGTTCATATTTTTCTCTCCCAATATAATTCATAAAGACATAGGTATTTAAAAAGTTTATATACATGTACAACCAGAAAAAAATAAAACAATTAATAAAGAATTTTAAAAAAAAGAAATAAACATTTCCCTCTCTTTCCTTACCCAGTCTATACATGATTCAGATGTTTATCATGTCATGTCTAGACTGCTACCTATCAATTGGTCTTCCTGCATCAAGTCTCTCCTCACTCCAAACCACCCTGGCTTTTCATTCATTTCAAACTTTTTAATCAACCTAGTTTTTTTTTTTCATTATACTTTTGGTTCTGGAATTCTATATTAATATTATTAATGATAAGCAGCATTTTTATAGCCTCTATTACAGCTAGGCACTCTATAAACAGTACTTTACTTGGTTGTCACAATAATTCTGAGAGTAGTTAGGTACAATTATTATCCCCATTTTGCAGTTGAGAAAAATTGAAGGAAACTAAGATTAAATACCTTGCTCAAGGTCACACTACTAATACAGCGGCCAAATGTGAACAGAAGTTTTTCTAACTTCAGGTTCAAAGCTTTTGTTTCCTGTCCCACCTACCTGCCTGAATTCCTTTTGAGTCCAATATGGCTTTTCTACCAATAATGTCGTCTATTTTTCCTTTATAAATAAGATATGTTGAAGGAAAAATTCAGCACTCTAGATTTTAGGCACAAGCCTACTATTAGGTTGAAATGAATCCATGTGGAGACAATCCTTGACATAATAGAAAATCTGTTGAAAAGAGTATCCAGAGTATATGCAAATAGGTAGTCTGAGAGAGACTATGAAAAGAAATCAGCAATAGCATTTTTTTACATAGGTAGCACAGTAGTAACTATTATAGTTAACTAAAAATAACTCATGCATAATACAACTATTTCCTTGGACTTATCTTTCAGAATTGTCATCCAGATGTTTCTTTATTGTTAAGTTTATCAGAGCTTGGGTGCAATGATAATATTGGATGATGATTATGTTTAGATTTGTTTCAAGGATGTACACCTGTACTTGGCATTAATTAATTAATTGGTTTATTAATTGGTTGATTTTAGGTGACTATGCCCTAAGACCATACTGTTTTATAATTTAGCACTCACTTATTCCTTATTTTATCAGAGATAAGCATATTAATTAAGCAAATCTAATTCTAGGCATTTCTGCTGAGATAGAAAATTCCAAAAGGAACAGATTAAATATATCTACATAAACTATTTCTGAATTGTAATTTATAGGCTTTAATAATAAAGAGTTCAGATGAAAGTTCAATTAAATTTTTATTTCATGAAAATGAATAATAATTTTTGGTGCATCCTGAAGAGTCCATTTTTCCAAAACTTTTTAAATGATACCCTACAAGGATTTTCTCTTCTACTGGTTAACAAGGAATTTGGTCTAACCTCATATGCATATGGAATGGAAATGCATCTGGAGTGTAGATCAGGGTGCAGTGACTCTTGTAGTCTGGAGACTTCCAAGTTTAGAGTAGTTGGATGGCTTTAAGTGACCAAGAAATTATATCAAACATCCAGAAATTACCCAGAAGCGATGTCAAAGGAGACAAAGCTTGAGATTTAGCCAAATATTGGGGACAACTTTATTTAAATGAAAAGTCACTACTAGTTCACTGTTCTTGCCACAAGAAAAAAAAAAACTGAACCACTGTCATTCACTTAATTAATTATGGCTTGCCATATGCATATGCTGGACAGTTAGATGGTACCATGGAAAAGTGCTGGATCTGGAGTCAAGAAGACTCATCTTCTTGAGTTCAAATATAGCCTCAAACACTTACTATGTGGCTCTGGATAAGTGACTTTGCCTCAGTTTCCTCCTCTGGAAAACAAACTGAAGGACACAGCAAATCATTCTGGTATCTTTGCCTAAAAAACTTTAACTGGGATCAGGAAGAGTTGGACCTGACTAAAAACAATGAACTGAACAATAACATATATACATGAATGTGTACATATATATATATATATATATATATATATATATATATATATATATACATATATATGTATTAAAAAATACACACACACACACACACAAAATTGCCCTTAACTTTTCTATTTACTAGAGCCAAAAGTATATCTACAGATATCATTGCCTTTTATTTGGACTATACTTTTCCAATTCTTTGAATTTTTTTTCATTCTTTTTCCAATGTCAGATTAATTGTCACAAATTATAAAATTGCATTTTTATTAACTGTATTTCATTTTCATAACTTTATATGTCTCTGCTTCAAAATCATGTTTCAGATGTGTGGGAATGAGTTTCCTTTTTTCCATTTTTTTCTACATTGTCTTTTTTGCTAATTAGTACTGTGTTCTTATGAATCTGCAATCCACTATAAAACCTCGCTAAAGGCAATCACTGGTGAAACTTCTAAGATTACAGGTATCATTCCATTTTTTTCACATAAAACATTTTCCAGCTTGAACTTTGACTTGAGAATTTTCAACTTTATAGTCTGTCCTAATTTCCTTTCCCCTTTTAGGGACTTTGTTTCTAAATTTACTAGACAATTACATTTTAACAGTCATTTAGAGAGATCCAAAAACTACTTACCAAAAAAAACCCTTTTTTTCCTCAAAAGTATTTTATTTACACTTTTTCTGTGAAATATACTTCCCCTCAAGACTATTTTCTAAGAGTTCAAGAAAAGGTTCCCTTTCTAGTTTAGATATGTGAGAAAAAAAGTTAAAAGGACAATAACTGCAGGGTGGGGTCTAGAACACCAGATAAACTGAACTTCAGGAAGCTGCAAAAACTGCTTTAGAGGTTTATCTCTGTTTTTCTGAGAGAGAAAAAAAAATTTCATTTCAATTCAACCAGGAACTGAATACCCTTTTCACTGAACACATTTTATCACATACAAAAGTGAATGATAAAAACAAACATTTCATTGCAAGCAACCATTTATTCATTCGACCAAAAATCTACTTGGTGCCCTCTATTTCAGATCAAAGGATCCTTCTTTTGAAAGAAAGCTTTAATACATGAATTCAATTTGTTTTAGAATTTATAGATTTCATTTCTATTGTGGTTATACATAAAAGTGCTGACTTCATTTTTAAAGGGGAAAAACTCCTTACATGCTTTGTTCCCTATTTTGTGGTGTGTCTCAAAGTCTACTAACTAGAAAGAACTTCATTGGGAACTGACTCATTTTTAAAACCTGACTTTAAACCTCACTGACAAGCAATGATCTGACCTAAGTCTCAATCTGAGTAAATTTCATAGTTTTTATTTTTTTAATTGTGGTCTTGCATAAGTTTCTATTAACTCTGCTATGTCTACCACAATAGCTTCTCTGTTTTTCTTATAATCACAACCAGCTTTTCCATCTGTATGCATAGGTCAAGAACCACATAGACCAAGTTAGGGAAAAATACTAAATATCACTTTATGTCAGAAGGAATCACAAAGTTTGTAGAATTCCCAGAGAAGCTGGGAATAGTTTATATTCTTCCTCACTAATCAGGTCCAATAGTCCATTTAATGCTAAGGAAAAGAGGTCAGGAAAAGCATTCTTATCATCAGGAAATGAAGTTGGACAAACTAAAAATTAACTTAGTTTTACACTTATGTGACATTTAACAGGTCTTAAAATGTGGCAGGTAGTGAGTGGGAGGGTTATATGTCCATTTCTCACCCAGTTGCTCTCCTGGACTTCATCCTGGTCTACAGAAAATCGTCATCCTTTAAGATCACATATAACTCTGAAACTCATCCTTCCTCAGTATCCCTTGCCCTTGAGGATTTGGTAGAAGAGAGGATAAGACAGACATCCAAATCCTCTACTTAAGGAAGGTAGCAGAAAAATCATCCTATTCCATATTTGGCTGAGCCACTCACTTCACCCTTTTCAATTTCTTTTCATGTTTTGTCTTCCCCATTACATTGTGATGCCCTTGAAGAAAAAGACTTTTTTGTGCATATGTGTTTAAGTTTATTTTGAATAAATGCTCAGCCAAAATACTATATCGATTTTTTTCTTTTAAAAATTGGTTTCTGTGAAATGATTTTGAAGGTAATCTCCTAATTTTTAATACAATATTTATATATACAAAACCCCACTTCAAACATCTTGCTGTACAAGAGAAAAATAAGCATCCATTTGTACAATTTTAGCAAACAACTAGAAGAGAAGTTGGGAAAGAGCTGATCTTTTTTACTAGACTTACTTCAATTCTTGAGTAAATAGGTGAACTGGTATATCACCCAGAGTCTTTTGCTCCAAGATGCTTGTAGAATTCATAGTTTTCTACCATAATTCACAGCTTGGTCCTACCTTTTCTTTCTCCTTTTACTGGTTAGTATAAGGATACCAATTTTTAGCTTAACTGTATATGGCCCTTCTTGGCTTGACTGTATATGACCCTGTTTCTTCCTCTACTTCCAGTCACTGACATTTCTACCTGGTTCAAAGACTTTCTCTATCTTCTTATTCCCTATACAAATTCTTTTTAAAAGCTTTTTTATTTTCAAAACACATGCACAGAGAGTTTTTAATATTTACCCTTACAAAAAGGAAAAAAGTGATAAAGAAAACAAAATGGAAGCAAACAACAAAAAAGTGAAAATACTATTTTGTGATCCATACTCAGTCCCCATAGTCCTCTCTCCAGGTGCAGATGGTTCTCTCTATCACAAACCACTGGAATTAGCCTAAATCACCTTATTATTGAAAAGAGTCACATCCATCAAGATTGATCACCGCATAATCTTCTTGTTGCTGTTATACAAATTCTTTAAGATAATAAATAAGTCACTTTTCCAATGACTATGATTCAAAGAAATATACTGAATCTGTTTTCACTTGAATCTGACTTACTGACTGAACTCAAATAGAAGCTAAATGCCAAGATAACTCCTTTAATAGGAGTCATACCACGTAACTCCCATTTACCCATTTCAATAAAACCCTTAAATTCACACCAGAGTGGTTAATTATAAAGAAATCCGATGAGAAACTATTTTAAGTGATTTCTAACAACCCAGAATTGCAAAACTAGTCATGCAGAAATCCATAAGCAAAAGGAAAGGGAACCTTTCCAACAAACCCAACTCTACTGTCACCTGAGAAAATATACTTGCAGCTTTTAAAACTTTGTATTCAGACGCAGTTTTCTCCCCAGAAGCTCCAGTTGATAACCTGGAAAGTCTATCAGAGTACTGACCATGATGGTGCTGAATGTGGCAATACTCAAATTGATTCAAACTAATTGTTTAAACACTCAGACCAATAGTCATCTCAGATCTAAGGATTTCTAAGTCTCTAATGTTCTGCCCTGAGCCAGCAGAAAAAGAGAGAACATAAAAGAGGAGAGTCTAAACCTTGGAAAGTGGAGCTCAGCAAAAAAAAAAAACCATAGGAATCCAGTCAAGGTCAAGTAGGGAAGACCCCCTCCATTTCCCCTATTTTCCTTAAGCTCCAAGTACATACAAAACAAAACAAAAAACAAAAAACAAAAAACAGCTCAGGAACTAAAGCTGGAGAGATGAAATCACTGACCAGTATCAAAAACTTTTGCAAATCTAATGTCAGCAGAGACTCAAAGGAAATAATGAATTTTATCAAGGACCATACAAAGTCTAGAATAAATGAGATTTAAAATTAAATTAAAGCTCTTGAGAAAAGAACTGGAAACAGAATAAGTAGCTTAGAGGAGAAAGAAATAAACTATATCCAAAAAATGGATTTTCTGAAAACTAAAATAGGCCTAACAGAAATGAGGGACCTAATGAGAGAGTAAGAAATAGTAGCACAAAAATTAAGATTTTTAAAGAGCAGAAAATATAAAAAGTGTGATAGACATGTAGAGAAATAACTTAAAAATCATTGTAATCTCTTAAAATCATATTGAAAATACCAGTACTAGATCTGCTTTCAACAAAGTTCAGGGAAAAAGGTAAAGAATATATATGTTCTAAAATATTTATAACAGTTTTCTTTGTGATGGTAAAAAACTGGGAGTTGTAGGGATGCTTGTCAATCAGGGAATGGCTTAACAAGTTGTGGTATATGATTGTGATAAAATACTAATATTCTATAAGAAATGATGAGCTCAATGATTTTAGAAAACCACAGACAGATGTGCATGAAATAGCAAAGAGCAAAAAGAGCAGAACCAAGAGAGTGTTACAAAAATTAATAACATTATAGCAACAATATTATTTTTTGTTTTTTTTTATGAGGCAATTGGGGTTAAGTGACTTGCTCAGGTTTACACAACTAGGAAATATTAAGTGTCTGAGGCTAGATTTAAATTCAGGTCCTCCTGACTTCAGGGCTGGTGCTCCATGCATTGCATCACCTAGCTGCTCCAACAATATTGTTTTAACAACAACTTTGAGCAATTAAGCCATTTTATTTATTATAATCACCCACATTAACTACAAAGGATATATGAAGGAAGACACTATCTTCATCCAGAAAAAGCTGATTAGTAGAAATATCATTTATATGTGTGTGTGTGTGTGTGTGTGTGTGTGTATGTGAGGGATGGGGGGGTGTATATGTGTATTTGTGTTTATGTGTGTATGTAATAGTAACCATCTCTATAAATGGGAGGAGAGGAAAGAAAAAATGAGAAAAAGGAGGGAAAAACTACATTGTTACATTATTATGTTATGTAACATAATAATAACATTATTATGTCTAAAAGTAATAGAAATTTCTATATAATAGGTTTTCAGTTTCATTGAAATCATTGTTTTTCTATTCAACTATGTTATGGAAATATTTTATTTTGTAAATTTGGAATAAGATACATTTTAAAAAAATTTTTAAAGTCTAAGTGTTATAATTGAAGAAATCACACATGAAAATTGCAAAGATCAAGCTGAACTAGAAAGTAATGTAAAAAAAAGTATATACCAATAGATAGTATACACCTCCTCAAAGGAACAACAAAAGTAAAAATTCTAGAAATATCATACCAAAATACAGAGCTCCCATTTCAAAGAAAAAATATTGCAAATATTCACAAAGAAGTACTTCAGGTACCAAAGAAATAAAGTCTAGATGACATAAAACATGGAAGCTGCTTTTTATAAATCAGAATACTTTTAGAATATATGTCAAAAGGCCAAATATAAATGCCTAAAATAAGAATAATGTATTCTTTAAAAGTGAATATAATGTATTTTGAAAAGTGGGTGGGGAGAAAATGGACTAATAGGGGAAAGAAGACTTTAAAGCAAATCAAAGATGAAGTGGAATTGTAAATAAAAGCACAAGAATCCAGGGAAATCTAGATGAGTTTATTTGAACAAATAAAAGGAACTGCATGATGATATAGGGCTAACATTCTAATAAAAGGAGGAGAAAAAGTGTCCCTTTAGAATCTTAATGTTGGACTTCTGGTACCATGATTGTGGCATGAGAACAGAACTCCCTGGAGCTCTCTCAAATTCTCTACTACACATCCTTGAAAAATGCCTCTGAGCCATTTTAGAAGCAGGAAACAACGTAACAGCACAGTAGAAAAGGTCTATCTACTTGGGAGGCAATTTACTAGGCACACTGTCCTGCCCTCTGTGCCAGCTAGCAGTACCAGGGCTAAGCTAGCAGTCTCAGACCACCAGTACAAAAGACTCTCTTCCTCATGCCCCCCTCAGGCTAGCCAACAGGGAGAGCTTCCCTCCACACCTTCACTGCAAACCAGTAGCTAAAGCCTTAAGGCTCAGTGAAAGCCAGCAGCAAGGCTCCAATCCCCAGCAGAAGCCCCTTGGGACAATGAATGGGTAGGGCCTAACTCTCACAAAAAAGTACAAAGTCACAAAATAGAAAAATAAGCAAAAAACAACAACAACAAAAACTTGACTATAGAAAGTCATTATGGTGACAGGGAGGATTAAGGCATAAACTTTGAGGAGTACAACAGTGTCAAAATATCTACATGTGAAACCTCAAAGAAAAATAAAAATTCATCTCAGGCTCAAAAAGAAGGCCTAGAATTTTTTTAAAAAGGATTTTTCCCCCCTGAGGCAACTGGGGTAAAATGACTTGCAGCCAAGAAGTATGAAGTGTCTGAGTTCAAATTTGAACTCAGGTCCTCCTGACTTCAGGGTTGGTGCTCTATCCACTGCACCATCTATGTGACCCCCAAAAAAGGATTTTTAAAAGCAAATAATAATAAGAAAAGTTAGAAAAAATAACAGAAGAGAATCATGAAAAAAGAGCCAATAGTTTGGTAAAAGAAACATCAAAAATGGGAAAAGATGTACAATTCACCAAAGAAAATGCGCAGACTCAGTACAGTCATTGCTGTTCTGTTAGTGGCTCTCTGCTGCCCTACCCCCAGTCTGTAGAGGAAGCCCATTAATACCATCCAGCCCTATCCCCCGCAAAACAGACCAATTGTTTCTCTTGTCAGTTTGTTTTCTTTGATTCCTACTCTGACAAAATGAACAAAAAATTCAAAAGGGCTCTAACCATTGACAGCTTCTGTGTGGAGAGGGAGCAGACTTCAAATGCTGAAGAGACTAGGAACAGAATGTCCCCAGATGTATCCCCTGGGAGGGATATAAGCTGCTCCTCAATACAAAAGAACCTCATAGAGGAAATCAAAAAGGCTCTCACAAGAGAGCTGGAAGAGAAATGGGAAAAGGAAAGGGAAGCTTGGCAAGAGAGCCTGGAGAAGTCATCCCATGCATTCAAAGACAGAGTGGATAAAGAAATCAAATCATTGAGAAACAAGATTAGTGAGCTGGAAAAGGTAAACAACTCCAAGGAAAACAGGATTAGAGAGCTGGAAAAAGAAATCAGCTCTCTAAAAAATACAATGGAAAAAAATTCCATAGAAGATAAAAACTCAATTGGACAATTACAAAGAGATATAAAAAAAGTGAGTGAAGAAAATACATCATTGAAAATTAGACTGGAACAAGTAGAAATGAATGACTCAAGGAGAAACCAAGAGGGAGTCAAGCAAAACCAGAGAAATGAGACAATTGAAAAGACTGTCAAGTACCTTACCAGAAAGACAACAGACCTGGAAAACAGATCCAGGAGAGACAATTTGAGAATAATCGGACTCCCTGAAAAATGGGAGGAAAAAAAGAGCTTGGACACCATTTTCGAGGAAATTATCAAAGAGAACTGCCCAGACGTTTTGGAAACAGAGGGTAAAATAGACATTGAGAAAATTCATCGATCACCTACTGAAAGGGACCCTAAAATCAAAACGCCAAGAAATATAGTGGCCAAGTTCAAGAACCATCAGACAAAGGAAAAGATATTGGAAGCTGCTAGAAAAAAAACAATTCAGATATGGAGGATCCACAATAAGGATAACACAGGATCTAGCAGCGTCCACATTAAAAGAACGCAGGGCCTGGAACATGATATTCCGAAAGGCTAAGGAACTTGGTATGCAGCCAAGAGTGACTTACCCAGCAAGAATGAGCATCATTTTCCAGGGAAGAAGATGGACATTTAACGAAATAAATGAATTCCATCTATTTTTGATGAAAAAACCAGACCTACATAAAAGGTTTGATCTTCAAATACAGAACTCAAGAGACTTCTAAAAAAGGTAAAAAGAAATCTTGAGAACTATACTTCTGTCAAAAAAATATGTAAAGAACATATGTACAATTTGTCTTAGAAACTAGAGGTGGAAAGGAGATTATATCATAAAAAAGTATAAAGTGGTGGTACTACATCTCATGAAGAGGCAAAGGTAACCTATTATATCTGAGAGAAAGAAAGGAGGGAGATAAACATAGCGTGTATCAATAGACATATTCGATTTATGGTGAAACTTCTTCCACTTCATTGAAAAGTGAAAGGGAAGGAGTAAGCTAAGGGGAAGGGAATACAGTAATTTCGAGGAAAAGGGATAAAATAAGGGGAGGATCTTTAAGGTGGGGGAGGGATCCTAAAAAGGGAGGGCTGTGAAAAGCAAGTGGTGTTTACCAGTTTAATACTGGATAGGAGGGTAAAAGGGAAGGAAAGGGGAAAAGCATAAGCAGGGGTTAATAGAATGGCAAGCAATATAGAATTAGTCCTTCTAACCATAAATGTGAATGGGGCAAACTGCCTCATAAAGAGGAAGCAGTTAGCAGACTGGATTAAAAGTCAGAATCCTACTATATGTTGTTTACAGGAAACACACCTGAAACAGGATGAGACATTCAAACTAAAAGTAAAAGGGTGGAGCAGAATCTATTATGCTTCAGGCAAAACCAAAAAAGCAGGAGTAGCCATCCTCATCTCAGATCAAGCAAAAACAAAAATTGATCAAATTAAAAGAGATAAGGAAGGGCATTATATCCTGCTAAAGGGAAGCATCAATAGTGAAGCCGTATCAATATTAAACATGTATGCACCAAGTGGTGCAGCATCTAAATTCTTAAAAGAGAAATTAAGAGAGCTGCAAGAGGAAATAGATAGCAAAACTATAATAGCGGGAGATCTCAACCTTGCACTATCAGAATTAGATAAATCAAACCACAAAATAAATAAGAAAGAAGTCAAAGAGGTAAATAGAATACTAGAAAAGTTTGATATGATAGATCTTTGGCGAAAGCTAAATGGAGACAGAAAGGAATATACTTTCTTCTCAGCAGTTCATGGAACCTATACAAAAATTGATCATATACTAGGGCATAAAAACCTCAAAATCAAATGCAGTAAGGCAGAAATAGTAAATGCATCCTTTTCAGACCATAATGCAATCAAAATAACATTTAATAAAAAGCCAGGGGAAAATAGACCAAAAAATAATTGGAAACTAAATAATCTTATACTAAAGAATGATTGGGTAAAACAGCAAATCATAGACATAATTAATAACTTCACCCAAGAAAATGACAATAATGAGACATCATACCAAAATGTGTGGGATACAGCCAAAGCAGTAATTAGGGGAAGTTTTATATCTCTACAGGCCTACTTGCATAAAATAGAGAAAGAGAGGGCCAACGAATTGGGTTTACAACTAAAATTGCTAGAAAAGGAACAAATTAAAAACCCCCAGACAAACACAAAACTTGAAATTCAAAAAATAAAAGGTGAGATTAATAAAATTGAAAGTAAAAAAACTATTGAATTAATTAATAAAACTAAGAGTTGGTTTTATGAAAAAACCAACAAAATAGACAAACCCTTAGTAAACCTGATTAAAAAAAGGAAAGAGAAAAAGCAAATTGATAGTCTTGAAAATGAAAAGGGTGAACTCACCACTAATGAAGAGGAAATTAGAACAATAGTTAGGAGCTACTTTGCTCAACTTTATGCCGATAAATTGGATAACTTAAATGAAATGGAAGAATACCTTCAAAAATATAGCTTGCCCAGATTAACAGAGGAAGAAGTAAGTAGTCTAAATAGTCCCATCTCAGAAAAAGAAATAGACCAAGCTATTAACCAACTTCCTAAGAAAAAGTCCCCAGGACCAGATGGATTTACAGGTGAATTCTACCAAACATTTAAAGAACAACTAACTCCAATGCTATGTAAACTATTTGAAAAAATAGGGATTGAAGGAGTCCTACCAAATTCCTTCTATGACACAGACATGGTACTGATACTTAAACCAGGTAGATCGAAAACCGAGAAAGAAAACTATAGACCAATTTCCTTAATGAATATTGATGCTAAAATCTTAAATAAGATATTAGCAAATAGACTTCAGAAAATCATCCCCAGAATAATACACTATGACCAAGTGGGATTTATACCAGGAATGCAGGGCTGGTTTAATATTAGGAAAACTATTAGTATAATTGACCATATTAATAATCAAATTAATAAAAACCATATGATCATCTCAATAGATGCAGAAAAGGCATTTGATAAAATCCAACATCCATTCCTACTAAAAACGCTTGAGAGTATAGGAATAAATGGACTATTCCTTAAAATAATAAGGAGCATATATTTAAAACCTTCAGTAAACATCATATGTAATGGTGATAAACTAGAACCTTTCCCTGTTAGATCAGGAGTGAAACAAGGTTGCCCACTATCACCATTACTATTCAATATAGTACTAGAAACTCTAGCCTTGGCAATAAGAGCCGAGAAAGAGATCCAAGGAATTAGAGTAGGAAATGAAGAAATCAAATTGTCACTTTTCGCAGATGACATGATGGTATACTTAGAGAACCCCAAAGACTCTGCTAAAAAGCTATTAGAAATAATTCAGAATTTTAGCAAAGTCGCAGGATACAAAATAAATCCACATAAATCCTCAGGATTTTTATACATTACCAACACAATCCAACAGCAAGAGATACAAAGAGAAATTCCATTCAAAACAACAGTCGATAGTATCAAATATTTGGGAATATATCTACCAAAGGAGAGTCAGGAATTATATGAGCAAAATTACAAAACACTTGCCACAAAAATAAAGTCAGATTTAAATAATTGGAAAGACATTCAATGTTCTTGGATAGGCCGAGCGAATATAATAAAGATGACAATACTCCCCAAACTAATCTATTTATTTAGTGCTATACCAATCAGACTCCCAAGAAACTATTTTAATGACCTAGAAAAAATAACAACAAAATTCATATGGAAGAATAAAAGGTCGAGAATTGCAAGGGAACTAATGAAAAAAAAGTCAGAGGAAGGTGGTCTAAGTGTACCTGATTTAAAGCTATATTATAAAGCAACAGTCACCAAAACCATTTGGTATTGGCTAAGAAATAGACTAGTTGATCAGTGGCATAGGTTAGGTTCACAGGACAAGATAGGGAATAAAAATAGCAATCTAATCTTTGACAAACCCAAAGATCCCAAATTTTGGGATAAGAATTCATTATTTGACAAAAACTGCTGGGAAAACTGGAAATTAGTATGGCAGAAACTAGGCATGGACCCACATTTAACACCACATACTAAGATTAGATCAAAATGGGTCCAAGATTTAGGCATAAAGAACGAAATCATAAATAAATTGGAGGAACATGGGATGGTTTACCTCTCAGACTTGTGGAGGAGGAAGGAGTTTGTGTCCAAGGGAGAACTAGAGACCATTATTGATCACAAAATAGAACATTTTGATTACACCAAATTAAAAAGTTTCTGCACAAACAAAACTAATGCAAACAAGATTAGAAGGGAAGTAACAAATTGGGAAAAAATTTTTACAGTTAAAGGTTCTGATAAAGGCCTCATCTCCAAAATATACAGAGAATTGACTTTAATCTATAAGAAATCAAGCCATTCTCCAATTGATAAATGGTCAAAGGATATGAACAGACAATTTTCAGATGATGAAATTAAAACTATTTCCACTCATATGAAAGAGTGTTCCAAATCACTATTGATCAGAGAAATGCAAATTAAGACAACTCTGAGGTATCATTACACACCTGTCAGATTGGCTAAGATGACAGGAACAAATAACGATGAATGTTGGAGGGGCTGTAGGAAAACTGGGACACTGATGCATTGTTGGTGGAGTTGTGAAAGAATCCAACCATTCTGGAGAGCAATCTGGAATTATGCCCAAAAAGTTATCAAAATGTGCATACCCTTTGACCCAGCCATACTACTACTGGGCTTATACCCCAAGGAACTACTAGAGAAGGGAAAGGGTCCTGTATGTGCCAAAATGTTTGTGGCAGCCCTTTTCATAGTGGCTAGAAGCTGGAAGATGAATGGATGTCCATCAATTGGAGAATGGTTGGGTAAACTATGGTATATGAATGTTATGGAATATTATTGTTCTATAAGAAATGACCAACAGGAGAAATATAGAGAGGCTTGGAGAGACTTACATCAACTGATGCTGAGTGAAACGAGCAGAACCAGAAGATCATTATACACTTCAACAATGATACTGTACGAGGATGTATGCTGATGGAAGTGGATTTCTTCAACATAGAGAAGAGCTAATCCAATTCCAATTGATAAATGATGGAAAGAACCAGCTACATCCAGAAAAGGAACAATGGGAAATGAATGTAAACTGTTATTTTTACCTTCTGAATCCAATTCTTCCTGTGCAACAAAAAATTCGGTTCTACACACATATATTGTATCTAAATTATACTGTAATATATTTAACATATATAAGACTGCTTGCCATCTGGGGGAGGGGTTTGGGGGAAGAAGGGAAAAAATCTGAATAGAAGTAAGTGCAAGGGATAATGTTGTAAAAAATTACCCATGCATATGTACTGTCAAAAAATGTTATAATTATAAAATAAAATAAAAATAAATTAAAAAAAAAAAAAAAAAAAAAAAAAAAAAAAAAAGAAAATAACTCCTTAAAAACAGAATTGGCTAGATGGAGAAACAAAAGTTCATTGTAGAAATTAATTTCTTAAAAATTAGAATTGGACAATTAAAAGATAAAGACTCCATGAAACATCAAGAAATGATATTAAAAAACAAAAAAGAAAAACAAAAAAAAAAAAGAAATTGTTATACTTCTTATTGGAAAAACAACTGATCTAGAAAATAGATCTAACAATTCTCAGATGATGAAATTGAAACTATTTCCACTCATATGAAAGAGTGTTCCAAATCACTACTGATCAGAGAAATGCAAATTAAGATAACTCTGAGATACCACTACACACCTGTCAGATTGGCTAAGATGACAGGAACAAATAATGATGAATGTTGGAGGGGATGTGGGAAAACTGGGACACTGATACATTGTTGGTGGAGTTGTGAAAGAATCCAGCCATTCTGGAGAGCAATTTGGAACTATGCCCAAAAAGTTATCAAACTGTGCATACCCTTTGACCCAGCATTGCTGTTATTAGGATTATATCCCAAAGAAATACTAAAGAGCGGAAAGGGACCTGTATGTGCCAAAATGTTTGTGGCAGCTCTTTTTGTTGTAGCTAGAAACTGGAAGTTGAATGGATGTCCATCAATTGGAGAATGGTTGGGTAAATTGTGGTATATGAAGGTTATGGAATATTATTGCTCTGTAAGAAATGACCAGCAGGAGGAATACAGAGAGGCTTGGAGAGACTTACATCAACTGATGCTGAGTGAAATGAGCAGAACCAGAAGATCACTATACACTTCAACAACAATACTGTATGAGGATGTATTCTGATGGAAGTGGAAATCTTCAACATAAAGAAGATCCAACTCACTTCCAGTTGATCAATGATTGACAGAAATAACTACACCCAGAGAAGGAACACTGGGAAGTGAATGTAAATTGTAAGCACTACTGTCTATCTACCCAGGTTACTTATACCTTCGGAAACTAATAATTAATGTGCAACAAGAAAATGGTACTTACACACATATATTGTATCTAGGTTATATTGTAATACATGTAAAATGTATGGGATTACCTGCCATCGGGGGGAGGGAGTGGAGGGAGAGAAGGGATAATTTGGAAAAATGAATAAAAAAATTAATTAATTAATTAATTAAATTTAAAAAAAAAGAAAATAGATCTAAGAGAGATTATTTATTTATTTTTAAATTAATTTTTATAATTATAACATTTTTTGACAGTACATATGCATAGGTAATTTTTTTTTTTTTTACATTATCCCTTGTACTCCCTTCTGTTCCGAATTTTTCCCCTCCTTTCCTCCACCCCCTCCCTTAGATGTCAGGCATTCCCATACATATTAAATATCTTATAGCATATTCTAGGTACAATATATATGTGCAGAACCGAATTTTGTTGTTGTTGCAAAGGAAGAATTGTATTCGGAAAGTAAAAATAAACTGGGAAGAAAAACAAAAAAACAAACAAAAAAATGCTCACAGTTTACACTCATTTCCCAGTGTTCCTTTTCTGGGTGTAGCTGATTCTGTCCATCATTGATCAATTGGAATTGGATTAGCTCTTCTCTATGTTGAAGATATCCACTTCCATCAGAATACATCCTCATACAGTATCATTGTTGAAGTGTATAATGATCTCCTAGTTCTGCTCATTTCACTCAGCATCAGTTCATGTCTCTCCAAGCCTCTATGTATTCCTCCTGTTGGTCATTTCTTACAGAACAATAATATTCCATAACATTCATATACCATATTTTACCCAACCATTCTCCAATTGATGGACATCCATTCATTTTCCAGTTTCTAGCCACTACAAAAAGGGCTGCCACAAACATTTTGGCACATATAGGTCCCTTTCCCTTCTTTAGTATTTCATTGGGATATAAGCCCAGTAGTAGCACTGCTGGGTCAAAGGGTATGCACATTTTGATAACTTTTTGGGCATAATTCCAGATTGCTCTCCAGAATGGTTGGATTCTTTCACAATTCCACCAACAATGCATCAGTGCCCCAGTTTTCCCACAGCTCTTCCAACATTCATCGTTATTTGTTCCTGTCATCTTAGCCAATCTGACAGGTGTGTAGTGGTATCTCAGAGTTGTCTTAATTTGCATTTCTCTGATCAATAGTGATTTGGAACACTTTCATATGAGTGGAAATAGTTTTAATTTCATCATCTGAAAATTGTCTATTCATATCCTTTGACCGTTTATCAATTGGAGAATGGCTTGATTTCTTATAAATTAAAGTCAATTCTCTGTATATTTTGGAGATGAGGCCTTTATCAGAACTTTTACCTGTAAAAATGTTTTCCCAATTTGTTACTTCCCTTCTAATCTTGTTTGCATTAGTTTTGTTTGTGCAGAAACTTTTTAATTTGGTGTAATCAAAATTTTCTATTTTGTGATCAATAATGATCTCTAGTTCTCCTTTGGACACAAATTCCTTCCTCCTCCACAAGTCTGGGAGGTAAACTATCCTATGTTCCTCTAATTTATTTATGATTTTGTTCTTTATGCCTAAATCTTGGACCCATTTTGATCTTATCTTAGTATTTGGTGTTAAATGTGGGTCCATGCCTAGTTTCTGCCATACTAATTTTCAGTTTTCCCAGCACTTTTTGTCAAATAATGAATTCTTATCCCAAAAGTTGAGATCTTTGGGTTTCTCAAACATTAGATTGCAATTTTTATTCACTATCTTGCCCTGTGGACCTAACCTATTCCACTGATCAACTGGTCTATTTCTTAACCAATACCAATGGTTTTGGTGGCTGTTACTTTATAATATAGTTCTAGATCAGGTATAGCTAGACCACCTTCACTTAATCTTTTTTTCATTACTTCCCTTGAAATTCTCGACCTTTTGTTGTTCCATATGAATTCTGTTGTTACTTTTTTTCTAGGTCATTAAAATAGTTTCTTGGGAGTCTGGTATAGCACTAAATAAATAGATTAGTTTAGGGAGTATTGTCATCTTAATTATATTCACTTGGCCTATCCAAGAGCACTCAATGTCTTTCCAATTATTTAAATCTGACTTTATTTTTGTGGCAAGTGTTTCATAATTTTGCTCATATAATTCCTGACTTTCCTTTGGTAGATATATTCCCAAATGTTTTATACTGTTGACAGATATTTTGAATGGATTGTGTTGGTAATGTATAAAAATGCTGAGGATTTATGTGGATTTATTTTGTATCCTGAAACTTTGCTAAAATTCTGAATTATTTCTAATAGCTTTTTAGCAGAGTCTTTGGGCTTCTCTAAGTATACCATCATGTCATCTGCAAAGAGTGATAGTTTGATTTCCTCATTTCCTACTCTAATTCCTTGAATCTCTTTCTCGGCTCTTATTGCCGAGGCTAGTGTTTCTAGTACTATTTTGAATAGTAATGGTGATAGTGGGCAACCTTGTTTCACTCCTGATCTTACAGGGAAAGGTTCTAGTTTATCGCCATTACATATGATGTTTACTGAAGGTTTTAAATATATGCTCGTTATTATTTTAAGGAATAGTCCATTTATTCCTATACTCTCAAGCATTTTTAGTAGGAATGGATGTTGGATTTTATCAAATGCTTTTTCTGCATCTATTGAGATGATCATATGTTTTTTATTAATTTGATTATTAATATGGTCAATTATACTAATAGTTTTCCTAATATTAAACCAGCCCTGCATTCCTGGTATAAATCCCACTTGGTCATAGTGTATTATCCTGGGGATAATTTTCTGAAGTCTTTTTGCTAATATCTTATTTAAGATTTTAGCATCAATATTCATTAAGGAAATTGGTCTATAGTTTTCTTCTCAGTTTTCGATCTACCTGGTTTAAGTATCAGTACCATGTCTGTGTCATAAAAGGAATTTGGTAGGATTCCTTCAATTCCTATTTTTTTTTCAAATAGTTTATATAGCATTGGAGTTAGTTGTTCTTTAAATGTTTGGTAGAATTCACATGTAAATCCATCTGGTCCTGGGGATTTTTTCTTAGGGAGTTGGTTAATAGCTTGTTATATTTCTTTTTCTGAGATGGGACTATTTAGATTACTTACTTCTTCCTCTGATAATCTGGGCAAGCTATATTTTTGAAGGTATTCTTCCATTTCATTTAAGTTATCAAATTTATCGGCATAAAGTTGAGCAAAGTAGCTCCTAACTATTGTTCTACTTTCCTCTTCATTAATGGTGTGTTCTCCCTTTTCATTTTCAAGACTAACAATTTGCTTTTTCTCTTTCCTTTTTTTAACCAGGTTTACTAAGGGTTTGTCTATTTTGTTGGTTTTTTCATAGAACCAAATCTTAGTTTAATTAATTAATTCAATAGTTTTTTTGCTTTCAATTTTATTAATCTCACCTTTTATTTTTAGAATTTCAAGTTTTGTGTTTGTCTGGGGGTTTTTAATTTGTTCCTTTTCTAGAAATTTTAGTTGTAAGCCCAATTCGTTGACCCTCTCTTTCTCTATTTTATGCAAGTAGGCCTCTAGAGATATAAAACTTCCCCTTATTACTGTTTTGGCTGTATCCCACACATTTTGGTATGATTTCTCATTATTGTCATTTTCTTGGGTGAAGTTATTAATTATGTCTATGATTTGCTGTTTTACCCAATCATTCTTTAGTATAAGATTATTTAGTTTCCAATTGTTTTTTGGCTTTTTATTAAATGTAATTTTAATTGCATTGTAGTCTGAAAAGGATGCATTTACTATTTCTGCCTTACTGCACTTGATTTTGAGGTTTTTATGCCCTAATATATGATCAATTTTTGTATAGGTACCATGAACTGCTGAGAAGAAAGTATACTCCTTTCTGTTTCCATTTAGCTTTCGCCAAAGATCTATCATATCACTTTTCTAGTATTCTATTTACCTCTTTGACTTCTTTCTTATTTATTCTGTGGTTTGATTTATCTAATTCTGAGAGTGCAAGGTTGAGATCTCCCACTATTATGGTTTTGCTGTCTATTCTTTTTGTAGCTCTCTTAATTTCTCTTTTAAGAATTTAGATGCTGCACCACTTGGTGCATATATGTTTAATATTGATACTGCTTTATTATTGATGCTACCCTTTAGTAGGATATAATGCCCTTCCTTATCTCTTTTAATTAGATCAATTTTTGTTTTTGCTTGATCTGAGATGAGGATGGCTACCCCTGCTTTTTTGGCTTTACCTGAAGCATAGTAGATTCTGCTCCACCCTTTTACTTTTAGTTTGAATGTATCACCCTGTTTCAGGTTTGTTTCCTGTAAACAACATATAGTAGGATTCTGACTTTTAATCCAGTCTGCTAACTGCTTCCTCTTTATGAGGGAGTTTACCCCATTCACATTTATGGTTAGAATGCCTAATTCTATATTGCTTGCCATCCTATTAACCCCTACTTATGCTTTTCCCCTTTCCTTCCCTCTTACCCCCCTACCCAGTATTAAACTTGTGAACATCACTTGCTTTTCACAGCCCTCCCTTTTTAGTATCCCTCTCCCACCTTAAAGGTACTTCCCTTATTTTACCCCTTTTCCTCACAATTTCTGTATTCCCTTCCCTTTAGCTTACTCCTTCCCTCTCACTTTTCAATGAAGTGGAAGAAGTTTTACCATAAATCGATTATGTCTATTGATACACACTATGTTCATCCCCCTCCTTTCTTTCTGTCAGATATAATAGGTTACCTTTGCCTCTTCATGAGATGTAGTACCACCACTTTACCCTTTTTTATGATATAATTTCCTTTCCATCTCTAGTTTCCAGGACAAATTATACATATGTTCTTTACATATCTTTATGGCAGAAATATAGTTCTCAAGATTTCTTTTTACCTTTTTAGAAATCTCTTGAGTTCTGTATTTGAAGATCAAACATTTTGTGTAGGTCTGTTTTTTTCATCAAGAATAGATGGAATTCATTTATTTCGCTAAATGTCCATCTTCTTCCCTGGAAAATGATGCTCATTTTTGCTGGGTAAGTTATTCTTGGCTGCATACCAAGTTCCTTAGCCTTTCGGAATATCATGTTCCAGGCCCTTTGTTCTTTTAATGTGGACACTGCTGGATCCTGGGTTATCCTTATTGTGGCTCCTCCATATCTGAATTGCTTTTTTCTAGCAGCTTCCAGTATTTTATCCTTTGTCTGATGGTCCTTGAATTTGGCCACTATATTTCTTGGCGTTTTGATTTTAGGGTCCCTTTCAGTAGGTGATTGATGAATTTTTTCATTGTCTATTTTGCCCTCTGTTTCCAAAACGTCTGGGCAGTTTTCTTTGATAATTTCCTGAAAATATGCCCAGGCTCTTTTTTTCCTCACATTTTTCAGGGAGTCCGATTATTCTCAAATTGTCTCCCCTGGATCTGTTTTCCAGGTTTGTTGTCTTCCCAATAAGGTGCTTGACATTCTTTTCAATTGTTTCATTCTTCTGGTTTTTCTTGACTACTTCTTGGTTTCTCCTTGAGTCATTCATTTCTACTTGTTCCAGTCTAATTTTCAATGATGTATTTTCTTCACTCACTTTTTTTTTATATCTTTTTGTAATTATCCAATTGAGTTTTTAAGTGAGTTTTTTTCTTCTATGAATTTTTTTCCCATTTCATCCATTTTATTTTTTAGAGAGCTGTTTTCTTTTTCCAGCTCACTAATCCTGTTTTCCTTGGAGTTGTTTATCTTTTCCAATTCACTAATTTTATTTCTCAATGATTTGATCTCTTTATCCACTCTGGATAACTTCTCCAGGCTCTCTTGCCAAGCTTCCCTTTCCTTTTCCCATTTCTCTTCTAGTTCTCTTGTGAGAGCCTTTTTGATTTCCTCTATGAGAGTCTTATGTATTGAGGAAAAGCTCATATCCCCCTTAGGGGATTCCTCTGGGGACAATATGCTTTTGGTCTCCTCAGTATTTGAAGTCTGCTCTCTCTCCATACAAAAGCTGTCAATGGTTAAAGCCCTTTTAAATTTTTTGTTCATTTTGTCAGAACGGGAATCGAAGAAAACAAATTGACAAGAGAAACAATTGGTCTGTTTCTGGGGGGGATGGGGCTGGACGGTGTTACCAGGCTTCCTCTACAGACTGCGGGAGACAGAGGAGAGGTACTAACAGGACAGCGATGGCTGCACTGTGTCTGGGCTCTGAGGCTCTGAGAATGTGCTGAGTCACTCCAGGTGGGGGTTGGGGGTGGCCAGGTTCCGAGAGAGAGAGAGAGAGAGAGAGAGAGAGAGAGAGAGAGAGAGAGAGAGAGAGAGAGAAGAGAGAGAGAGAGAGAGAGAGAGAGAGAGAGAGAGAGAGAGAGAGAGAGAAGAGAGAGAGAGAGAGAGAGAGAGAGAGAGAGAGGAAGAGAGAGAGAGAGAGAGAGAAGAGAAGGAGAGAGAGAGAGAGAGAGAGAGAGAGAGGAGAGAGAGAGAGAGAGAGAGAGAGTGCATCCACACTGGGTAAAAGTCTTTTTTGCAGAAAAGCGATCGTACCCCTCCCCCACTCTGGTCTGAGCTGTGTGAGCTGTCTGTCTTGCTCTGGCTTGCCTGCCCTCAGTCTGCGCTCAGTCTGTTCGACCCTCCCCCGAGCAAACACAGACCTTCTCTGGCGAATTTCAAGGTGTCTTCTGTTTGTAATTATTTGTGGTTTTCTTTTCTGGTCAAGTATTAACTCTGAGGCTTGTCACGAAGTAAGTCCTGAGAGAAAACGCGGAGCTCAAGCAGCTGTCTGCCTCCACGCCGCCATCTTGGGCGGAAGTCCAAAAGAGATAATTTAATAACTTCTGGACTACCTGAAAGTAATGATTTTTTAAAAAGGAGTTTGGATATCATATTATCAAGGAAAATTGCCCTGATATCATAGAACCAGAGGACAAAATAGAAATCAAAAGAATACAATGATCACCATCTGAAAGAGACCCCATAATGAAAACTCCAAAGAATATCATAGCCAAATTTCAGAGCTTCCAAGTAATGGAGAAAATATTACAAGCAGCCAGAAAGAAACAGTGCAAATATTGTAGAATCAAAATCAGAATGACACAGGATTTAGCAGTTTCTTTATTAAAGAGCTAAAGGACTTGAAACATAATATTTTGGAAGGCAAAATAATTAAGATTGCAATGAAGAATCACATACTCAGAAAAAAACTGAGCATAATCCTTCAGGGGAGAAAATGAATATTCACATTTTTAATTAAAGGACCAGAGCTGAAAAAAAAAAAAATCTGATCTTCAAAATCAAGACTCAAGAGAAAAACAAAGTTGAAAAAACAAGAAAGAGAAAACAAAAGAGATTCAATAAGGTTATACTGTTTATATTCCTTGATGACAAGAATTTTAAAAGGGCAATTAGGAGTATACAATGAAAAAATATGGAAGTGTGAAATGACTATGATGGGATGATATTAAAAAAAGAACAAAATTAAGGGGTGAAAAAGATGATTGCATTGGGAAAAGAGGGAAAGGAGAGAGTTGGAGTGGGGTAAATTATCTCACATAATAGAGTGAAGGAGCTATTAAACTGGAGGGGAAAATGGTGAGGGAGATAGCAGACAATATTTGAACCTTACTTTCATCAGAATTGGCTCAAAAAGGGAACAACAAAATATAAAGGCCCAGTTAGATATAGAAGTTTATCTTACTCTAGAAGAATGTAAAAAGGGATGGAGATAAGAGAATGGTGGGAGAATGATAGAAAGGAGGACAGATTGGAGAAGGCAGTGGGAAGGATCAGGAAAAGATAAGAGAAAAAGAAGGATAAATAAGGAAAAATAGGATGGAGGGAAATAAATGTTATAAAAATAAATATGAATGGAATGAATATACCCATAAAACAGAAGTGTACAGCAGAATGGAATGAAAATCAGAATCCTACAAATGTGTTGTTTACAAGAAACACATAGGTAGTACAGAGACAATAAGAGAGTAAATGGAGGATCTGAAATTTAAAAAAAAAAATCAGGGGTAACAATCCTCAACTCAGACAAAGCAAAAGCAAAAATAGATCTAATCAAAAAGAGATAAGTAGAGCTGTTCAAAAATATAATTTATTGCATTCAAAAATAATAAATCACTGTTCCTTGGAGGTTTTCAAGAAGAGACTGAAGGACTACTTAATGGCTATGTTTTAACAGAAATTCCTTTCATCTGAGGTTTGAATTACACAGATGCTGAGATCCCTTCCAGCACTTAAATTTCAGGAACCTGTAACTTCTCTACAATTATTTAATAGAAATAAAATCTCAAAGTAAGATTAATGCTGAAATCTTCAATAGATTTCAGCATTAATCTTACTTTGAGATTTTATTTCTATCAAATAATTAATTGTCATTCATTTACTTTCTTATGGTTATCTGAGCATGTTTGATTAGATTAACAACTTGTTCTACAATTTGTATCAACTATGAGAGATTTTTTTGGCCAAATATTATTTGCTATATTTTGATAGTTCTCCTGTGAATTGTTTTGGCCCACGAAGGTAAAAATGTTTCTTACTTAATTTTTAAATTAAATTTTAAATTTTAATTTATTACATTTAATATTTAATTCTGATTTGAGCTGGAAAAAATTTCACTGCACCATTTATCTCAATTCCATATTACAGAAGAGGAATTTAAAGTTCAGGGAGATTAAGTGATTCAAATTCACAAAAATATCAGATGCTAGAGATATATTTAAATCCAGGTCCTCTGAAATGAGTCACTGCTTTTTCCACTGTATTTTCTAATTTGATGTTTGAAAACCGTAACATATTTATCATCTTCATGATGTAAGACAAGTAAATAAGTAAGACAGCTGGATTTGGAGTCAGAGGACCCAAATTCAAAATTACTTCTGAAT
Source organism: Sminthopsis crassicaudata (assembly GCF_048593235.1). Classification (NCBI taxonomy): domain Eukaryota; kingdom Metazoa; phylum Chordata; class Mammalia; order Dasyuromorphia; family Dasyuridae; genus Sminthopsis; species Sminthopsis crassicaudata. Next base: position 261,471,960 of record NC_133619.1, on the reverse strand, counting down.
ATACATGTGATCTTGGATAAGTAACTTAACCTTTTTTTTTGGACCTTGATTTCATTTGTGGAGGTTTATCTGATAGATCAGGTAAATTTATATATTCATAATTTTAAAATACCATGATCTTTGTCATCATCAAATAATGCTCCTCATTCACATATGTCATTTTAAAGTTTTATTTCTGGTTGTTATCATATTGCTATTTAAAACGTGTCTTTCAATGTCTCTTACATGTCTTATGGAATTTTATCTTATTTTGTCTGTTTATTTCCAACTGGTTCTTTGGTATAGAAAGTTATGTTCTTGTATTTGAAGAATTTAGAACATCTTATGTTGTCAGTTTCAAATTATGGATATTTAACATATAAGTGCCTAGAAAAGCAAACCATATTTATGCTGCTGAACATGAAATATCCATGAAAGAAAACGATCCCATCTATCTTAGAAGAAATTAAAATTATCTGGTAAATCTGTTGCTTCACAGCACTGCAAATATCTCTTCTCTGTTTCTTAACATCAAACACAACAAAGAAAGAGAAATATTTACAAGGGAAAATGACAAAATACCAGTTGAGCTGGTAAAAAGGTGCTAAAAATATCCCACTAAACTATCCATGATATTGGTGTTTAAAAATAAAGAAGTAAATCTCTAAAATGAGGTCCAAGTTGCAACTAGCATTAATAAAGAGGAAACTGCAGAAGGTAATTTATTTTATAGTGGTTTGAGGCTACACTTAAACAGCATATATCCTCCTTCTCCCTGCTCTGTAATAATAAAAAATGGTCAAAATAAACAATTACCTGGAAAGTAAATGAACATGTAGAAAAATTTGTAGTATTTTAAGTCATAAATGAACTATAAAATTTTCTGTTTCCTAGTAATATAATATTAATGCATAGGAATGTTGTCAACACAAAGAATAAATAACGTTAACACATGGAGGACACAAAGGAAAACAATTTAAATCTTGCTCCTGGATGACCTTTGTTGCATGCATAACATATGTGTTCACATGTATATGGCAAGAAGAAATACTTTTGGATGTGACAGGCCAAATCTTCTTGAGAAATTTTTAAAAATACAATTTTGGGATGTTGATGATGGAAGGGACATCAGAGACAACATACTCCCAAGAACAGCTTTTAAAATTCCCTTTACAACATACTCTTATAGTCATTCAATCTTTGCCTGAAAACTTATAGTGAAGAAAAACCCATTAACTACCAGAACAGCTCATTCTACTTTCGAATAGATTGAATTGCCAGGAAGTTTCCTTTTATAACAAGCCTCAATCTGCCTCATTTCAATTTCTAATGATTGTTCCTAGTTCTGCCAAGTCTAATCTCTCTTCTATATAACATCCCTTCTAACACTTGAATAAAGTCATCATATATCCCCTAAAATTTTAGTCTGATCTAGGCTAAACATCTACAGTTCTTTCAACTAAAATGGAATAATTAATTTCAAGATTCTTCATTACTCTGTCCTCTTCTGGAATCCTTCAGGTTATCATTGTACTTCCAAAATGTGTCACCCAAAATTGAATACAATATTCGAGATGTAGTCTGACTAGAGCATAATACAAACTATTAACTCTCTAGTCCTGGATCTCATGTCTTAATGCAACCTAAAGCTGCCTTATCTTACTGTGATTCATATACATCTCAAAATCTTCCAAGTTTTCAGGATAATCAGAAGACCTACTATTTATTCACACTTCCCTCAACTTATACTTTGAAATTCATAGTCATAGGATAATATATTCAGATCTTGGAGGGATAGTAAAGACAACTTCACATGCTTCTCTCACTATAGATGAGACAAGTATCTGAAGTAAGATTTGAATTCTGGATCTTTCTATACTTTCTAATCTAATCCAAGTTTAAGATCTCACACTTAGCACTCTGAAATTCTATCTCATTATATTTGGTTAAGTGTCTAGATTATTTTTTGGATTTATAACCATCCTGTTTAAGCTTTCCCCCAGCTTTGTGTCATATACAAATTGGACCATTGTTAAAAATCTAATTTAACAGAATTCTTCTGAGCTGGCCTGCAGTCTTGAAAGCATGTCAAAATAAACAAAAACAAAAACATGCTATTGAAGAGGGAACCCCAAAACTCTGAAAAATCCTTAAAGGAGAAAATGTTCTTTAACTTTGCCTCAGGGAGGGGACTCCACCCCAAGCACAAACAGCTTCATCTTTGTTATCTGGGTGGGGTCGGCTCAGTCTCAAAACCCATTGAATTCAATTCAAATTTTAACCCTGGCTGAAACCCAGCCAGGAGCCAACATGGGACTCCACCTATGAGTCCCCTTCAGCTTGTAGCCAAAGCCCACTATTATAAAAGAGCCAGACTTGAGTCCTCTCTTTGCAGAGGGTCTAAACATACCAGCACCATGCTTGGCACCCCGCCTGGCACCCCAAAGGCTCTCTGCCCACTGGAACGTTTCTAGTGCCCTCCTCTCTTTATCTTCACCTATTTTCTTAATATTACTTCCAATCCCCATAATAAACCTCTTTTATCAATCTAGGTTTTTGGGTCTGTAAATTCCTTTGCAGAGCACTGCTTGTGCCACCACTATCCCTCATTTTCATTTGGGGGCCCCAAATCTAAACCTCATCACTATGACATGGTAAACAAGTTAATATTCATTCAAAATTGCCACAACGATTTATTAGGGTATTTGACTAGTACCTAATACATTTTATTCTTGATATACTAACCTATATCTCTCCATCTTATTCACATGAAAATCACAAGAGATTTTGTCAGATGCTTTATTGAAATCTAGGGAACTACAATCTATTGCATTCTCCTGATTTACCAGTCTAGTCAAATTTCTATTCTATCTTTACGACACATAAGTCTGACGTTTGTGAAAATCTCATCATCCTTTTAAGATGTCAAACCCTGAAAATAAATGACCAAAGAGTCATAGAGATTATGCAACTGTTGTTATTTTTGTAATTACCAAAGAGCACACAGAATTAATCATAACCACCATTAACTCTGAAAAAAATAAAATAAAACAAAGAACCAATAGTGGTTATAAGCAAAAAGTTCTCTTTATTCTATTGGAAGAAGAAAACTAGACATGTATGCTGGGTCCTGCTCTAGGAGGATACCCCATGATGCAAAGGAAAGCCTCAAAACATATGACAGTGGCTACCCTAGTTATGACAATGAGGGGTAACAGTGATAATGAGACAAACCTGATTTATTGCAGGGCTTTGTGACCAGAACAGGTGTTTGTCTAACCTGGGATAGTATGAAATAATTCTATGATTTTGCTGCATTTGAGTTTATTCAGAGGGTGAGCGTAAAGGATTGTTGGATAAGCCAAGCTCAGGACAAAGCTAGTTTGCTGGACCTTAGCTCTGGAAAATAAGGTGTCTCAATAGTAAAGGCATTCATCCCTATTTCTATACTAATATTGTCTTATTAGTAGGATAATAATTTAGAATCCCAGTTCTGTTTTCGGTTTCTCTGTGAGTTTCTTCTTATCCATTTTGGATTCAATCATCTGGACATAGGACAAATAATGAACTCCATAAAATGAAATGGGTGAATACTTATGATATTATTGTCTTAAAGGAGAGTTTTAAGATTTTATCAACCATTTTCATTTCCTTTCTCATGTCCCCATCAAAGCCACTAAGCAATTGCTTTGTTTTTAGTTTTTTCTCTTTGGCTGAGGAAAACTACATATTTTATTGGGATGTTTCTCCTTGAAACATATGTCATTCTCACATTGGTTTTGTTACTATGCAATGCTTACCATGAAACCATGCAGAAAGGGCATTTCAAACATGGAAAGCACTCGTTAGGACATACAAAAACCACACATATTCAGGGATATGCTGGAACCAGCTCAGATCAGCCTGCTTCAGTTAGCTGTATAATTTTTAATTTGAGCATTTATACCTCAGAAATAAGAAAAGAAATCATGGCTTGCTTTGTTATTTTGCTGATTATTTAGACTTAAGAAAATGAAGAATGATAATGCAGATTAAATTAAAAGCATATGATTCATACATTTTTTTCCAAAGAGCTAGTTGTGAGTCATTTTCTGTACACTCTTCAAATACTGAAAAGCTGTTTCAGGTAGTGTCACGGTACTGGACTCTGCTAGGTCCATATTTCTCTTGAGCATGTTCTCTGCTGGTCTTATTGCCACTAAGCTGATCTTGGGTCCTTTCTGTTGAGGTTCAATTATTTATTTTTTTCAGAGCCATCTGTTATTATATTTGCTATTTTCTCCTGGAATACAATAGAGAGAAAACATACTTCAGGCAGGGAGAGATAGAGGTTCTTGAGGACACAGAACATAACACAACCTTCTATCCTCTGGTACCTATTTGGGATCCTTGGTCTTAAACAATTAAATTACTTGGGGTTAGAAAATTTAACTCTTGTTAAATCTCTAATTGTGAATTTACAATTCTAATTCTCATTACAGTAAACCTATCAAATGATAAAAATTAGGAGCTGAGGATGGCATGGGAAAGGGCTATCCATCATGATTGTCATGCAAATAAAGCCAGGACAAGGACAACTGGGGAGCAGAAAGCAGATGGAGCCATCAACCTCTGCCCCTGGCTTTTTATGCAGTATTCATTCTGTCTAGCACAAACCTGGCAGACCTACATAATACTTACATCTCAAAGTAGACCCTTTACAATGTTAATTCCATTTACCAAATGCACTTATAACTGTCAGCCTCCCAAGGTCACAAAAGACTCAGGGAGCTGTATTTCTTTCCAGATGAGGAAAGCAGGAAACTATTAAGGGATTGCAAAATGAAGACTGAGATTTGTTGGGGTGGTTTTCTGTTAGAATGGGATCTTTAAGTTTTTGTAGGAGACGGTTGAAAAGAGAGACTAAGGAGAAATGGTAGAGATCTCAATAGCTGAAAATTAGCAGCAATGAGACTGTCAAGGACTTAACAAGCTGAGCCACAAAAAATTGGCAATAGCCAGTTCAATAGGTGAATTGTGGAATTCATATGAAAGTAGAAATCTGTGGCAGGGAAGGGAGAGATCAAGGATGTATTCTATGCTGTGCCACGTTTGTTATTGACCCAGAAAACAAATAAGACAAAATAGAATCTTACTGTTTTGTTTATAGGATTCATATAAATGAATATTGTGTGGTAGCAAATAATTGGAAAAGGAATGGATGCCCATCTATTGAGGAATGGCTGAACAAGTTGTGGTACACATATGTATATACTGGAGAAACTGAGGCAAGATAGAGATTAGAGAGTTTTTAATATTTTATTTGAAAGGGCGAGATTTACTGGGACCAAATGGATCCATGGTTTGGTCTCAGGGCTGAATGAGATCATCATCTCCAAGAATCCAGCAAACAATGTGAGTTCTCAATGACCTATATACACATGGCTCAGACTCAGGGGGTAGACTGAGGTAGAGGCAGAGTCAGGGTGCTGAGAGTGGGAACATGGAACTAACAGTCCGGTTCTGACAGGGTAAGGGGAGGCATGGGGACATCTGATAATTGGGATTACAGAGTGGGGAGAGGCACCCAACATTCTGATGATGCCTAAGATAGAAGGTCTTTCTCCTTATCTGGATCATCATGATTAGGAGGGAGGGGTGGTTGAGCAGAACAATTATAAATTGAGGCAGAACACTTAAGGAAACTGAGGGAGAATTGGATCAGGATAATTAGGGAAACTGAGTCAGGACAATAAAAGAACTGTGGCATAACACATGAAAGTAATGGAATATTATTGTTCTATAAAAATGATGAACAAGCTGATTATAGAAAGGCTTGATAAGATTTATATGAACTGATGCTGAGCAAAACAAGCAGAATCAGGAATACATTTTACACAATAACAGTAAGAATGTATAATGATCAAGTATGAAAGCCTTGGTTCTTCTCAGTTTTTCAGAGATCCAAAACAATCCCAATAGACTTTTGACAGAGATCCAAAACAATCCCAATAGACTTTTGACAAAAAATGCCATCTGCAACCAGAAAAAGAACTAAGGAGACTGAATGTAAATCAACATATGCTATGTTCATGTGTTTTTTTTCCTGCTTTTTTTAATCTCTTCCATGACTTTTCCCTTTTGTTCTGACTTTTCACTCCCAACATAATTCATAAAACAATGTATATTAAAAACAAATAAACTAAAAAACATTAAAAATGAATATTGTGAAATTTGTCTACTTAAGAGCTAGATAAAAGGAAATCCATTTTTTTTAGATATTTTGCCCTGTAGCTATATCATATCCTCCTTCTTCCTTCCTTTCCATAGGCTCAATAAGGCCTTTGTGTCATCTTGTGAAAATAAAATTCTTTTTAAGTATGGAGAAAAAATTGCTCTCAGAATCCACTTAGTTCTTCATGCATACTCATACCCCACCCCAATTTTGGCTTTGGATAATTTTTTATATATGAAAAGTTGTCATCTGAAACTTCCAGATCATGTGGACATTTTCTTTGATCTGATTTTCAAACCCTTTAAAACAAACAAACAAAAAAATTATTTGCCAAAAATAAAGCAACCTCACTAATTTTAATAGTCTAAGGCAATAGGAACCCAAAAAAAGATTAAAAAGAACCTCCATGTACTAACATCTAACTTAAACATATCATTTACTTTGCCATCACCCACAACACTCCTGCCATCAGATATGCTTTACTATGGGACTCAAGAGTTTACAACAAAATATAACCCTACAATCTAGTTCTCCATTACTCTTTCCATTGCCATGGAGATCCAAACTCCAAAATGCAGAAATTTGTTACAGCCTCAATAACTCCTACTTCAAGCAGCATTATATGCTTAAAAAAAAAAAAAATCTCTGCGGAAGAATGGAAGAACAGAGAGAAAGGGATAAGGTTCATATCAGAAAACCTTAGGCCTAAGCTTTATCTGGGCCTCTAATAATTAATAATAAATAATAAAAATAATAATAAGTGTTTCCAAATAATACCTAACCTAGCCTGGGATTGATGCAAGGATCTTTTATGCCATTTTGTCCTCCTGTTAACCAAAAACTGGGTCTTGTGAGTAAAGAAAGGCAGCCAAAAAAACCAATTAATCTAACAAATTCTAATAAATCTACATGTATTTCCCATTGATCTTGGCCCATCCAAGATCAATGGGCTTCCCTTTTCATGAGTATCTCAGTATTCTTTCTGAGGATCTGTATCCCACACGTTTAAGATAAGAAGAAAAGCAGTCTAGAAGAAAAGAATTGTAGCAAATTTCTCTCATAAATGTTTAATATTCAAGATATATTAAAAAGCTAGTAACTATATACATCAGAGCTGAAAAGATCAGCCTCCTTACAATGACATAGTTGGCAGAAATCTGTCCCCTATAAATCTGGTATCCTTATATTTAGTGCTTAAAATGATAACTTGAATTACCTCTGTCAGGATGAGGGGAATTTTAGGAGGGAAGTTGAAACTCCTAAGATCAACTGGAGCCTGGGGGAATTGGAGGGCATGGACCTGGGGAAGAGATTTTGATATACATGGGGAAGGAAGTAATCAGCTGAAGGAAGGTGACCAGAAGGAAGATTAATTGGTGGGCTGTATAACTCGAAGTGGTAAGAGAATGACGGAGGCAGCAGAGATACAGGTTTCTGCCATGGGACAGTATATTATCTGTCACCTGTAGGAATTGGCAAATTTCTGCTAAAGATTACAATAGAGAAAGGAAATCTGCAAGGGAAACTCTACAAGATATGGAGAAACTTCTGAGGGGAGAGTCTATAGTGGGAAGTTTTGATTTTATGAGGAATATAGAGGAAATAAATAAGTAAAGGGGACATAAGCCAAGAGAATGAGGACCTAGAATAAAAAGAAAGAGAGGGTAAATAATGAAGAGATTCAAAGAGAAAATGTTCTCTGGAAATAAGCATAAAAACTCAAATTTAAAAAAAAAATAATAAGCAGGACTAATTGAGGAGATAAAAAGTTAGATCAATGAACTGAATAAGAATTTTTAAAATTAGAACATTAACAAATAAACACTAAAATCAGCACAAAATGAGATAAATTAAAATTTAGAGGAGATTAAATTGAAACCAGGAAAGGATAAAATAGAATAAGAAAATAATAGACTAATATCACTAGTGAATATTAACTTAAAAATTTTAAGCAAAATTCTATCAGACTACAGAGATTTATTCAAAAAAATCATTCAATATGACCAAGTGGGATTTATTGAACAAATATTTGTTCAACATTAGGAAAGCAGTCAGCATAATTATTTGTATTCAAAAGAAAACATCCAAAACCACATGACTATCTTAACAGATGTAGTAAAATCATCTGAGAAAGTGACACTTATTTATAAGAGGGAAACCCTACAAAGTATAGGTATAGGAGGCTATATATGTGTGTGTGTGTGTGTGTGTGTGTATGTATATATTCACATATATATATTAAAAGCATCTCTCTGAAACCAAAAGCAATTATTATGTGTGATGAAAATACATTAAAATCTTTTCCAATAAATTCAGAAGTAAAATAAGGACTACTCTCCTAATTATTATTTAATTTATTTATGGAAATGCTATTTATAGCAGTATCATAAGAAAGAAAAATGATGGCATAAAGATAGTACAGAGAAGACAAAAGTGTGCCTGTTAGCTAATGATTTGATAATATACTTGGAAAATTCTAGAGAATCAACAAAGATACTAAAACAATATCTTCTGCACAGTTGCAGGATACAAAATAAACCATCAAAAATCAACTGCATTTCTATATAATATTAAAATCACTGAAGCAATAGCAAAAAGAAAAAAACAAATTTTAGATAAATATAAAATGCACAAAATATCTGGGAAATGGCCCATCAAAGAACACAAAAAACTAGTTTAGTTTAAATTATAAAGTGCTCTTTAATGAAATAGAGAACAACTTAAACAACTAGAGAAATAGTCATTGTTTCTGGTTGGGATTGTATCATTATAATAAAAATGACAATACTAATAAAGTCAATTTATATTGAAAACTCTAAGTTTTGGCTAATGAAAGGATTCCAGCTCATTGTGTTTATTCAGACAGGTCTGAAAAAGTATGGATTCTTCCTTTTGTCAAATAGATGATATGGAAATTGATGTTTCTTTGACCAAGATTTAGGTGATCCAAATCATGCAACTGCAATTCTCTCATTGCAATATAGTCCACCTCCCATTGTATCATTCATTTTCTCATTAATTATAAACCAATCAGAATTGGTTGCCATCCATAGGAACATCTATTTTTCCAAGGGCATTCTTCATTCCAAGTGACCTCACCACTGAGGGGTTTTTGGCATTTGAAAGTGTCACTGATCTCTTTTTCTTAGTTATTATTATTAATATAATTACTAAATTACCCAGAAACTATGTCTCTCTAACTTTATAAACATCACATGCTCAATAGGTAAGTTGTTAAAGAATATGAATAAACAATTCTCAATAGAAGAATTACAAAGTATTCATTCACATGAAAGAAATATTCCAAATCACTGAAAATAAGAGAAATGTAAATCAAAAGAATCTTGAACTTTCATCTCAGATTCTACACATCAGCAAGGTGATCAAAAAAGTTAAAGTACTTGTGGTAAGAAAGGCACACTGATGCATTATTGATAGAGTTGTGAAATGGTATAATCATTTTCTAATGCAATTTGGAATCATGCAAATAAAATGATTAAAATATCTATACAGTGTGATCAAAAGATTTTATTTTTGGGTTTCTATCCTAAGGAGAACATTGATAAGAAGAAAGTCTTAATATAAATCAAATTATTATAGCAACAGGTCTTGTGATGGCAAAAAACAAACAAAAAACTGGAAATAAGATTGATATCTAAGAAAAGATGAAGATCAATGTTGGAGGGGATGTGGGAAAATTGAAACACTAATGCATTGTTAGTGGAGTTGTGAACTGGAGAGCAATTTGGAACTATGCCCAAAAGGCTGTAAAAGTATGTATATCCTTTGATCCAACAGTGTTTCTACTGGGTCTATATTCCAAAGAGATCATAAAGGAGAGAAAAGGACCCACATGTGCAAAAAAATGTTTGTGGCAGCCCTTTTTGTAATGGCTAGAAGCTGGAAACTGAATGGATACCCATCAGTTGGAGAATGGCTGAATAAATTATGATATATGAAAATTATGGATATTATTGTTCTATAAGAAACGATCAGCAAGATGATTTTGATATACATGGGGAAGGAAGGTAGAGGCCATACTTACATGAACTGATGCAAAGTGAAATGAGCAGGACCAGGAGATCATTGTACACAACAACAACAGGATTATATGATGATCAATTCTGATGGATGTGGCTTTTCTCCACAATGAATTGATTCAGGCCAATTCCAATAGATTTGTGAGAGCTATCTGCATCCAGAAAAAGGACTATGGGGACTGAATGTGGATCACAACATAATTTTTGTTGTTATTTGCTTGCCTTTCTTTCTTTCTGAATCCTTTTTCATCTGATTTTTCTTGTGCTGTATGATAAATGTGGAAATATATATAAAAGAATTGCATATGTTAGGCTATACTGGATTACTTGCTATGTAGGGGGAGGATAGGGGAAAAGAGGGAGAAAAATTTGAGTTTTGCAAGGATGAATATTGAAAAATATCTTTTCATGTATTTTGAAAATAACACTATTTATAAAAAAAACTTTTAAGAAAATAGATGTCTATCAATTGGGGAATGGCTAAAGAAACTGTGGTAGATAAATGTAATAGAATATCACTGTGCCTTAAGAAATGATATGTGATGAAAATCTACATGAGAATGAAGTAAATAGAGCTAAAGAAGCAATATGCAAAAATGATTATAACGGTGGGAAAAAATTCCAGTATTCCCAAAAGTCAAAGGTAAATTAACAAGGAGGGACAAAACAGTGGAGAAAAGGCAGGAACTCACCCAAACTCTCCCAAATTCCCCTCTAAACAACTTTAAAATAATACTTCATGTAGAACCAAGATGACAGAATACATACATTCATCTGAGATCTCCTGAATTCCCCTCTTATAACTTTCAAATAATACATCAAAATGAATATTGGAGTAGAAGAATCAATAAGAGGACAGAATGAAACAATCAGCACAAAACAACTTAGAAAGTTGGCAAGAAAGATCTTTATCACTGGAGTGAGAATGAAGTGCAGGGCAGGGCAGGCCCAACGAGCTAGCATGAGGCTTTGAAAGTGACTGTAGCTCATCAATGATGAGGGCTACCAGCTTTTTCAGTTCATGGATGATTTAAAAAAAGTTCAGGTCAACACTCAACTTTAATATAAAGTAAGAAATCAAGAAATGAGTGGGAAAATGATCAAACCACCAAAAAAATTATCTGAAAAGTTATTATGGAGACAGAAAAGATGAAAACACAAACAGAGTAATCAAAGTCAAAACAGAGATGTTCAAAGTTTCCAGGAAAAATATGAATTGAATTCCTGAAAGATCTCAAAAATATTTTAAAAATCAAATAATAGATGTAGAGGGAAAAAATGGGAAAAGAAATAATAGTGACACTGGCAGAGGAGGCACAAAAATATTGAAGAAAATAATCCCTTAAAAATAGAATAGGCAAAATGGTAAAAGACACAAAAATCCACTGACGAACACCTTAATTAGTAGAATTAGCTAAATGGGGAAAGCAAATACAAAAGCTTAAAAAAGAAAATAATTTCTTAAAAATTAGGATTGGGCAAGCAGAAGCTAATGATTCCAAAAGACATCAAGAAACAATAAAATAAAATAAAAATAATGAAAAATAGAAAAAAATTATGAAATATCTCATTGGAAAAACAACTGATCTGGAAGGTAGATTCAGAATAGATCATTTAAGAATTATTGAACTACCTGAAAACCATGATGGAAATAAGACCAAATAATTCCAATATCATATTTCAAGAAATTGTCAAGGAGAGCTACTTTGATATCCTAGAATCAGAGGGTAAAAATAGAAATTGAAAAAAAAATCTATCCAGCAATTCCTGACAGAGATCTCAAAATGAAAACTCTCAGGAATATCAGTCAAATTCCAGAGCTCACAGATCAAAGAGACATTACAAGCAGTCAGAAAGAAACAATTCAAATATCATGAATCCATAATTAGGATAACATAAGATTTAGTAGCTTCTATGTTAAAGGATCAAAGGGCTCAGAATACTATATTCCAAAGAGCAAAAGAGTTAAGACTGCAACCAAGAACCACCTACTCAGCAAAACTGAATATAATTCTTTAGAGGGGAAATAAAATGGATGTTTAACAAAATGGAAGATTTTCAAGCATTCTTGATAAAAAGAACAAAGCTTAATAGAAAATTTGACATTCAAACAGAAGACTCAGGAAAAGCATAAAAAGGTAAACAGGAAAGAGAAATCATATGGAATTTAGTAAGGTTAAACTTTTACATTCTAACATGGGAAGATGACACTTGTAACTCCTAAGAATTTTATCAAAAGTAGAGCAATTAGAAGGAGTGTACAATAAAGAGGCACGGCAAAAGTTGATTATAATGTGATGATATCCCCCCAAAAAAACCAAAATTAAGGGGTAAGAAAGATGGATCCAGTGAAAGGAGGGGAAAGTGAGAGGTAGAATGGAGTAAATTATCTCATATTAAAGAGTTATAAATGAACTTTTACAATGGAAAGAGAGAGGGAAGAGTGGCAGGAAATGGTTTAAATTTACTCTAATTGGAATCAGAGAGGAAACAATATACATACTCAGTTGGATATAGAAATCTATATTACCCTACATGAAAGTATGAGGGGAGAGAGAGAAGAAAGAAATGATAAATGGAAGGGAAACTGGGGGAGGACGTGTTAAGAACAAAACACTTCTGAAGAGAAACAAGGTAAGAGAAGAAAGAAGGATAAACAGGAAGGGAAAAAAGCAGGGTAGAGGGAAATATTCATTTATCAGTATTACAGCATGTTGTTTCCAAGAAATAGACTTGAAGCACAGAGGCACATACAGAACAATAGAAAGGGGCTAGAGCAGAATCCATTGTGCTTATAAAAAAAAGATGAAGTAAAAAAGCGGGGGTTATAATCAAGATCTCAGATAAAACAAAAGCAAAGCCAGATATAATGAAAAGAGAAAAACAAAGAAACCACATTTTGCTAAAGAAACCATAGACAATGAAGTAATAATATCAATACTGAACATATATGCACCAAATGATCCACATCCAAATTCAAAGTTAAAGGAATTACTGTAGGAAAGAGAGCATACAACTATATTAGAGAAGGACTTCAAATTTCCTCTCTTAGAACCAGATAAATCTAACGAATAAACAAGAAAGAAATCAAGGAGAAAAATTTTGTTTTTTAGCAAGAATAACAGCATTTATATAGATTTTATTTTTTCTCTCATCTATCATCCATCTATATATGTATTTTCAAACACATTCGGCATTTTTTTAAGGTTTTGAGCTCCAAATTTTATCACTCACTCCCTTCCCTTCCTTGATCTCTCTCTGAGATAGTGAGCAATCATAGGTTATACATGACAATTCTGTAAAACATTTCTAGATGAGTAATTTGTACAAGAAGACAAATAAAAGAAAAAGAGTGAAAGACATAAAGTGAAAAATAGCATGTTTCAGTCTATATTCCAACAATATTAGTTCTTTCTCTGGAGGCAGATGGTATGATTCATCATTAGTCTTTTGCCGTGCATCATAGCATTTCTGAGAAAAACCAAGTCAGATGAATAGAATTTTTAAGTTTGATATGGAAGACCTTTAGAGAAATGGAATGGGAATAAAAAGGGATAGATCTTTCTCTCAGAAGAATATGGCACCCAACAAAAACTGACCATGTATTACGGCATAAAAAACCTCACAACCAAACGCAGAAAAGCAGAAATATTAACTGTATCCTTTTTGGACTATAATACAGTAAAAATTATATTCAATAAAGAGCCATGGAAACTTAAATTAAAAGTTAATTGGAAAATAGTACCATAATAGAAAAAAGGTTAAAAATCCTTGTTCCAATTGTTCCACTTACCTTTTCTTATCTATCTTGCCTTGTCTTGCCAACTACATTCATTTTCTAGCTCTTTAATTTCTAATTTATAATCCTTCTTGATAGTCCTTAATTTCTTAATATTTTCCTTAATGATGCTCTTTTCTTCACCCCAAGAGTAGAACCAGACCTGTATCTAAGCCTGGAATGAATGAAAAAAGCATTTATTAAGTACTTACAAAGTTCCAAGCAATATGAATAAAAGACATAAAACCTGGAAAAAAGCTAATTGGAAACTAAATAACCATTATGAGGAGGTCAAAGAGTAAATCAAAGAAATAATCAACAATTTCATTAATGAAAATAATGAGACCATATACCAAAATTTATGTGCTGCAATCAAAAGCAGTACTTGGGAGAATAATTATAACTCTAAAGGTTTACATCAATAAAACAGAAAAAGAGCAGATTAATTTATCGCATTCCAACTTAAAAACAAAACTAGAAAAGGAACAAACTTAAAATTGCTTATCAAAAACAAGATTGGATATCCTGAAAACCAAAGGACAGACTAATAAAATTGGAAGAAAATCTTTGGACCAATGATAAAAACCATTAAACTGAAGAAAAGGAGGAACTAGTTGATGCAACAGTGATGCAAATCTTTTGAATTAAATACTTTCAAGGAGACTATAGCAATATATTACAACCATCATACACTCTGGTTCCACATCAGGAAAACTATTAACATAATTGACCAGTATCAATAACAAAAACAACAAAAATCATATGATTATCTTAATAAATGGAGGGGGTAAAAGCTTTTGAGGAAATATAACATTTAATCCTCTTTAAAAAACACTAGAAAACATAAGACTCAATGGAGCTTTCCTTAAAACGATAATAAATATCTTTCTAAAAGCATTCAAGAAGGAAAAAAAGAACCAGAATAGTCTAGATAGAGATGAATTCCTTTGTCCAGGTAGCTGGAGATGGTTGAGTTTCATCATGATCAAGCCATGTTTTCAGCATAAGGAGCTGAAAACTTTTAGCCCTTCTCTTTAATTCTTGAACACTCAGGGTTAATTTTTACTTATCAGGGACACCCCATTTCTAAAACTATAATAAGGCTTCCAGTCTATCCATATCTTGGATTTTCTTTACCAAGACCACCTAATTAATAACTTTATGATTAATTTACGAAACTGTCTTTCAAGTTTTTCATTCATCATACATTGAAGGAATTAGAATAGAAAACGAGGAAACAAAACTATCTTTTTGCAAACTCTTTGCATAAGATATAATTGTATATTTAGAGAACCCTAGAGAATCAACTAAAAAACTAGGTGAAACAACAATTTCAACCAAGTTTCAGGGTATAAACTAAACCACATAAATAATCAGCATTTGTTTATGTTACCAATAAAATTCAGCAGGAAGTTTAAATTTAAAATTTAATTGATTAATTAATTGATTGCAATTATTAATATTTAAATTTTAAAAGTTATTTAAAATAATTATAGAAAGTAGAAAATACTTGGGAGTCTATTTACCAAATCAAACTCAAGAACTACATGAACAGAATTACAAAAACCTTTTCATATAAATAAAATCTCTATATACATATATATATATATAAAATACACAGTAATAAATGACCATAGTAATCTAGTGTATGATAAACCAAAAAATGAAAACTTTGGGGATAAGAACTTACTATTTGTTAAATCTGCTGGGAAAACTGGAAAGTGGTTTGATAGAAACTAGGTAGACCAACATATCAAAACATATCCCAAGATAAGGTCAAAAAAGATGTGTGATTTAGGCATAAAGGGTAAACAAATTAGAGAAGCATAGGATAACTTATCTGTTAGACTTATAGAGAAGAGAAGAACTCATTACAGAATGTAGGATGGATAATTTTGATTACATTAAATTAAACAAAATCCATGTAGCCAAGATTAGAAGGATAGCAGAAAACTGGAAGAAATTTTTAAAGCCAGTTTCTCTGATAAAAGCCTCATTTTTCTAATATATATAGAACTGTGCCAAATTTATGGCGTAATTCTTTCCTTAATTGATAAAAAGGTCAAAGAATATAAAGTTTTCAGAAAAAGAAATTTAAAATCATGTGATTTTTAATCACTTAATAACTCTAAATCACTGTTGATTAGAGAATTGCAAATTAAAACACTTCTGAGATACCACATCGTATCTATCAGATTGGCTAATATAACAAAAAAAGGAAAATGACAGTTGTTAACGATAATGTGGAAAAATTGGGACAGTAATTCACTGTTTATAGAATTGTGAACTAATCCAACCATTCTGGAGAAAATTTGGAATTATGCCAAAAGGCTTTACAACCATCCATTCCATTTGACCCAGAAATACACTAGTAGGTCTGTATTCCAAATGGATCAAGGGTAAAGGAAAAGGATCTCTGAGTAAGACAAATATCATTTTCAGCTCTCAAAGAGAGCAAAGAATTGTTGACAAAGAACTGGAAATGGAGGAGATACCCATCAGTTAGGAATGATGGAATACTTTTGGGTCATAAGAAATGACAAGAAGAATGTTGTCAGAAAATCTTGAGACTTCCTCTATCTCTACCCCATCATTGAGAAGGTAAGCAAAATGATGTAAATTATACATGTGTAACCATGCAAAATCTATTTCCATATTAGTCATATTATAAAAAATAGGCCAAAAAATTTCTAAAAAGAAAGTATGCTTCCATCTGTATTTTGACACCATTAGTGCTTTCTCTGGGAATGGATAGCATTTTACAACATAAGTCCTAAAAAGTTGTCTTGGATCACAGTATTGCTAAGAATAGCTAAGTCATTCACAGCTGAGCATCCCACAATATTGTTACTTTGAACATTGTACATTCACTTTGCTTCCTTCATGTAAGACTTTCCAGGTTTTTCTGAGTATCCTGTTCATTACTTTTTGTTTTTTTCTTTCAATATTTTTATTTTCCCCAATTACATGTAAAACAATTTTTTACATTTGTTTCTAAAATTTTGAGTTCCAGATTCTCTCCCTTCCTCCTCATACCCCGCATTGAGAAAGCAAAGTGAAATTATGTAAAACATTTCTAAAGTCATGTTTTGAAAGAAAACAGATCTCTCCTTCCCCAAAAAAACCCTTAAAATAAAGTTTAAAAAAGTATTCTTCAATCTGTATTTAGACACAATCAGTTCTTTCTCTGGTATGGATAGCATTTTTCATCCTAAATTCTTCAGAGTATTCTTGGATCATTATATTGTTGAGAATAGCAAAGTCATTCACAACCAATCATCCCACAACATTGCTTTTATTTTGTAAATAGTACATTTCACTTTGCTTGAATTCATGGAGGACTTTCCAGGTTTTTCTGAGAGCATACTGCCTGTCATTTTTTTATAGAATAATATTCCATCATAATCACATACCATAATTTATTCATTTCTTCCCCAACTGATGGGAATCCCCTTAATTTCCAGTTCTTTGCAGCTAGAAAAGAGTGGCTTTAAGTATTTTTGTACACCTCCATCCTTTTCCTTTTGGGGTTTACTTTTAACCTCTTTTGGGATAAAGAAATAGTAATGGAATTGCTAAGTCAAAGGGTATGTATAGTTTTGTAACCATTTGAATAATTCCAAATTGCTCTACAGAATGATTACACCAGTTCACAACTCTACCAACAAAGCATTAATATCTCAATTTTCCCATACCCCCTCCAACACTTGCCATTTTCCTTTTCTGTTCTATTAGACAATCTAATAGATATAAGCTAGTATCTCTGGGTTTTTTCATTTACATTTCTCCAAGCAATAATAATTTAGAACACTTTTTTCATATGGCTATAGATACATTTGATTACTTTTTCTGAAAACTGACTTCATATCTTTTGCTCATTTATTACTTGAGGAATAACTCTTTATAAATTTGACTCAATTTTCTACACATTTGAGAAAATACGTTTTTATCATAGAAACTTGACTTCAGATTTTTTTTCTACAGCTACAAATGTTATTTTCCTCTATCCTATTCCTTTCTCCTGCTTAATCTGTTCTCTCTCTCTCCTTTTCACTTTGTCCCTCTTCAAATGTGTTTTCCTTCTGATTACCATCTCCCTTCTATCAGTCCCTCTCCTTCTCTCATCCCGTTTCCTTCCTACTTTTCTATATCCAATTGAATGTGTATGTTAGTCTCTCTTTGAGCCAATTCTGATGAGTAAATCTCAAGCATTCCCTGCCATCTACCACAGCTTTCCCTCCATTTTAAAAGCTTTCTTGCATCTTTTCTACCTGTACATTTCCCTTTCTGCCACTGCATTCCTCTTTCTCAACCCTTAATTTTATTTTTTTAGATAGCATTCTTTTCTATTTAATTCATACCTGCACTCTGTCTATACATTTTCCCAATTGCCATAATAATGAGAAAATTCTTATGAGTTCATCTTCCCATATAGTAATATAAATAAAGTTTAAGTTGCCCTTAAATTTCCCTTTCCTGTTTAACTTTTAATGCTTTTCTTCAGTCTTTTATTTGAAAGCCAAATTTTTTTTGTAGCTCTGGTCTTTTTATCGAGTACACTTGAAAATCCTCGATTTCACCAAATATCCATTTTGCCCCATGAAGGATTATACTTAGTTTTGCTGGGTAGCTGATTTTTGCTTGTAATCCCAGCTACTTTGTACTCTATCATAATCCAACTCCTCCCCCATTTTACCCCCACAAACACATCTGCCCTACTGTGATCCTTTAAAATAGAAGCTGCTAAACTTGTGCTAGTCTTACTGTGACTCCACATTACTTGAATTATTTCTTTCTGGTTGCTTGCCATATTTTCTTCTTGACCAGGGAGCTTTTGAATTTGGGTATAATGTTCCTAGCTAGAAGTTTTCATTTGGGGATTTCTTTCAGGAGGTGATGGATAAATTCTTGGAATTTCTCTTTCTACCCTCTCTTTTCAAAATATAAGGGCAGTTTTCCTTGGTAATTTCTTGAAAAAAAAAAACCTCATAGGCTCTTTTTTTGATCATGATTTTCATGTGGTCCACTAATTTTAAAATTATCTTTCTTGGATCTGTTTTTCCAGGTCTTGTTTTTTTTTCCGTGCGGTATTTCACAGTCTTCTATTTTTTTCATTCTTTTGGTTTTGTTTGTTTCTTGATTTCTCATAGTTATTAGCTTCCATTTTACTCAATTCTAATTTTTAAGGAATTATTTTCTTCAGTGAACTTTTATACATCTTTTTCTATTTAACCAATTCTAGTTTTCAGGGGCTTTGTTTCCTCAATGAATTTTTGTGCTTTTTTTTTTTCTTACCTTTTGGCCTAGTCTGTTTTTTAAGGTGTAGTTTCTTCTTTTTTTTTTTCATATGATCATCTCAATAGATGTAGAAAGGGTGTAGTTTCTTCAGTAAATTTTGTGCCTCTACTAAGCTTCTGACTTTTTTCATGATTTTCTGCTATCACTCTCATTTCTCTTCTCAATTTTCCCTCTACATCTCTTTCTTGATTTTCAAAATCCTTTTTTAAGATTTTCCATGGCATAAGACTAATTCATATATTTCTTGGAAGCTTTGGATGTAGGAATTTTGACTTTATTGTCTTCTGAGTTTGTTTTGATCTTCTTTGTCACCACAGTAATTTTCTTTGGTTAGAACGGTATTTTGTTCATTTTTCCAGCCATTTCTTGATTTTTAACTCTTGGATAAAATGGGGCGCTGCTTGTCCCAAGCCTTAGGAGTTTTGTGCAGCTATTTTCAAAGATATTTTTAGGGACAATTAAGTTTTCAGTTCTTCCAAAGCGGTATGCCTTAAGAAAAGGTGAATGTACTACTCTTCTGGCCTGTGCCCTGGTCTCTGGGGGACCACAAGCATTCCTTTCCTCCTGTGTGAGGTCCCTGCTCCCCTGTAACTGATGGGCTAGTGCTCCTTTTAACCTTAGGACTGCACCCTAGGCCTGTCCCCAGAGCTAGCAAAGGGACCTCTATATTTTCCTTTTGACCAGCTATTAGCCCCCTTATCATGTGTGGGCTGAGAGCTCCTGGAGCAGCCAGTGCTGTTGCTGATTCAGAGGCTCCCAGGGCCTGTAACTAGTTTGCCAGGAGGGCCTGGTCTGCCCTGGAACCAGATCTGCATGGGCGTGGCCTGTCCCAGAGTAAGCTGCATGCTCACCCTGATGTAACAGACCTTTCCTGCCAACCTTCTAAGTTGTATTTGTTTGAAAAATCATTTCATCTCATCCTTTTGTTGGTTCTACTGCTTCCAAATTTGTTTTAGAGCATTATTTAAATGAGTTCAGAGGGGTTTGGGGAAGAGATCTGGCAAGTCCCTGCCTTTTCTCTGCCATTTTGACTCCACCTCCCTAGACCCTGTTTTGATTGTTCAATTCAACCACTACATATATATATATATATATATATATATATATATATATATATATATATATGTATATATATAGTCAAAGCATGAGTGCCAAATGAAGAGGTTTCAATTCCACTCTTACATTTCAAATTAACACCTCTTCGGAAGGCTGAATTCCATGCCCCATGAGCTGTATGTACGTTATCCTAAGCATTTTTCCTTTATCCCTTAACAATCAAAAATTTGGATTCAGTTGTTTTTGATGGCGATCTCTGCTACTGGTAATTTTTGTCATTGTGGGTATCTGCAAGAACAGCTGTTAAAACACAGGGGCAAAATAAACAAAAAAGTCAGCTTTCTCCTCCAGATACAAAATGTGTCTGAGTAGGGACACAGGGACCAGTGATTCTGCCCCATGTCCATTCTTGCTGCCAGATTTGACATGTTAACTGATAAGCATTTTATTTTCCTTTCAGTAGAAACCTAAAGGAAGCCTTTTTCTGGAGGAACCACACCATACTTCAAAATTTTAAAAATAATAATAATCTTTACTTCCTCCTTGTGGTGGAAAGGTAAGTAGAATTCCATTATCAATCCACCTACATTTTCCAATAAATAATTACACCGTGAGGAAATCTGCCTTTGTGATCAGAAGCTGGAAGGGTGCTAATGGAATTTGGGGGACAGTGGTGGGATCTGAAGGAAGAGATTTAAGAGATCTTTCCAGGTAGTTTCCCTCTGAGTTTCTCCAGGTCCATCCCGTATCTCCAAGCATCCACAAGTGTTTTTCATTTCTGAGTATCTCAGAGGTAGAGAGTGATGGAAAAGAAATAAGAAGACTTTCTCAAAGCGCAAAGCAGTCCTGAATCCCAGATACCACCACAGTAAATGGAAATGGAGAACTGTCTTCCTTCCTGCTCTCCCAGGATGGAGGCTTTAGAAGGGACAAACCCTGAATTTCACATCCCAGGCAGTGATGATGTGGGGAGTGTAGAGAGGGAGAAGTTACACTGAAGATAGAAAAAAGGTAGTAAAATAGATGCTTATTAAACACAGCACAGCCACAAGCCCTATTCAGCCATTGTCCACGCTACAAGAGTTCTTGCACACACATCACTTAGTTGAGATCACTACCAGTGCCTTGCTCTGAATGGCCTTCCGAAAGGCAGGCTGGCCCGCTGGCGGGTGAGTGCCGTGCCCTTGCGCACGGGTGCAGAATGTCCTGCCCTCGGGTTACTCCTGTGGGGGAAGGGGCGCGCGACTGGGCTGAATCCTGGCGCGGACGAATCCTCTTCAAGCACGGTGCACCTGATCATGTTGCGTGCGGAGGGATACTTCGTGCAATCTGCAAAACAAGTTCTCTTTTCCCCTCTCCACCTTCTCCTCCTTCCCTTCCCTCCTTATCCAGTTCAGCTCCAGCTTGCATACAGTGCGGCAAGAAGAGGTGCTTGCAATCCCTTGCAAGGATCGTGAGCAGCCGCTTCTGCACAAGCTGCTGCAGCGGCGGCGGCGGCACCACCACCAGCAGCAGCAGCACCAGCAGCAGCAGCAGAGGATTTTTTTTTTTCTTTTCCCGTTAGCCACAGTCGTTTTTGGAGCTGCCCACCAGTGTCATCTCCAGAAGATGAACCTTTTCTTTGCTTTCTACTTGCTGGGATTGTTTGTCAGTAACGGGCAAGGTAGGACCGCGATGTATGTGTAGGGCTGTGGTTTAGTCGTGTTTATTTCATTTACCTGTCCCTTCTCCCTTCAACCCAAGAAAACCACAAAGCAAAAGAGAGATCAAGGAACGACAGAAGAAATTAAATGAAAGAGCTAAAGCGGTACCTTTTTTGTCCTCTCTTTTTGTTTACACTAAAAATTAGGATCCCCCCTCCTATTCATATGGCTAAGAGGAAAATGACCGAACCCGAGAAAGATGAAATAACAGGATGTGATAAACTGCTTCTTCTAAGAAAGCTCCTTTTTTACTGTATTGTCCAAAATGTGGTGATCATATGTGTGTGTATATTCATGTAAAATGTTTTAAAATATCCCACAGAGACTAGTTTTTTCTGAAGTCACAGATATTATGATCATTAAACTTGCTTTTTGGAGGAAATTTCAGGAGGAATAGTTCAAGATTCTTTTTCAAGATCTCATTTTCTGAATAAGTTCATTTCTGTTGAAAACTAAATGAAGGTTTTTGGATGCTGTGTAAAGGAAAGCAAAGGAGTAAAACTAGGGATGCATTGCAGCCATTCATTTTCTATTTTTTAAAATGTTAAGCATCTAGAAAAATGTCATAAAATAGATTATGGTTAGATTTTGGATTTTTTTTTTTTTGCTTTTGTCTCTTAATAGTCAACACCGAACAATTGGCCTTTGAGAGATTCTTGTGACAGCTACATGTCTCTGATGCAAAGATTAAATATGTTTTTATTCCCCTTTTGTTGTTATGGAACTGTGTTCATGGTGACTTTTATCAAAAATGAACAGCAATTATCTCAATTGTCCAAACAAGTTTGGACATTTAATTTAGAACACAGGAGCCTAAAGCATGTTTCTTTAGGACTCACAATTACATTCATTTAAACATTTTGTAAATTGGGAATTGTGGTCTATTTTTAATGTAATAAAGACATGTTTTTCACAAGAAAAAAATCAAATTATAAAATGAATAAGAACATCTTAATCTATTGGATTCCAAGCTCTTTTCACCGTATCTATTAATGTACTGTTCATTTCTTTCAACAGGGGGTGGTAGAATACCTTTCTGGGGGTTTGATTTGTTTGTTCTAGGTTTGTTAAGGAAAAATTATTTCTATATCATACATACTCACTAATTTAGATGTTTTTTATCTTTATGTAATCTAGTTTGACATTTTTTTTTTAACGTGAAGCTTTGGTATCCATTCCTTTTTCTTCTTCAGATCTGTAGAATCAAGAGCTGAGGTAATACAATTGAATAGCTTAGAGAGCCAGAACTAGGAAGGGAAAAGCTGAGATTGTGGTGGTGTTTATCAAGTGCCTGAGTTGCTCATATTTTTCATTAATAACATTGAATCTGTAGCATCCAAATATTAGGATCATTACAAGTAGGTCCATTCGAAGCTGTTGTATGACAGTCATTGCTATGGCAGTGAAGGTGCAGTAGTAGATGTTGTTATGTTCTGCAGAAAAGCTGCAGCATTGGAGAGCTTGCTCATTGTATTCAGATATTAATTTGTGATTTAGATAAAATTTTCCTAATATAAGAAGCAGTCATTGAGAAAAAATGTACTCATTTTCCAGTAAGTAACAAAAAAAGAGACATTATAGGAAGCAAATTTGTTAGACACGAATATACTTGTGGCTGATTGGATTCAATTGGCACATTTGGGAACTAACACTGCAGATATCAAACAGCTGAAATTTGGAAATGCAAGAGGGAGCTTGAAGTTTTTTAACAGATGGGTTTAAATACTGTTAATAACTATGTATCTTCATACACCTATAGATTTCTGCAAATATAAAGGTATATATATAAACTGTTATTTGCATCTGTGAGCACAGATGTGCACATATAGATATGTCTATGGTTAAACTAACTTAACAGAGGCCCATTATAAGTTAAAGTACCAATTAATTACAGAAACAATGTGGGGTTGAATCATATCTTAATTGAAGGATTCCTAACCCACTGTAATGGAGAATTACCTAATCTTACATGCTTGTGTGTTATTCTCTAATTGGGGATATGTTGGCAAGTACCAGTCATAACAGTGGGAACTATTTTAGAAAACGAGACTGGTGTAACCCATAATTTTATAAATTCTGTTGTAAACAGGGACAAGGAAAAGCTGTCAGTTAGCAATCTTTGGGTTTGTCTTTAGCATCCCCTTTAGGCTAGTTCCTCAACTTGCACTTACCCTCATGAATTGGTTTCCCAGAGGGCAGCTGCTACTCTCAGGTTATAAAGGAACCCTATAAGTATGCACTCTTAGCACTACAGCCCCGCCAATTTGTCTCTCTTTATCGTCTGGTAGGAGACGTAATGAATTCATAGCAAATGCATTTAGTAAGATGGCTCAGAACAGTAGCTACAGAATATTTTCAGAAGCTTGAAGCCCAATTTTCCACAAATAAATTAACAACATCCACTATAAAAGTGGACACAACTTAGAATACAATGGTAATGGAAAACAAATATAGGAAACACATGTAGTCAAAGCTGTGGTACTTTGTGGTACTGTAGGGCCTGAATGTTGTTTCTTCATGCAGCCCATCGCTCAATTTGCCAGGGCTAGCTTTCTCCCTTCCTTTTTAGGGATCATGGTCCTTGAAGCTGCTTTTGGCCTCCACTGACTGTCCTCCATGTCAGTGTTTGTCTGGAGAGTATATATCTCTCAATTGTGCTTTGAATTGTCTGGACCTGACTTACTGCTGAATGAAGTATGTCTTCTTGGCCAAGTAGCTCCAGTCTGGTTGCAGCTTGGACTGATTTAAATTGATTACTTCTCCAATTGCTTAACTCCCTAGTTTAGCTATTTTAAATCTCCAAAGTGGTGCCAATTTTTCAGATTGTCTATGACCACTTCCCCTTTTGATTTAATGGGAGGAACAGAAGAGGGACAAAGAAGAAAGGAGGCAGAGAAAAGGGGGAAAAGAGAAATATCAAGATTAAGAAATTGAGATTCACACTTGACAAGGGGATAAGGGGCATAAATACCTAATCATTTGTGTTTAAATTCTGTGTATACTTGACTGAAGGAAGGGGAGAGAAAAAAGGAGGAAGGGATACACTGATAAATCCTTACATTTAGAAACATTTAAAACCTCAGCTTTTTAATTTATGATTCCAACAATATGCTTATAGTCGATATTATGAAACTATTGCTTTGAAAAGTGGGATGCAGACTAGGAGAAAAGAAAATGTTAGAAGTTGAGATGTTTTGAACTATAATACCTGAATAGGAGAAAAGTAAAACTTTTCTTACCTTTGACTTAAAAGCATATCATTATCATAATGAACTAATAAGACAATTTTTAAAATAGCAGGGGAAATGAACAGGGAAATCTTTTAAAGTAGAGGTTTTCCCTAAATAATAGCAGCAAAAACTTGTCTACTCTGTAGGACTAATGGATGTTAGCAAGGCCTGTATTTAACTAGAGAAAGAGCTCTATAACATTTCTATTATTGTTTTTCCATGTATTTAAACTCTTGAGACAGAACTACAAAACATATAACAGTAGCTTGAGACTCATTCATGGCAGGTTTCAATTATTTTCAAGTTCATACTTCCAAAGTTTCCTTGACTTTTCATTAATTTGTTCCTTTTTTGTTACATATTTACAGTTGAGAATAGGAAACTTCTACTTGTTATAGCTAACTTGTTTTCAAGAACCAATTCCATATTCCTGCTATCAATCAACAAACATTTATTAAAGAATCACGTGTACTAGAAATTGTGTTAAATGATAGGTATATCGTTGGAAAGAATGAAACAATCTCTATTGTAAAGGAGCTTAAGGAGAGAATGTGCATAAAAGTTGAGAAAAGTTTCTGTTATTCCATAGCATTAAAATTGTATATGTCCAACATATACAGCATATCCTAAAAGTCAGTGCAAACTTAGTATTTTGAGCTATTAAAGCTTAAAACTGCCCAAACTGGGATTTTAAGCTTAATCTAACAGAATATAACATAATTCACACACTCATAACAAAATTCAGAGAGCTATATTGAAGGAAAGAGAATGATCAAAAAGGATTGCTGCTTGGGGTGGATGGAATGATAATAATTGACAATAGAAAGTAGTCCTCTTGGTTGAATTCAGAATCACAAAATCTACAAATTTTAATGGATAGCTAATTCAATATGTACCTGAAAGTCATCCTCACTTTTATATGTGACAAATGGGTCATTAACCTTTGCTTAGGGAACTCAAAGAAGAGGCAACTCATCATCGCTTGAGAAAAATCATTGTATTTTTAGTATGTTCTAATGGATAAGAAGTTTGTCCATGAAATTAAGTATAAATTTCAATTTGCATCTGTTGCTTCTGGTTTTTCCCTCCTGGAGTCAAGACGTCTAAACAAACCTTTTCCTTTAAAGTTTAGGTATTACACCCAAGGCAAGACATTTCCAACTTTAGGTCCAGCAAAATATCCATTGCATCTCCAGCTACCTGATTATAACACATGGAAAGTCCCTTCATTGTCTTGGTAGCCTTTCCATGGAAGCTCTTCAGTTTTTCAGTTTCCTTGTTAATTGTCATGCTCTAAATTGAATATAGTATTTTAGCTCTGGGATGATATAATAAGGGCATAAGAAAGAGTAGTCACATAATAAGGGCATAAGAAAGAGAAGTCCCCCCCTTTTTTTGTTTTTGTTTTTGTTTTTGTTTTTGTTTTGTTTTGTTTTGTTTTGTTTCTGGGAACTGTGACGACAACCCAAAATTATTTGTTTTGTTCATATCATGTTAATCTAAGTTTATAATCTATTACAATTCCCAGATCTTTTGCAGAAAAGCTGATATCTAACCATGTTTCCCATCTAGGACATGAAATTTGTCAGGGTTTTTGTGCTCAAATGTAAGAGTTGACATTTATTCTTTTCTTCTTAGATTTAGCCAATGATCTGAAGATCATTTTGGATCCAGATTTTGTAAATGAGCTTTGTGTAGCCTATATATCTGATAAGCATGCCATCTATACCTTTATCCAAGTCTTTGATAAAAATATTGGATTACACAGATCATGTATGGTAACAGACACCCTTAGAGACTCTGAGCCCTTTTCTTTTTTTTTTTTTTTTTCTTTTTTCTTTTTTCCTGAGGCTGGGGTTAAGTGACTTGCCCAGGGTCACACAGCTAGGAAGTGTTAAGTGTCTGAGAGCAGATTTGAACTAGGGTCCTCCTGAATTCTAGGCTGGTGCTCTATCCACTGTGCCACCTCGCTGCCCCATTTGAGCCCTTTTCACAATGAACTATTAACAATTTTAAGTTCAGGAATCCTATCAGTTCTGAATCCATCTAATTGAATTATCATCTAGTCCACATCTCTCCATCTTTTAATTTAGTTTAAATATACTTATAGTATTCCCCTCAGTTTACTAACAAAGGAAAGGAAAGTAACAAAGAAAACAAATTTTGCCATGACTTGTTCTTAATGAAGGTTCTTCATAATTATAGCTTCCCTTCTAAATGTTCCACAACTATCTCTTTAATAAAAAAAGTTTAATTTTTGTTTTCTCTAATAAGTGTAATGTACTTTTCAGTAGAAATGAGAGAACAAAAATATTTGGTAAGGTGAGTAGTTAAAATAAATAAGAATGTAGTAAAAAAAAAAATCACTTTTTTTTTTCCTTTCTGAATTAAAGTCATCTGGCCCAGATTTACATCCTTCTGTGTTGAAAGAACTAAAAGGTATGGATATTGAGCTACTGTCCAAAATATTTGAAAAGATTAAGAGAGTAAGTGAGAAGAGTCATAAAATTAGAGAATTTTCTTTAAAAAAAAAAAACGAGTTTGTAAAGTGCAGGACAGTGAACCTAATTTAGATTTCTGGGGAAATTCTTGCATGGAATGTTAAAGAGATAGTTAACAAACATATAGAAATAGAAATGGTGATTACATTGAATCATCAAAAATAAGTAGCCTTGATTCCTTTTTTTGATAAGGTTATTTAGAAATGATAAGAGAAAGAAATTGTAATTATTAAATTTACCTTAATTTTAGCAAGGTTTTTAATAATGTATGCTGTTCTGTTCTTGCAGATAGGATGAAGGGATGTGGAGTAAATTATATTAAAATTAGTTAAATTTGGAATTACTGAATGACTGAACTGAAATGGTAGTTGTTAACTACATTAAATTTGATCTTTAACTTGGCAGGAAGTCAAATGGAGTGTCCCATGCTGTTTAACATTTTTATCAATGACTCAAATAAAGGGATAGATGGCATATTCATCTACTTTGCAGATAGCAGAAAACTGGAAAGGATGCCTAACATACTAGATGATAGAATGATGAATCAAAAAAAATCTTGGAAGGTGGCAGGCCCAGTAAACTGACTTTACCAAAAATTATATGAATGTAAAATCTTATATTTGAGTTCAAAAAATAAAGTACAAAATAACTAAGGCATGGTTAGACAAGATTATTTGAAAAAGATCTAAGATAGAGGTTCTTACATTTTTTTTTATATCATAGACTCCTTAGGCCATCTAATGAAGCCTACAGGCCTTTCTTAGAATAATATTTTTAGACTAATTTAAAGAATAACCAAATTTCAGTTAGAAGTTAACAAGAATAAAAATGTCCTTTTTTTTCTTATCCAAGTTCACAGACTACCTGAAATCTATCCAATTAACCTAAGGGTTCCATGGATGACAGATTAATAACCCTTTATCTGGGGGGTTTATGGACTATAATTTCAACATGAGTCCGAAAACAAACAGCTAATGTGATCTTGAGCTGTACTGAGATGCATATCTTCCAGGAATAAGGAATAAGAAAGTGTTAGTCTCTCTGTATTATGTCAGAACATAGCTGAAGAATCATTTTACATTCATTTCTAGATGCTACAATTTAAAGAATGATATTGCTAAGTTAAAAGCGCCTGAAGAAAGCAACCAGGATAGAGAAGGACCTTTAGGCCATTTTTACATAAAGCCCATTTAAAAGAATTGAGGGATGTTTAGTTTAGGGAAGAGAAGCCAGAGGGGAGAAAGAAGTTTGATGGCTGTTTTCAAATATGTGAAGGGAAAATACTGAAAAGAAAATTGACCCACTGATTTTTGCCCCAGAGGGAAGAGTCAGGTACAATAAGTGGAAAAATGCCAAGAGGCAGATTTAGATTTGGTTTCAGGAAAGTAATTTGAAGTTAAGTGTCGGGAAATATATTGGAAAATTGGTAAATAATAATAATAATTGGTGTCAGAAAAAAATACAACTTCCTATTTAAAAGAGAAGTGATCTGCAAACAAGCTGCTGAAAGTGGTCTCCCACTCAAGTACTTGAGTCTGTAGGGAGAAGCTGGATGGCCAATTTTGGGGGCTTTTTCATTTTGGGGTATGCATAAGACACATAGATGGTTGCTGAGATCTCTTCCAACTCTAAAATTATGTGATTTTATAATTCTGAGTAATGAGCATTTGAGTCATCTAGATTTTTTTAAAAATACAGTTTATTAAACAAAAATGTTTATGAAATAACTACTTCAGAGATCTGATCCTTTACATCAAAGATCACAACCCTTCCATATCTTACTTAAGAGTTCTATAGGTTTATGGAGACTGAAAGAATTTGTCACTGTTTGGTGTTTATCCTATCTACATTTAGTGACATGGATTCTCAAATGGGAAACTTAAACAACTTCTCTGGGTTGAAAATCAAAACTTTTCCATCTTGGCTGATCTTCCTTGACATAACTTTTTATCTGTTGCACAGTTTTGAGAAACCAGGCTCACCTCTGTATGGAATTGAGCATCAAAGGAGGACTTTAGTGGAAGATTATCTCTAGTAATAATAATAACAATAATAAAACTATTAATATATATGATGCATTTCCTTTTTGTCTTATTTTTATATTGATATTTTATTTTAAAATCATCTGTTTCTGAATATAATCCTGGTACTGTTCCATACACAAAGACCCATTCATTCCTTGTAGCCAAAATCCTGCAAGATGATTCGGCCTTGATACTTATCTCATCAGTGCCTTCTGCCCCTCTGATTGGATCCCCTGACACTACAGGACAGAATACTCCAGGGCCTCTATTTAGGTAGCCTCCTTTTGTGTCTGTCTTCACCAATTAATTTCTCCTAGTGGTTAACAGAATAGTTGTCATATAATTTGTTTAATTTTTTTTTTAAAGAGAAACAAAGTTGTTTAGCAAAAAACAATCAACATATAAAACATGACATGAAACCAATAATCCACAAAATGCAAAGAAGGGGAAGAGGTACATAATTAGGGGTTTTTTTTGCCATTTTTTTCATTTGATGTTACTGCAATCATAGTGCACATTATTTTCTTGGTTCCTCTTATCTCACTTTTTATATATATTTATCCTTTTTTTTCTATATTGTTCATAATTTCGTATTGTGCACTAAAATCCATCACACTTGCCACTTTTTTAGCCATTGTCCAATCAATCAACATCTACTTTTTTTGTTACCATAAAAGTTCTGTAAATGAATATATTTACACATGTATTCCATATAATTTGTTTATATACTATGTGGCAAATATAGTAGGGAATATTATATGTCTAGTGTAATATATAAAATGTAATATATAATACTATGTTATCAATACTATATGCCATGTAGTATTTTATATAATACACAAACATGTATTATATATAAAATATTACTATATATTACATAATATATACTACTAAATATTAGATTTATTTTTATTCTACCTTTAATATATAAATATGCTGAATCATACTATATAATATACTTTATACAATATATATTAGATAATATGGTGCATATTAATTATCACATAACAAAGATTATATTATATAATGTGCCATATACCATAATATGTGATATGTAAACAACATAATACTTAGTATTATACATAATCCATATGCATATATTCTCATAGAAGCACTTTATGGAAGCATTATATCATTATGTACAGAAAGAAGTACAGAGGAATTTTTTTCATCTTGGGTACCTGTGGAATCACCAAGCAAAAGATTATGACCATTTTATTTATATTTGTTTTTCATAATTTAAATTTGCTTTCCAGAAGTATTTGATCATTCAATAATTCTATCATAAGTGTACTAATGTATCTGATTTCTCATCTTCATCATCAGTTATTTCCATCTTTTCTTATGTTTGCCTATTTGCTATGTGTGAAATAAGTGTGTGAGTTGTTTTGATTTACAATTCTTTCATTATTAGTGATTTTCATCAAGTTTTTATATTGTTCTTAATAATTTGCATTTCTCATTTTGAAAACTTTGTCCCTATTTTTGACCATGAGGCTCTTTAGATGAAATATTTACCTTAACTCAATATAGTCTTGGATATTATAACCTTTTTTGGAGATATTTGGCATATCCCTTTTTATCATAGATTTATTTTTATGCAAAATTTTATGCAAAAACTTTTCAACTGTAATGTGAACAAAATGATCCTTTTTAAATTTTTTTCTGATCTTTTAGTTGAGAATTAGATCTTTGGTCATATCTGTAAAAGAAATCTAATCTTTTCTTCTAATTTGGGAATTGAGTGGTAAAACCTTTATTCAGATTGCCTACCCTGGGTTTATTATCTTATATGATATAAAATATTGATCATATCCAAATTTCTGCCAAAATACTTTTCATTTTCTCCACTAATTCTTGTCAAATAAGAAATTCTTCCTTTAGTAATTTAATTTTTTTATTTACAAATTTATAGATTATTGAATGTGTTTGATTTTTAATATTCTGCCCTTATGTTGTACTTATTTGTTTTTAACTACTATAACATAATTTTAATTATTATTGCTTTATAATATAATTTGAGATGTAAAATGATATTCCCACTTCATTCCTACTTGGGTATATTTTTTAAGATTATACAATTTTTGTTGCTCCAAATAAATTTTATTATAATTTTGCCTAGATTTATAAATATTCTATTAGAACTTTCATTAGTATATTATTGAATCTATAAATTGATTTCAGTAGCATGGTAATTGCCATTATATTGGCATGTCTCACTTATGGGTAGTGGATATTCCACCAATTATTTAAATTAGCTTTCAAGTCTTCCATAAGAGAAATTGGAGTCTAGTCCTGCTTTCCCCATTTTTCTTTTTAAAAAAAGGCCAGCCAGATCCAAACTTGCAGAGACTATGGCTCCCATCCTGAGGGAATTCAATCCGGCTTTGGCTGAACTATTCTGATCAATCACCTCAGCTCATGCATCACATTTCATGGAGTTGTCCCAGGGAAGTTGAGACCTACCCAACTTGGGCATCTTCTCATTTGCTTGCAGTCCTTACTCACTGTTTTCAATATATTACTTTTGGAACAGTAACCAGATTAATTTAATCTTTGCTGTTGCAAAGGGGGATGAGTTTCCTGCCCTATGATTCCATTAACAATCCCTGGAATTCATCATATAAAAACTCCCTTGGGTCCTCACTCTCATATATATATTGAATCTCTCAATTAGAATATAAACTTCTTGATTTTTTTCACTTTTGTTTTTTGTATGTACTTTGCATTTAGTATTTGATTTTTATATTCTTTTTCATTTATTCATTCTTTTTCATTCATCCTCTTTCATCATTTCTTTAAAGAATAAAGTTCTTTATATTTTATTTATTTATATACTATTTATGTAGTTGTTAAGTATGTATGTCCATATACTGATTTCTAGGCATTTAATGTATTTTATAGTTACTTTGAATAGGATTTTGATTTCCATATTTTTCTCCTGAAATTTGTTATTACTTTATGTAAATACTGGGGATTTTTTCTAGGTTTATTTTGAATTCTGCTACTTTACTGAAGCTACTATTTTTCTGGAGTTTTCAAAGTAAAGACTAAGCCCAACAGATTTTTCTTAAAAGTTGAAAGAGAAAATAATGTACTCAACTTCTTGACATCAGCAAATAGATATAATTATATGACTTTAATTTTTTTCTAATTGCTACCATTAAATTTTTAAAACAAACATGTCAAATAACATTGTGGACATGGTAATTCTTGTTTTATTCCAGTGTTATGGGGAAAATAATCACAGAGTCCTCACTAGGTTTGACACTATCAATAACCAGAGATCAGGAGGCAAAACCTTGGCTTTAAGCACAGGCCCAGAATTTAAAACAAAACAGAACAAAATTTGGAATGCTGATTAGAATGTTCCCAAACTTATATAGTTTTCATTAGAGACAAAATAATTTTAAATTTTACCCTAGTGGCAAGAATAGACAGATTCTCACCCAAAACTCAAGCACCTGATAGACCTTGGAGAAACATTTTGGCATATAGATATAAACTAAAGAGAATTACATTTCAAAGCTAGGCTTGTGAGAGTCACTTTAAGACTACATTTGGAGAGTTTACAATGGACCAATTGAGAGGGGAGATTTACATGCCAAAAGATGACTACATAGCCAAAGCCTGGTTGTGGATACATCAATACACAAAGAGAGAGGAATGGTCTGGAAGTCTAGACCATGAGGGGCAGGTGTTATAAATTCCTTTTTATTTGGTCCGGTTCCTTATCTTAGAGAAAGAAAATTCATGAGAGTCGTTAGCTAATTTTAACACCTCCTAGGAAAAACCCAGCTGTCCTTAAAAACTTTCTCAGCAAAAGTGGAAGCTCTTAGATTTAAACTGTATAATCATATTTAAAATGGTAATTTAATCTATTACTGTTTCTTGATTTTGTTCCCCTTTTCCTCGGTCCCAAGCACAAATAAGTAGCTAGGGGACGTAGTGGCTAAGAACACCACAAGTAGAGGCAACAAGACCTGAGTGTGAATTCTGCCTCTGAAACTTACTAAGTATTAGTTAACCTCCATTTCTTAATCTGTAAAAAAGGGATATCTCATGGGGTTGTTGTGAGGATCTAGGAAGGGAAGAAAAGTGTTTTGTTATTGTCTTTTATCAAAAACTCCCTCCCCTATAATCTTGAGTTGTTTTTATTTTTAATGATCAATCATAATAATTGTTTTCCTAATTTTTGGACCATTCTTGTATCCTTGGTATACATTAAATTTGATCTTGGTAAATATATATTTTAGATATATTTTGTCGTAATGTTTTTATAGGATTTTGTTTTAAAATGTGCATCAATAATCATTGATGATATTAGTCTATAGTTTTCTTCCTTTGCTTTATATTATCCTTGTCTCATTAAAGGAACTTGAAGGGTTTTTTTCCTTTCTAATTCTTGAGAATATTGTGTTATTAATGTTAAGTATTGTTTAGAATTTACCTGTAAATTCATCTGCAACTAGGTCTTTTCTCTTTTTTCTTTTTAAGCATTTTTGACTATATAAAATGACCTTTAAAAAACTAAATATAGATTTATCTATATATCTATATATATAATTTTATAGATAAATCTATTTATATTTCTTTTAGATAGATAGCTAGATAGTTTTTTAAGGTCTCTTCTTCATGTTCCATTATTTTGGGTATTATGTATTTTTATTAGTAATCTTTTTTTTTAAAATCTCATTTGGACATGATCTGTAATCCCATTTACTGGAAGGCTGAGATTGGTAGTTCTGCGCTGCATTGAGCTAAGCCTGAGATGTCCATGTTAAGTTCAGCCTTAATGTAGTAAGTCTTCAAAGGTCACCAGTTGACCTAAGGAGAGATGCACCAAAAAGTAAAAGCTCCTGTGCTAATCAATAGTGGAAATAGGTTTGTTGTAGCCCCTGCATTTTTGATCTGGGAGAAATAGGGAGATTTAGTCTTTTAGAAAAATAACAAATAATCCTTGATTTTTTTTCTAGCATGTAATTTTGCATAGTTCTGATGATTTAATTTCTTCTGTTTTGCTTTGTTTCCGTTTTTGATGATTAAACTTTATATGCTGGGTGAAGGCCTAGTCTTTGGAACATGTCCAAATGCTATACTGAGTTCTAATTTATGTAGAGGTTTGGAACTTACTTCCAGGCATCTATAATGGAAGGTCCCATTTACCAATTTCAGAACATACAGTTATGCTATTATCCTCTCCCTCTTAAATACTCTTGCCCTCTTGTTTTCCCTGCTGTGTTTCTATTGAATTGAATATAGTATTTCGCCAAGCTCTTTGTTTATGTATGTGTACACTTTTTTTTGATATTTCAGATAAAAATGAGATTCAAATTGTATCCCATCCTGTCACCCTTGCCTTCTAGTTTGTATAATCTTCTCTTTATGCTTCCAAATCACATAAGATACTGAATTCTCTCCTCATCATCTTCCTCCCCCAGGGTATTTTTTTAATTTCCCTTTCCTTTCTAGTTTTAAAAAATCATTTAAACATAACAAGAGCACTCTCAGGCTTTCTGACTTTAACTTCTTCTATGATTATTGAAGACATTAGGATTTCTTCTTCCCCAGTAGGATGAAAATACGTTATATTGTCTCATCTAATTCTCAAGTAACCTTTTGTATATGTTAACTCTTATGCTTGCATTTCAAAGTTTCTACTAAGCTTTTTTTCATTAGATATTTCTAGAAATCCTCTTTTTCATTAAAGATGCGTTTTTTACTGCTTTAAGTAAATTATACTTAGTTTTGATGTATAAATTATTCTTAATTATAATATTGTTTTGACTTTTGAAGTATTGTATTACAAACTTTCTTTTAAAGTGAAAGTTACCAAATCTTATCTAATTCTGAATGACTTCTCTGTCCTGATAATCCTTTTTGTCTGCATTTTTTTTCTTTGATCTGGTACCTCTAGATTTTGTCTATGGGATCCCTAGGAGTTTTTGTTTTGATGGTTCTTCAGGAACCCCCTAATTAGTGAATTCTTTTACTTTTCTTCACTTTTCTCTCTGATTCCATTGGTACTGACTATAATTCTCCTTCTAAGTCTTATTTTAAGAGAGAACTGTATTTTCTTTTGCATTTCAAGAGCCCTCATTGAATTTATATCACTTTTTAACCTTTGCTTCATTTCTTCTGGAAATTTTCATTAACCTTTGGCCAAACTGTGTTTTGCTTTGCTACTTTGCTTGTAAATAGACGTTATGTAGAATTACTCTCTTCTTATAAGTTTATGACTTGGACATTTACTACTTTATATTAAAGATATTTTCAGTTTCTTTTTGTGGTTGTTTATTTGTTCTTTATATCTTACTTCCTGATTTGGAACTTTGTACGGAGGACAAACTGGCTTGATCTGTATTGGATTGGATCTTTCTGCTTTTTTCTTCCTGATGTTGAATGATGTGTTTTTCAAGAAAGCTATGTACAGCACAGGTTAGAACGTTGTAATCTTGCAGCCTTCCGTGAGAGGTCTGATGTAGGATGCAATTGGGTCACTGCCTTCTCTGTTTGAGCTTTTACAGACTTCTGACTGTAGTTTGAGTCAGCCGTATCCTTGCCACTGTCAGAGCTCTGGCAAACAGCTGGTGGCCTTAGCCCTGGTAAGATAGTTGGAAGACATTACAAATTCAGAGTGAAAGAACTAACGGCCTCCCAATCCATGCTTCTGCTTCATGCTCTGGTTACTCAGATGCAGGTCTTATTTATCCCAGATAGGTTTACTGAATCCATGCTCCTGCTCCACAGTAGAAGCAATGAGGGGTGGAGAGGGAAAGGCCCTATGCTTATCCTAATCCTCACTTCTCACCCTATGTACAGCTAGAAGTGTTATTGTTCTAACAATCTGTCAAGGATTCTAAAGTCTCCTGACTTTCAGGATTTCTAGTACCCTATACTTCAAGCTATGAATATTAATGATTTAGAATACAAGACTCTTTCACCATGAGTCATGAGTGACCATTATTTTCTAGTCATCTTATAAGATATATTTTTAAAAATGCATCATAGCCTTAGAATGGTTTGAATTTGATGGACTGAGTGACAAGTACTATGTTAAGGGGCAGTTTGTCAGACAAAATGTTGATATGAATGGGAAAGTGGGCATTTTGGCTCTGATAAACCCAGGAAACATTTTTAATCTATCAATGTTAAAGTTCAAAACTTTGCAGACCGGTGCCATAAGGTGTCTCAAAAGAATTTGCAGGCTTGAACCCCTTTCCAAGTCAAGGGGTCAAGTTTATTGTAATTATAACACGAATTAAAATGTGCTAAGTTCCAAAAGGATTTAGCCGAGAATCAGGAGCAAAAAGATAAATTTCTAGGACAAAGGTTAGAGAAACCAGAGCTTCATGTTACTTATTTGTTGATTTTATGGCTTACAGGTAGATTTGAGGAGTGGTCTATTCATTATTGTCTCAGGAACTTGGTTATCATTGACCAACAGATTGTTTATCTGACAATCAGCAGTGTTTGTAGGACTGTGCCATAGTAATCCTCAGGCCAGGAGACTTTAGAATGATTGACAGACAGATTATTTAGAACAATAGCATTCTTAAAGTAAGGGGGTCTCAGTATTATCACTATATTTTCCCTAAAATCTAGGGAAATAAATGTATAACTATATTATTATATTCCTAAGGCCAGGATACTTCAGGATTACTGCTATATTTCCCTTAGAAACTGTACCCCATATACTCCATCATCAGCACTACCTGGAATCAATTTCATTAAGTAACAACTATCTGCTAAACACTTTACTAAGTGGTGGGGGTACATGTACAATGATCCTGAGATGATTGACTAGAGCAGTTATTCAATATTAGAAAAGTAGAATGCTGAGTTGAAGCAAAAGCTCAGCAAGAATATTCCTGATGTGAGTGGGACATAAAATGCATTTGGTGAACAACACACATGGACTAATTTGCTTACTTCCCAGGACTCCAGGAGTAATATAGGAAGATGTTTTTATCTTTGATGGAAAACCTCAGAAATCACTTAAAACATCTGCCAGTCAATAGTATCATCATTCTAGCAACTCATATACATTATTTATAGTATATCATGGAAGAAGAATGAAAATATATCAATGTGCATAGAGTGTTGAACTTTGGATGAAAAGACCAAAATAAACCAGGTCACCATGACAAAAATTCAAGATGCCCTCAATTGTTTACTGATTAGCAGGGAAAATAAAGTAATTCTCAGTATTGGAATTTACACAGTGGCTAGATTCCCATGCAGAGGAAAACAAGAAAAATATGATTTTTGTCTGCCTAGAAGGATTTTGAGCATATTCCCCAAGGCATTTTGGGGGCATTTTCCAGTTTCCACTGACTGATGGAGAAAGTAATTGCAGACTTGAACTACCTGAAAGGGTTGGTCTATCTTATCTTTTGAAAGGTCCTAGAAAAAATATGACAGACTGATGAAAATG
The DNA here is from genome assembly GCF_048593235.1 of Sminthopsis crassicaudata. Lineage (NCBI taxonomy): Eukaryota > Metazoa > Chordata > Mammalia > Dasyuromorphia > Dasyuridae > Sminthopsis > Sminthopsis crassicaudata. Next base: position 261,433,700 of record NC_133619.1, on the reverse strand, counting down.
TTGAATTAACTAGAGGAAAATGATCTGGAACTATGAATAGATAATTGCCAGTTTAGATTATAAAGCACAGAGAAGATGAAATACAACATTGAATATTTGATGTTTTCAATATAGTTTTCTTTGGTATGTAGGTATGTTGTTGTTTGGATCATAGCACATCAGTGCTATCTATGAGGTTTTCTTGGCAAAGATAATGGAATGGTTTGTCATTTCTTTCTTCAATGAATTAGGGTAAACAGAAGTTAAATAACTTGGTGGAAAGTGTTTGAGTGATGAGAATCAGAAGTTATTTTTGTCATTGCAATATACTACATTGAATAGATATAATATACCACCTGAATAGAAAGAAAAAAATTGATGCAGAATTTATTGGACAGAAAAACAGCATGATATAATTATGACAGGAAATTCTATCCATCCCCAGGACATCTGTTGATAGTTTTTCTCCACCAAATGCAGAGAAGCTAATAATTTTTTGATACTTATCCTTAAGGTACAGAAGAAACAAGTATAAATTCTATTTTGAATCTGATTCCTTGAAAAATGAAAAATACTTTGTCTTCAGTCTTTTGATAAAGAGAAAAAGATAGACATCATTTGCTATCCTCAAATAGGACAGATCTACCTATCCCATGAGACTTTTGTTTATATCTTCCCATAAGTTCACCAAAAAATCATTGTGCCTTAATTATTTTTCTGATAGTGTGAAATTATCATCAGAGCCCTCAAACTGTCCACTTTCATCCCTTACCTTGCTCATAAGGTAGCTAATCTTTTCCTATCATACTGATGATAGACCCAGATGCCAGTTTTTATTCTAGTTCTCATTTGAAGTTCTATATTGGTTATGATGCAGCCCACTCACACCTCCCATGAACCTTCCCACAGTCCTCCATGTGATATTTATTTTCAGTTCCTGGGAGCTTGTTGGGGTTCCTCATCTCTCAGCCACATAGCAACACCATTGGAATGTGAATATTTTAAAAATGGGCCTTTCTTTCTTGGAGGAGTTCGAGATTATTAAAGGATCTTTTCATTTTTTAAAAGCAATCCAAAATCCAGCTTATTCTCTTCCTATTTAATTCTGTGCCTGACTTGTTCAAGATTCAATTATAGCTAGCATTTAATTAATGCTTTAAGATTTGTAAAGTGATTTTCATATGTTTCATATGTTATTTGATCCACACAACAACCTTATGAGGTAGATGCTCTTACTATCCTTAATTCACAAATGCTAAATCTAAGACTTAGAAAAATTAAGTTACCTTATTTAGGTCATACAATTAATTAGTTAAATGTCTAACCTTGTTTTGAACTCTGCCATCTGGCTACCAAATTTTGATGCAGAACTCTAAAGTGGACCATAATTTAAGTGAATAATTCCTTATCCACTTTGTTTTTTTGTGTATTAGATAGTCAGAACAAACTCTTTTGAGCAGCTATGATATAATTCCAGGAAAAACTGCTATATTCTGGTGCTTCAAATAACCATCACAGTACCTTCCACAAAACAGGACATCCCAAGTACTTTATTATCCATAAGAAACCTTGGTTCTGAACTGCATCTCATCACAGCAGCAAAAACCCTTGACAAAGCAACAATCTCCGTGTTTTGTACTTTATCCAGTAAGCAAGGGTCATTGAAGAAGATTATCTACTATTATATTTTTCAAAATTATCATGAATAACTTTGACCAATAGCTATCAAAGCCTTTTAGGAAGATTTTGCTCTATCAAATCAAATGGGTTTTTTTCTTTCATAATCAAGAAACAAAAAGCACAGTGACACCTTGTATTCTCTACTTCTTTCAGTGAACTGCATGATGGTAAAGATGTGGTCCATTGTAGAATATTGCATTCAAAAAGCTGCCTGTTCCCTACTAGTACCCTCATCAAGGATACTCCTGATGCATGTATAGGTGAGTCAAAAGTTTTTGTATAGATGCTAAAGTAGGAATATAGGTCCATAGCTATTGTAATTCGCTTGGTTCTTTTTTCCAGTAGTGAGTAAAATAAGATCCAAGATTTTTGTCCTCGTCTTTATTTCCTCTTCTTTCAGTTACCTTGTGAATCTCATAATTTTGAAGCTTCTAGGATGGATCCTTTCTGTTAAATCTAACTACTTTTCCCATCTTAGTTCTCTTTTGTACAATTCTGCTTCCTCTTTAAGCAAAGTCTTGACTTTGATATTAGAGGCAAAATGGAGTAGTCTAGTGTCCTTGATTATGAAAAGTTGGTTTTTTTTTTTTAAGAAAAGAAAAGCTTTTGCAGCTTTCCCTCCTTCCCCCTTACCTTTTTTTCTTCTATTTATAGTCTTCTTTCCAATTTCTTCATTTTGACCTTGGAATTATTTTACTTAATTGTATTGCTTAATATTCTCTATTTACTCTGTCCTGATTTATGAGGTGATGCTGCTCAAAATCATCTATGAAGTCTTCTTAAGCAAATAGATATAAATTCTGTTGCATTTGGTTGCCATTTTTCTCCTCAGTGGGTAGGAAGCCAAAATATTTCCTAAGGCACTTTTTGAAGTTTGTTCAGCCTTCTTTTATGACAGTTAATTTGTATTGGTCAAACTTATATATATAATAATTATTATCAGTGTTGATATAATTTCTGCTATCCATTATCCACGTTTATTATTAATTACTTTGTTTAGTCAGGATTTAATTGCTGCATGCTAACCATAGCTTTTTCTCTTTATTATTTTTCTACTTTTTAATAAATTCTGACTTTTGCTTTAACAGGTTGGTGGTCTTACTTTACATAAACAACTGGTTTATGAATGACCACTATATCCATAATAAGTCTTTCCCTCTCTGTAAAAATATAACCAGTTTCATTTTTATGATGTTATTTGGTACCATTTCCAACACTCCCTTTCTTTTCAGTTCCCCAATTCTTGAGAGACATTCATGAGGTAAAGACATAAGGGATTTGCCCATTTTATGGAGATTTAAAAAGTGGTAAGAATCAAAGAAAATGTTCAGTCTACCAGCTTACTGGCCACATGATTCCAGAAATCTCTCTATGTCTCGTCTTTAATTCTCTCATTCTATATCATAACATTAATTTCAGCAGGATAGAGTGATATTTCTTTATCACACTTTCATCCCCATGTATGTGGTTCCCTTGGCTATTGGTCTTTAAAATCATTTGAAGAGCCCCCTTCTCTTTTGTGATTACCAGCTTCATTCATTGACCTATAAACTTTTGTTGCATGATCCTTAAAAGCTAAGAGCTATTTCTAGTTGCTGAATGTGCTAGGCTATTTCACTTTAAATTGCATAATGCTGACAATACAACTTCTGCAGGATAGTCAACAACTGGGAGATGCTCAACTTGGCACTTTCTTTACCTTCCCTTAACACTTCCTTCAGTATTCAAAGAGCTAATTGCATCACATGAACAGAACTATTCTTCCTATTCCATGGAGAGGATTCTCCATTGAGCATCAAATCTGATCACCCTCCATATTTACAGCATCTTCCTCTCACTTTATTCATGATTTGAAACATAAAATCATTTTATCCTAATTGTTGATCATGCTGTATGTTCATAGTGGTCTTGATTCAAGCCACTACTTTGTTTGTTCGGGCTTGATGTTGGAAAAAAAGAATCACTTGTAGGTCACTCAGCAGTTAATAAAAGGAGGTTTATTTCACTGTAGTATAGCAAGGATATTCAATAATAATTGGCTTGGATAAAAATGCCTCATCCATCTCGTCCTTATTGCCATGTGGCTACCAAATATGTCTGGTTAGCAGGACAGGGTGTGGTAATTTGAATGAGCTGGGACATCTACCAACTCTAAATTGTTTTGACTTTTTGACAGTAAGCCTTTATATGTTTTAGATAGCTGGGAAGAGTCACCAAGAGAGGGAAAAGTTTAAGCCTTTGATACTGCATCAATCACATTTCAAAGACAGCATGTTTACCTTTCAGGGGAAAGCTAGCCTAACTTGTATTGCAGAAAAAAAGAGATGAACTCCGGTTGTTTTTGTCAAAAAAAAATTCCTGCATGCATGGAGATAATAATGTCATGTCATATCTTTGTTTTTAATATGATTAAATGCTTTTATTTGTTTCTTAATGTTGAAGCATCCTTGCATCCTTTTGTTAATGCAACTTGGTCATAATGAGTCATGTCTTGGGTAAGTTGTAATATACTTGATAGGATTTTTAAAAATTAATTTATATTGATTAATGATACTAGCCCATAGTTTTAATTTTTGCTTCATTTTCCCTTGTTTAAATATTAAAAGTCTATATAAATCCACAAGGCTATTTGTTTCTCTAGTGTTTTTTCTTCAATTTTTGAGAATAGTCTTAATTTCTTGTAAAAAATTTCTATTGAATTTTTCTTTAGATCTATCAAAACTGGAAGTTTTTCTTTGCTGGTTACATTATTGCTAGTTCTTGTTCCGTTTATGATTTTGCATTTTTTAATTACTATTTGATATTCTGTTGGTTAGATATTTTGTATTTCTGAAAGCAGGATTCACAGGGTTGTTGGGTTATAACCATTCAAGTGAGGTTTTGATAATTTTTTCTCTTAGTTTTGTTTTGAATTCACCTTGTTCATTTGTAATTTGTTAATTTGTGGAGTTTTGGCCCTCTACTTTTTAGTCAGATTCATCAATTTTTATGTCTGTAAAGAATCTGTTTTTAGTTTTAGCATCCCTACAGTTCTTTTAATTTCCAATTATTTATCTCTCTTCTAATTTTCAAGATTATGCTTATTTTGTTTTGGTTTGTATTGGGTTTCTTATTGTTTTAAGTGTATATATAGTTCATTAATCTTTCTGTTTTGCTAATGTATATTTTTAAGGATATTTGTATTTCCTTAGAGAGAACTAATTTAGTTGCTTCTCAGAAATTCTAGTATCCTTAGTATTTGTAATTCACATAGTCATTAATTATTTCCATGATTTCTTCATTAATTTACTTATCATTGAACATTTCATGATTAAATCTCCATTTAGATCTCTTTTTGTTTGTTCTTCCTCACTAATTACTATTTTTATTGTATTATGATCCCCCAAAAGATGAATTTGCCATTTCAAAATATCTCTGCTCTGTTCAGTTTTTTTAAAAGTTTCTTGTGGTGCTAAGAAAATACATATATTCATCAGTTGTCTCATTCAAAAGAAGCCATAAGCCATTTAACTCTGTTTCCTTCAGCAATATGTTCAATTCTATATTTTCCTTTTGTTTATCCTTCCTGAGATTTTTCTCAGAGAAAAACATAATTTCCTGCTGTATTGTGTTACTTTCTACCTTGCAATTCAATTAATTTTTGATTTATGGATTAGGTGCTATAATATTTGATGAATATGTATTTGATACTGATTTGTTGTTTGGCATTTTTTAGCATAATGAGTTTTATTTTTCATTTCTGTTTATATTTGCAATATTTCTGCTTGATTTGTCTCATAACATAATTGTAGCACCTGGTTTTTTTTTTTTTTGGATTTGTTTAATGTGTAGTAAATTTCTTTCTCCCTCTCATTTTTATTCTGCATGTCTTTATTTTTAGTTATGTTTCTTATAAGCAATAAATTGTGGTTTTCTTTTCTTATCCAAGGAAATCCAATTTTTCTTCATTGTTTTTTACTATTTAATCAGTTTACAATTAGAATCATGAGAAGTTTACATTTTCTTCTACTCGTTTCTATGATTTTTTTTCTGAATTAGGATTTTTTTGTTCCTCTTTTAAGTTAGTATTTAATCTCTGTGAATAATGTTGATCAAACTAACTTCCCATAGCCTCTATTTCTCTTACGCTTAAACTCACTACCCCCAATTTGTCAATCTTTAACTTGAAGTTTTAATTCACTTATTGGTTCCCTTTTTCCCCCTTTTATTTAGTTATTTTATTCTTTTTCTCTCCCCCCCCTTATTTTATCAGTCCAAGAGAGGGTAATAAAGATAGAAGATATTAGATTCTATCTCTAGTTCTATGCCTGAGCCTTCCACATGATAATTTTTCTTTCTATTTACCATATGGTCTTCTCCCTGGGTCTTGTTCTCTTTTTCCTCTTGATGCCATTGTCCCTAGGAAATCTGAGAGATGTTCTATTTCCTGCTCAAAAAAGTGGACTTTCTGAGCACCAAATCCTTACAGATTAGATCTACCATTAAAGAATATATTATAAGGGGAGGGGCAGCTAGGTGGTGCAATGGACAGAGCACCGCTTCAGAAGTCAGGAGGACCTGAGTTCAAATTTGACCTCAGACAAGTAATACTTCCTAGCTGTGTGACCTTAGGTAAGTCACTTAATCCCAGTTTCCTCAGGAAAAAAGAAAGAAAAACCAGTGATGAAGGTCCCCCAGGGCCCTCTATACCCTAGGTGCAGAGCTCAACAAAAAAAGGAGGTAAAAAAAGAGCCCTGAACATAGAAAGCTATCTTGGCAACAGGGAATATCAAAACAGATCCAGAAGAAGACAATAACATCATAATGACCATTTGTAAAGCTACAAAGGGGATGTGAATTGCTCTTAAGCCCCAAAAGTTTTCTTGGAAGAGATCAAAAAAAGATTTTTAAAATCATGTAAGAGAGATAGAAGAAAAATGGGGAAAATAAATGAGACTTTTGAAAAAGAATTATGGGGAGGAAAGATTCAACAGCTTGGAAAGGACGGGAAATAATTAACTGAAGAAAACAATCCTTTAAAAATTAGAATTGACTAATTGGGGGAAAAGTCTAAAAATGGGGAAAGTAAGATAGAGGGAAATACATAGTAATCATAACTATGAATGTGAATGGAACGAACTCTCCCACAAAATGAAAGCAAATAGCAGAGTGGATTAAACATTAAACTCTTACAATATGTTGTTTCCAAAAAATACATTTGAAAAAGAGAGACATAGAGAGTAAAGGTAAAATGTTAGAGAGCAGAAACTAAAGGAAAAAACGAGGATAGCAATTCCTCATCTTAGAAAAAGCAAAAGCAAAAGTAGAATTAATTAAAAGGAAGGGAACTACATCTTACTAAAAGGTACCATAGACAACAAAGTAATAATGATACTAATAATGTATGCTATAGCATCCAGATTTTTAGAAGAGAAATTAAGTGAGTTACAGGAAGAAATAGACAGCAAAACTATACTCTTGCAACTAGATAATCTAACCACAAAATAAACAAGAAAAAAGTTAAAGAGGTGAATAGAATTTTTTAAAAGTTAGATATGATATGCTTCTGGAGAAAACTTCTCACTATTACATTTCAGCTATACAAAACCAGATCATGTAAAAGGGCATAAAAACCTCATGCTAGAAAAGCACAAAGGCAGAATTATTAAACACATCCCTTCTCCATCATGATGCAATAAAAATCATATATAATAAGTGCATGAAAAGATAGATTAAATTAATAAGAAACTAAATCTTAAATAACTAGTGGGTCAAAGAGTAAATCATAGAAACAATAATTTTAACAAAGATAAGGACAATAATGAAAACATATACATAAATTTTGGGGATGCAAGCAAAGAAGTACTTAGCAAAACTTCAAAAGCTTACATAAAAATAGAGAAAGAGCTGATCAATTAAGTGGGTGTACATTTTAAAAAACTAGAACAAGAACAAAATAAAAATCTTCAATTAAATACCAAATTAGAAATTCCAAAAACCAGAGATTAATAAAATTGAAAGTAAGAAAACTGTTGAACTAATAAATAAAACTGTTTTATGAAAAAAACCAATAAAATAGATAAAGCTTTGTTTGATTTTAAAAAAAGAAAAAAATCAAATAACCAGTATCAGAAATGAAAAGGATAAATTCACCACCAATGAAGAGGAAATTAAAGCAATAATGAAGAGATATTTTGCCCAACTGTAGGCCAACAAACTTGACAATCTAAATGAAATGAATATTTACAAAATTATAAATTGCCCAGATCAACAGAAGATGAAATAAACTATTTAAATAATCCCGTTTTAGTAAAAGAAATCAAACAAACACGTTAGGGAGTTAGTGAACTCCCTAAGAAAATATCTCCAGGGCCAGATAAATTTACAAGTGAATTCTACCAACCAGATTTTTAAAAATCCAATACTATGTTAACTGTTCGGAAAAATGAGTGAAGAAGGAGTTCTATCAATTTCATTTTATGACACAAATATGGTGCTAATAATTAAAGCAGGAAGAACCAAGACAGAGAAAGAAAATTATAGAACAATCTCCCTAATGAATATTGATGCAAAAATGTTAAATTAAATATTAACAAAGAGACTACTGCAGTTTATCATGAGGATAATATACAGTGACTGGGTGTGAGGGGGGGGATTTATACCAAGAATACAGGGATCATTCAATATTAGGAAAACTTTTAGAATAATTGACTGCATGAATAACAAAACTAACAGAAATCATATGATTATCTTAATACATGTGGAAAAATCTCTTGACAAAATATATACTCTAGAAAGTATAGGAATAAATGGAGGTTTCTTTAAAATAATAAATAGTATCTATCTAAAACCATCAGAAAGCATTATTTAATGGGGATAAACTAGAAGCCTTCCTGGTAAGATCAAAGATGAAACAAAGATGCCCATTAACACCAATATTGTTCAATATTGTAATAGAAATATTAGCTTTAACAATAAGAGAAGAAAAAGAAATTGAAGGAATTAGATTACTCAATGAGGAAACCAAATTATCACTCTTTGCAGATGATACAATGGTATACTTTGAGAATCCTAGAGAATCAAATAAAAAATACTTGAAATAATTAACCACTGTAGCAAAGCTGCAATATATAAAATAAATTTACATAAATTATCAGCATTTCTATGTATTACCAACAAGTCTCGGCAGCAAAAGAAGTTCTATTTAAAATAACTGTAGACAATAGTATAAACTATTTGGGGATCTACTTGCCAAGAGAAATCCAGGAACTATATAATAGTGTTTTGAAATTAAATTTTGAAATTAAAAGTGTTTTGAAATTATACTTTTCACACAAACTTAAATTTAAACAATTAGAAAAATATCATTTGCACATGGGTGCATTGAGCTAATATGATAAAAATGATAATGCTATCTGAATCATTTTACTTATTTAATGTCATACCAAAAAAAAAAAAAACTACCAAAAGATTATTTTGTAGATAGAAGAAAAAAATAACAAAATAAATCTGGAAGACGAAAGGTCAAGAATATAAAAGGAGACAATGGAAAAAAATGTGAAGAAAGTTGTACTAGATCTAAAACTATATTATAAAGCAATAATTACCCAAACTATTTGGTACTAGCTAAGAAATAGAATGGTGAATCAATGGAATAGATTGGGTACGTAAAACACAGTATAATTTTAGTAATTTACTGTTTGATAAACCTAAAAACTTCATCTTCTGGAATAATCTATACTTAGACCAACACGTTATACTGCATACCAAGATAAGATCAAAATAGATACGTGATTTAGAATAAAAAGTGATGCTGTAACAAATTAGAGCAAGAAATAGTTTACCTGTCAGAACGATAGTGAAGGGCAGAATTTATGACCAAAGAGGTAGAGAACATTATGAAATGCAAAATGTATCATTGAGATTACATTAAATAAAAAAGGTTTTATGTAAATAAAACCAATACAACAAAAATTAAAAGCAAAACAGAAAAATGGGGAAAATTTATAGCAAGTGTTTCTGATAAATTTTCTCAAATGTGAAGAGAACTAAGTCGAATTTATAATACAAGTAATTCCCCAATTCATAAATGGTCAAAAAATATGATCAGGCAGTGTTCAGATGAAGAAATTAAAGATATCTAAAGTCATGTGAAAAACTGCTCTAAATTACTATTTTATTAGAGAAATGTAAATTAAAACAATTTTGAAATGCCACCTCACACCTATCAATTTGGGTAATGACAGAAAAGGAAAATAATAAACATTGGAAAAGATGTGGGAAAATCTGTACATTAATGCACTCTTGGTGAAATTTTGAACTGATCAAACCATTTGGAGAGTAATTTGGAACTATGTCCCAAGAACACTCAAACTTTGCTTACCCTTTGTTTCGGCAATACTAAATTTGTATTCCAAAGAGATCCTTAAAAATAGGAAAGGGCTTACATGTACAAAACTCTTTATAACAGCTCTTTTTTGTGGTACCAAAGAATTGGAAATTGAGGTGATGCCTATCAATTGAGGAATGGCTGAATAAGCTGTAGTATATGAATGTAATGGAATACTATTTTTTCTATAAGAAACAGGGAGCAGGCTAATTTCAGAAAAAATGAGGAAAGACTTAAATCAATTCATACTGAGTAAAGTGAGCAGGACTAGTTGAATATTGTGCATAGTAAAAGCAGTACTGTATTATGATCAACTACGATAGACTTAGTTCTTCTCAGGAATATAATGGTATTTTTAAAGTTTTAAAAGTTTCAAAGACTTATGAAGGAATGTGCTATCCACAGTCAAAAAAAGAGCTATGGAAAATGGAGCATACCTTTTTTTTAGTGGCTTTTACATTTGCATCACAACATGACTAATGCAAATATGTTTACATGATTATACATGTATAATATATATGAGATTGCTTGCTCTCTTGGAGAGGAGGGGTGGCAGGGGAGGAAGAAAAAAATTTAAAATTCAAAATCTTATGAAAAATTAATGTTTAAAATTAAAAATAAAATTACATGAAAAAGTATAATCATGTTCTCCCCATCAAGAATATTCTTTTGTGGGACTCACCCTGACCATTGAGTTAACAACTTTCCCTTTCATTTCCTATCTTTTCTCACCTGAAATTTACATTTCTCTAAGTCCATCCTTATATAAACTTTCCCTTTTTTTGTCAATGGACTTGTTTGAGCTATATTACCCACTCCCCCTCTGTCCTCCATCTTTTTTTAACCCTCTTTATGCAGTTTCTCAGTCTGTGTTAGTTCCACAAAATATATTTATACATGGAGTTTATGGGTTTAGTTCAGGGTGTTTCAAGCCTATTCTTCCACTATCGTCATCAGTAACTGTCCAGCACCAGGTTACTGGAACCTAAAACAGGGACAAGCTCATAGTTATGTTGATCAAATACAAACCCAGGTCAGGAATTTATGGAGCTCACACCAGAAGATCAGCAACTACAGACTTGGCCTTTGATCAGACTACTTTGGCTATAATGAAAGTTTGCAGGTCCCAATTCTGAGTTGTCCCTGAGATTGTTGAATGACATGTCACTCAAGACCCTGTGAAGGTAGTATTTTATTTAGGATTTTGCATCTATATTCATTAATTAAATTGGTCTATAATTTTCTTTCTCTGTGATGTATCACAACTCATCCAGCCATTCCCTAACTGATGGGCATCCACTCAAGAAGTACTGTAAATATTTTTGCACATGTGGGTCCTTTTCCCTTTTTTCCCTCAGGCAACTGGGGTTAAGTGACTTACTCAGGGTCACATAGCTAGGAAGTGTTAAATGTCTGAGGTCAGATTTGAACTCAGGTTCTCCTGACTTCAGGGCTGGTGCTCTATCCACTGTGCCATCTAACTGCCCCCCTTTTCCCTTTTTCATGATCTGTTTTGCTGGATTAAAGGGTATGTACAATTTGGTTGGCCAATCACATATCTTAGAGTTATTTTAATTTACATTTCTTTAATCAATCAAAAATAATTCAGAGCACTTTTTCACATAGCTATAGGTAGCTTTGATTTCTTCATCTATTCATATCATTTGACCATTTATTTACTGGGGATTATGTTCTGTGTCCTTGTTATTGTATATTTATAAAGGAGGTTTAGCCATACCAAATCTTAAATATATTATATGACTGTAATTATCAAAACTATCTGGTATTGGCCAAGAACTAGAACAATAAATTAGTGGAACAAAGTAGACTTAAAATCTATAGTTAGCTAGTAAATATGTAACTGTATTTGACAAATATAAATATTTAAATTTGAGGGATAAGTATTAATTATTTGGTTTAAAAAAAGCTATTGGGAAAACTGAAAAGCATTCTAGTAGAAATTACACATGGATCAATATCTTACATCATTGACCAAGATAAAGTCAAATGGATATATAACTTACATATCAAGAAAGGTATTACAAGAAAATTTGAAGAACATGAAACTTATTACTTATCAATTTTATTGATAGGCAAACAATTTATTAATAAAATACAGATAGAAAACAGTATGAGATATAAAATGGATAATTTCAGTTACAGTAAATTAAGAACTTTTTGTACAAATGTAGCCAAGATCAAAAGGAAAGGAGGAAATGGGGGGAGGGGGAATTTATAACTATATTCTCAAATAAAGGTTTCATATCTCAAAGATATAAAGAACTTTGTCAGATTTGTAAGAATACCAGTCATTCTGTAATTTATAAATGGTCAAAGGATATGAACAGGTAGTTTTCCGATGAAGGAATCTAAATATTTTATAATCATATGAAAAAATTATCCAAATCATTTTTTATTAGAGAACTGAAAATTAAAACAATCTTAAGATATTACCTTACACTTATCAGACTGGCTAAAGTGATTGAATAGGAAAGAGAGAAATGTTGGATGGGTTGTGAAAAAATCAGGGCGCCAATTCACTATTTATGAATTGATCCAATCGTTTTGAGAGCAATCTGGAATTATGCCCAAAGAGTTATTAATGCAACAGTACCACTACCCGATCTGTTTCCCAGGATGATTAAGGAAAAAGGAAAAGAATCTATATGTTGTAAATTATTTATGGCAGCTCTCTTTGTGGTAACAAAGAACTAGAAATTGTGAAGATGCCTGTCAATTGAGGAATGGTGAACAAGTTGTGATATTTTTGAATGAATAAGTCATTTTTTACTATTGTAAATACTCAGATTAGCTACAAAGGTCATGTAAAAGAAGACACTATTTGCATACTGAGAAAGAACTGATAAATAAAAATATATACAGAATGATTTTATTTATATGTGTGCATATATACACATATTTGTGCCCAATAGTTACCTTTTCTAGGGAAACAGAAGGGAAGAAAAAGGGGGTAGTGACAAAAAAAGTTACATGATCACTTTTATATGTTTAAAAGAAATAAGTTTTACATAATAACTTGGTTTCATAGTTAAACATCTTTTTTTTCTTAGTTATGGAACATTGTATTTTTTTAACTTCAGAATAAAATAAAATTTGGAAAGGAAAAATATGTGATATATTACTGCAAAAAATAACTAATCTGAAAAAAGAGATCAAAGAGAAAAAAATTTAGAATCATGGGGTTACTTGAAAAGAATGACCAACAATAGAGCCTGGGCATAATACTTCAAGAAATTATAAAAGGAGACTTCCCAGATTTCTTAGACCCAGAAGGCAGAGTGAGAGAAATCTCAAAAACAAAATACTAGGAAATTATATTCAAAATGCAAAGTTTCCAAGTCACAGAAAAAAAATTACAGTAAGGAGTTATACATTTACCCTCCAAAAAATCATTCAAAAAGCTTTTATATAATATTCAATTCATTCAAAAGCTTTCATGTTAAGGAATGGAGATATTATAGAATATGATATTTCAGAAGGCAAAAGATAAAGGATTATCATGAAGAATAACTTACTCAGCTGAACTGATATAATGCCTTAAAGCAGGAAAATGGATTTTTTAATGAAATAGTACTTTTCTAAGCATTTGGAACAAAAAAGAGCAGAGATGAGTAGAAATTTTGAAACACAAACATAGGGGTAAATAACCTCATGAAAAAGTAAACATAAGCAATCAGACATAAGGAATAATGGAGGAGATGCTAAGTTTGTGCCCTCAGAATTATTTTATCTCATGCAACCCAATTAAAGACAGAGCTTGCCAGTAATATTATGTTTTCATAATCTTAAGAAAATATGAGGGGGAAATTAAGAAAAATGGAAAGGAAAAGAAATATGCTAAGTGAGAAAGGAAGAGAGTAAGGGTAGGGTAAAAATATACTTTATAATTACTGTGAGTGTGAATGGGATACATTCACCTATAAAACAGAAGATATCTAATTTCCCATACAAATGCACTTGTTTTGGACATTTTTTACTTCAACAAGTCTTTAGCAAACTTAACTTTGGGAAATTTCTCCCACCTTTCTCCTCTGGAGATTTTGCAGCTCACTACTGCTTGTACTCTTTCTTTGGTTATTTTCCTTCCATATTTCCCTCAACAATTAGTTCCAATTCCTACATACCACCCCCACTCTACTCCAGTAGGAAAAATGATTTTTTCATACACCAAATCCTCAATGCCAAACCCTGCACAATGTCCCCATCTTCCTTCAGAGAATATCTATTTATAGGAGTGGTTCATCAGTGGAAGCCCTTCCCATAACTCACAAAGTCCTTTCCTTCCTTCTTTTCCTACATTTTTCAATCCCTCTTTTGTTTACTCAAAATAGTGACTTACCTTATTAGTTACTCTTCTGTCACTCTATTGAGATATATATATGTGTGTGTGTGTGTGTGTGTGTGTGTGTGTGTGTGTATCTTGCCTACATTTCTTTTATCTAGAATGTCTGAAAAGCAAATTATCTCTTCAGGTCTGATTTTCTTTATTATTGAACATTCTTCTTTTTATTCATTTATAGTTAAGCTCAGATTTGCAGGATAGGATTGCAATTATGCTTCATTGTTCTTTGGGACTCATTATTTCATTCCATCTTGTGTTTTCTGGGAAATGAAGAAGGGTCTTGTCATTCAAATTTTTTTTCTTTTGTGTTTGAAAGTCTTTCTCTTGGTAGCTTGAAGAATTTGTTTTTTCTCAGTGGAATTTCACCATTCTGTTTATTATAGTTTTCAACCTTGGGTTTAATTTTAGACGTCAACTATGGATTCTTTGAAGTTCTGGGCAATTTTCTTATATTATTTCCTTTTTTGTAATGTTCAGATTTTTTGACTTATGCTCTTCTGAGAGACCTATGAAACTGAGGCTGCTTTACATATCCATTGATATGTTTTGTTTGAATAGATGGCATATTTTCTTTTAATGTTTGTGGCTTCTCTTCTTCTTAATTGTCCTTCACGTCTCAGTATTTATATTCCCAATCTGTTGTCTTTTATTTCTCTGGTGAAATTTAAACCATTACAGATTCAAGTTTTCTTTCATTCTGTCAATTATTTCTGCTGTGCAGGCCATAAACTTTTCCCTCACAATTCTGATTTCTCTTTTAAACCACTTGAAAACAATGTAATTGTGATTTCATATTCTCTAAGTCTATTAAGTCCTCTGTCTCATCAAGTGTTGAAACATTTTCCTTCATTTTCCAGTATTTATTCATAGATTACTAAATTCATTTCTTAAATCTTTTGTTAATATTTTCTACCTGATTTATCTGCTTCTACTCTTTAAGTTTTCATATTTTTGGGCTCTTCGGTGATTTGTCTTTTCCCTCATATTCTTTTATTGATAATTTTCTGATGTACCTCTGATGTACTTTCCCTGGAGGCTTTATCTGAAAGTGTCTGAGCCTCCTCCTATGCTGATTCCCATGGCTCACCAACTTAGATGTCTGTCCCAAGTGACTTTTGAAGAATAGAACTGAGCCTACCTGGCTATCATACTGGGCTTTTTCTCTCAGCCTCAGCAGTTTGCCACATGGTGTATATTGATATAGTGTCCTGTTCCATTCCCTTTCTTGTCAGTTTTCTGACCTGGGAGAACAAAGCACTCATGTTGATCCTGGGCTCATTTCTGTGGTGAGGAGTTTGGATGTCCCCACCTCTGGGAAAAGGGTAAGAATGTAGGATTGATCTCTGTTTTAAGAGCAGACACATGTCCTGCCCCTTTCCCTCTTCTTGACTCTCATGCAGAGATCCTTTGCAGTTCATGATATTGCCATGGTGCTGGCTATTAAATCCACAGCAAATTTCTGCAGCTTGGAACTTAGACCTTCTGACACTGGATGTGAGGTCATGGTGGGTAGTACAGCCCTGCTTCCAGAAGAATAGTAACCATTGTCTGTTTGTGTACTAAATGAGCATAAATTAGGCTTTACTTTACTTAAATTTGGGTTTATGTTTTGGCATTTTATTAACTTTTGATTTTCTGTTATCCTAGACAGAGGTTTCAAATTCAAATAGAAATGGATTCCCACAGGTTGCATATTCCTTTAGAAAACTACAAATTAATATCATCTTTGTGTTATTATATTTTCTTTTGTTAAGCATCTCCTAATTATATTTTAATCTAGTTCAGATTGCAGGGAGTTTTGCAAGTTAACACCTCTATTGGAGACAGCTGATGATGCTTTATTTTTGGTACATAATTTATGTTTTGAAGAATTTTGAGACATAAGGATCAAAGAAAATATCTAGTCCTCCATCTTCTTGGTAACATGACCCAAAAATTTAGTTCTTTATAAAAAAATTTGAAACATTCATATTCACACAATTAAAATGATGGCCTGGAATAAAATGCAGGTTTTTTCAACTTAAGTATAAAAGGCACAGGTTGAAATCATAATTCAGACAAGGCAAGAGCAAAAATGAACTTAATTTTTAAAAGATGAATAGCAAAACAACATTTAGCTAAAAAGTACCATAGAGATTGAATTAACCTCAATATTAGACAGAGAGAGAGAGAGAGAGAGAGAGAGAGAGAGAGAGAGAGAGAGAGAGAGAGAGAGAGAGAGAGAGATAGAGACAGACAGACAGACAGACAGACAGACAGACAGACAGACATTGAATAATATAGCATCAAAATGTTAAATGATTTATAGGAGAAGTAGACAAAAAAGCTACAGTGGAGGTGGGAATGGGCTTCCTCACTTTACTCATTTTAGCCCTAAATAAATCTATAAAATCTATTTTTAAAAAAAGTAAAGAATAGAATAGAATCACAGTGACAGCTAGGGAGTATAGTAAATAGAAAGCTCAGCCTGGAATCAGAAAGACCTGAGTAGATACTAGCTATATGACTATGGGCAAGTTAATTATTTTCTGTTTATCTTATTTTCCTGAACTGTAAAATGGGGATTAAAAAAAACTGCACCTCCCTAACAAGGTTTTTCTGAGAATCAAATGAGATAATATTTGTAAAGTGCCTAGCACATAATACATAATATGTAAATATTTTTTCCCTTTTCTTCTCCCTTATAAAAATCAGACATTCATTTGCAAAATGTAACCATTTAATTTACAGCTAACAATATCTGGGAGCATAACCTCACAGACAAATGTAAAAAAAAAAAAGCAGAAATTTTATCTTATACAAACCAATGAAGCTAAAAGTCAACAAATTGGCAAGAATTTATTAAGCACCTACTTTATGTGCCAAAAAAAAGTAACAGAGAAAAATATTTCTAGCAAATTTCTCTGATCAAATATTCATTTTCTAAGACATACAGGGAATTAATTCAAATTTCTAAGAATGAGAGACAGTGCCTTACCATTGCAAATGGCAAAAGGATATGAACAAGCATTTTTCAGTGGAAGAAATACAAGCTATCCGTAGCCATATGAAAAAAAAATGTTCCAAATCACCAATAGAGAAATTCAGATTAAAGAAATTCTGAAGTTCTGCCTCATCCCCATCAGATCTGCTTTCACACACATGTAATTTCTTCTCCCTGGGGAAGCTAAAGCCTGTACATTACTTGAGCTCTGAAGTTCTGAGCTGCAGTAGGACTTAAGCCAGTAGAATTTCACACTGAGTCCAGAACTCATTTGTGTGGACATCAAGTAGCTAAGGAATATCAGATCTGCTTTAGTTAGAACAAAGCAGATCAGAGCTTTTCTGTTACAAGTTATAGCTCAGGCAGTCTCAAAAAAACAATTACACAAAATTGTTAGAAAGATTTAAGAGCTTTGATAAATGCATTATACAGCCACTATTCTAGAGAACTCAAGGTAAAACATGTGACCCACCTCTTAAAAATACGATGGACTATATATAAGAGAGAGATTTTGGGGGACATATGGAATTTTTTTGCTTGATTATGCATATAGTACCTAACCTTAAGGGTTATTATGAAGATCAAATGAGGTAATATTTGTAAAGTACTTAGCACAATGCATTGTACATAGTGAGTGCTTTATAAATGTTAGCTATTTTTATTATCATTATTATTTGTTACAAGAATTTTGTTGTTTTTCTTTTTCCCAAGGAAAAGGAAAAATGGGAGGGAAAGTTAGATCGTTTTTGTTAAGATGACAATTTTTGAAAAATTGTCATGTTTTTGAAAGTGAATTTCTGAAGAGACATAGAAGCAATTGCAATTTAAAGGAATCATTCTGGATGTACAGTGAACGCACTAACTAAAATTGTATCTAAGTTGAAAGCAATAGAAAAGAAATATAAGAGTATAGTAATACTGAGTAAAAGTTAGTATCAGGAATGCTAAGCTAGCTGAAAATAACTTGAGGCTGGTGAGGGAAGATAAGGACAAAGAAGAAAAGGATGGCTGTTGTTGAGCTATATTGAGAGAAAACAGGGTATCAAAGAAAAGATAGGACTTTCGCTTGAGAAGAATGGAGAGATTATAACTGAAAATAGAGAAGGCAAAACTGGTCGATATTTTTTCTTTTTTTTCCTCTGCAAAGAGTGTAAAAGTTATAAGCCAGTGAACTTATCTTCAGTTTCTGGGAAGATACTTGAAAGACTTATTAGAATAGCTGTTGAACATCTCGAAAGGGAAGCAGTGGTTAAAAGGCAGTCTGTTTTCAAGAATAAGTTTTATCAGCCTGATCCATTCATTTTTTTGGAGAGGATTACTAAACTAGTAAATGTTATAGATTTTAGCAAAGCTTTAAATAATGTATCAAATTATTATTCTTGCAGAGAAAATGAAGAGAGATGAAATAGATGACAATATAGTCAGATGGATTCACAACTGATTGGATGGACATGTTCATAGAGTAGTTGTTTAGTCTGGTGTCAATTTGGGATAAATTCTTCATAGTGTAGTACTCCAGGAATCTCAGTTTAATCTCTTCTTTTTAATATTGGTTTGGATACAAGCAATAATGATATGCTTATCAAATTTGCAAGTCACAGTGCTGGAATGAATAGTTAGTAGGAGAGAATGAAGAGAGCACTGATGTCAAACTCAGATTGCACATGTTCTTTGGACCATATATTGATTCAGAAAACCACAAATTAATATTTTATATGTTTTATTGTATTTTATTTATTTTGTTAAATAGTACCCGGTTTAATTTTAATCTTGTTCCTAGCACTAAGGAGTTTTGCCTGGTTGTGAATTTTATACTTTTGGGCTAGATGAGCTAAATCTAATAAGATGAAATTCTTCCTCTCAAAAGAAAAAAGTCTGCTTCATAAGTATACAATGGTGATTGAAATGATTAAAAAGCAATTGTTTTGAAAAGCATCTATGAGATTTGTTGAACTGTAAACTTAGTTTAATTTAGCAGTGTGGTACATCAGCCTTAAACTAATGCTAAACTTGGGCTACATCAAGAAGGGGGGAATACCTTTGAAATTCCTACTGAATTCTGCTCTTTTTAGACCACATTGGGAGTATTATTTTCAGGTCTGAGCACTATAGTTATTCCTCTTGCACCCATTTATTGTCCTCATTCTACTTGTTCCTTAATTTTCATTTTTCTCAATAGACTTCACTTCCTCCATTTCTTGGGATCTAGGGTTAGCCTTAGTCCTAGAAATAATCATCTAGTCAGAAGCCTTCATTTTCTGAAAGGGAAAGCTGCTACTGCTAGTGAGACAATTTGGTCTAGGTAATAATTGTAATAAGCAGCCAAGTCAGGATTCAAAACCAAATTCTCTGACACAAAATCAGCTTAACCTAAATAACTGTGATTAATAAATGTTAAGATATAATCAGTCACTTTAAGAAATTTTGGGGTAATTCAACATGGAAGGTAAGTTAAGTTATATTTATCTTGGAGAAAAATGTCCAAATATTGAAATACATTTTGCTGATATAAAGTCATTTAAAGCATTATTTTAATCATGGCTTAATAATTATATTTTTCAGCTCTTCTACAAGTGACAATTTCACTTAGCAAAGTAGAAATTAGTGTTGGTGAATCCAAATTCTTCACATGTACAGGTATGTATTTGAGTATTCTTTTAAAATTATACTCGATACATTTCAGGCTTAATGGTATTCTTGAAAACTTCTTAAATATTCATAAATTTAACTTTATTAAAAAATGGTGTTATCTGTGAGCTTGTTTTTCCTAAAATTATATTGTGAGAAATAGCATTTGGTTTAATATATTCTCTGTATTTGTATATATGCTCTGTTATTTTTAAATGCTAGACTGGCCAGGTTATTTATTTTGAAAATAATTCTATTATATAAGTAATGTGTGCATGCTGATGGATTCATTTAAATAATTCTGGTTGTCTCAGAAGTATTTTCAGTTAGTATTTTGAAATTTAGAGTGAACTGAGAATCTTTGATTAAGAAAACAATTGAGTTTGTCACATAAGTAGCATGACTATTTGATTAAAATAATAAGCTAGGGATGACTTATTTCCTCCCCCAGCTAGGTGATAGAGTGGATAGTGTTGGGATTTGAATTAGGAAACCTGAGTCCAGAGATGTGTGTCTCTGGGCAAGACACTTTTGTTTGTCTCATTTTTTTTAACTCTAAAATTGAGATAATAATAGCTCTTATCAAATAGGGTTGTTATGTGAATATTCCAGGTACATTGTAGGTGCTATATAAATGCTTATTACTTTCAGTCTCCCTTC
Organism: Sminthopsis crassicaudata; assembly: GCF_048593235.1. Classification (NCBI taxonomy): domain Eukaryota; kingdom Metazoa; phylum Chordata; class Mammalia; order Dasyuromorphia; family Dasyuridae; genus Sminthopsis; species Sminthopsis crassicaudata. The sequence continues at coordinate 261,413,039 of NC_133619.1, read as the reverse complement.
CCATTGTGGCAATAATTGAGATATACTCCAAATCAAACAAAAGTTGGGTTCAGCTTGTTTCCTCTCCCAGTTATCTGTATATCTAAAAAGATCACATTATTTGATCAATTTACCCTAAGCTACAGATTCAAACTAATTTAATGATTATTAGCTTAAATATTTTCAAGGGGCCAGTTTCTCAAGAAACACATAGATTACAGGTTGCATTTATATGTTAGATTTGTTAACTCCAAAATTAGGTTAAAATCAGTTTTCTGTTTCATGTGGACATTTTTTCTCTCTGATAAAAAAAAAGGTTTCTAATAGAAATTTTATAATTTTTTTCAGTAATACCTAATCTCACCAAACTGGCAAAAAAAATTTCAAAAGAAGTAAATAATTTATCTTGGGAGAGTTATGGAAAGAAAGCTCTGCTGATACAGTCTTGGTACAATTGTAGAATTGCTTCAACTATGCTGGAAAATAATTTGGAATAATATTAAGAAAGTGACAAAAATTTCCTTTGACTCAAAAATCCCAGTAGACATACCCCAAAAGGTAGAAACACTCAATGTATGTTAAAATATTCATCAAAACCCTATAATGGCAAAGAAGTATAAATATAGCAGATGCCCCTTAATATAGGAATATCTAAGTAAATAGTGGTTGTAATGTAATGGAATATTATCTTGCTCCAAAGAGCAGTGAATTTGAAGAATTCAGAGAAGCATGGATAGATTAATATGAAGTGATTCAAAGGCAAGTGAGGAGAATCAGGAAAACAATATACACAATGATTGCAACAATATAAATGAAAAAAAAAAGCTGTTGAAGAAAATATAAGAAGATAAACTTTCCTATATTCTTTGAAGAGGTGGGGAGAACTTTGGATGTAGAAATAAATATTTATATGTATATGAAAATACATACACAGAGATACATGTAGACAGATAGACATAAGCATAAATATATGTGTATATACATATATTATTTAATAAGATTCAATTGGTATGTTCAACTATTTCTCCCTCCTTTTTTTAGTATAAAGGAAATCACTCTGGACAGAGAAGGTGGGAGGGATTTATTTGGAAATTAAATATAAATAAATATAAATTAGAAATTAAATAGAAATATAAATAAAATTTTAATACCCAAAACTTCTGGAATAATTAGAAAGTATTTTGGTGACAAAAAGTTTTAAATATTGCATAAATGAGTCAGTTAATAACTCTAATTGTCTATGATGTGCCAGGTGTGGTCCTGTGTCCTCGTGATACAAATACAAAAGTGAAACTGTCCCTACCCTCTCAAAGAGCATGCATCACCAATACCATCATCATCATCATCATCATCATCATCATCATCACCATCATCATCACTATCACTAACAGGCTAGAGGGATACAGCATGCTAACTGATCAATAAATGTAAGATTTTTTTAAACTGGACCTGAAATTTCACTGTTATAAATCTCCAGGTGAGTCAACTGTTTCCATCAATGCAGATAGGCACCTGCTTTGCAGTGTCCAGTCTTAGAGAATTACTGAGAAGCTAAGTACTGTCAGAGACAGTACTTGAACCCAGTTTTTATAGATTGAAAGGCCAGCTTTCTTTTACCCATGCAACTCTAGTTTTCATGTTTTCTTAGTATCATAAATAATGTAAAGTATGCTTCAATCTTAACTCTAAATCCATCAGTTCTCTATCTCGATTTCTTCATGAGTCTTTAAGAATTGTGGTTGGTTATTTGGCTGATCAGCATCATTAAAACTGTCAAAACTGATTATCTTGACAGTATTGTTATAATATATAAATTATTCTCCTGGTTCTCCTCACACTTTACTTTGCATCAGGTCATACAAGTTTTCCTATGTTATTCTAAAAATACCTTCATTCAGCATACACTATTATACTTTTCCATCACATATATCACAACTTGTCATTCTTAGTTTCCAGTTCTTTGTTACCACAAAAAAAGAACTACTATAAATATTTTTGAATGTGTAAGTCCTTTTTATCTTAAGGAGACAACCATTGTTAAATAGATTGTAGAAGTAATTTAAATCAGGTTACAGATTAGTTACATTTCTTAGAGATTTTACAGTGGACTGATTGAAAGGGGTGTTTTACATATTACCACAGTAACCAAGAAAACTCAGTTAGATAGGATTGTTGAAAAATAATTAAATTACTTTAGGAAACTTCCCTTTGGCTTCTACCTGAGGAATGTTATATAGTTAACATTATTATTCTATAAATCAAATTTTGGTGAAGTGAGGTTAATAAAAATAGAAGATAGGCTTTCAGTTAGCCAAAAGTTATAGGAAGAATGGCCCTGATCTCCAAACAATAAATAAAAGGAATTAATTAGGACATATCTTTCTTCCAGGCAAAAAGACACCATGAAACATCAAAGCCAAATTAATACAATAATGATCAACAATATTAAATAATTGTCTCTTTGTGACCCACTCCCAATTTCTATTTAATCAGCACATTTCATCTTGAGTCCCAGACTCCCCGTGTAATCATCTGGTGCCTATAAATGTTTTCCCTTGGATATTTTGTAATAGGCTTTGTTCTCAGGGCAGCTCTGGAGGGGGCTCCTCCTATCAGACCTACTGCTCTGGTTCCAAGTCACTTGTAGAGATTCTCTATTTAATGATATTAAAATCTGCCAGTAAACAGGCCTTAACACAATTTAATCAAACCATCTAAATTTGGTTTTCCAGTAACTGGTCCATTTAGTGAAAACAAGCTTAAACCTAATGGAACTAATCCTACTAACAATAGAGCTGTAAAAGAACATTACATTAGGAACTCATAATTCATCTGAAAATTAAAAGAATTTCGGTTTTATATAATACTTGCTGTATCTTTACTTGAACCTTATATCTGATATGGACAATGCCATCTACAGGTTGAAGGAAGAATCTTAAAAGGATCTATGAATTATAAAGAGAGCCCTTTTGTGTCTTAATGTTATCAGAGACTTCAAAACAGGAAAAATGATTTAAAATTTTCTTTATAATTATTGATGCAATTTTATATCTAAAATCTTTAATTGAAGTTTTAGAATTTATTAAAACAAAATCAAAACATTCATATACAATTAGAAACATTTGGAAGTGGATCATATGTGTATGTTTGTGATATGTGCGTGCATAATATCCTAGTTCCTAAAAACTAACCTTGTTGCTTTTTCCAAGTGTACTACTTCATTACAATTTCAGAATTTTTACATTTTTATTTTATCCTCTCCTTTTGAGGATATAGATTATTTCTCATATCATCCTGAAGAATGAGATACTTAAGGATAACAATCCTGAGAATTCATCTACCTATTTGCTTAAGTTGAACACAAATTTAGGTTAAAAATAGTAAGATCTTTCAGATCTTGCATCTCATTATAGTAACACAGAGATGTTTTAATGTTACTTTGCTAACAGATTTAGTATTGCAATGACAAAAACTTCTACAGTTTACCTGTACCGATTATGGAAATTTTCAATGAAAGGAAAAAGGAGAGAAATGGTTATAACAATATCAAGACTGGCCCTTACAGAATACAGACTAACCATGTCATGTCGAACATCACCATAAAAGGGGAATGAACTCCCTTTGCTTTGTAATTTCAGGAAAGAGTCCTAGTTAACAACCATTCATACAACAAAGTTACTCATTATTCACAGGGTATCATAGACAGGCTCAGGAGTAATCAAGTGGGAAAATTTTCCTGTTCAATGGGGAAATAGCATAACAGGGAAATCAGATCAAGAGGATCATACCTTTGCCTATACAAGGTTGGCTTTTCAACTTTCCCAGGCATAGACATCCATTTGTAATAGTTCTTAGATCACACCCTTTTAGTGCGGCCCTTGAATAAATTGGCTATTAGTTTAATAACAATTCAGATAATCACACCTGAAATCAAAACTCAAAGCAATATCAAATCACTGTCACAAAAAAAAAAAATTTCCCTCACATAGCAAAATTTCACTAATCATAGCTTAGGTTTAAGTTATATTTTTCTCATATTGTTGGAATAATAGTTAAAAGAACATAAAAGGACATATAAGCACATATAAAATCCTATCTTATCTTTTCTAGTTTAAATCCATCCTAGAGTCAAAATCAATTATTAGAAATTAAGAATAATTTTAAAAAGAAATTAAGAATAATTATATTTCAAACATACAGTGAATATATAATTGATTCAAAATCCTCTGAAAAATGCTGTTTGTTGTAAGCCTTCAGACTAATAGCTGTCTATATTGCCCATTAACTGGTAAGACAAAATAAAATCTTTGAATCAAAGGCCTATTGTTATTAAGTTGACTCAAAGATGTAACTTCAGTATATACTATTTATTAACAGGTACAATTTCATAATTCTTAAAAACAGTGGCAAAACAATGAAACAAAGCTCACTCTTTCTATAAGAAATTTGTAACTTCTTTACAATTTTACAATCTGTTATCATTTGCTTCTCTCAAGAGTTAATAAGATCTTATGACCCTACTCAAATAGAAAGTTTCAAAGAACCTTACAGTTAAGGATAGCTTAAGAAGTCTGTGGTGCTTATGTCCCCCTGCCAACAATAAATTAATATTTGTGAAGGCCGAGTTAGCACCTGGATACCTTAGAATCAGCCTGAGTCAGGATAAGCAAAAGTCCTTGGTCTTTATTCTTGGTCTTTAGGGGTAGAAGGGAATTAGATGGACGCAGGATCTCAACAACCTTCCTTCTCTTCTTCTCCCGCCAAAAGTGACTGGCTCATCTTACTCCACTCCCTAGTCCTTCCTACAATTCCCTATATACACTAAACGATTGAGCCAGCACAGAATAGTGGAAAGGGCCATTTTCCAAGCATATTCTAATAGAGTCTTGTCCAATAAGTAATTAGCCTTAAGTGCTCTGTTGTCCAAGTGCATCTACTCAGAGTTTCAGCCCTTTACAAGTATTATTATCCATTTTAAAGAAAAATGTATTCAATTAAATGCTTAACAATTTTCAAACATTGTGATGAAATTCTTTAAGAGCTCAGTTTATAATTTAACAGCGTACAGATTAAAAATATTACTTTTCTAGTGATAAAATTATTATATTATTTTTTCAAATTAACATCATTTTTATACAACAATTTTTCAAAAATCACAATATAGTAAAATGTAGGAGTGTAATGATAATATTTTGGATTTTTAAAGCACAAAACAAATTTTCTTTGCTAGTCAACATCAATTCAGTTGAATGCATTTCAAAATCCTTTTATGTAGAAAATCACCATTACTTTAGCATTCTATACCAATTGCATTAAAAATATATGTAGAATAATTACATTTAATTAAAAAAAACCGCCTAAGATGTTTTTATCACTTACAAAATCCTTTAAACTACAATTTGGAAATTTATGGTAAAGATATTATTTACAAATTTGGTGTCTAGTTTACTGTGCCATAAATTTATACAAACCAGGAAAAATATTTCCTTCGTTTTATTCCTTATTTTTATTTCTGTAATTAATAATCTGGTCAGAGTTGTAAAGGCAGAAAAAAAAATCAAAGTTTTCTTTCTTTTCTTTTCCTGAAAATCTACTTTAAAAAGTCATTGAAATAAGTTGCTCCTTAGTATTACAGATGGTTGGGACAGCTGTTTCAGGTACAAGCTTCATTAATCTTTATGGGTGACTAGGTGTTCACCTTCAAAGTTCCCTTTGGTAAACTACAGAGAGTATAAAATACTTGAAATTTCCCTGTCTATATCTTCTTGCTGGATTTTGTTGGTAATGTATAGAAATGCTGATGATTTGTGTAGTTTGGTTTTGTCCCTTCAACTTTACTGAAATCATTGTTTTGTTAGGTTTTTAATTGACTCTCTAGAGTTCTCTGAATAAACTATTATATCATTTGCAAAAAGTGAGTTTTTCCCCCTTATTGCCTCTGCTTATTTTTTCAATTTCTTTTTCTTGTCCTTTTGTTTTAGGTAACATTTCTAATATAATACTGAATAGTAATGGTAAAAATCCTTGCTTCATTCCTGATGTTATTGAAAAAAATTCTAGTTAATCCTCATTACAAATACTGTTTGCTTTTGGTTTTAGATACACCTTATCAGGAAGCACCATTTATTACCATGTTCTACATTGTTTTGAATAGAAATGGGATTTGTAAAAGCTTTTTCTACAACTGTTGAAATATTCATTTTTTGTTAATTTGATTAATTATGTTTTTATGTTTTTAATTTATCTAATATTGAACTAGTCATGTGTTACTGGTATACATCCAGCCTGGTATAGGATCTTTGTGATATTTTTCTGTACTTTTTTGTGTCAGTATTCATTAGGAAAATTGATCTATAGTTTTTGTTTTCTGTTTAACTCTCATTTAGATTTCAAGACCAGTTTTGTGTACAGAAAGAATTTGATATGATTCATTCTTTACCTTTTTCCTATTTATGTAGTATTAAATTTATCATTTTTTAAATGTTTGATGGAATTTGTTTGTATATTCTTCTAATCTTGTATGGTTTCCTCCCCCCTGCCCCAGACAGTTCATTTATGGCTTGCTGCATTTCTTTTTCTAAGAAAAGATTCTTTAATCATTTTGTCTTGTTTTCTATTAATCTGAGTGATTTATATTTTTAAAAATTTATTTGAATTAGATAGTCAGTTTTATTGATATATATTTCTCCTAATTAATGCCTTAACTATATTCCAAAAATTTTGGGATGTTGTCTTATTGTTTTTATTATCTTTAATGAAATTATTGTTTCTATGTTTTGCCTTTTGACCCTTTAGGATTCTTTAGGATTAAATAATTAATTTTAATCTATTTTTCAAAAGACTTTGCTGAATGAATTTTATTGCTTTATACTCATAAAATGACACATTTAATAATTCTGCTTTTCTGCAATAATATATTGTACATTTTTGTGAAAATGCCCTGTAAAATTGAGAAATAGATATATTTTGTTTCTATCCTTATTCATTATTTCCATGGGGTAACATTTCTAAAATTTTTGGATTCCATTATTGTTTTTCTTGCTTATTTTATAGTTAAATATATCTAGAATTAGGGAGTAAACTGAAATTCTAAATGCAGTATAGTTTTACTATTTCTTCCACTTAACTTTTCCTTTAGGAATTTAGTTTCTATGGTACATATTTGCTCAGTATTGATGTTAATTTATTTTCTATGGTACTTTTCAACAAAATGTAGTCTTCCTATTTCTCTCTTTTAATTAGGTTTATTTTTGCTTTTACTGAAGCACAATAGAGTCTACTCTAGTCTTTTAGTTTTAATTCTGGATATTTTCTTATTTCAAATGTGCTTTTTTGTTAACAACATATTGTTGGATTCTGATTTCTAATCCATTTTGCTATTCTTTTCTGATTTATGAGTGAGTCCATCCCATTCACATTTCCAGTTAAGATTGTTGTATATTTCTCTCCATTCTATTTTCTTACAATTATCCTTTCCTTTTTTATGTTACCCCCTCTTTAAGAATGCTTTTTGCTTCTCATCATTTCCTCTTTAAATTTACCTTTTCTTGTAAACCTTTCTTCCCCCTTTCTTTTTATCTATTTTTATTCCAACTTCCCTGTTGGGGAAGATGGATTTCTATATTCAACTGAGTGTATATGTTTGTTTATTTTTGCCTCCTTCAACTAGTTCAGATGAAAGTGGGTTTTAAGTCTTACCCACTCCTCCCTAAAGTGTATACATGTTTCCTTGTGTACCCTCTGTGAGATAATTTTCCCCAGTTCTCTTTCCCTTTATCTCTTATATTCTTTTTTTTAAAAATCATTCAAACATAATAGAATCACATCCAAGCCTTTGTCTAATTAGATTCCCTCCAAGATTCCTGGTGATGATAAAGTTCTGAGCAATTACATTCATCGTCTCTCCATATAAAAATGTAAACCATTTAATCTTATTTAATCCCTTACAATTTCTCAGTAATGTTTGTCTTTCTGTGCCTTTCTTTAAAAAAAATTTATTTTTTGAAAATACATAAAAAATTAGTTTTCAGTATTCACCCTTGTAAAACCTTGTGTCCCATATTTCTCTTCCTCCCTCCCCCAGACAGCAAACTATCTAATATGTGTTTACACATGTACAGTACTTCTATACATATTTATCATGTTTCACAAGAAAAATCAAATCAAAAAGGGAAAAAATTAGAAAAATTTTAAAAAACAAGGAAACACAACTAAAAAGTGAAAATTCTATGTTGTGATCCACATTCAGTCCCCAGTCCTCTCTCTGGATGCAGATGGCTCTCTCCATCACAAGGCCATTGGGACTGGTCTGAATGACCTTGCTGTTGAAAAGAGCCACATCCATCAGAATTGATCATTACATAATCTTGTTGCTGCTCTGTACGGTCTTCTTTTGATTCTGCTCGCTTTCTGTGTGTTTCTTGAACCCTGAGTTAAATATTCATTCTTTTCATCAGGAATGTCTAAAAGTCTTTGATTTACCAAAGACAGACAGGAATATGGGAACAGAGTGTGGATAACAACATAGCATTTTCACTTCTTTAGTTGTTGTTTGCTTGAATATCATTTTCTTTCTCATTTTTTCCCTTTTTGATCTGATTTTAGTGCAGCAAGATAATTGTATAAATATATATGCCTAAAAAAAGAAAAGAAAAAGAAAAAGTCTTCAGTTTAATTAAATGTAAATTTTTTTCCCTGTAGGGATTATTCTCAGGTTTGCTGAGTAGGTCATTTTTTGTTGTAATACTAAACCCTTTATGTTATGAAATATCATTCTAGGTCTAATCCAGGCTATTGAATCTTGTTTGAGCTTAACAGTGGCTCTTGAATTCTTTCTTTCTGGTTCCTTCCATTTTCATCTCTTTTACTTCTTGAAATTGGCTCTAATATTCCCGGGAATTTTTGTTTTGGGGTTTCTTTCAGGAAGTTACCAGTGGATTCTCTAAATTTCTACTTTATTCTCTAATTCTAAGCGATCTTAGATATCTGGACAATTTTTCTTTATAATTTTTGAACTATGATATTTAGTATCATTTTTATTCATAGATTTTAGGCAGTACAATGATTTTTAAACTTTTCCCCTCACTACATTTTCCAGATTATTTTTCTTATGCTATATGTCTACATTTTTTCTATTTTTTAATCTTTTGATTGTTTTATCATGTAGTGAGGTTTCATGGAGTCATTCTTTGGCCAGTTTTTATTTTCTTTAATAAGACTTTGTATTTTTTAACACACTTATTTTTCATATATTTCTTTCATAGCTCTAATATGATTTTTAAATAATTTTAGCTTCTCCTTTAACTATTTCTTTAATACTTCTAGGAATTCTTGTTGGGCTTATTCCAATCTGCACTTTTCTTTGTGGCCTTGCTTTTATGTGCTTTTTTTAAGACATTGTCATCTTCTGTGTTTGACTTATTATTTGGTGCTTTTTTGTTTAGTCTTCCAACTTCTTGACTTTTTGCTTTCTTACTGAATAAGTTCACTTGGAGAGGCTGGGGTAGTATAGCAACTCAGACTGTACATTTTTGTCTTGCTGTTTTCACAGCTCCATCTGTGGTCTTTTAAATGTTGAGTAATTACAAAGTGTTGTGATATGCAGAAAGATCTGTTCACTGCCTTCCTACTCTGAGCTCTGCAAGTTGGATCTGTTGGCTTGTTTATAGTTGAGTTTTAATAGACTACTTCTGAATTCAGTGACTATTAGCTTACTAGGAAATCATGCGAGTTCGTAGTGACTGTTTGCTCTCCCCTGGTCTCTTGCCCTGATTATTCCACTGTAAGTTTATAGGCGGGGTTCACAAACAGAATTGAGTCACTGTTTTGCATCTAGGCTCAATTTTGGGGATTCATTCCTTTCTCAGTACCCAGCTGTGACTTAGGACTGGGTAATGGGTAAAGAGATACGGTATGGTACCTGTTCCTACAGAAAGTTCCTGCCAAAGTCCAGAGATGTCTTTCTACCCCAGGGCTTCCTACCCTGATGATCTGTCTAGCTCTGTTTTTATACTTGGAGATTGGAATGCTCTCTGTAACTACTGCTCCTGCTGTTCTTCAGCACAGTCCCCAGCTCAGTGTCTGTAGACTTCTTTCTGTCCTGCAAAAATGCCCTGGGCTAGAAAAAAATGACTTATTGTGACTTTTTCTTGGATTTGCCAATGAGAATTTAGTCTGATGCAACTTCTAGGTTGCAGAGATGTGAATTAGAGAAAAATACCTCTCATTATACTCTCTTGATTCCACCTCCCTATGTTTCCTGTCTCAAAAGCAGAAGCCAGAAGAACAGAATAGACTCCCACTTTTCCCAAATCCTTGACAGCTCTAATGCTCTCAAAGGCACAGTCTCAAATAATCACTCTCTACCAATGAAAAATGTCTTAGGTAATAGATTTAAGCCCCTGGTTATAGGTCTATATTTCAAAGAAATGGAATAGGAAAAAAGACACACATGTTCAAAAATATTTATAGAACCTCTTCTTCTGGTTAGAAAGAATTAGAAACAGAAGAGACACCCATCAATTGGGGGATATGATGGAATGTTATTGTGTGATAAGAAATGATGAAGAGGATAGTTTCAGTGAATATTGGAAAGATTTATTAAGAATGAAATGAATAGCATCAAGAAAATGATTGATATAATACCATCGTTGTAAAAACAAACATTAAAATGTTAGAACACTAATCAACAAACACAATAACTAATCATGATTCTGAAGGAATCATCATGAAATATGTTCTCAGCCTCCAAACAAAAAATTGGTGGACTCAGAGTTCAAATGAAGATTTTAAAAATATATATAGCTATTGGTAAAGTTTGTCTTACATGGCTGTATAGGCAAATTTTGTTTTTCTTTCTCATTGCAGAGAGGGAGATGTAGGAAAGAGATAAGATAGATTTTTATTGATATTAAAAAAATTTTAAGAGAATTGACTACTACTGATCACTCAGCAGATTTCAAAAGGAGCAGATTTCTTGCTTCCTTTTTTGTCCTTTTTTGGCACTTGCTTTATTGAGAGTACTTTCCCATCCCATGCTTATCGCAACTACTCATATATAGCACTGAACACCTATTAAAAGCTTTATTCTGGACTTAATTTCCTTGGCTGCATCTTCTGCTTGTTTTTCTTTTCTTGAGCATGGGTCATCAAAGAACAGTTCTAAGATTGATGTTTCTGTATTGGAGACAAGTTAAGGATTCTTCATTTGGAGCTGACAGGAATCAGCTAGGGTTTTCTGAAAGTATGTCCTTGGAGAAGATAATATGGAGAAGAAATAAGGGAGAGAGCCCAAGCCATCCACTGTCTGATCAGAAGATAGGAATTTTGAAAAAACTGTCTGGACAGTCAGTCCTTGGATCCTTCAGTCCCACAAAATGTCTAATGTTTGAGGTTTTAACCATCAGCTCCCCTGTAGAACATAGTAGGAATTATGGGTTGCTCTTTCCTATTTTAAGTTAATAATGCACATTTTGGAATCTTATGTGTTTAAAGTCCAGCAGTTATATGTTAGGAACTGTTTGAAGAGAGGGCTGATTTCCACCCTTGAGGGATAATGCCATTCTTTCCCAGCCCTGTCTCTCTGGAGTGACTTTCTTTCTAACCTTGACTCTCCTAATGATCACAGGAAAGAAACAATAGAAAAAGGAAAGTGATTCTTTGAATATTAGCTACCATTCATTTCAGAGGTCCCCCAACCAAAATTGTTAACTTTGTCTTGGGGAACCTAATTCCATTTTTTTCCACTACTCTGGCAATATACAAAATTTGAATCAATAAAATTTTTGTGTTTTTTGATCTGACAAGCCAAAGAATGTCAGTGGTCTCCTTCCCATCATTAAAAAAATCTATGTTTCTCCTTGCTCTGCTCCTTCATCTCTAACTTACAGTTTTACCTCTCAAGTCCCACCTCTGCAGGAAGATTATCCTGTGTCTAACTGCCTGCTAATGCCTTTTTATTTTCAAATGACCAAGCAATACTCTTTCTATCTGTACATACCCAGCTTTTTACAAATTGCTTTCTCCATCACAATGTCTGATACTTGGGATTTTTGCCTTGTTTTTTTTTTTTTTCATAGCACGATGTAAGTATCTAATAAATGCTTGCTGATTGATTAATTTGACTGAGTGCTTATTTTTTGATGTATCAGGCCTCAAGACATATACTTTTACTTGTTTTTCTAAGTTATTCAAATTGTTAGTTGACTAGAAACAAATGTTAATTCCAGTAAATTCATTTTAAATGCATTTTAAATTTTTCTTTGGAAATTGTTCTTTGCAGCAATTGGAGAATTGGAAGATATAGATTGGTACAATCCTCAAGGAGAGAAGATAGTTTCTACACGGAGAGTAGTGGTACAAAAAGAAGGTGCTAGGTCCCGACTAACTATTTATAATGCAAATATAGAGGATGCTGGAATATATCGATGTCAAGGAACAGATACTAAGGGACAGACTCAAGAAGCTACAGTTGTTTTGGTGATTTACCGTAAGTCATTTTAAAATAAACTTTATTTGATTTTTAATGTAGTATTTTAAAAATCATTTCAAAGGATTGTGGAGACTGAATGTGGATCATATAATATTTTCAGCTTTTTATTGTTGTATGCTTGCTTCTTTTTCTTTATCATTTTTTTCTTTTTTGATCTAATTTTTCTTGTGCAGCATGATAAATATGGAAATATCTATAAAAGAATTGCACATGTTTAACATATATTGAATTACTTCCTGTCTGGGGAGGAGGGAGGAAGAAAAATTTGGAACACAAGGTCTTGCAAGGTCATTTTGCATGTATTTTGAAAATAAAAGGGTATTTCTAAAAAAAGGAAGGAAGGAAGGAAGAACGGAAAGAAGGAAGGAAGGAAGGAAGGAAGGAAGGAAGGAAGGAAGGAAGGAAGGAAGGAAGGAAGGAAGGAAGGAAGGAAGGAAGGAAGGAAGGAAGGAAGAAAGAAAGAAAGAAAGAAAGAAAGAAAGAAAGAAAGAAAGAAAGAAAGAAAGAAAGAAAGAAAGAAAGAAAGAAAGAAAGAAAGAAAGAAAGAAAGAAAGAAAGAAAGAAAGAAAGAAAGAAAGAAAGAAAGAAAGAAGTTACATTCCACTTCACTTATTCACCTGGAAAAAAATCATTTCAGTAAAGAAATTTGGATAATTACACATAGAACACAATTACATTTTAGTAATAATATTATAGTAGCAAAGGAAATATAAATTTTTAGTTTTGATTTTTTTTTTGGTGAAATAGATAGAATTGAAAATGCTTTAATTCATTAAGGCCACTATGCAATATTTGTAATACTTAACATGATGATTTTTTAGTTTATAGTGTTAGCAGGGAAAATCTTTCAGAGGCGAAAAGATCATTTAGAGAAAGATCACTCTAGAAGTAATTTTGTGATGGGTGGTGGCATTGAAATCTTTCTTTAAAACAACTTAGGTTATAATGGGAAAATTTAGACAGATTGATGACATCCTACTAAACTTTTCACAAGTAGATATTTGATATTTTCACTTTTGAAATTTCATTCATCAGAAAAGAAAAAGGCATTTTTTGCAAAATAATATATCATTCTTAATGAAGTTTTTATTTAAAAAAAAACATGCATCTGACAGTGGGTATATGGTAATTACATGTGGGGAAAACATTGAGTTTAGAGTCAGAAGAACTCAGATCAAATTTTGACTTTTACCCATAAGATCTTGGGCACATTATATCATATCTGTGAACATTTTCTTCACTTACAAAATGAGGATTTTGTGGGATTAAGTGGGATTAAGTAATCTAGTTAATATTTTAGGTAGCTCTAAATCATGTAAATCATGAGAAAGAATGACAGGTTTTGCAGGACTAGCTTAAATTATAAATCTGCTATTACATAAATTTACATGGATTTTTAAATTAATTTGTAAATCCACCCATGGATTTGAGTGGAAAAATAAAAGATACTACATTTTATCTTTTTGTTGTTTGTTTTTCTTTATTACAGAAAAACTCACTTTCAAAGAAGTGGTATCTCCTCAAGAATTTAAACAAGGAGAGGATGCTGAAGTGGTTTGCCAAGTTAGCAGCTCACCTGCACCCATTGTTAGCTGGTTGTATCATAATGAGGAAGTCACTACTCATCCCAATAGTTAGTATCTTGGTAACTTGCTAAGCTTTAAGTTATAATTGCAGCACAATTAAAAGACATTTATTTTTCTCTTACTTAACTATAAAATTTAAGCTTTTGCCATTAAAATCTGTAATTAATCTTAAGTAAAATGAAAATATGCTCTGGTATGAATAAGTTATGGTTTAAAGAATTAGCACAATATTTGAAGTCAGAAGATCTGGATTTAAGCCTAATAAGCTCTGCTACTTACTCCTTATTTGGTGACTTTGGACATTCTCATGAACTCTTTCTTCTTTTGTAAAATGTGGATAATAACCCTAGCATTACTCACCTCACAGAGTTTTATGAGGATTAGACAGAATAACATAAATCATTTTGAAAGTGTAAAGTATGTGGAAGAAAAAAAATACTGTACTTTGTGTTTGAAGCACAAAACCTGATAGATAAAATTTATTAATTAAAAATTTTTTAGCTTTTATCTCCTCTATTTAGAGAAAGAACCTAAAGGATCAGAAATCCATCCTATTTTTGCACATCTTTTTTTCATCAAGCTGTTTTATATTATAATTTATATTATGCCCAAGTAATAGACAAAATTTTACATTAATAACAAGGTTCAAGTAATAGCTTGATTCATCAACTAGAAAAGGAATTACTTAAAATTAATGTTCCTAAGCCAATCAGTTTTCTGCTCATCAATTTCCTTGAAGGATTCCACTTTGTACCTGGTCAAAGGTGAACTCATCAGATAGTTATGTTAACTAAATTAATCAAAAAACATCTTCCTTTTCTTAGTGTGATCATAATACTCACTCATGATTTGCACCTCCCACTCCCATCTTTTCTGGTCACAGCTCTAATTCCGTCTTCAGAGAAAGTAGAATTTCCCTCCTCTTCCCAAAACCCCAAGGTATTTAAACAGTTTCTACACAGAAAATAGTTATGGCTTCAACAAAGGGAAGAAAAGGACTTCCTAGAAGTTTAATTAAGTACTCATAAAGTTTATCATTCCAGTAAGTCTAGAAGGAATTTCAGACTGGAGAAATATTTTTTCTTAATATTCCTAAAAGATAATGGGAAAGCTTAGAGACTTTCTACATGTATGGTATGTAAGTTTTGTTTTTTATTATATTTGTAACTGATTTCTAGAACCTTAACATGCTTGACTAAAGTATTTGTAAGTTCACAAAAATACATCTTGATTGATTTTGGAAAGCTCATATGCCTCTAGGGGTAAATAAAATGCCAAACATTAGAAAGCTATCAATGTGACACTGAGAGTAAAAGGATCTGTCATGTGGTAGTCCAGCTATAAATAACACAGTCTAGTGATTTTTTTCTTTCCATTTATAAGTCTGTATGACTAAGATCAATTCACGGATAACTATTAAATGCTGTAAATATGAGAGCATTTGTTCAAATCAACTTCAAGATTTTATTGAGGGAAGTAAAAATGTAAATTAATTTGACATCAGAAATGGAAGTAATCATTATCTATACTGTGATATTTATCATTATGTAGTAGAAGCAATCTCAAAATAGAGCATTTCTTTTATATCTGTTTATGGAAAGGTATAAGATGAATGAATCACTTTAAATTCTGTTCCCTAGCTAAAATATAAAATATTTTTGCATGTTTCAGAGATTAAAAGTTTGTCATTTGAATGAAATAGTACTAATTGTAATTGTATATGAACAGATGATTAGTCTTTTTTATTCAGTTGTGTCATCATTAATATGTATTCTTTCTGATCCTATACCATTCCGTAGTCCTTCCTTCTTTCCCTCCATTCCTTCTTTCCTGTGAAATATGGATTTGTAAATATTTTTCCATAGGTTTTAAAAAAATTTTAATAGCTTTTTGCTTTTAAAATACATGCAATGATAGTTTTCAACATTCACCCTTACACAAAATCTTGTGTTCCAAGTTTTTCTCCCTCCCATTCCCCCACTCCCCATAAATATTCCTAAGCAAATGTGCAAAGAATACTAATCTGCAGAATACTACTTAATTGAGAATAATATTAACATATCTATGTAAAACAACAGGGCAGCTAGTTCCATTTGCATTTTTGTGTCAAATTTTCTTTGTTTCCAAAGTAACTATCAGGTCTTTCTGACTCCATCATCAAATCCTTGACTCCATCTACTGCCCCACTTAGATGCCCAAGAATCTCAGTAAGTTTGTTACTATTATTATATGTGTGTTTTTAAGAAATACAATCATGTGAGTCAGCTAGATGGTGCAAGGAATAGAGCATCAGTTCTGAAGTTAGGAGCCCTGAGTTCAAATCCATCCTTAGATATTTAATACATTGTGATCTTAGGCGAGTCATTTAACCCCAATTGCCTCACACACACACACACACACACACACACACACACACACACACACACACACAGAGAGAAATATAGTCATACTCTACATGATACAATGAATTGATTTTTTTTTTAATGAGTAGAAAAAAATTGCAAGGTGCAGTATTGAACTTGCAGTCAGAAGGCATGGACTTGTGTATGTGGAAAAATTACTTAAACACCTTCAAGTCTTCATTTTCTTATCTATAAAATGAATATAGTATGAGATAATGTTACTTAATCTTACTTATTATATGACTCTGAAGTACTTTGTAGACCGTAACTATTTCAACACTTGAGTACTTTTAACGTTATGATGGTCTTACCTATATCTGTATCTGTGGCTATGTATCTGTTTTTGTATTTTTGTGTACTTGTTCAAATGACACAGATCATAAATTATTCTGACTTTGGCCTTTGCACAGGCTGTCTTGCATTTTGGAAGGCCTCCCTGCTTACCTCTCCTTAGTTCCCTTCAAAGCTCACCTCAAGGACACTTTTCTGTGGGAGGCTTTTCATGAGCCTTCCTGCTCTGACCCAACTTCTCTTTTCCCCCTTCTCCACTGGCTATGGATTCATCTGGAGTAAGTTCATGTCCACAAAAAGGACAACTTCTAAAGGAGAAAATTAAACTTTTCTGCCACTGTCTGCCTTATAACTTACACATAAACACATATGCACCCTCTAAGGAAAATTTTATAAATAATTTTTAAGATATGCCTTTTATTTAAGAAGGGGATGACATAGTCCTTTTCAGAAAGTTATAAACATAAAAAATAAGAATGCTGTTTATTTCATCAACCACAAAATAATGTTTAAAACACAAAAAATTCATAACCAAGTTTTTTTTAACAGATATTTAAAACACAACCAGTGGTGTTAAACTCAAATAGAAATTGGGCATTAATTCATACATAAGGATTTTTGCACATCACCTGGTTAACCTGTACATAAGGAATCCTCTTGACCATATATTTGTGGAATGAAAAGGGACAAAGTTCCATTTTCAAAGAACATTTACAGATAAAAGGTTAAGGAAGGACATGGAATGTACTGAAAAATAATTAGAGAAACTGCCCTTGACTTATGCTGTGTCCTTGAATGTGTGTGCTAAAAGGATTTACTTGCAGAGAGCAATAAGTGAGGTAACAATGACTGCAGGACATTGTGGTCTATCCACTTACTTTTACATGATGAATGTTAGAGTTTTGAAATTTATAACAGTCAGAATTATAAAGTCATAATTGTAAAAATCAAAGAGCTGTTCGGTGGCTATGAGAAGGTTATGTAAGTAGTGTAAAGTTCATATATGACAGAAAAAGTTTTCTTTTTTTAGTTTTGTTTCATGAGGAATCACCAGGAAGATTTGCTTTGAAGCGTAAAAGGCAGTTAAGAAATCAGCAGGAAAGTAGTTAAGAAGTCAGTTTTGTAAAAATTTTGTAATAATATCATGCCCCTTCCCTGCAAAAAAAAAAAAAAAAAAAAAAAAAATCCTACATAGTTACTCCCCAGGCTATGAAGATGCTTTGTGAAGAAATAGAAAAAGGTTTCTATCTGAGAAAACTGACCCTTCGGTAGCTTTGCTGGGAATGTGTTAATTGGAAGAATGACAGTTGCTTTGCTGATTGGCTGGGGAGAAAGGCAGCAGCAGTTGGACACTCATTGGCTGGTATTAGAATCCTGCTGGTAAGTGAGAGAAAAGAAACCTCTCGGCTACATATTAGCCCAATATTTTCCCCAATGGTTTGAGAAAGACAAACAGAGGGGGTAAATAGATTTCATATCTTTTTTACTGTTATTTGTATCTTGCTGTGAGGAAAGACTTGGAGTTGAATGGACAAAGCAACAATTTGCATATCTGAAATAGCTTGGCCCCCATCCTATTGAGGGTGAGTAAAAAGAATTGTTCCATTGCTTCAAGAGTGGAAAAACAGCTTTCCCAAAGATGATAACAGAGAGGAGGACCATACGATATAAAGTGGTCCACAAGTAACCAGGGAGATCAAGGACTCCTTGTGGTTATATATTTGTTTTAAAGAAATATAACCATACCTTACATTAATCCTTATATGATGTCATTAATTGACTTTTAGAAGAACAATAAGTAGAAAAAAAATTCACAAGGCATGATGCTCAAAACCAGTTCTTAGTTGCAAAACATGGGTTTCCCAAATCATATAAATACCTCCCTTCTAGTTTCTGTAAGTGCGTGACTATTCTCCTCCCTGAATACTGCATTTAGTGGTGGGAAGATGGTTAACCACATATAAAGGTGACTGTGATATTTTGGTTATTTATGCTTTTACTTTATTTTGGTTTTTGTTCATCTGCAATTATGGCTGGATGTTATGATTTTATCAAATTTTTAAGTGTTTCAAAATTCTTTGGTTTTAAAAATGCTACTATTATATAAATTGTTCATTTTACTCCAAATCAGTTTATAGAAGACTTTCCAGAATTCAATGAAATTCTCTTTTGTCAATTCTTAAAACAATATAGTATTTCCATTACATTCATTTGCCACAGTGTACTCAACCATTCTCCGATTTATGTGCACGCCTTTAGTTTCTAGTTCTTTGCCACTTCAGAGCAAGGACTGTTTTTTGCTTTTCTTTGTAATCCCAACATTTAGCATAGTAGCTGGCACATAATAGGTGCTTAATAAATTCTTGTGGTCTAACCAAATTTTAAATATTTTATACATAGGAGCCCTTTTTTCTCTTTCTTTGATTACTCTGAGGTGTAGACCTAGTAATATTATCTCTTGTCACTACATTTAGTGATTTGGGGGCCACAGTTATAAAATACATTTTAGAATGACTAGATTAATAAATGATTTTATCAATAGTATATCAGTGTGCTTGTCTTTCCATGGTCCTTCCAACAATAAACATTTCCCATTTTTGTCATCTTTACCGATCCGATGGGTAAAAGTGGAATCTCTGAGCTGTTTTAATTATGTTTCTCTTATTAATTCTTCCCAATGCCTATTCTTTCTGACATTTGCCCCAGATATAGCTACCCTGACTTCATATTTAAATTTTACCAGTATAATTTTGAAGTGGAGAAACTTATAATTAAAGTCTCAAGCCATTCTTTTGGGGCTCCATCCAAAAGGCAAGATTTGATTGTTCCTGAGCCAGGCTGTATATATATGACTGGACACAGGAAAAGAACATAGATTCAGTTTATCAAAATCATTTCCTTTTGGAACGTCACCATTATTCTGCAAATTGGAAAGCCTATGCAATTCATTCTTATGTAGCTGGTTTTTAATAACATCTCATCCATTTTAAAAGTGACAAAGGGCAACTCTATCTAGAAACTAATTGACTAATTAACTCTTGAACTCAACTTCCTAGACCATGATAATAGGATCAATTGAATTTATGGCTCATTAGTTTTTTCTTTGAAGTTCACATGAAGCTTACCCAGTCCCTTGGTTGTGAAGACTTTCTGACTTTCCTTTTTCACTGGAGGACATCACTTCCTCCCAAGAGTAGCAATAAAGATATATAGAGATAACATCTTATTTTCTTTCATATTAGTGGGAGTTCCCAAGTGTTTTCATTTTAAATCCCATTTTCTTTTTATCATGACTTTAGCAGAACTGGAACCTCTGGGTCAGGGACCAATACAATTAGTGGGTTCCTGGGTGTGGCTTGTCAGTACCAAAACTCATCAAGAGAGATCTTTTTACACGACCATCACCAACTCCAATAGCTGTTCATCAGTCTTCATTGCATGGTACTTAAAAGCCAAAAGCTCAACTTCTAATTCCTGGCTAAATGGGCCATTTATTCTGAAAATCTAACTTCTTCAAGATGATCAATAATGTTCAAGAAATGCTAGGCTTGGCTTTTTTTTTTTTAACCATTCCTGGCAGATTCCTCTGGCACTTGCTGAATTAATTATTTAATACGAACAAGAGCCTGCTTCCCATTCAGTTGATAGGCCTGCTTATATATAACCAGAAAATCCACTGCTCCTGGGTATCACTCAGTTATATCTGGCTGTCCTTTCAAGACCCTACCCTCCATATTTTTAATGTACTTCTCCAAACTCTACCAGGATCTATGCCATGTGGGCATTTCATCTCATCCCAATTATTGCACCAAATACTAATAGGCCTGATCCTGATAACATGTTAGTTCAAGTTCAATATTGGGACAAAATAAATCACTCAGATCAATAACCAAATAACAAAAATAGGTTTACTTATCCCTAATAATAGCAATAATATGCAGCAAAAATATAATACCTCTTAGCTTTTATAGTTGTAGCCTTCCAGGTCTCCACAGGGGCTACATATTGGGAACTTCATGGTGTTCAGCTATTCCCCCAAGGAGCTATCTCAACTCCACATTAATGGGGATCTTTATGCCCTTTGGTCTATATAGCCCAGTTCAAGACCACTAGGGAGGCACAGTTTGAGCCTTAACCAACTGTGGGTTATTCAAGTCCTTTTTGGTCATGTTTTCCTAATCAATGTTGTATCCTGAGCAGAGAGGACTTTGTAGATATTTTTTCCTATCAAAGTTATGCTCTCAGTTTCCTTTGTTTTCATTTATTGTTATAGCTAGCATTTCTAACACTTATAAAATAACAGTACTATAAAGAGAATTCTTGCTTTATCCCTGATGTAAAGACTGTATTCTAATTTTGTTATAGAGGCATGCACTTATTATCCTTGTAACATACTATGTTGATTCTTGATTTTTAGATAACATCATATTAAGGCATTATCCATTTTTTCTATTTTTTCCTAGTAATTTTAATAAAAGTAGATATTGTATTTGATATTTTTCCTAATATTAAATTAGCCCTGCATTTGTGATATAAAACTAACCTAGCCATGGTGTTTTTAATCTTTGACATATATTGCTGTAGCTCTTTTTAAATATTTTTAAAGTTGTTTTTACATAATTATTCATCTGGGGTATGAGTCTATGGTTTGCTTTCTGATGTGACTCTTCCCGGTTTATGTATCAAGAACATCTTTAAATCAGACAAGGATTTTGGTAGTATTCCTTCTTTTACTATTTTCAGAGTTTATATAACAACAGAATTAATTGATAGAGTCCACTTGTAAATTCTTATCCTCTGGTTTTTTTTTTACCTTGTTCAATTTCTTTTCAGGAATTAGGTTATTTAAATTCATTCTTTTTCTGTTATTCTGGATGGTTTTTATTTTATAAATATTCATGAATTTTATTTAAGTATTCAGTTTTAGTGATGTTTACTTTAGCAAAATAGTTGTAATGATTTTCTTTATTTCTTTTTTTAACTTGTAGATTCCTTTTTTTCCCCTATTAATTCAATATTAAAAGCTCACTGTGTGATTTCTGAAATGCCCTTGTTGGGCCTCAGGAAGGAAAGTGAAGCACGATACTAATAGATAAGATTTGGGCCTGCCCTCAGAAAACTTATAATCTAATGTCCTTAGAGCAAAAGCAGGCACCCCTCTTACCTGTACATTATTCTGATCTCAGAGGTGTAATTGATTATTTTCTTTGGATGTTTTTAAAATTAGTTTTTATTAATTTTTTATTTTTTACATCACCATAGTTACCCCAATTATTCTTCTTCTCCCCCCAAAAACTATCCCATAAAACAAAGCATTTTTTTAGAAAGGGGAAAAAAATCAACACAACTGGTAGATGCATTGCAAAAGTCTGAAAATATGTGCAGTGATTAACATTTATGGATCTCCTACTTTATAAACAAGTGAGTTGGAAGTATTTTCTTATGTCTCTTCATTGAAGTCTTGATTAATCTATACAGTTTTGTTTTAATTGTTTTCAGTATATTCTTTCCATTACATTGTTGTAGTTACTTTATATTATTTTTGGCTCTACTTGCTTCACTTTGCATATAGATCTTTTACCTACAGGGGAAAGTATAGATTGGATAACTTGAAAGTTTTGATTACATGAGAAATAGAGAAACTAGATAACTATAGGGATCATAAGAGAATGTAAGTCTGGAGTAGACAGAGAGGATAAATAATAAAAAGAGTAATAGAAATCCTTTTTCAGAAAAGGGTTCAAAAATTAAAACTAATGGACAAGACTAATTGAAAAGGAAGAAACAAAAGGGAGAAATCTAAAACTTTGGAGATCCATTCAGTAATTTCTACCACTGCTTCGTAGAGCTTACCCTGTGAATTCCCCTTTTTATCGTGTCTCACTCCCAGAACAGTGACAATTATTACAGGTATCAGCAAGGACACTGCTGGTAAATCCTTCACCCATCTCATCCCTTTTTATACATCGCCAATGATCTATACTCTTTCAATTGTTTTCCCCCACACTCTGTTTGCCTCAATCTTTTCCCTGACTTCGCATCCTCATGTTCCCCTGATTTATGTTGCTCCCAGGAATTCCATCTATACCCTCTCTCTGTCTATGCCATCCTTCAGAGGAGACATGAATGAATTTTTGAAGAACCAAATCCTACAGACCACATTGAATGATAGCTCTCTATCTCCCTTCATAAATTATTTCTATTTACGCATAGGTAATCTCTTCCCATCACTTAAGCAAAAGCCTCCCTTTTCCCTCATCCTTTTCTTTTCTTCCATCTTCTTCCTCATTCACTCACCAGTAGCCTTCTTTTTTATTGAGACTATAGCCATCATTTTCCCATCCTTGCTTAACTCTTAATTTGATCCAGGCATTTTACACATTCCTCTTTCTCCTTCTCTCATCCCTTCTACTGCACCCCTTTCCTGAATTCTCCCATATTGTACTAACATCAGAAAAAAACAAAAAAACAAAAACAAAAACAAAAGCATTAACTTAGTTGCAGGCAATGATTGCCAGATCCTCTCTATAGTGCCTTAAGCCTGTCTTTTCATTGTTAAATTCACCAAACTTCTGCCTTCACCCCTTTTCCTTATTTATAGTTAGAAAGAATGTCTCCCTGTGGTCACTCTATTTCTGTTGCTGTTCTTGACTTGTAAATTGTTCACCCCTTTTGCATCTTGTTGGTTTGATGGATTAATTTTTATTTTGCAGATTTCAATATTTTTTTCCATTCTGCCCATTATTTTTGCTAAGAAGGTTATAAATTCTGCTCCCATAAATTATATTCAAGCCAGGAACTTGCCCATTTCTAGAATGCTCTAAGTGATGGTGAAGTCTGACCACTAGGGAAATTGATCTATAATTTTCTTTCTCTGTTTTGACCCTTCCTGGTTTAGTAGCCTTCTTCCCCTATTTTTCCAAATAGCTTGTATAGTATTGGAAATAATTGTTCTTTAAATATTTGGTACAATTCACTTGTAAATCCATCTGACCCTGAACATTTTTTCTTCAGTGACCCTATTCAGTGACAAAACTGCAGACTTTTCCATGGTTTGAGTTCTTTTGTTTTTGTTTAGTAGTTTCAATTGTGTTTGACTCTTTGTGATCCTATTTGGGATTTTCTTGGCAAAGATATTTGAATGGTTTACCATTTTCTTTTTTCATTTTACTTATGAGAACTGAGGCTAGTAGTTAGGTGACTTTATTGGAGTCGCACAGCTAGTGTGTCTAAGGCTGGATTTAAACTCAAGAAGTCTTCCTGATCCAAACCTGGCACTGTATTCACTGTACCACTTAGCTGCCCATGATTTGAATTCTAGATAGATTCCAAACAAGAAAATTGTGGGCTCCTCCTTGGACTCATCTTCTTGCAGTGTTTATTACTAAGTTGCTGGCTTCAGTTCCTGTTTGGGAAATCTAAAATGATGAATTAAGGTCAGAGCCACAGTATGGCTGCTTATTTCTTTCCCTGTTCCATACTTAGGCTAAAACCTCTAACCTGGTCTCTTGCCCTAGTACACATCTGCTAACTTCTGGTTCAGTGACATAGCCCAGCTCCTAGCTCTGCTCCTGATTTGACACTATCACAAGAAACACAATCCCATTCTGTCCTGAATATATGTCTAAGTAAACCTCCTTTGGTTAATTGTTAGACTATAGGAATATATTTTGTTCAAATTTTGGACTACTAGTGAATTAGCATGAGTCAGTTCCAACTGCTTTGGCAGTTACTACTTGTATGTCATAAAGTGACATGTGACATAAAGTGACATATATCTCTCTGGCCTTAATTTTTACAAATGTAACATAAGGGAGTTGGACTGTAGAATGTGGAGTCCTATTTAGCTCAGTGTCTAATATCCTATAATTTTAAGGATTTTTCCAGAGACTGCAACATTTTTTGCCCCAGGGAAAAATATAGCAAATAGATAAAAAAAATGATCTTTCTAATGCTTAAGATATGGGAGCTAGACAAACACAGGTCAGGCCCAACTTCAAGTTTGAATAGCTTTGGCAGTGTGATAAAATTTCCTGATGCAAGACAAAAATGAAGACTAGTGGCTTTGACCTTGAAGGAAGATGAAGATGGTAGTATTGTAAGATTGACTATGCACTTAGTGGAGCCCAGCCTGGATTCTTCAGCTGAAATTTTTCAGCTTGAACTGAGCCAGATAATTCTCATGAATAATGTGGAAATGAGAGAGTAGACATATGGGTGGTTCATTATTAATATCTCCTCTACTAGCATTTTATATAGTAATAATGGTCATGATTTTTCCTCATCCTGTAGAAAATTCCCTTCTTTTGCATATCTTGGAAATTGAATTGATTCCTCTGTACCATTAACATTATAGTGCCTATACCAGGAACCCCATCTGTTTATCAGTTTTTCTTCTCATTTTGGTTCTCTTAAGTATCATTTATTCTTACATATGTAGCACATTGTGAATATATTTTATGGTTCTGCTTACAATTGATGGATAATAGTTTTATAAAAATCTTGACAGAACTTTTTCATTTTTCACATTTTTATTGTCTTCTCTTCAGATTCATCCATAAATATTCTCAGGATGATCCAGGTTCTCAATAAGATATATTTAAACTCATTTTCCCTACCTTATCTTTTCATTTATTTGTGAGGTGATATTGTTTATAATCTTCCCCCAGCTTCCTCCTTAAGATTTTATAGATTAGTTTGTATTCTGCACTGGTTTTGCCCTTGGACAACCATTTCTCTCTACTAGAAAAACATATTAAATACTAGCAGTGTTGATTTCCAGAATCTTTTAATTTCTTTGTTGTGGTAATTACTTTCTATCAATTAAATATCCACGGGAAATGGTGATTGTCTATGTCAATCATTTCTTTTAATTATTTCCCATTCTTCAACATCCGTAGCTTATTTAAGCAACATGGTAGGTTGAATATATTTGATCGATGTCCTGTTATGTATTTTTTTTCTTTTTACTCTTCTGATTAGTTGCTGATTTTATCTTTACCCTAATAGCCTGCCCCGGATTTGAATGTATGCAGAACTGATTTAAATTTCTTTAGTTGCTGTTGTTCCCTTTTTTTTATTATATATAATTTTAATTCACATAGTCAATTTCATGGTTTTTGTAATATTCTTTGAATGCTCATCATATGTAGTGGTGCTTGATTTTATTTTTTAAAGAATAAGAGACTTCTCTTATTAGAACTAATGACAACAACATGGAAATTTCATCTTATACCCTGTGCATTGGCAAATGTGGTAAGACATGAAAATTACCAGTGCTCAGGGGGATTGACATGACCACAATAATTCCCGTTTGCTGTAACTGCGAATTTGTTCATCCATTCTGTGGATAATTAAAATTTATGTAAACTGACAGAAATATCTTTGAACTTTGACTTGGAGATCCATTTTCTAAGCATATATGTTTATGTGTTTCAGATAGAAATAATTCCCACACCTACTAATTATTTATATATATGAAAGCATCTATTTGTGGTAATAAGTTGCTAGAAACAGTGTGACTGCCCATCAATTAAAGAAGGTTTAAACAAATTAAGGCATGTGAATATAGTGGAACATTATTGTACTGAATAGCTTTTATGGGAGAAGATTGAGAGAGGAGGGGAGAAGCAAGACTTGTGAATGACAAGGCAATTATGTAGGTGATTAGGAGAGGTTGGGACTAGTGAAGATCAAAGAATGTATTTGGAAAGTGATATTTAAGATAAAATTGAGAATAATACAAAGAAAAAAATCTCTCTGTCCAAATACTAATCTTAGGTTTAAGAATTTTGCCTTTTTTAATTCTGGGTCCTATGACATAAGAAGGAATAGGATCAAGAAAGATTAGAAAGGTTATACAGTAGACAGATTTTAAAATTTTAGGCTAGAGGCAGCTACATAGTATAATACATAGAGCACTGGCCCTGGAGTCAGGAAGGCCTGAGTTCAAATGTGGCCTCAGACACTTAATACTTCCTAGCTGTGTGACTCTGGGCAAGTCACTTAATCCCAACTTCCTTGGGGAAAAAAATAAAATTTTAGGCTTAGTACAAGGAAAAAATTCCTAACAATTAGAACTATCCAAAAGTGGAAGTAGCTGCTTTAAAGAGATAAGATCAATTCCCCATTTTTGGAAATTTTCAAGGAAAGACTAGATTACTTGTCAGGTATATTGTAGTAGGAATTCTTTTTACATATGAGCTAGGATAGGTGGCCACTGAGGTTTCTAGTTCAAAATTCTGTGATTCTCAGAAATTAAAAAAAAAAAAATTCAAAGAAATTGGGAAACATTAACTGATTCAAGTTGAAATAAGAGTAATGAGGGTTATAATATACACAAAGACAGCAGCAATATTAGAGGAAAGAACTTTTTTAAAGTAGCTTTATATTTATTTAATGGAATGTTTGGCTGCAAAGAGTAGATAAGAAAATGTACCTCCCTTCTTGCATTGGAAAATTCGAGGGTTGGGCTTGCATAATTTTGCATGTGCCATCAGTGTTGGTGTATTGTTTGGTTGATTTTGTTGAACTTTAAAAAAAAGTTTTTAGATTCTTAAAAGGGCAAACTGGGTAGAGGAGTGGGAGATATATTTTTAAAATGTGAAAGAAGGGGATTATATGACAACACGATGGAGGACTTGACATTTTCTTCAATTCTCACTTAACTATCAAAAATACCTCAAAAGAGAAATTATATGTCAGAAGCATAATAACTGCAGCTGGCTCTACGAGCCAAAGCTTGAAAAGATACCAGTATCATGCATTAACAGAAAATGCTTATCCTTAATGTATTCATTCTTCAACACTCTTCCCCCTCCAACAGCCCCCATACTCTGGGAAGGCTTAGAACCTGACTCACACCTTATGCTCCAAAGCAACTCGGCAGTTCCCCTGTTGCTGCTTTATTTCCAACTGCCCACAATTCTGTGACAAGATGCATCACACCTCAGCTTTGCTCAGATACTTATGGAGGAAGGGAAGGCATAAGAAGGAAAGAACACTCTGACTGGGGAGACTGTTCCCAACTGGAGGGAACTGAATTAGGTACCAACATGCCTGTTGAATTACATCAGTCCTGCTGGAGAAGAGAGGTATTCTGTCCAGGCTAGTCTGTCACCTCAGATGTAACTTGTAGTAAGGAATAAAGCCAGTGAAAAAAAGAATTTCCCAATGTGAGAGGGGATTGAGACAGTTCTGAGGTCCAGCTCCTAGGGTTATACTGCCATCAAAGGACTGAAAAAGTAGAAAGTGAGCAGTAAGGGAATATAAGTTTAAAAATAAAGTAAATAAGTAATAAAAAGAAAACATAATCATC
This sequence comes from Sminthopsis crassicaudata, assembly GCF_048593235.1. Taxonomy (NCBI): domain Eukaryota; kingdom Metazoa; phylum Chordata; class Mammalia; order Dasyuromorphia; family Dasyuridae; genus Sminthopsis; species Sminthopsis crassicaudata. The sequence goes on along the minus strand of NC_133619.1, from coordinate 261,384,974 downwards.
AAAGAACCCGGGGAGAAAAAACCTAGGGTACATATAGATAAATCATCAGGGAGATATTTAAACAAAAGGAAAGATAGCTACCGAGACATATAAAAGAATGCAAATATCTAAATAAATATTGTAAGAGAAAAGATTGAACAAATGTGGTGAAATAGAGAACCTTTTAGATTCCTTTAAAAAAATTTAACATGTTGAATTTATCTCCTTTTTAACTTTCTTTTTACACTTCCAAATTTTCTCCTTTCCACGATCCCTTCCCCTACTCATTAAGTAAGCAAGAAGCATTAACCTATTATACATGTGAAGTTGTCCAAAACAAATTTCTGTGTTAGCCATGTTGCAAAAAAAAGGAAGAAAAATAAAGTTAAATACAGTCTGATTCAATCTTTATATATTCACATTTCATCAGTTCCTTCTCTGGAAGTGTTTACCATTTTTCATCATGAGGCCTTTGGAATTGTTATGGATCATTGCATTGATTATAATAGTTAAGTTTTTCACAGTTGATTATTGTTACAATATTGTTGTAAAATTCAAAGCAGTCTGGTAGTAGCTTAGAAATAGAATAGTTGATCACTAAAACAGATTTTGTACACAATATATGCAAGGAAATCACCACATTGGAGAGCAATCTGGAACTATGCCCAAAGGGCTATAAATCTGTGCCCTTTGGGACAAAGTGTAAAAACATTTACTCTTTGACTAAGCTGTGCCATTACTGGATCTGCATCCCAAAGAAATCATAAAAGAGGGAAAAGAACCCACCTGTACAAAAATGTTTGTAGCAGCTTTTTTTGTGGCAGGAAAGAATTGGAAAATGAGTAGATGCCCATCAGTTGGGGAATGGCTGAACAAGTTGTGTTCCATGAAGACATTATTGTTTTGAATATTATTGTCTTATAAAAAATGATGAGCAAGCTGTATATAGAAAGGCCTGGAAAGATTTACATGAACTGATGCTGAGTGAAACAAGCAGAACCAGGAATACATTGCACACAATAGAATATACGATGATCAGCTATGAAAGGCTTGGTTCTTCTCAGTGGTTCAGTGATCCAAAGCAATCCCAACAGCCTTTGGATAGAAAATGTCATCTGCATCCAGAAAAAGAACTAAGGAGAATGAATGCAAATCAATACATGCTGTGTTCATTTCTTTTTTTCTGTTTTTTTTTTCTTTCCCATGGTTCTTTCCTTTTGCTCTGATTTTTTTCTCCCAACATAATCCTAATAAACTAAAAATAAAAAAGAAATTATAACAGTTAGCTAATGTTAGATAAACTTAAAGATCCCTGATAGTTGGATAGGGATTCACCATTTGACAGAAACTTCTGGGTAAACTAGAAAGCAATCCAACATGTAATAATGTATTCCATGATAAGATAAAAAGTTATATGATTTAGACATAAAGGGGTATATATATCATAAATAATTTAAAGGAGCATGGAAAAAAAAGAATATTAATAGCTCATAGGTGGCCCTAACCAGTATAATAAAAATAACAATACTACTTCATCTTGAGGAACAAAATGTCAAGAATATTAGGAAATCAATAAAAAAAAAAGTGAGGGAAGGTAACCTAACAGTTCCATATTTTTGTTCCTCCAGATGAACTTTGGCTCTACTTTTTCTAGCTCTATAAAATAATTCTTTATTAGCCTGACTGGTATGACATCAAATAAATTAATTAATTTATGTACTGTCGTTTTTATTACATTGGTTAGGCCCACCCATGAGCTATTGATATTCTCCAATTTTTTAGATAAGTGTTTTATGATTGTGTTTGTATAGTTCCTGTGTGTTTTAGCAGGGCAATTTTCAAGTAGTATATATTATTTTATTATTATTATTTTGTATTATCTGCAATTCTTATAAAGTGAATTTCTCTTTTGATCTTTTTGTTGGTAATATATAAAAATACTAATGATTTATATAGCTTTATTTTATACCTTACAAAATTATTAAAGTTATTGATTTTTTTACTGATTTTTTTTAGTTATTTTTAGTTGATTCTCTAGGATTCTCTGAGTGTACTATCATATCACTTGCAAAAAATGATTGTTTTGTTTCCACATCGTCTATTTTTATTCCTTCAACTTACTTTTCTTGTCTTATTGCTCTATAATATTTCTAATCAATATTCAATAATAGTAGTAATAATAGTTAGCCTTTCTTCACCCTTGATTTTATTGTGAAGACTTCAGATTATGTTTTCTCTTGGTTTTAGATACATACTACTTAATCATTTCAAATTTGAATTAGTCTGTATATACATGTATGTAATATATATATGCACACATATGTGAGTGTGTGGAATATGTAAGTTTGCTCTTTCTGGTTTAGGTATCAAAATGACATTTGTGTCATAGAATAATTTGATAGGCCAAATTATTTTTAAGTAGTTAATATATTGTTGAAATTTATTATTCTTTAAATGTTTTAGTAGAATTTTTTACAGATCCGACTGATTTTGGGATTATTTTTTCCTAGAGAGCTTATTTATAGCTTGTTTAATTTGTTTTTCTAAAATGATTATTTAAGTATTTTATTTCTTCTTCTGTTAATGTGGGCAATTTATATTTCTGTAACCATTCATTTGTTAGATTGTCAGTTTTATTAGCTTATAACAATTTTATTGGCTTATATGCGTTCTAATAATTGCTTTAATTTCATATTTATTGGTTGTGTATATGTTCTTTTAATCTTTGATATTGATATTTTGGTTTTCTTTTTTAAATCAAATTAACTAATAGTTTATCTGTTTCATTGTTATCATTGTTGTTGATATTGCTCATAAAACCAGCTCTTTTATTAGTTTGAGGAGTATTTTTATTTTTGATTTTATTAATCTTTAATTTTTAATATTTCTATTTTCATGTTTAATTAGATATTTAATTTGTTCTTTTTTCTAGTATTCTTTTTAGTTGCATGCCCTATTCATTGATCTTCTCTTTCTGCTTTTATTAAAGTAAGTATATATAAAAATATTTGCCCCTACAAGTACAATATTGGCTGCATCCCACAAATTTTGATATATTTTAATAAAATTATTGATTGTTTCTGTGATTTTTTTCATTTTCTACTCTTTTTGAATTAGGTTAGTTACCACTTGATTTTTATTCTGTGCTTTCTGAAAGTAATTTTTCTTTCCTTTTAATTTCTAAAAGGCACATATAATATTTTTGCTTTTCTGCATTTGTTTGTGAAGTTTTTATGTTCTAATAAATAGTCAGTTTTGTGAAAGTGCCATATACAGCTGAGAACAAGTTATACTTCTCACTATTCATATTCAGTATTCTCCAGAATATACTGGAGTATCTCTCTGTCATATCTGTTTTTAAAAATTCTATTCATCTCCTTAATTTATCTATAATGGTTTGATTTATCTAGGTCTGAGAATGTTAAATTGTGAGTTCCCTCCTACATAGTAGAGTTGTTGTCTGTTTCTTCTCTGAAGTCATTAACTTTTCCTCCAAGAATTTGGATGCTATGCCATTTGGTACTTATATCCTTTATATTGATATTATTTGTCTATAGTACCTTTTGGCAAAACACAGTTTTCTTGGTATCTCTTTTAATTAGGTCTATTTTTGCTTTTGCTTTGTCTGAAATTATATGTTTGTATGTAGCTATCTCTAAGTGTGTATATATACATATATGCATATATAATATACATATAACACAAACATATATATATATATATATGTATATACACATACTTCCTTCTTTGAACTACTTCAGATAAGAATCGATTTCAAGTATTGTCTGCTTTCCCCTTCTCTGCCCATTTTCCCCTCCAAAGTAAAAAACTCTTCCTTGCATGTCACCTTTATGTGTAATAATTTTCTTCATTCTTCCTTTCTTTTACACTTTTTTTTGAAAGGCAGCTAGGTTGCTAAGTGGTTAGAGCACTGAGCCTAGAGTCAGGAAGACTTATTCAGATGCTTATTAGCTCTGTTACCCTGGATTCTGCTTGCAATTCACTCCAGTGTATTTGCCAAGAAAACCCCAAATACAGTATGGTTCACAAGATCACAAAAACATGACTGAAAAACAACAGCACTGTTCTTTTGAGTTCATCTCAATTTAATAGACTCATCCCCAAGCCTTCTCTCTAGATTGACTCTTTCTAACTCTAAATTATGGTAAAATTCTTGGGGGTTACATATATCATCTTCTCATTTGGGAATGTAAATAGTTTAACCTTATTAAATTCCATGTGATTTCTCACTCATATTTATTTTTTATGCTTCTCTTAGGTCCCATATTTGAATGTATGTTTTTTTTGGTCTAGCTCTATTCTTTTTCTATCAGATATGCTTTGTTAGATGTTCTCTATTTCATTAAATGTTTTCTGACTAATTGGATTAGACTCAGTTTTCTGGGTAGGTTATTATTGGTTGTAATCCTAGTACCTTTGCTTTCCCCCAAAAAAAAAAAAAAAAAAACATATTCCAAGTTCTCTTCTCTTTTAATCTGGAAGCTGCTAAATCTTATGTGCTAACTCTGGCTCCATAGTAACCAGACGTTAATGCTGATGGATGGTTTTATAGCAATATCATTCTGAATGCCTGTTGCCTCCTTTTCCACTTTTCTTCTCTTGCCCCTAGAGGAAAACTGAAACAAAAGACTGAGAACCATATTTGTTTTCATGGATGGGCACAGCCTATTACTCATCCTACTAATATTGTTGTTCTTTGTTCTTATGGAGGCTGATTCTTAGAAAACAGACTCAGTTTTTTCACCAAGACTTTTTATGTTTCAGCATCATAAAATCTTTCAGAGATTAGATGACAATGTCTTTAAGCTCCTAGTGTTACCTTTTTTGTCCAACAGACTTCTGAGTTGTGGAGCGTAATTGTTAAAGTGCAATTTAAATGTTAGCATTTCTTTACTCTCTTTTTTGTTCTTTCTTGGATAGTCAAATTTCATTTTGATAGCATTGTGATATATTTGAATTATTATATATTAATACACTACTGATATTATCTGAAATATACATCTGTTGCAAACACATAAAATCAAGGATCTGACTCCATAAAATTTGTGTATTTCCTCCAAGAATGTGGATTAGAAGTCAATTAAGATTGCACTATCTTAGAGACAGTCTGTAAGATATCATCTTCCATAAGTTATCCATATCCTTTAAGTTCATCATGGTCCACCTCATATGCTGGATGATCTTTCCTTCCTTTCATCTGACATTATGAGGGTACAATTGGAGCACTTTATTTTCTGTCATCTCTTGCCCTTTCCACTTGGACTGACTATTTCTTCCTATTCACTTCCCTGCAGTTTATTATTTTTTATCCTTGTTCTTCATTGGTTTTCTATTGATTATAAACTGTAACCTTCGCATATGCACTAGCCCCTCTCCAGGACATTCATCATTAGTTCTTTTGTTAACTCTCTAATATGTGTTTTTACTATCATTTACCACTCCATAATAATGATAGAATATTGATATTTTTGAAGATGGCCTTTGTTTGGGGAAAGAAACTGAGATAATTAAAGATGTTTTTCATTTTCCTGGCTTCTATTGCTGCTCAATTCTAAGCCCTTTAATAATTGTATCTAGTGTCCAATGCAGTGTTAGCACTCAAGTGAATGGCTACATTGTCTTTGATGTACAAAGTGCATTATAAAATTCTCTTTTCCACTTTCATTCAATTTTTGTTCTCAAATTCTTTTGGAGTAACTTTACTTCATTAAATATTTTGGCAAGCTTTCTTTAAAACTAGTTTTATCCTCCACTGTATTTCTGACATATTTAGCATTATTTATTGGGGAGGTCCATGGGATGTTCAAGGAGATTAGCATCTCTGGTTTGTTTTCAAGGTTATTTTTTACCTTTGGTGTCCCCTTTTCACCCAATTGCCACCTATGGCTCCAAGAAGCAGCAGCATGTGCAGCAGCCATACCCTGATAAAACTGCTTTGTCAGATGAACTAAAGCAGATAGAGGATAACCAACAGGCCTCAAATCCACTGATGAGTCAGGAGAATGTTTGCCCCAAGCATTTGAAGACTTCTCCTGACAGAATGAGAATGATTTATTCCACGGGCCATTAAGACAACTGGAGCTGGCTCTGTGCAGCACTGCTTATTCAGACATTTTAGATATCAAGGTCATCCATTTTATCCTTAACCTCACTAACTTCAGCCTAACTTCTGTCTAGGTCTCTAGAAACACAAATGAGACAGATGACTTTGTGCAAATTGGACTCATATAAATCCAATTCATGCACAAGTCAGAACATCACCCCATGAAGTCATTGGTCCTCCTTGAAAATGAAGGACACAAAAAAGTATTTTTTAATCATTTTTCATTATGTAGCTCCATCAGCACTGGGTAGTTGAGATGCACCATAAGTCCTTCTGCAAATAGCTGTCAGGGCTTTGAAATGCTTTGGATTGTTATTATCAGTGTAAAACTGTCGGAGTCCAGCTCCAGTGAAATATTGAGAGTGTGAATGAGTATTCAAGAGCAGGCAGAAGATATGCTTTGCAGTCTCCATTTATTAATCTGAGTATCAGCGTTTATATACCTTTTAAATTAGTATTACAAAATTATAAGCTTCCAGGGCATTTCCGTATCCACCTTAACTGTCAATACCAAGGTGCTTATCAACACAGAATTGTAAATAGCATAATTGTGAAACTCATCAGCATCAACAGAATTGTAAACAGTTGTGATATTTATCAATACAGAGCAGAAATTATCATATTAATGTATTTACCTCAAGTTTGTCTTTGATTCATTGTAGAGTAAAGAATGCTTTGTTCCTGTCAAAATTATCCTAAATTTACCAAGTAGGTCTTTGATTCATTGTATAGTAAAAAACGCCTTGTTCCTGTCAAGATTTACTAAGTATGTCTTTGATTCATTGTGTAGTTAAAATGCTTTGTTCCTGTGCATGTATTCTCTATCAAGATCATCCTGAATTTACCGAGTATATCTTTATAATTGTAAGGGAGATGGTGAGCTGATATAGCTTCATTAGTTCGCCCTAACAAAGAGCAGATTTAAAGTAATACCAGGACCCAGCACTTTCTCTTTATGAACTTATTCTATACTGGCCCTCTACACAAAACTGAGACAAGAATCCTGACTCTGTAACCTTTTCTTACACTTTGGGAAAGAACCAAAAGAAAAAGGGAGAAGAGGACACATTAAGGATGAAGAATAGGATTAGTCGTCATAAGGCATGAGAAAATGTGGAATGATAAAAGATTTATGATCATATTAATGAATTAAGAGATTCATAACACTGCCTTCATAGAGCTGGACAAACTATCCTGCTGGAAAATCCAGTGGAGTTCTCATTTTTTGTTTAGTTGCTGTTGGACTGCCCCATCATACTGATCTTAATATTTGCAAGTGTTCTAGCCCAGATGAGTAAAAGCTGTGCAATATACTAAAACTGACAATTGTTTAACTTGAAAAAGGTTATAAGTGGGGGAGAGTTGGTGTGTGACTTTTTGTTCATAGATAATTGTACACTCAGTGCAGCTTCTGAGACTGAGATGCAGCAGAATGTGAATCGATTCTCTGCTACTTTTGCTAATAATATTGGCCTGATAATTAACAACACCACAAAAACAGATATTCTTCACCGACCAGTACCACACCATTGATACGTGAAACCATCAGTTAAAGCAACTGGGGAGATTTTGAATCATGTGAATAAGTTCATTTGCCTTGCCAGTATACTTTCCAGGGATGTGTCACATAGATGATAAACGTAATGTACACATTTTTAGGGCTAGCTTGGTATTTGGGAAACTGAAAAAAATTGGGAAAATAAAGGTATTATAGACTGCTTATCGAACTAAAGGTCTACAGAGCCATTGTGCTGACCCCATTGTGGTATGCCTGAAAACCTGCAGAGTTTGCCAGCAAGCACCATGCCAGGAAACAAACCACTTCCTTTTGAATTATTTTGAGAAGATTCTGAAGATCATCTGACAAGATAAAGTACCAGACACTGAACTTGAACTGAATCGCACAAGCATTCAAATTCACTACAGAGAGCTTAACTCTTAATGGGCTGGCCGTGTTGTTCAAAAGCCAAATGTGTGTTTGCCCAAAAGACTGTTTTACAGAAAATTCACACAAAGCAAGCACTTACATTGGAGTAAGAGACACCCTCAAGATCTCTCTGAAGAACTTTGGTATTAATTGTGAGACACAGGAAGCACAAAGGAGCAACCAGCATGGTGTGGGAAGGTGCTATTCTCTGAGTAAAGCAGAATCAAAGTAGTTCAAAAGAAACATGAGATGCACAAACCTAGAAATATCTATGGATTATTTCATATGGACTATTTGTATCTGACTTATGTAGAGGCTTCTGGGCTTGTATTCTTCTTATCAGCCATAGCCAGACACACTCTGCTTTGACCCTGACCTCATGATGTCATTTTGGCTCTCCTCAAGTATGAAGAAAAACAACAAACAAATGAGGCAACAGCTCTCATTACTCTTCATGACATTTTATAAATGACCTTATATTCTAAATTGCCATAACCTTTTGTTTTTATCTTTCTGTAACTGAGAAGCCCATTGAGTGTTTACTAAGTCAGTTCTAGGCTGTTAAGACTTCGTTTTGTATAAAATTATCATAATTTTATGTCATTTTTTTCTGTATCTTCCCCAGTTTTCATTATCAGTGGAGAATGAATTTTCAAGTTGTTTCAATTTTATTTCATCTTTTTTTATTATCATCATTCTTTTTTCTAATGATACATTAATTCCTATCTTTGTTCTGACAAGTTAGTAGTCTGACTGTAATGCAACTTATTCAGGAATGATTCCCATATCAATAAAAAAAATCATTTCCTAACTATTAAAATACAATCAGTGGCATTTTAGGGTGTTACTTAACACTTCATTATCTACAGAGTGCTAGAGAATGTGAGAAGCATTAAAAACAAATGCAAGTAGAAAGGTTTATTTTGAACTGGAAAGGAAAGGAGTCTCCATCTGAGCTAGGGGTAAAGAAGCAGAAAGTAAGGGAAGATGGCTGAATGATGTGAGATGAGTTGATAAAAAGGAGTTTTCAGAAAATGACCTCAGTTAAGGAAAGTCCTAAAGTAAGAGGATGAATTTTAGGGGTGCTTTAAACTTAAAGGAAGATGTTATAAGGATAAGATAAAATTTTAGTAAGCTCAGTTAGTGCAATGATCTGACTTCCTCCACCATTCAGAAATATGTAAAGAGGAGCAAAAAAGATAGAATGTGATAAAAATCCAGAGTTGGTACTTGACAAGATCCAAATAATTGGTCCATTAATTTTAACAATAAGAAAACAGGACAGATTAATCAAGAGTAGAGGACAACATAGAACTAAGTTGATTCAAAAAGAGATGCAATTGGGGAAAGAAGAATAGTGTGACCAGTGCACTGAGGATGGGAAAGAATCAAATGATAAAGGGAGAGAGGACATATTGAGGATGAAGAATAGAATTAGGCTTCATAAGGCATGAGAAAATGTGAAATGATAAAAGATTAATAATCATGTACATAAATTATGAAATTCATAAACATGGCAAAATCAACCATCTCTGTGTAGAGATAGTCAAAGGGACTGAATTGTTGTTTGTCCTTTGTTCTTGAAAAGGACCATGACATCGGAAAGGTGATATTCTGACATAAAAATAAATTGGATTTAAGTAAAGGAGGCTGGACAAGGTCACCTACCCTACTTTCTCCTTCAGAGAGAGGATCCAATGTTCAGATACAGATATGAACAACCGTAGATGGCCCTGGAGAGAATGAGATACCTTGGCCTTTTTAAGCTAAGGTCTTTGAAGAATTAGGAAATTAGGATAATTGAAGGAACATCAGTATATATTTTGAGGTCCCTGAGTGTATAAAGTAGTCAAAGACTGAACTGGGTGTTGAGCTTACTGAGGAAAGGAGAATGCTCTGGGAAATCTAAAGATAGCAGCTATCAGAATCTGGATTGGGTAATAAATTTAGGTAGCATGAACCCCACAGGAGGAGCATTTACCAAAAATGGTAAAAGGCATTTTGAAGTGGTACTGTGGAGCTCAGTGTTATGATTCTGACAGCCCAACCAGTGAGTCACCATGTCTGAATAAAGTGCGTGCACTGAAAGTGGTGGCAAGGGGTGCAGTGTCATCAGGAGAGATGTGGGTATTTAGGGAGATTTGAGAAAAGAAAAGTTTTAAGGCAATCCAGAGAGCACAGGCTAATCTGAAGTGTAACTTTGGGGAGGGGGAGTGGAAGAGAAAGTGAGGTGTATACAAATAGAGAGCATCCAGTTGGCAATGGGGATGGAATATGAACATTGATAGTCAAAGATTCAGAATCATTATTTTAATGCCTCTGCTGGTATCTACAATAAGAGGTTTAATTGTTAATTATATGTTACATATAACACAGAACATCGAATGATTCTGATACATCAGTGGGAGGCACCTTGTTACAAAAGAATATCAAGTTTGTTTTGTTCTAACAGCAAATAATAAAGCATGGTGAAAACAATTTTTCTGCATTTTTCTTTCTAAATTAATTGTAAAATGGTAAAGATTTGGTTCATTGTTGAGTTTCACCTGCTTTTTTTCTAATGTCCTGTATTCTGGACCCATTCTTTAGATGGGTTAGGTTTGATATTAGAACAAAATGAGATTGCTCTAGATTGTTTAAATGGAGATTTACTTAGTCAAAATAGGAGAATACTCAAAAAGTATGGTCACTGAAGCAACAGCTCATCTGAGAGAAGCTTCCTTTGCTTGAATTGGCCATTGGGATCCATAGACAAGCATTCAAGAACTACTGAAGCTCCTTATGGCGATTTTGAATTCTGGTGATTAGGAAGTGATGTCTACAGCCCAAGCCTTTAGTCACCTGGGCCAACCAAGTCTTGTGTATTAACTTAATAAACATTTTAGAGGAAAAACTAATATAGTATTCATGGGGCACAGTTTAATATATGGCTTCTATCATTTTCTAATTGATGATACCTTTGACTCATATAAATAATGGAATGGCAAGAAGATAGTTTGACAACTATTGATATTCTTTAATTTTCTTTTTTCAGTTATATTAAGGTCCTGGATTTTTCCCATCCCTATGAAAAGATGTATGTACTATTCCCCTCATTCAAATATTTTGCATGTAGAGATCATTGCTGGAGGCAATACAATTGTGAGGGCATTCAGGTTCCAAAATACAAGGTATTAGGAGAGTTTGTGTATTTGAAGAAATTGTTTCATAAACTTTTCCCTGGCTAGCATTTCATTATTGGCCAAAAAAGAGTATGTAATTCATGAATTATAAAGATGCAGGTTTACCTGCATAATATGGAAATATTATATAGTCTTAATTAAAATCTATATGATGCATTTTAGTGATATAGATATATATTAGGCTAGAGCTAGCCAGCCTGGCAATTCAAAAATAGGACTAAAATGAGAAACTCATTCTGCTTAACAGTTAATAGGAGAAGGTTTACTTAGCTATAATAAGAGGATATTCAGAAGTAGGAAAGGATATTCATCAAATATGCAGTCTTGCTCTGAGTACAGCTCTTCTATGCTGCTGGTGTTGACCATACTGCTTACTTGAAGGAGGAGCTTCAGCCCCTAATGAACTAGCTGTTTTTATACTTATACCTGGACAACCTCAATAATCTGAGCTTTAGTCCCCTGAGCCAGTTAAATGACAAGGAAAGTTCCAGTCCCTTTTAAGGAAAACTAATATAATCCACATGAGTTGAGACCTTAGTATATTATACCTACTACAAAGTCCCAAAAGGATATTTATTGTGTAATCATATGTGCTATTATTGTATAATCATATGTACTATTATTATGTGGAGTTATTTAATTATGTCTTTAGTATATGTAAATTTATTAGTAGGAATATTTTATAAAGAAAATTATTCAGCTCTTTTTCTAGCCCCAAAATAGTTCTTATAGGTACATTGATTCATTTGGTTAGGATATATATGTAGTCTCTATGTATGTAGGATATATATGTAGTCTCTATGTATTGTTTTCTGTATATGATTTTTGTTATCTAGGTATCAAAGTATAGGACTGGTAAAAGGAAGAAGGATAATAGTCTCTCCTTTTATGCAGAAGGAAATTATGTAATTCATTTTCAGAAAAAGGGGAGGGACAATGTTATTTGGAGTTTATTAAATTATAATTAAACTTTCAATTTTTTGTTGATGAAAACTATAAAATGAGTCATATGTTAACTTTGTAATTTAAAGCATATCAGACTCAACCTTCAATTACTGATGCCATTTCTTCTACTTTTGAATTTTACAGATCGATTTGCTATGTTAGCGAATAATAATCTCCAGATCCTTAATATCAACAAAAGTGATGAAGGGATATACAGATGTGAAGGAAGAGTGGAAGCCAGAGGAGAAATTGATTTTCGAGATATCATAGTTATTGTTAATGGTAAGCCATAAATCAGTGTATATACTTAGAATTCATTTTTGTTTTACTTTTAGTTGTTGTTTATTTTTCACTTAGAAATGAGTTTTAAGTGATTAAAAGGATCATACTACAGCTTTACAGGAAAAAAAAATAATTAAGCCATCATGGCAAATGAAATGAATCAAGAGATTCATCATGTATTGTTCATTCATAACATATGTTACCTCTCTGGGCCTTGTTCCCTAATTTTAAAATGAGAGAATGGTACCACATGGACTCATGGATCCTTTTCCAGGCTAAAATTCTATTAATATAATAGTTTAAAATGTTATATTTTATCATTGTTATCTAACTAGTTTAGTCTCTGAAAAAAAATAGCTACATATAGAGATATTTTAAAGGTTAAGTAGATTTACATTTTAAATCTTATTAACATTCAATTAGGTTATAAAATTTTCTCTGTAACTACTAATAAGTACATATTACAATATTTATGAAAATATAATGATGGAATATATTGGTTTAAAAGAAACAAACACTGGGTATTCACTCATAAAAATAGTATTTCTGACTCCCCACTTTCTCACCTGCTCCTCATTTTGACAATAAAATCAAGGGGAAAATGCATATAAATCTATAGCATTCTTCTCTATTCTTTCTATATATTTGCACAAACTTGTTTATTTGTTTGTTTCCTGCTTCTAATTGGTTATAAATGTTAGAGGATTTAATAAGTACTCCATGACTGGCAGCCATATCACTCTACAGCAAACACAGATTAACACAATATATAGTAAATTGTCTTGATACTCTAAAATCAGAGAATAAAATAGAAATGGAAAGAATTCACCAATCATTTACTGAAAAATATCCCAAAATTAAAACTACCAGAAATAGTATAGCCAAATTTCAGAACTTCCAGTTCAAGGACAAAATATTGTAAGAAGCCAAAAAGAAACCATTCAAATATTATGGAACCACTGTCAGGATAACATAAGATTTAGCAGCTTCCATATTAAAAGATCAGAAGGCTTGATATATATTATTCTGGAGAGCAAAGGAGCTAGGATTACAACCAAGAATAACCTGTACAGCAAAATTTATTCTAATTCTTCAGAGGAAAAATCATCAAAGGATTTTTGTAGCTACTTTCAGTCTCTGAAAAATTCAGTCTGAATATTTCACTTCTTAATAGTAGCTAAACTTCATAGATGTTAGGAGAGGGGAATAAGGAAACAGCTGAGAAAATGACCAAGCAAAGGAGAACTCTTACTGTAATGGAGAGACCTTGTTGAGTTAGAGAATCCCAGCATAAAATCCCACAAGTAATGAATAATTCTTCAATAACTCCAAGATGGAATATGAAATTACCAGAAGTCTTCCACGAATAAGTGGTGAAAGGCAAAGAGAAAAAAACTGAAGGAAAAACTAGAAAAGAAACTGGAAGTCTTAAATGAAACAGTGGACACTCGGCCTAGAACATAGAGGAAACACTTCAAAATTCAGTAACATAAGAAAATATAGAACAATGTAAAAAGAAAACAAAATTTGAAGAACAGAAATGAAATGGAAAAGAATACATAGAAAAATAATATCATTGGCTTCCAGAGGGAATGATTAATTAAAAAAAAAAAACCAAAAAACTTGAATAGCATGTTCCAAGAAGCCATAAAAATTGCCAAGAAATACTATAAGCAGGAGAAAGTTCAAGTTGATAAAATTTACAGGTCACCCATAAAAAAATAAGCCAGAATATGTAATATATAATGGATTCAGAAGACCTTAAACTTAAAATCTTGAAACACCCAAGCCAAAACAAAACAAAAAATTTGCAAATGATAAAACAGTCTAGAAGCAAGCAGCGTTACATTCAGAATTGCTTAATACTATATATAAAGGAAAGAGATAATTAGTATGTTATGCTGAAATCCAAAAGAAATTGAGATGCAACTCAGAATAATTTCACTTAGAAAGTTGATCGTGAACCATATAAGTAACAAAATAGGAATTGTAATAAAGTGTGTCTTCCAAAAACTCTTGTTGACCAAAAAAACAAACCATAAAGAGTCAAAAACTTCACAAGACAAACATAGTAGAAAAAAGGAGATTTAACAAAGAAGAATATGTTTTGAATAACCAACCATTGGTTGGTCAGTTGCTTACATTATATAGTGGATGGGAGGGTTGTCATTGGAAGGTTATAGTAATATGAAAATATAAGCAATAAAACTTTTTAAAAGACAAATGCATGTTGATTTTGTTTGGAGGATCTTGTCAATGTTCTCCAAAGAATTCTCTACCATTTCATTCAGTGTAATAAATTTTCTACATGATTATTTTTAAAATTATACTCATGGGCACTATAAATCAAGATTACCAAGTACTCCAAGAAATGATTTTTTTTTTGGCTGATCCTCCCATCACCTTTTTTCTCTCTTCAAGGAGAAACTTTGAGCCATTATTTCATTTAGATGAAACTTTTAATTTAGTTTATTGTGAAGATATCAGCATTGATTGATGTGGTTAATTTCTTTCAATAGTGTTTCAGTGTGTTGATCATTGAACAAAGACCTCATATGTAATGTAGTTGGGAGTTAAGCTTATGATTATAGGTGGTCTTAAAACTGATTATTCTGTCTCATTTTCTTTCACTTCTCTACCATCACTACTGCAGTAGAAGGCTGCAGCACAGACCTGAAAGCATTTTTAAAATTTTTTTAAATTTCTTTTGGGGTTTCCATGCTTAATTTATCATTAGTGGTATTGGTGTCAAGTTTTTCTGTGCTTATCTGAGTTGGTCTTCCTCAACCAAGAGCTTAGTCTTGCCAACACAATACATATTAGAGAAACTAAAGGACCTTAAGTTTTGCTGGCGTAGTCTTTAAGGACACAAGGTCATCTTAATTATTCTGTCCCCTGCTCTCAAAATTCTTTTTTTTCTTTGTTCTATCACTGCTCATTACCAAACCATCTGCTTCTTGCAGTTCTAGTCACAAGTAGCTGAACACAGTTGGAACAAATCTCACAAGCTCCTGTCTATAAAAAAATCCACATTATCCAATCTTAACTAGACCTTCACTGCATCAAGGCAACTCTTGTATTTTTTCCCAATTCCATTTCTCAGTCACCCTAGAAGCTTTCTAATTTACACCCTTCTCAAACTTCTACACTTCCTCTCCCTCCTCTCACTTTGCCAGTAAAATTAGGACCAAAAGGAAGTGAATTCTCTCTTTTCCCTTTCTTTTCACCTCAGAATATCTTAACATCTTCATCAGTTTTTTCCCCTTTATTTGTTGCCAAGACCAATCACTTGACAAATACTCTTGATTTCATCCTTCCATGTCTTTACCACCAGATTGTACCTGCAGTCATCCCTTCTTTTTTGAAATGTCCTTCTCTTCCTATTATTTTCTTTCAGATTGTTTAAAAAAAAAAACAAAAAACAAAACAAAACAAAACAAAAACCTTCTCCAGACCCTACTGTTCTCCTAAATTATCAATTTTTTCTTTCCTCCTTCCTTAGCCAAACACTTCAAAAAAGCAGTCTACAGTTGCTGTGTCCACTTCCTTTTTTCTCACTGCTCAGTTTTAACCATGTTGCTTCTGACCATATCATTCAACTGAACTTGCACTATTCAAAGTTACCAATCATCTTGTAAATTCTAAATCTTAGGATCTTTTTTCAGTCCTCATATACTTGACCAGTATCCTGCATTTAACATTGTCAACCACTCCTCTGGGATATTTTTGTCTTTTTTTGAGTTTTTGTGACACTGTTCTCTTTCTCATTAGTTCTGCCCATTTATTCCTTCTTAATCTCTTTCAGTAGCTTCCTAAAGTTCATCAGTTGTTTTCTCTTTGCTTTCTACACTCTCTTTAGTAACTTTATCAACTACTATGTCGAGTTGATAGGGTCTCTCCACTTATCTTCAGTCCCAATAAATTTTGGATCTAATTGACATCTGTTGGACATTTTAGACATCAGAGACATCAGATTAATCATATATCCAAAATTCAACATATCCTCCCAAATTCTTCTCTTTTAAATTTCCCTTTTTCATCCTTCTGTTCTCCAATTTATTTATTGTCTCTAATGTATTTATTATTTATTAGATTCCTCACTCTCCATTGCTCTATATAAACACTGAGTTGCCAGTTGTAAATGCTTCTATTTTTACCATTTTCCTTCCATCTGATCCCTTCTCTTCATTCACAGTTACCAACTCATTTCAAGCCTTTGTAACTTCTACATCTAAATTATTAGAATAACCTTTTATTTGGTCTTCCAGCTCCAGGCCTCTCCCCATTTTCACATTGGAGCCAAAATATTTTCCTGAAAGTGCAAAGTTGACAATATGACTCTCCAGGGATTCATTCAATTCCAGTGGCTTCCTATTGTCTCAAAGACAAACTATAAACTAATCAGTTTAATTTTTAAAGCTCTATGCCATCTGCCTCCAAAGTATCTTTCTAGCCTCATTGAACCAGTCACTGCCTTCCCATGAGTCTTTTTCCCACACCCTGTGAGATCCAGCTACTCTGTCCCTCACATATGACTCTCCTCCCATTTCCTTGTCTTTACACTGGTACCCCATGCTTAAAATAACCTCTCCTTTCTTCAAGTTGCAGCCAAGAACTTTTGTGTGAAGCCTTTCCTAAATTCCCCCAACTGCTAATCCTTCCTCCGATGTATTATATTACTTTTCATTTTTATTTAACTTTTTATTTTGTGTTTGATTTGCTTATATCTGATTGAGGTTTTCCTCATTAGAATATAAGCTCTTTTTTAATAGGGATTGATTTATTCTTTGTATTATTATCACAGTTATTAGTGGCTGGCACTTAGTGGGAACTTAATAAATTGCTGATTACTTTCATTTGACTTATTGAAGGTGGTCTTACTATGGGGAGATTAAGCTAATTATATTTTAGGTGGCAAGTATTTATTAAATACCTATTATATTTCTATGCTGAATACTAGGCTATTGTAATAATCCAGGGATGAAGAGGTAAGGGCCTGTATCAGGTTGGCAGTGCTATATAGAGATGGAGGCTTATTTGAGAGATGTTGAAAAGATGAAATCTACCAACCTTGGTAACCAATGAATGAGAGGAGGATGAAATATGGTGAGAAATCAAGATAATGTAAACCTTCAATGATTTTGGGGATGCTTGGAATAGGGAAAGACTTAAAGGAAGATAATGAGCTCAGTTTGGGCTACGTTGAGTTTAACATCTAGTCTGAGATGTTTAAAGTTAAATAATAGAAACTGAAGCAGAAAGTTTGGAGCTAGAGAAGTAGATTGAGAATCATAAATATTAAGATGATTAAATTCATGGGAGAACAAGTGGAATAGTTTAGAGGGAGAAGAAAAAAGAGGTTCTGGGACAGAGCCCTATGGGATCCCCATGGTTAGTAGGAATGACCTAAATGAAGATACAGTAAAAGAGACTGAGAAAATTGGTAATATATGTAAGAAAAGGAACCAAAGGATAAAGGTCTTAGGAAAACTGAGAGAAATGAGGATGGGTTGATAGTCTCAAAGGCTGCATAGAGATAAAGAAGAATAATGGTAACTTGGGAGACAGCAACTAATGAGGTTAGTTGGAAACCAGATTGTATAATTATAAAGAGAGTGAGAGGAGAGGAAGTGAAAATACCAATTAAAGTTGTTCTTCTCAAGGAGTTTAGTCACAAAGGAGAGTAGAGATAAGAAATAATAGTTAGCAGGGATGGGTGAACCAAGTGAGGGTTTTTTTAAAGGATATGGGAGACATAGGTATGTTTGTAGACAGTAGAGAAACAGAAATATTGAAGATAAATGAAAGGCTATAGATGAAAGGAGGGGGCAATCTGCTGGAGAAGACAGGATGAAATGGGATCACTATTTTAAAAGAAAGAGAAGGGCAATTATTTCATTTGAGGCAAGGATAAAAAACAGTGGCAGAATGCATCAGAATAACAAGGTGAGGAGAAGGGGAGAAAAGGGTTTCAGAAAATGGCCTCATTTTTTAAAGTAAAATATCAGGCAAGTTCAGAGGGTAAGGGAGAGAAGAAGCCATGGGAAGTTTCAGGAGTGATGAAAAAGTTTTAAAGAGTTTCTGTGGTGATTGGGGTAATGAGATAAGTTGGGAAGTTGTAAAATAATTGCCTAACAGCAGTAAGAGCCCATATATAATATGTACATATGTATATAGACATATTTATTTTATATTTATATTATATACATATATGGAAAAGGAATTAGTCTTGTGTATATATAGAGAGAGCACTTGATATGTTTATACAAATAATAACAAAAGTAATTATTTGTAAATGATCTTTGGCAATGTTGGTTTAAAATAATATTTACTTCAGATATAATTTTATTTTCTTTCTTAGTTCCACCAGCAATTACAATGCCACTTATATTCTTCAATGCTACTGCAGATCGACAGGAAGAAATGGTATTATCTTGTAGGGCTACTGGCTCACCTGAGCCAAATATCAGCTGGTATAGGTAAGTTTTATTTTAAATAGTACATCAGAAAACAAGTCCTAAATTGAAACTGTCACCTTTCACTAATTCAATTTGTGAAATCAAAGATTTGGATTGTGTTTTTAAAGTAACTTTTTCTGCTTTACTTAGGTTAATTGGCTAGGACATTTTTTCTTCAATTTGATTAAGTAATGTCATGCGTGAAAAATAATTATATCTGTAATAACTATCAATATAATATAAATGCTTGCTTTTGCTTCAAGTATACCTTTCCAAGACATTATGGATGGTGATGCAATTCAAGGAATATGGAGATTTACTAGCCAGAGGTCAAAAAAAACGCTTTGCATAATCAGTGGAACAGGAATAAAAAATGAGTGTTATGATTTAGTAATATAGCCAAAGATGTACTCCTTCCATTTGGTACTCTGGATTTGTGTGATATCTTTTTCATATGTGTCAACCATTATGTCCAAAGGCAATAAATATTCAACTCACTTAAAAATAGCAAATAAACTACTTAGAACCGGACATTTGTATTGCTGTATAACAAAGTGTGAGACTAAATTTTTTCAAAAAAGTCATTCAAACACTTTTTAATGACAATAAAGTTTTCTATAAAGAAATAAAATTATTTTAAATATTTTGCTTTTCTTCTTTTTAATGTATGTTTCTCTGTTTTATAATGCATATATTAACATATTAAATGTATCATAACATAAGTATGCATATAGTGACATGTACTCAAAAACGCTTTTTTATTGATGGAATATGAAAAAAAAAAGGTTAGATAAAAATGAGTTAGAAAACCTCAGAGAATTATTAAAGAATAGTACTTCTGTAGAGAACAGGGATGCAGGCCCTATGATTTCATTGGCATAAAAAATTCCCAGGTGAAGAAATTCTCTCAATCAATGCAGGTTATCATCTCTGTGATTTATAGTTTTAAAAAGTTGTTATAGCATTATCTAGGGTCAGAGAGCTCATGTGTTCTCAGAGAAGAGATTAAAACCCATTTTTTCCCTGTTGTTGTTACTTTAGTTATCCTATTTGCTGATGTATATATAACTAGCTACACAAATGCTTTTTTTCAAGAAGACATCATTGATTTCCTTAATTTCTTCTGCATGCTAATGATTTTTGACTGATAGTGGAAAATGTGAAGGATGTAGGAGTGGAAAAGTGGAAATGGCCCAATTTTCTATATATATTTTTTCTCAGTAAATAAAATAAAATTTACCTTAAAAAATAAGATTCATTTCTTTATGTTTGTAAGTACAGCTTTCGAATCCTATGCCATACTAGACTTTTCAATATTTCCACACTGTTATACAAATCAATAATCATTAAAGCTATTTGGCAATGGTTTTTGAAAAGAAAGAAAAGATCAGTGGAATAGAGTAGGTAAGCAAAAATCATAAATAATAAGTCTTTCTCCCAGTAATTAGCATACTTGATTTAACTGAACACTGTACAACATTGTTTAATTCCAGTTCTACTCTTTTCCACTGATTTAGCTTTGTATTTTTAAATAATTATACATAGTTTCTATAATTATAGTTTTGCTGAGTTTGAGAATTAGTATTACCCAGCCCTCTTCCTATTTTTCATTATTTCCCTTTAATTATGTGATTTTTGATTCTTCCAAATGAATTTTGATTTGTTACTCTATTTTTTCTTTTTTTGACATTATTTTTTTTAATTTTAAGTTCCAAGTTGTCTCCCTTCCTAAAGCCTCTCTCTACCACTGAGAAAACAAACAAGGGGCAGCCAGGTGGCGCAGTGGATGGAGCACCAGCCCTGAAGTCAGGAGGACCAGAGTTCAAATCTGGTCTCAGACACTTAACACTTCCTGGCTGTGTGACCCTGGGCAAGTCACTTAACCCCAAATGCCTAAAAGAGAGAGAGAGAGAGAGAGAGAGAGAGAGAGAGAGAGAGAGAGAGAGAGAGAGAGAGAGAGAGAGAGAGAGAGAGAACAAACAATATGATACCCATTATAGGTGTGAAGTCATGCCAGATATATTTCTGTATTAGCCATGTTGCAAAAAAAAAAAAAAAAAAGACAAGAAAACATTAAATAACATTATACTTCACTCTGCACATAGAGTTCATCATTTGAGGGGAGATAGCACTTTTCATCACAAGTCATTTGGAATTAGATTGAATCCTTGTATTAATGAGAGTAGCTTTCTTTTACAATCTATCATCCTTATAATATTACAATTTGTGTACTGCCTTATGGTTCTGCTCACTTTACTTTGAAACTTGGCAGTTTTATCAACAGTTTTTTGTCAAATAGTGAATTTTTGTCACAAAAATTTGGCTTCTTGAATTTAGCGGATATTTAGGTACCATTGTCATTTACTTCTATATATTGAGTACTTATTTATTACACTAATCAGCCCATTCAGTTTCTTAACCAGTACCAAATTGTTTTCATATTTGTACTGTAGTTTGAAATCCAATACTGCCAGGTCACTTTTCTTTACCTTTTTTTTTTATTAAGTCTCTTAATATTCTTGACCCTTTGATCCTTCCTATGAATTTTATTATTTTTCTAGCTTTAAAAATAAGCTTTCATGGTTTGATTGGCATGATATTGAATAAATAAGTTAATTTAGGCAGAATTTTTGTTACATTGGCTTTGCCTTTCCCTGAGTAATTAATATTTCTCTGTTTAGATCTTTATTTTCATGAAAACTTTTAAAATTGTGTTCATATAGTGCTTATGTGAGTCTTGTCAAGGAGACTCAAGTATTTTATATTATCTGCAGTTATTTTAGATGGAATTTTCTCCTCTCTTTTACCAAGTTTTGTTAGTGTCATATAGAAATGCTAATGATTTATAAGGTTTTCTTTAAACCCCGAAACTTTGCATATATACATATATTTTAATTGATTTTCTTGGTTTCTCTAAGTATGCTATCATATTATCTGAAAAGAGTGATATTTTTGTTTACTTATTGCCTATTTTTATTCTTTCATTTTCTTTTTCTTGTCTTATTGATAGAACTAGCATTTCCAATATAATGTTGGAGTAATGCTTATTTTGTTCACTCTTGATCATATTGGAAAGGATTCTAGTTTATCCGCATTACACTTGCTTGTTCATGGTTTTAGATAGATACCACTTATCATTTTAAGAAAAGCTCTATTTAAATTCTAGCATTTTTAATAGCAGTGGGTATTTTGTTTTGTAACAGCTTTTTCTTCATTTATTGATAGTCACATCATTTATGTTGTGTTTAGTAATTAGTATGGTCAAATATGCTTTTAGTTTTCCTGATATTGAACCAACCTTGAATTCCTGGTTATAGTATATAATCTTTGTGTTATATTACAATAATCTGTTTGCTAGTATTTTATTTCTAAAATTTGTATTGATATTCATTGTTTAAATTGATCCATAGTATTTTTTCTCTATTTTTGCTTTTCCTAGTTTAGGTATCAAGACTATATTTGTTTCATAAAAGAAATTTGATAGGACTTCTTACTTGTTTTTAAAAATCATTATATAATACTAGAATTAATTGTTCCTGAAATATTTGGTAGAATTCACTTGTAAATCCATCCAGACCTGGGAATTTTTGCTTAGGATGCTATTTATAGTTTTTTTTTCCAAATTCTTTTTCTAATTATTTAAGCATTCTATTTCCTCTTATGTTAATCTTGATAATTTATATTTTTGTGAGTATTCATCTGTTTTTCTTAGATTGTCAATTTTATTGCCATATAATTGGACAAAATAATTTTCTAATAATTGCTTTAGTTTCATCTTCATCTTCTTTCAGAGTTTTCACCCTTTTCATTATTGATGTTGGTAATTTGGTTTTCCTCTTTTTAAATCAAATTAACTAATAATGGTTTATCTATTTTGTGGGGTTTTTTTTTTTTCATAAAACTAACTCCTTGATTTAGTTATTAATTCAGTGGTGGTTTTTTTTTTACTATTTTCAGTTTTATTAATATCTCCTTTGATTTTTGGAATTTATATTTTAATTTTTAATTGGGGATTTCTTAATTTGTCTTTTTTCTAGTTTTTTTTAAATTACATATCTAATTCATTGATCTGCTTCTTCTCTCTATTGCTGATAGTGGTTTGATTAGCATAACTATGCATCTCCATATAAATTCAGATAATATTATTATTATTTTATGTTATCATGGCCTAAAAATAAGTTTAAATAACTCTTCAGTTATTTAAGCCTTCCATTATCCCTAGTAAGTTTTGTAATTGTATTCTCAAAGGTCTTCCAAGATGAACTTTCAGGTAGGTATTCTTTAAATTCAGTTGTTATTTTGAATCCTATTTTTCTTCTGTTTGTTCCCTTTGAGTTTGGTTACTAATATGTATTATTATTATTATTATTATTATTATTATTATTATTATTGAGGCTGGGGTTAAGTGACTTGCCCAGGGTCACACAGCTAGGAAGTGTTAAGTGTCTGAGGCAGATTTGAACTCGGGTCCTCCTGAATTCAAGGCTGGTGCTCTATCCACTGCGCCACTTAGCTGTCCCTAATATGTATTATATTTTATACCATATGCTATATTTTGTTAGTAATGTATGTTGATGATTTATTTTATTTCCTATTTCTTTGATGAAATGATTATTGGTTTCATTTTTTTTACTTGAATCTCTAAGGAAACCATTCTATCTTGGGTAAATGGCAATGATATTGCTTCTTTTGTGCCTATTAGTTCTTTCAACTTCTTTATATTGTATCACTATAATAACTAGCATTTCTAGTATTATATTAAATAATAGTGCTGACAACACATACCCTAATTTTCTTCTGATGTTACTGGAAAAAATTCTGGCATTTTTTCATTACAGATGCTAATTGTTCTTGGATTTAGATTTACTCTTTATATTTTTAAGGAATGATATATGCATTCCTGTGCTTTTTAGTCATTTTTGAATATAAATTAAGGTTATTTTATCTAAACCTTTTTCTGTATCTGTTGGTATAAGCATATGATTTTTTTATTCTAACATGGACCCAAACCTAGACTAAATTCAACATTATAATAGTGTAACAGTCTTTTGAATATGCTTCTTTGCTTTATTGCTAGTATTTATTTTGGTATTTTGGTTGGTCTTCCTTAGAGTTTTTATGGTTTTCTTTGTCTTTTTTTTTAATCTCCTATTGTTTGGCTAGCAGATCCAGGTATGTTTTAGGGAAAGAAACGCTTAAGATTTTTTCATTTCCTATTTTTGGAATTAGTTTATAGAATTTTGAAAATGATTTTCTTTCACTGCTTTACAGAATTCACTTGTAAATCCAGATGGGTCTTTAACCCCCACTTTGGGAATTTCTTAATGACTTTTTTCTGAGATCAGGTTATTTAAACTTCTGTTTCTTGTTCCATTAATCTATAAATTTTATGTATTTTTTAAAATATTCATCCATTTTTCAAGTAACCTTTTTTTTTGTTGGGCAAACAAAGTTTCTGGTAATTTCCTTTTTAATTTTTGTATTTAGTTTTTCCTCTTTTATCAAATTATATAATAGTTTGATTGTTTTATTAGCATTTTAAAGTACTATTAATATTTAACAATTTAGTAACTTTTTTCATATCTTTGTGTTAACTTGTGCCTTATCATCATTATTTCTCTGATTTTGAGGGGAAAGAAGGGCTCTTAATTACATGTCCAATTAATTGAACAATTTTTGATGAATCTGTTTACAGAAACATATTTTCCAAAAGGTACTTATTTTGGTTGTGTCCCAAAAGGTGTGTAATGATGTGTTATTATTACCATCTTTTTAAATATTTCTACAACTTGTTCTTTGACTTCTATACTATCAAGGATTATATATCACTTAGTCTTCATTTTTAAAATTGTTTTTTCAGAGACTTTGTTGATTATAATTTTAATTGCCTTGTGGTCGTTTAAAGTGGTATTTACCAAAATGGCAGGAAAAAAAATCAGGAAATTCCCTTAGCTCTCTCCAGTTTCCCTAGGCAACAACATTAAATCGAGCTTCTAAAGGGCTTCTGGAATAATTAGAAACCCAAAAAAGACAGAGTAAAACAATTTTCCATATGTAATATAACTTAGAACTTAGGGAAAGTTTGTTTAACTAGGGTAAAAGAGGGGAACAGCCCAGTACAGGTGATATTCGGATAAGCCACAAGGAGGCACTTAGCCACAACATAGATCAGGCAACCAAGATCATTGGCTTACCAGGCTAGTGGTACAGCAGACCAGCTGTAAGGCCTCCAACCCCCATGCAACAAATTGCCAGTCCCAGAACACAGGGTACAACAGGAGCAACTAGGCCAGGCCATCCTAGCACAGTGAGCAAGCCAAAAAATTCTGGTCCTAGAAATAAACAATAACGAAATTCATCTGGAAGAACAGAAGGTCAAGAATGTCAAGGGAATTAATTTTTTTTAATGCAAAGGAAGGTGATTCCTTAAATGTTAGAATTTGAGCAATTTGAAATAGCTTGATAAAAGGACCATAAGTTAACAGAATATTCCATTTTCAAGTATATGTGCATATCTCGTATATATTAATGTATAAATATTGAAATTATTTTAATGTCTATGCTATATTTAAATATAATGTAGGATCTCTGCTTATCCCTTTTAATCATGTGTATTATTGTTGCCCTGTCTAGGATCATGATTGTTGAACTTGCTTTTTTGAATTCAGTGTAATAAACTTTACCATACAAATTCCTTTCATTTTAATTCTGTGAAAATCTTTATGTTTTAAGGATGTTTCTTAAAAACAACCTACAATTGGAATTCAGTCCATTTTGCTACCCTTCTATGTTATAGAAGTCAGTTCATCTAATTTATGTTCACATTCATGATAGTTAATTATGTTTTCCTTTCATCATATCCTCTTGGAATTTTACCTTTTTCCAACTTTTCATGCCCTTTTTATAATTTAAAAATATATATGTGTGTCTATGTCTGTGTGTATACCTATATGATTTGGGTCAAATTTTCACTATTGAGAAACTCATCATCACTCCTTAAACTTTGCTGATGAATTTTTAAGCCATAAGATTCTACCCATCTTTTCCCTTGACCTTTTGAAAATCTGTTTTCTACAGAACGATAGACTTTCTTTTCCTCTTTTACAATGTCTAAGAAGGAGTGACTGCTTTCTCCTAAAACAGTCAATATTTCTACCTAAAACCAAGTTAATTTCCATTAATCAGGATTAGATTCAGAATATCAGCTATTATCTTAATTTATATAACGCCATATGATCTCATTTTATCATTCACAAAATCTCTACTTTATAAATGATGAAATTAAGGCAGAACAATATTAAGTGACTTGTTCAGAGTTACAAAAGTGACTTTCTCAGTCACATAGCTGGTAAGTCACTGAAACAAAATTTGAACTCGGGTCTCTACCATAAAATGAGCACTTTGTTATGCCAAACAGCTACTTCTATAATAGCATTTTATAGTAACATAAATATAACACTTACAAAAGTGTTAAAAATTTCAAAGCATTTAACAGCTATTATTTTATCTGATTATCATTCAAGAAAGCCAATAATTCATTAGCTGTTTTTTTCTTAACATGGTGAATGTTTCATCTGCTTTACCAGATGCCCAAATAATTTGTGAAGCACCCCATATTTATTATTTTCTTCTTCTGCCAGATTTGTCATGTACCTGACAAGACAATTTCTTCAACTCTTCCTATCTTTATCTGAAGTCTTATAAAAATTTTCTCATTTTTAATATTTATACCAGCAGCACCTAGCACAGAACTTGGAATTTAGGAAATAATTAACATTTCTCATTTTTTCCATCAATTTTCTCCTTTTGTCCAACTTCAGCAAAAAACAGAGCCAAAGTTTTTTACTTTACTTTAACTTTACTTTACTAAGGAAAATAAATACAAAGTTTAATATTTGAATTTTTAGAGAATTATTAGTTATGTAATATTTTCTAGTTATTAAAATATGATTCTATATTTTAAAGAACATCTTCAAGTATAATCCCTTATCCCAAAATGAGCTTTAAGTGGACATCTAAGATTAATTTTTGATGGCAGTATGATCATAACTGTCAATACTAGTAACTACAGAATGATAGACATTTATTTCTAGTTCAGAAATTTTTGTGAAGTTTAATAAAATTGTGAAGTAAACTATAAAAAGTAAGTAATCTCTCTCTTCTCTCTCTCTCTCTCTTTCTCTTTCTCTCTCTTTTAGAAATGGCAAACTTATTGAAGACACTGAAAAATACACATTGAAAAAAAACAATTCTGAACTAACTGTCAAGAATATTATAAATAGTGATGGGGGTCCTTATGTTTGTAGAGCCACAAACATAGCAGGAAAAGATGAAAAACAGTCATTCCTACAAGTCTTTGGTAAGTATTAACTGAATGCTTTATATATAACCTGCCTAAATTTAGATGACAACATAACAGATTAATAATGATTTCCAAATATATATATATATATATATATATGTGTGTGTGTGTGTGTATGTGTATATGTGTGTATATATATATATATATATATATATATATATATATATATATATATATATATATATATATATATATATATATATACACACACAAACATGGGAATGAATTTTACTTCTATGGGTAGATATTAATAGGTATTAATCAAAAATGCTATAGTTAGTAGACATTGATCTTTGATTTATAACTATAAGACCCCTTTCCTAAAAGTAAAAACAATGACCACTTGAGAGTAATTGTGTATATGGCTTAATCATAGGGATGGTGGCTTTAAAGAATTATTTATATGAATAGAACCATCCTGGCATGTGTAACAAAGTTTTTTAAAAATTTTGTCTACTGAAGGGTATTTAATTTTCACATTATAATCTTATTGTTTCTGTTCAATACACTAAAATACTATATATGTTGATTTAAATTTGTAGGTATTACCTGTTTTGTTAAAATATTGTTTAACTAAGCAGAGAAAAGACAATAAGTAGGCAAGAAGTAGGAGTTTCCTTGGGATTGCTTTGCTAAGACATGTTTTTTTCAAACAAACTTTAATATTTTTTAAAATACTTTTTTTTTTGGTAATTAAGTTTGAAATGAGGCAGTATTGCCTCAGAAGTAGAAAATGTGGGTTCCAGACTTGCTTCTGAAACATACTTCAAGTGGTCAAACATACAGTATGGACAAATCATTCAATTTTTCAGTGTTCTCAAGCAATTCTCTGCCACTCAGACCGGAAGAAAGGTTGCGACTGCATTAGTAGAGGAAACTTCCTTGCCATTGATGAAATCACAGATCCTAATTTTTTAGAGAGAGTTTAAAATAATATATCTATATACTTGGTGATAATCCCTGGGAAATAAGATCCAAGCTACTTGGCTATTTTCAAACTTAGAACTCACTGATTCTTTAGAAACTTTGGAATGATTAGATTCTTGCTTCTTGAGGTGAGTAGCCAAATAATTTCCTTGTACCATAAATCCCTCTGGAATTGTATTTATTCTTCTATAGAAATAATTCTTTTCATGGTTAAAAAATTTTTTCCATTTCACCATTCCTTATAGTTTAACCAAAATACTACTATTCCTCATAACTATTATTTCTTCTTTAAAGAACTATAAAATGGAAAAGGACTTCGATCCCTGTAGTGATATTTATTAAAAAAATAAAAATAAAAAACACCATTTGCCCCAGCCCCACATTTGTCTTTAAAGGAACATTAAACCAATTCGTGTTTATGATAAATAAATATTAATGCTGCAGCTACAACTAATACTAAAGCTATTAGAACTAGAAAGTAAAAAGAAAAAATGGTTTTGCCAAGTCTTTACATTGAAATGGATTTTACACAAGTAAGAAACATTTCTAAATATAAATACTTAAATGATGGAATAGGCCTTACTACTGAGAAGTACAGTTTCCCAATAATGATAGCTATCTTAATAAACAGTTCTCCTAAATTATATTTTAACACTAAGCATCAAACACCTTTCATGCTTACCTTGCTTCTGTAGTTAAGAAGAAAATACAGAAGGTGATTTAATTTTTTTTCACCTTTTTCACTAGCCAATTCTCTTTTAGAGGTACTAAAAAGTAGCAAAATGGCTGATTAGAATTTTATAGCTTATTGAAATTGGAATTGCCAAACTCTGAGCAGGAGTTTGGCGGTGAGCAAAATGAACTACGAGCTACATGAATGGGGGAATTGTGCTGCTGCTACTATCTAAAGTCTTCAGTCTGCATGATAGACTGAATTATAGTCATCTATCAATTATATTACTGGTTGTATAACTGACACCCCTATTTATAGTGCTTTAAGGACTGGAAAGCACTTTAGAGAAGAGAAAATTCCAAAGGAAAAGACCTCCAAATCATTTATAATTGTCTTTGGAAGACAGTTTTATACTTCTTTTTGAATATGGGAGAGTTTTTTTTTATTAAGGTATCATTTAATAGTCCTTTTGGAGACATGAATTTTTGACTACAGAGCTATGAAACTTCTATTCTAATATGACAAAAATACATCTAGCTTTTCCATTTCACTTACCAAAGCAAGAATGACCTAAGAGTAATCTTATTTGAAGCCTCAAAATCAATCTAAGACACCATATAAATGCAAATCATTAACAATGTCCTCTAGTGTTATGACAGTAACAAATTTACTTTAAAAATAATGTCAAACTCAAATAGGGATCATACTAAGGATTCCTGAAGTCACATACTGACTTATTTTTAAAATATAATATCTATGCTTTATTATATTTTAATTTTATTAAATATTTCCCAAGTACATTATAATCTGGAAATACTAGGGAGATTATAATTGACATCTCCATTTAAAATAACAAGAACAAGAATCAAAACATTTTAGACTGCCACTTTCTCTATTGCACATTTACCTGCTATCCTTCCCTTAATGTTTCTGAATTTCCATGAGACCCTTAGGAAGCAATAAAAAGCTATGGAGATGGTTTTGGCTATATGGCAGAATTTTTATAGTGGTTAAAATAGGATCAGAGTGGTCCCTTTGTTCCGCCCTTTAGTCAAAGCAATTAAATCCAGGGAAGTTAGCCAAGCTGAGGAGTATCATAGCTGACTGATGATAAAGGGGAATAGGACTCAGGTGTTGATATGCAAGTTATAGAACCCTAAGGTGTTTGGGAAAGATCTTAATAGTAAAGGGACTAGTCCATTTGACCACTACAAAGTGAAGGGGAAAAAAGCAGATTGCAGTTGGCCAACTCATTTAGGAAATCCCTGTCATTAATTCTTTCCTGACCTATCAAAAAAAAAAAAAAAAAGAGTTTGGGTAAATTAGAGAACAACTAAAGAGTAAGTAAAATTTAATATGGAAAAAAATTTTTGTGTTACTTTTGCAAACAGTTTAATAGAACTTAATTGATGTTTGAATAGACTAGAATTAAAAGCTGTTAACTAGGGCTGGGAGAACTTAGATTCTCTTCTGGGTCTCATTAGAAAGCATAACCTACTGCAGGCTTTCTGCCTGTATTCTGTATTTCAGATGTATTTGAGCTCTGGGTGCCATTGCTTTTGTCACCCCTTCTGACTGTATTCAATTTAAGAGAAAAAAAATATGAGATGTATTAGAAATTGAAATTTGCAACTAACTCTAATATTTTTATGGAAAACTTTATTATTACTTAAAGTTTTTTTTATACCTGCTAAAAACATCTTAACAGATTTTTAGAAGTTTGATACACTGATTAAGAATACCACCTAGCTCTCTCCTTTTTTTGGAGGTGATAAATGTATTGCTGTAGTTTAAAAGGTGGATTTTTTTTGCCTACTAGAGAATATACAGAATTGAACTTACTTTGAAGTAATGTTTGAGTAAATTAGTAGCTAAGTTTCCAAGTTGTAATAAGACTATAAAATTCAAGATGTAAAAGTTTAAGCAATTAGGTGAGGGAGGTTTTTTGATTTCTTGAAACAAGAAGAGAAACATTATGTTAAAAGGGCACTTATTAGTCATATCCAAAGGTGGGCCTTACTAGGGAAAATGGGAAATATAGCATTTTACTAATGAGAACATTTTGGGATTATTCTTTATGATACAGAAACTGTAGTAATAGTTTCTATTTGCATGATGCAAATTGCAGCATGAAATTTCCAGGATCCAAAACAGAAGTATGAACCGTCCATGTGGAATCTCTCCCTATCTCTCTTACATGGTTAAAACTTGAGGACAGATGAAAGAATGGGAACTGAGTTATGAAAAAAGGAATTTGATCCTGCTCTTTGGGTGATTTAAAAGGAAAAAGATAAAAGGTTATAGAGATCTGAGGATGTCATCCATATATCTTTGAAAATGAGCTAATTGATAAGTGGCCTTTTAGTTTTGAAGTGCTACTAGAAATTTTTGAGATTTTAAATGTTACATTAGTGGTTATACAATTTAGATTTTATTTGGTTGAAATCTGAACTAAAATTAAATCACAATATGTTCTAAATGTGTTCTCCTATCAGGAGAATTGTGGTTAATCAGAAATTAATGCAAATTACATTTGTTATTTGGAATTAAGGTAATATGCTGGAATATGTATAAAATTGGAAAAAACCTGATTCAGAATCTGGTCTCAGAAATTTATTGACTGTTTGATCTTAAGCAAGTTACCTCTCATCTGTTTACTTCAGTTTGCTAATCTGTAAAATGGATGAAAATAATACCCCACCATTTTGGGGAGGAACAAACGATGTAGTGATTGTAAAATACTTAACATGGTGCCTAACATAAATTTTGTAAATCATTGTATTAGAAATATTGTTAGAAAATTAAATTCTCTTTTAATCTAAATTCTCTTGGCTTACAGATTTAATTGCTAACTTTAATATGCATTCTCTTAATACTTTCAAACATAATGTGATTATAGTATACACATTAAATGTAATTAAATCAACATATACAAATGAAAGTATATAAATTTATTGCATACTACAGATATTACTTAAGAAAATTAGTAAAATGCTAGAATAAATTCCTCATTTTTCCTTGTAATACCAGCCTTTGGATATTACATGAATAATAAGTATACTTTTAAAAAATTAGTTACTACATCTAAATCATCTAAACATTTTTTTTTTCATTTCAGGACTGAAAGTTTTTGAGGAATTTAGAACATAAGTAATCCCTTATAAAGATATTGCCAACTGATTTTTAAGAAGTGTAAGCCTGGGATTAATCAAAATGTTAGTGTTTATCTAGATAATAACTATTTTCTGTATTTGAGATAAGGAAAAATCACTCAATATTTTCCTCTTATGTGAAGTTGTTTTAAAGTTCTAACATTTATTTGACTGCTTTATGTAGAACACAGTTTTACAATCTATTACTTGACCTTTACAATAGAAAATATGCAGAGAAGAAAAAGTAAAATCACTGAAAAGTAGGTTTCATGGGATAAAATCAGACTAATTTTAAATTATTAAACCTTTTGATGAATCATAAAATAAGTATTGGAACCATTTTGCAAGGAAATATTAAATGTGGTAGAAATATTTTATCTTAGGCAACAATGGTTTTTAAATATCAGATCATCATTATCTTTATAAAATAAGTTAAATCTATTAATATTTTATGTTTTCTTGTATTAGGTGATTAAATAACTTCAGGGATTATGTTGAATGTGTTTTAAGCAGTTAAAAATGTTTTTGTTAAGTCCTAAGATGATTTTCCTCAAGTTCGTATGTATTTTGTTTTTACAGTACAGCCTCACATAATACAACTTAAAAACGAAACGACATTTGAAAATAGTCAAATAACACTTGTATGTGAGGCAGAAGGAGAACCCATTCCTGAAATCACATGGAAAAGAGCTCAGGATGGAATAACTTTTTCTGAAGGAGACAAGGTAAAAAAAAATCCTAATTATTTTGTTATAAAATCATGTTTTAATATTTAGAAATTTTATTGGATTCTTTATATTACTACAAAATACTAAAACTGATCACTAAAAGGCACAAATAACTTCCACCCAAAGTACAATATATTAGCCTTAACATTATTTCAGAAAAATATTAACTATATATTTGCCTTCTCTCTCTTGCTCAGTTTATAAGCTATCTCTCAAGCTCATTTTACATTGTTCCCTCTAATGCATTTGATGTTCCAACCAAACTGATCTACTTTCTCTTCCCCAAACATACTGCCTTCCAAATCAGGAGTTCTTAATATGAGATCTGTAAATTTGCATGTTTTAAGGATATTTTTATAATTATATTTCTTTATACTTTTTTTGCAATTTTATGCATTTATTTTGCTTTTAAATACATGTAGAGAAGAGATTCATAGACTTCTACAGACTGCCTAAAATATTCATGGCAAAAATAAAAATATAAATAAAGGTTTAAGAACACACCAGCTCTGCATTCTGCCTGTGTATAGGTCCCATACCACATAACTAGAATATACTTCTTCCTGACCTTTGTCTTTTACAAATCCAAGCTTCCATCTCAGCTTAAGTACAATCTCTTATACAAGGGCTTTATCTTCTCCAGATTAAGCATCCCTAGTTCAACTCCTATTATGACAAAGTTCAACTAACCTTTCTGGATTTCAGTTTCTTCTTATGTAAAATAAAATGATGGATTATATAACACAAATACCCTTTCTATTTCTCCATGTTCATGAGACTTCAATAGGCGTAAGATAGGAAAATTTTTTTAATCTTAATTGAGTAATCTAATATATTTTCTTCCTAGCTTTGACTTTTAAATACATTTGCAGTCAAGAAGAGGTACAAGACTGATAGCCAAACTCAGTCTAATGGTTTCTCAAAATTTTTTTTCTAATAGACCCATACCCTAGAGTTATTAGAATGATAGTATCTTTCTCCTTATCAGTGTCACTCCTTCTTACTAGGTTTCAAAAGTACTCTAATACAACTTTCTTGACCAAGTTCTTTACCAGTCACTTTTAATTTACCTGAGACAAAAAGATGCTATTGTCAACAAAAAAAAAAAAATAGCTTGCAAAGTATGCAGTTAAGGAATTATAAAACAAATGTGTCTTATCTTGGGATTGTCCTAATAAAACAAAAGATTAGCATCAGGAAGCTGTGTCAGCTTCTCCCTCCAATCTAATTAGTATTTTGAATTAGTCCCTTGAAATATCCTGCCAGAATGATTTCTTAGGAAAAAAAAAGATTCTCTTTATAAGATTTATGATTCTTCCTATAAATCCACCTCTTTTTCTGTCCTAAAATTTCCATGAAATTTCAACTTAAGAGTGCACATTCTCTATCATATTAGGCTGTGAGCCAAGTCTGATGAAAAATTCATACCTGTTTTAGCTTAGCTGCTCACTCCTTTCACTTCCCTATTTTATCACTTGCAGGGTAGTAATCCCAAATCCATGTTAATATATTTTATTTATACCTAATACCCTCAGAGTTCCCTCATGCTACTCAGGCTTCCACTGGCAAGTTGGGTCCTCCAAGGGATAGCTATTATGGCTTTAAGAGTTCTAAGAGTAAAACTTTACTTTTAATCATTACTTCACACGTTCTACCAGATACTTTCCCTTAATAATTGGCCAATAAACAATCCTTTAGCAAAGCATTTACTGCTCAAATGGCATAGCAAGAACAGTAGTTACAAAACACCAGAGGAACCTTCTTCCACAAACACATCCAAAGTACAGGAGAAGAGAAAAATGGGTATAAAGTATTGAAAATTCATACCTCCTGAACTACAAGACCTAAGTAGTTCTTTTTCTCTTTCTGAAAGATACTGATGACATTCATTAAGAAAGTAGTCTCAGCTTTAGTCATCCACAAGGCACTGTACAGCTATCTCCATTCAAATAAGTAGCTCTCCTGGGCTTACTCTTGTTATTTTGACTCAGTGGGCCAGCATACTTCTGGATTGGGTCTGGAAAGTCATTTGATGTGTTAGTTCCTCATCAAATTGGTCCAAGTTGGGGACTTGCTGAGAGGAACTGCTAAAAAAGGAGTAGGGATGACAGTGTATAACTTGGTAAGGAGCAAAGGGACCAGTTTTTTAAATAGTATTTTTTTTCCAATTGCATGTAAAAAAATTTAACATTTGTTTTTAAAAATGTTGACTTCCAAATATTCTTCCTTTCTTCCTAAAATGGTAAGGAATTTGATATAGATTATATATGTACAATCATGTAAATATTTCCAAATTACTCATGTTATGAGAGAAGAAAAGGACCAAAAAGTAAAAAAATCATAAAAAAATATGCTTGGATACATATTTAGAATCCATCATTTCTTTCCCTGGATGTGGATAGCTTTTTTTCATCATAAGTCCTTTGGAATAAGTCTTGGATCATTGTATTGCTGAGGAGAGCTGTTATTCATAGTTGATCATCACATGGTCTCCTGGTTCTGCTCACTTTACTTTGCATCAGTTCATGTAAGTCTCATTTCTTAGAGCACAATAGTATATCCATTTCTCTGAATTCATATACCACAACTTGTTCAGCCATTCTCTAATTGATGTACATATCCTCGGTTTTTGCCACTATAAAAAAGAGTTGTTATAAATATGTTTGTACACATAATTCCTTTTCCCTTTTTATGATTTCTTTGGAATACAGGCCTAGTAGTGGTATTGCTGGATCAAAGAGTATACACAGTTTAATTGACCTTTCGTCATAGTTTCAAATTGCTTTCTGGAATGGTTAGATCAATTCATAACTCTAATAGTATGTTAGTATCCTCATCCCCTCCAACATTTTATCATTTTCCTTTTCTGTCATTTTGGCCAGTCTGATAGGTATGATGTGATACCTCTGAGTTATTTTGATTTTTCTAATCTGTAGTGGTATAGAGCATTTTTTCATGTAACTATAGGTAGTTTTGATTTCTTAAGTCTGAAAATTCCCTGTTCTTTGATCATTTATCAATTAGGGAATGGCTTGTATTCTCATAAATTGTACTCAATTATATATGTATATGTGAGAAATGAGGTCTTTATCAGAGATACATGTTATGAAAATTGTTTCCCAGTTTTCTGTTTTCCTTCTAATCTTGATTGCATTGGTTTTGTTTGTGCAAAACCTTTCTAATGTAATATAATCAAAATTCTCCATTTTACTTCCTGTAATGATTGCTGTCTCTTGTTTGGTCAAAAATTCTTCCCTTCTCCAAAGATCTGTTAGGTAAACTATTCCTTGCTTTCCTAATTTGCCTATGGTATCACTCTTCTGTTTCTAAATCATGTACCTGTTTTGAGCTTATCTTGGTGTATGGTATAAGATGTTACTTTCTGTTATACTGTTTAGCAATTTTCTCAGCAGTTTTTGTCAAATAGTGAGTTCTTATCCAAAAATTGGGATATTCGATGAGTCCATTTATTACTTATGGTGTCTATTCCACGATCTGCCACTCTCATTTCTTTGCCAATACCAAATAGTTCTGATGATTCCTATTTTAAAGATGCTTGTTACAGTTGAACAACCTTTTTTTTTTTAACATTTTTTCATTGATTCCCAAGAAATTTTTGACTCTTTTGTTCTTTCAGATGAATTTTGTTATTTTTTTTCTAGTTCTACAAAATAGTTTTGGTAGTTTGATTAGTATAGCACTGAATAAGAAAATTGACATAGGTAGAATTGTCATTTTTTATTTTATTGGCTCAACCTATTCATGAACAATTAATACTTTCCCAGTTGTTTGGATCTACCTTTATTTTTGTGAAAAGTGTTTTGTAATTGTGTTTATATAGTTCCTGGATTTGTCTTGGTAAGTAGACTCTCAAATATTTTATATTGTCTACAATTATTTTAAACAGAATTTCTCTTTCTGTATTCTTCTGTTGGGCTTTGTTGGTAATATATAGAAATGCTGATGATTAATATGGGTTTATTTTGTATTCTGAAAATTTATTAGAATTGTTGATTGTTTCAAATAGTTTTTAGCTGATTTTCTAGGATTCTTAAAATATACCACCTTTAAAGTGATGATTTTGCTTCCTCATTGCCTTATTCCAATTCCTTTCATTTCCTTTTCTTCTCTTATTATAAAGCTAACATCTTTAGAACAATATTAAATAATGATGGAGAAAATAAATGCCTTTGCTTCACTCTTGATCTTATAGGGAAGTCTTCTGACTTATTTCTATTATAAATAATGCATGAAGATGATTTTAGATAGATAATTTATATCATTTTAAGGAAAGCTTCTTTTATTCATATGTTCTCTGGTGTTTTTAATAGGAATGGGTGCTATATTTTATCAAAAAATATTTTTCTGCATTATTTAAGATAGTCATATGGATTTTTTTTGTTGTAGTTATTGATATGGTCAATTGTGCTGATAGTTTTCCTCATATTGAACTAGTCCTGAATTCCTGATATAAATATTACGTGGTTATAATTACCTTTCTAATAATTTATTTACAATTTTTACATATGTATTTATTAGGGAAATTGGCTTGTTCTTTTTTTTTTTCTATTTGAGCTCTTCCTAGTTTAGGCATCAACACTTTCTTTGTGTTGTCATAAAAGGAATTTGGTAGGACTCTATCTATTTTACCAAATAGTTTCATTTAGTATTAGAATTGTTCTTCAAATATGTAGTAGAATTTTCTTGTGAAGCTATCTGAATTTTTTCTTAGGGAATTCACTGATTGTTTGTTCAATTTATTTTTCTAAAATTGATTTATTTAAATATTTTGTTTCCTCTTATGTTAATCTAGGCAGTTTATATTTTCATAAATTTTCAACAATTTGCTTAGGTTGTCAAATTTATTGGCATATAATTGAGCAAAATATTTTCTAATGATTGATTTAATTTCCTCTTCGTTGATGGTAAATTCTCTTTTTCTTTTTTGATAACAAATAGTTGGTTTTCTTTATATTTTTAAAAAATCAGATTAACTGGTATCTTATTTGTTTTATTTATTACTTAATAAGTTTTCTTTCAATTTTATTAATCTCACTTTGGTTTTCAAGTTTAGTGATATTTTAATAAGGGATTTTTAATTTGTTCTTTGTGGGGGGTAGGATGGCAAATATGCTCTTTCTATCTCTTACATTTTATTGATGTAAGAATTTAGATTAATAAATTTTCCCCTAAGTACTTCTTTGGCTGCATTTCATAAATTTTGGTATATTGTTTCATTGTTGTCATTCTCTTTAATGAAATTAATTGTTTCTATGATTTGTTTTTTGACCTACTTATTCTTTAGGATAAAATTATTTGGTTCTCAATTTTCAGTCTATCTTTCCAAAGGCCTTTATTAAATGCAATTTTTTTTTGTATTATGATCTGAAAAGCATGCATTTGATTTTGAAGTTTTTTGCCCCAATATATGGCCAGCTTTTGGGTGGGTACCATGTGCTGCTGAGAAAAAAGGTATATTCTTTCCTATCCCCCTTTAGTTTTCTCCAGAGATCTATCATATCTAACCTTCCTAAAATTCTGTTATATTCTTTAACTTTTTTCTTATTTATTTTATGGTTAGATTTATCTAGTTCTGAGGGGGGGAAGTTCTGCTTCTCACTAGTATAGCTTCTATTTCCTCCTGTAATTCACTTTACTTTCACTACTTAGTGCATATATGTTTAGTACTAATATTACTTCAATGTCTGTGTTGCCTTTGAGTAAGATAATTTCCTTCCTTACTCTTTTAATTAGATCAATCTTTGCTTTTATTTTGTCTGAGATCATGATTGCTACCCTTGCCTTATTTTTTTTTTACTAATGGTGAAACAAAATAAATTCTGTTACAGCACCTTAACTTTACTCTGTATTTCTGCTTCACATGTGTTTCTTGTAAACAATATATTGTAGGATTCTGGTTTGTAATCCATTCTGCTATGTACTTCTGCTATATAGGAGAGTTCTGCTTTATAGTAAGTAATTTTCTTAACCATTGTGTTCTTCTAAGAGTGTGGAAGACCTCTTTATGCTAGACAAGCCAGTCTCTTGGAACCTCCTAGATTCTCCTAAGTAGCCCCCATGGTCTTTTTTTCACCATCAATCATTGGCTTGGTTGCATGATACTTTAGTCTTTTCATTTTCAGTGCTGTAGAATAGGAAACTGAATCTTAGCTAAGTATAGGGGGAAACTTCTTCCCTTTAACTTGTGAAGAGCTTCAACCTTGAGACTTTTTGTCACCTGGCAAGTTTGGAAGAATTCTTACCTCGCTTGACAAATCCTTGCTGGCTCAAAAATTTCTTCGCTCAATAAGCCATTTCATATTGTCAGTAGTCATTATTCTCCAGCATCTCTGTGATTTCACCTACTATGTGCCAAATACTCTGCTAAGTGGTAGGAATACAAAGAAAGCCAAAAATATAGCCAAAAACAAAGGATTTTGCAGGAGGGGGAGACAATATGAAAACAATAATAGAAAAATAGAGTCTATATGGGATGAATTAGAGATAATCTCAAAGGAACATCACTAATATTAGGGAAGCTCTAGAAAAGTTTCATATAGAAAAAAATAATACTTTAGCTGAAACTTGAAAGAATCCATGAAAACCAAAAAGCAGAAATTAAAGAAGGGTAGAGTTTCAGACAAAAAGTTCAGCCACTGAAATGCCCATAGCGGAGCATTGCATGTAAGAACAGCAAGATATGATGCAGTTCATAGCCTATCTATGCCTAACTCACATCTAGTATAAATAAATTCATCACAAAACACCTTGGGGACTTTCCCTATATTCTCTTCATAATGTAAAGATACCAATGGAACATGCAAGCTATCCATTAGTTATCCCCCATCCTAGCCAAATTTTTGATTCACACATGTTTTGAAGACATCCTTTATATCATGTTTCCTGAATAAATTCTCATTTGTCATGTGATAGTCATTTCAAGCCTATCATGCCCCTCTAATATTACTTTTTGTGTGATCCTAAATTTCAATTTTTTAATTTATTAATTTTCCCCAATTACATACAAAAACAATTTTTAACACTTGCTTTAAATACTCTGAGTTCCAAATTTTCTTCCTCTTCTCCCTCTCATTGAGAGAACAAGCAATTTTAATAGGTTCTACACATGAGTAGTCATGCACAACATATATTTCCATATTAATAATGATGTGAAAGAAAACAGACCAAAAAAACTCAAGAAAAAATAAATAAGTTTTTTTTAAATATGCTTCAATCTGTATTCAGAGACCAATAGTTCTTTCTCTGGGGATAAATGGCAAGTCCTTCAGAGTAGCTTTGATCATGGTATTGCCAAGAATAACTAAGTCCCACAGGTGATCATCTTACAATATTGCTGTTACTTTGTTCCCAGTACATTTCACTTTGTATCTGCTATGTCTTAGCATGTTTTTGAGAGCATCCTGCTCATCATTTCTTAATATTCCATTGAAATGGCAGAGTGCAGTTCATGAATTTTTAATTGATGAGCAATCCTCCAAATTTCCAACTCCCTTCTACCAGAAAAGAGTTGCTATAAACATTTTTATATGTATAGGTCTTTTTACGTTTTTTTTAAAAAAATCTCTTTTTGGATACAGAGCTATTAGTAGCAACTGCTAGGTCAAAGAGTTTACATGTTTTTATAGCCCTTTAGGCATAGTTCCAAATAGCTCTAAAAATGATTGGATCAGTTGATAACTTCACCAATAGTACATTAATGTTTCATTTTATCATGTCCTCTCCACCATTTGTCATTCTCTTTTTCTGTCCTATTAGCCAATCTAATAAGCAAGAGGTAGTATCTCAGAATTGTTTCAATTTGTCTTCCTCCAATCAATAGCAATTTAGAGCACCTTCTCAGATGGCTTTGCATGGCTTTGATTACTTCACCAGAAAACTGTTTATATCTTATGATTATTTATCAATTGAGGAATGTCTCTTATTTTTATAAATTTGACTCCATTCTTTATGTATTTGAGATATGAGGCCTTTATCAGAGAAATTTGCTTCAAAGGTTTTTCACAGTTATAATTACTAAACGTGTTTTCCTCCATTCAGTTGCCTCCCCCTCCCATTTATTTTGTTCTCTCTTTCTTCTCACCTTATCCCTCCTCAAAAGTGTTTTGCTTCTCTCATCTCCCTCAATCTTCCCTCCCTTCTATCAGACCCCTCCCCCTTCTCCTGTCATTTTCTGTTCCTGCTTTTCTATAGGGAAAGATAGATTTCTATACCACTTCAATTTCGGTTCTTTGAAGAATTTTGTGTCCAATAATTTGCAGCCATACAAAATCACTGAAAGAAAATCAGAGTTTAAAAAGATCAGCCTTTGTTTCAGAAAGAAGCATTGGGGTCATTAGAATAAGTTTGCCATTTCCCAAAGGAAATTTAACCTACTCTCAATTCTATGCCCCATTTATTTTCCATTTGTAGTGATAGATGAACTATCTAGGTTGTCCACCCATTTACATATAACAGTTTATAAAATAGACTTTCTTTTCTATTTTATTTTTCCCTCTAAAGGCTTATAGGTTATAGTCCAAACTCTTTTGGCAACTGGATTGACACAGTGGACAAAGGGCTGAGCCTGGAGTCAGGAAGACTAATTTTCCTTAATTTAAATCTGGCCACAAATATCTACTAGCTGGACAAGTCATTTAATCCTGTTTGACTCCTTTTCTTATCTGTAAAATGTTCTAGAGAAAGACATATCAAACCATCCCAGTATCTTTGCTAAGAACACCCCAAATAAGTTCACAAAGAGTTAGATATGACTAAAAAAATTACTGAACAAAAACTCTTGAGGGATTTTTTTTAGGGTTTCCAAGGCTTGAATAATTAACATAATGCCATCGACTAGCAGGGAGCATCTGGAATATTTGACCATGCTATAAGAAATATTTCTTTAAATTGGACCTTGAAACTAATGCATTATTGGTGGAGTTGTGAAATGATCCAACCATTCTGGAGAGCAATTTGGAATTATGCCCAAAGGGCTATCAAACTGTGAACACATATTTGAACCAGCAGTGACACTATTGGGTCAGTATCACAAGGAAATCATAAAAGAGGGAAAAGAATTCGCATGTGCAAAAATGTTTGCAGCAATTCTTTTTGTGGTAGCAAAGAATTTGAAAATGAGAAGATGCCCATCAATTGGAAAAGTTCTGAATAAGTTGTAGTTATGACGTAAGGGAATATTATTATATTAAAAAATGAGGAACAAGCTAATTTTAGAACGGCCTGGAAAGATTGAAGTGAACTAATGCTCAGTGAAACAAGCAGAAGTAGGAATACATTATACACAAGTAACAGCAAGATTGGATGATTATCAACTATGAAAAAGTTGGTTCTTCTCAGTGGTTCAGTGATCCAAGGTAATCCCAATAAACTTTGGATAGAAAATGCCATCTGCATCCAGAGAGAGAAATATGGAGATTGAATGCAGATCAATACATGCTATGTTTACTTCTTTTTTTGTTGTTTCTTTTTCCCCCTCTCATGGTTTTTTTTCTTTTGTTCTGATTTTCTCTTCCAACATGATTCATAAAGAAATGTGTATTTAAAATGTTAATATACATGTATTACCAAGAAAAAAAATAAAACAATGAATTTAAAAGAAAAAAAGAAAAAAATAATTTGGACTTTGCACTGTATCTCCTCCATGAACAATTTAGACTAATATACATTCTTCTCTTTGCATTGTACTTCATCTGGCATTACTAGTCAGAAAGCTAATGAAGATAGTTTATTTTCATTGTCATATTTTCCAAGAACTTTTAAATTTTGGTTTATGCATGGAGCTTAAAAAGGTGGGCTAAACAACAACATTCAACATAATTTATGTTGTAATGAAATGAAGCACTTGCAAGTCGTTGAACAGTTAAGGAAAGGAAAGGAACTGGCTGAGAACTGAAGCTTTTCCTTTTGACCAACTCTTCCCCATCCACCAGGCAGAACAGGGCCTTCTCCACCAAAAAGAAAGAATCTACTACCAACTGGCTTTGGGACAGGAGTTACATGTGTGTGTACACACACACACACACACACACACAGAGATGGGGGGGGGAGGAAGGGTTAAAGGGAAGATGTTG
The DNA here is from genome assembly GCF_048593235.1 of Sminthopsis crassicaudata. NCBI lineage: Eukaryota > Metazoa > Chordata > Mammalia > Dasyuromorphia > Dasyuridae > Sminthopsis > Sminthopsis crassicaudata. The sequence continues at coordinate 261,342,144 of NC_133619.1, read as the reverse complement.
AAATATGTAAGCAATGTGCCAATGAACTTGAATTTAATTTTGAAAAATTCTAGTAGCACAAGGTGGCGATCAACTGAATCAATTCACTCTACCCCATTTTAAGTAAAAAATACTCTGCCAGCTGAGAACACTTCTGCTGAATTAATCAGTAAATAAGAAGCATCATATTGACTTTTTATTTTTACAAGGCAATTGAGGTTAAGTGACTTGCCTAGGGTCACACAACTAGTGAGTATTAAGTATCTGTAATGGATTTGAACTCATGTCCTCCCTCCTCCAGCGCTGTTTCTCTATCCATTGTGCCATCTAGCTGCTCCCAATTCTGTTGTGTTCAAATAACCTAATTAATCAATATGGCAGGATTGAAGGCCATCAAATGAACTGAAGTTATATGGCATAGGAGATGCATGTGTGTTTGCTAAGACTGTCATACTTTCTTGTGTCGTAGTGGTAATTCATTTCAGTTGTGTCCAACTCCTTGTAACCCCATTTGCAATTTTCTTGTCAGAAATGTTGAAGTAATTTCCCACTTCCTTCTCCAACTCATTTTACAAATGAGGAAATTAAGGCAAATAAGATTAAGTGAATTATCCAGAGTCACAAATTAGTAAATGTTAGAGGCCAGATCTGAACTCGGGAAGATAAATGCTTCTAATTTCAGACCAGGTACTCTATCTGTGGTACCACCTAGCTTCCCCATATACCTGTTGTTGTTTGGTTGTGTTTAGCTTGTGACCACATGGAGTATAGCATCCCGAGTCTTTCTATCTTTCACTCTCTCTCAAGGTTTGTTCAAGTTCATGTACCATCCATCTCAATCTCGCCATCCCCTTTTCATTTTGCCTTCATTCTTTCCCAATATCAGTGTCTTTTCCCATCTTCTCAACATGTGACCAAATATTTAAGCGTTTGGATCAGTATTTGACCTTTCAGTGAATAGCCTAATTAATTTCTTTAGTTTTATTGACTGATTTGATCTCTTTGCTATTCAAGACTCTCAAAAGTCTTTTCCAGCACCACAATTTGAAACTATTGATTCTGTGGCACTCAGCTTTCCTTATAGTCCAACTCTCACAGCCATACATTGCAACTGGAAAAACCATAACTTGGACTATATGGACCTTTGTTGGCAATGTGATGTCTCTGCTTTTTATTTAGGATGCTGTCCAGATTTGCCATATCTTTCCTTCCAAGAAGCATCTTTTAATTTCATAGCTGCAGTTGCCACATTGCAGTGATCTTTGAGCCCAAGAATAATATTTGACACTGCTTCCATTTCTTCTCCTTTTGTTTATCAGGAAGTAATGGGATCTTTTGCCAAAATCTTAGTGGGTTGTTTGGATTTTGGGGGTTTTTTTATGTTAAAAACAGCTTTTACAACCTTCTCTTTCATTCTCATTAAGAAGTTTTTTAATTCCTCTTTAGTTTCTGCCATCAGAGTAGAATGAACTGCTTATCTGAGACTGTTGATGTTTCTTCTTCTGGCAACCTTAATTCTGATTTTTGATTCATCCATTCTGTCATGTTGCATGATGTACTCTGAATATAAGTTAAATAAGATAACGATATACAGCTTTGTCTTACTCCTTTTCCATCTTTAAACCAATCAGTTATTCCATGTTCTGTTCAAGTCATTTCTTGGCCGACATACAGGTTCCTCAGGAGAAAAGATGATCTGGGACTCCTATCTTTTTGAGAATTTGTCATATTTTGTTGTTATCAATCCAGTAAAATTTAGTGTAGTCAATGAAGCAGAAGTAGTTTTCTGAAACTTCCTTGCTTTTTCTAGAGTACTGAGAATGTTGGCAATTTGGTCTCTAATTCCTCTACCTCTTCAAAAGCCAAACTGTTCTTCCGATAATTCTCAGTTCATATATTCCTGAAGCCTCGCTTGCAGAAGCTTAGCATATGAAATAAGTGCAGTTGTTCAGTAATTTGAACACTTTTTGTCATTGGCCATCTTCCTGGCACATGAAATGAGTGTGTTTGTTCAGTAATTTGAACATTCTTTGCCGTTGCCCATCTTTAATATTGGAACATAAACTGATTTTTTTCTAATCCAATGACTACTCTTGAATTTTCCAAACTTGCTAAATTACTAAGTACCACACTTTAATAGTATTATCTTCTGGAATTCCTTCACCTCCACTAACCTTATTGTTAGCAATACTTCCTAAGGCCCACTTGACTTCATTCTCCAGAATGTAGTCTTCCATAAAATAGCAAGGCAGTTTGGAACTAAGATTCAAGTGCTAAGCCAAGAGACCGTAGTTCCAGCCAAGCCCCTGACAGCAATATGGAGAAGTGAGTAAGAAAGACAGAGACAGAGAAAGAAATGCAGAGATGCAGACAGAGAGATAGATGGAGACAGAGACAGATTGCCTTCAGGAGCTGAGCAGGGAAGAATCTATCACATAAGGACAATAAGCAGGAGAAAGAAAAAGTAGGATTAAGCTACAGCAGATTCAGGGATCAAGGAAGGCCATTCACCATATAGGTATCTCAGATCAAGAAGACATGGGCTGAAACCATAAATCGTGCCAAAATTTCAAAAATTTAGAAATGTTTCAAAAATAGCACTCTGCTCCAGCTCCCTTCTCAATCATTTGTCTTGTATGTTTCTATCTGAATTGAAATCCAAAATAGTTGTGTGCATTCACAAATCTACCAATGATACTTTTTCATCATTATACCTCCCCCAAAATTGGTTGTTCCCATTCCTGGAAACTTTGTTTCTTCATGAGTTGTGATATTTCAAGATTTGCAACCATTCAGCATCACTGGGAGAATATATATACAAAAAATGGGTTTTGTAGCTCAAAAAAAAAAAACTTGGATAATTAAAAACACTTCCCATTTTGTCAGATGAATTATAACTTAATAGTTTCTTTTATACAATTTCAGATGAAACTCACTGTTGATGTGAAATAACTGATATTGATGTAATAATTCAGGGAGTTGCCAATTAAGGTATATGGCATAGTCTGAAAAATGTACATTTTTCATCCATTTGACTTCATGTATTATGGATCTTAATAGACCTTGTATGTTTTGGTCTAGAACTAATATAATTAAATTTGAAAAATGACTAAGTTATACACTTGGATTAAAAAAAATCAATGAGTAGTATCATGGGAGAAATGTCTTTTCTATGAGTTTTTAGGGTAGATAATTGCTGCCAAAATATATTTACTGCAACATGGAAATTATAACAATAAAAACATAGGTTTTATTATTACACTCAAAAAAACAAGCATAAGTTCCTACCTTAGAGAAAATAGTATCCCTGAACTATCATTAGGATTCTAACAAGGCTTTTTTGTTATAAGCAAAATTATATCAGAGTGACAGAGAAATAATTATTTTACACATAGCAGTCTTATATATTCCTCTTAGGTAATAAAAGTTAAAGAAAAGTCAGATTCAAAATAGTTTATTTAACTTTTATGACATTGAAGGGCATACTAAGAGTTACAATCTCATATAACCCATAAGGAAACAAAATTCATCAAACAAATTCTATAGGTAAACTATTGTAGTTTAAAATGTATTTAGAGGGTTCACAAATACAGTAATTGAGAAGAAGATTTATATGTTGCTGAATACTCAGGGATGGGTGAGATACTTCCTCAGATTTCTTATCTAATGAATTTTTAAGACCATAAGTAAATTTTCACATCCTGTGAAATTGGTTTCAGCCAGCCTAACAACCTCTCTCAACTAGGGAACAAAGAGATCTGCCTTTTCCTCAACATTAATATTCCATGAGTAACCTAAAATTTCAGGCAACTTTCAGGTATATCATTTGGAGAAAAAATTTTTCCCATTAAAAAATGGTCATAAAATAAAAGCATTTTCAGTTATATCAAATTAAAATTCACAAGCAACATCAGCATAACTAAAATAAGAAAAGAACTTGCTAAATGGAGAGACAATTTCACATCAAATAGTTGATAAATATTTAATATTGAAGATATATAGTCAAATGATATGCTTAAGACAAAGTACCCTTTTCCCTGAATGATCAAATATTAAAAAGAGGGTTTTTTTAATGTAGAAAATTAAAAACCTGTATGAAAATGTGAAAAATCTACTAATAATGAGATTAATGAAAAGTTAAACAATTTTGAATTTTTACCTCACATATTAAATTGGTAAATATGTGTTTAAAAGGAATTTTTATCTCAGTTAACCCTGATTAAAGAAGCAAATTCAGCAAGTTAAAAGGAGGTGAAATCTCTCTTTTTCTTTCTCTCTCTGTGTGTATGTATATATTTATTATGTCATATGTAGAGAACCATGTTAAGCTAGGAATAGAAAGATAAAAAGGAAAATCTGTCCTCAAGGATCTTCTGTTTTGGGAAAACAAAATATTGCAGATAGGTGACTACTTACTTCTTTGAGACCATTCCCTTTTCCATATGATTCAGATAATGCTACCTGTAATGCCACCTCAGAAGGTTTTTTCGAAGATAAATGTGTATGAAATGAAATTTATAAACCCTAAAGCACTTTATAAATGTCAGCTGTTATCATCATGATATATTCTTAAAGTACTGACAGCTCAGGTATCTAAAAATCCCACACCCTTAATTCAGTTTTGCTATTGAGTTTATTTGTTTGTCCTTCAGTCATCACTGAATTTTATCAAGGTTATTAAAGCATTCATTCCCTTTCAGAATTATTAAAGAAAAATCTGTTCGCTCCATCTTAAGTTCCATTTGGTCAAATCGCACAATGCAATCTATTTATTTATAGGACTATAATTCCAAAGGGCAAGAGTTCTAGACACTATCCACTGTACTCATTGATGACAAATTGAGAGACACAGCTAGGTAACTCAGTAAATAAATCCCTAGACCAGAATTACATAAAAACTTGATTTCAGGTCCAACAGATACTTGTTAGCTGTGTAACCTTAGGAAAGTTACTTAATTTCTCCCTGTCTCAGTTTCTTCAACTGTAAAATAGAGATAATATTCAGTGAGTTGGTAAACATTTATTAAATTCCTACTATGTGCTGGCATTGTGCTAAGTACAGGAGAGAAAAATAAAGGCCAAAGCAGTCTCTGCTCTTGAAGAATTTACAATCTAATGAGGGAGACAACAAGCAGATAAGTACAGAGAATCCATTTACATGATAAATAGGAAATAATTAACAGTGGGAAGGCACTAAAATTAAGAGGAATTGGGAAATATAATAGTTGTAAGGCATGTAGCATCATGCCTGACATATAATAAGCACTTTATGCATCTTAACTCTTATTATTGTTGTAAAAGTTAGTGTCTTAGTTACCACTTAAAGGAAGCCAGGGAAGTCAGAAGGAAGTAGGAAGCAGATAGAGAATATGTATTTTACAATAAATAAATAAATGAATGAATGAATACTTTGTTCTTACAGCATTGAAAAGGCCAGTATGACTGAAGAGAAAATAACTTGGAAAGTGTCAAGTATAAGAAGATTTAAAAAGTACTAATGTGTAGTGGAAAGGGAGGGCAGGTTATAAGATATTAGAATTTTGTATTTAATTCTGGAGATGATAGGGAGCCACTAGAATTTACTAGGGATGAAGAAGTTGCATGGTTGTACTGTCACTTTAGAAAAAACCCTTTGATTACTGAATAGAAGATGGATTGACATGGAGAGACTTGCAACAATTCTAGCATTAGGTGATGAGGGCCTGCACAAGAGTAGTGACAAAATTGGAGGAGCTAAGGGGAATTATTTAAGAAATGTTACAAAGGAAAAATCAATAGGTTTTGAGAATAAATTGGATATTGGGAATAAAAGATACTGAGGAGCCAAGAATGACACCCATGTTGCCAGCCCAGGGGACTGGGATAACAGTGGTATCTTCAACAGCCATTTGCGGCTGATGGCAAAATTAAAAGGTAGAGTAGCTACGAGATGCAGTGGATAGAGTGCTGGAAGAATCATCTTGCTGAATTCAAATCTGACTTCAGACACTTGCTGAGTGACCCTAGGAAAGTCACTTAATTCTGTTTGCATCAGTTTCCTCATTTGTAAAGAGAGCTGGAGAAGGAAATGACAAATCACTCCTCTGCTTAAAAAAAAACAACAACAACAACAAAAACAAATGAGGTCACAAAAAGTTGGATACAGCTGGAAAAGATTGAAAAGAGATGAGCTAGAGTAAGTTGTGGGGAGTAAATTGGAGAACTGCTAGTACAAATCGGTATGTATGTTGGAGTCTCTTAGAATGAAGGTAGGGGGGGCAGCTAGGTGGCGCAGTGGACAGAGCACTAGCCCTGAAGTCAGGAGTTCAAATCTAACCTCAGACACTTAACACTTCTTAGCTGTGAGACCCTGCACAAGTCACTTAATCCCAATTGCCTCAGCAAAATAAATAAATAAATGTTTAGAATGAAGGCAGGGATTGAGGAGGAGAGAGAGGTTGTCAGTGAGGAAGAAAGATAAAGAGAGAGCATCCTAAATGTCTGTAGACAACAGTTAGCAGATTTTTTTAATTGGGTGGAAGATGTATATGATATAGACCTCAAAAGGAGAAGTGGTTACTGAGGGATGGATATGGGAGAGAACCTTGAAATGGCATTGGAGAGCGAGGAATATTACAGTTCTCCCATCTTGACCAGTGAACTGAAGGGAGTGTGTGAAAGTGCAGGAAAGTGAATGAGGGAAGCCAAGTCTCCCTGATGAGATATCAAGATTGGGAGCAGAAAAGATTGAAGATGAAGGCAAATCTGTTGCCTGTAGAACAGGAATTTTTTTTAATGATCCTCCAGGGATTCAGAATCTTTGGCATTTGTCAGACAGTGATGTCAGATTCAAATTGAGTGGGGGCCATTAATCCATATATAAAAATCCCTGCAAGGCACATATTGACTTAGTTTTAAAATGTAATGTTACCTGGTTTTTTCTATATTTTTATGCATTGTGCTAAATATTTCCCAATTGCATTTTAATCTGGTTCAGGCTACATTTATAGGACCATGGGTAATGTGTTTGACACTTCAGGTATAGGATATATCCAGGTATGAAAATGTTAATCATTAGAGAAATTTTACCTTTCTCCTCCCTCCCATCATTCATCTCTCCTTCTTTTCTTTTCTTCCTTCATCCCTCCTTTCCTCCCTCCCTTTCTTCCTTCCTGAAAACAAATTGATCCTTATCTTCCTCTCTGAGAGGTATATGGTGAAATGTGTTTAGTAGTGTGATGGCAAACATTTAACAATAAGCTCTCTGGGGGGAAAAGTGGGTGTAGATGGGTATGTGTGTCCTCATAATGAATTATTAAGAATTTCTCCATCACTTTTTTAACTCTAGACAATCAGCAAAACAATGTCAAGCCCTGATTTTTTTGCATTTCCTAATTTCTAAGCTATATATGCTCACACTAAAAAGTAGATTCAAGATGACTCCTGCGCATCACTGGATCTATACCCTGATTAATAGCCCAGGATTCTGGGCCTCTGCCTTATATTTGATTGCTATTGCTAGACAGAATCACAGGGGACAAGTGGAAGATAGACCTTAGCTACAGTCAATCAGTGAATGGCAGAGACTGTGACCCTACTTATCAATCACAAGAGCATTGGGATTAAAATTTTTTTTTGCTAAACTGATTATGACCAGGAGAACTTTGCTTAAGGGGGACTTCTTGGCACTTAGAAGTTTTAGTTACTGGTCAAGCATGAAGTCATTTCTGCAAGCTAGCACCTGATAATAGGTTAGTTCTTCATAATCATTATCTTTCAATTGGTAATTTAAAATTATTTTCCTAGTTTTTTTAGTTATCTGCCCTTTTCATTGAGCTCTTCTTTCTGTTTTATTCATTTAAGCATTTAGAGATATAAAATTTCCCTTAAAAATTGCTTTTGCTGCATCCCATGTTTTGGTATATTGTCTCATTATTGTAATTTTCTTAGATGAAATTAGTTATTTCTGTGATTTGTTGACTGGTTCATTTTTTAAAAATTGGATTATTTTGTTTCCAATTAATTTTTAGTCTATTTTTCCATGGCCCTTTATTGAATATAATTTTTATTGCATCATGATCTGAAAAGGCAGCATTTGATATTTCTGCCTTTCTACATTTGATGTTTTTAATGACCTAATTATGTGGTCCTTTTTTTGTGTAGGTGCCATGTACTGCTGGAAAAAAAAAGTATTTCTTTTCTCCCTAATCAGTTTGTTCCAGAGATTTGGATTTTTATTTAGCTTTTCTAAAATTTGATTATCTATAAAATAAACAAGAAAGAAATTAAGGAGGTAAGAGTTACCACAAATGTTGAAGTAGGTTGAGGTCCCTCACTGGTATTTTGTATCTCTTAATATGATATAATTTACCATCTTCTGCCTCCCTCTTTCTTCTTTTCTCAGAATAATCCTTTTTCCACCTCTTAATTTTCTCATATCATCACATCACGGTCAATTTATATTCATACTCTCTATCTATGTATTTTCTTTCTACCTGCCCTAAAAATTTAATCTTATTGAATAACATGGTTTTTTTTCTTTCCTGTTTGCCTTTTTATGATTCTCTTGAATCTTATATTTATTTTTTTATTTTAATTTTTATTTTTATTATAGCTTTTTATATACAAACATATGCATGGGTAATTTTTCAACATTGATCCTTGCAAAACCTTCTGTTCCAACTTTTCCCCTCCTTCACCCCACCCCCTTCCCTAGATGGCAGGCAGTCCTATACATGTTAAATATATTAAAGTATATGTTAAATACAATATATGTTTACATATTTATATAGTTATCTTGTTGCACAGGAAAGATTGGATTTAGAAAGAAGGTAAAAATAACCTGAGAAGAAAAAAACAAAAATGCAAGCAAACAATAACAAAGAATGGAAATGTTATGTTGTAGTCCATATTCATTTCCCATTGTTCTTTCTTTGGGTATAGCTGGTTCTGTTCATTATAGATCAATTGGAACGGATTTGGATCCTCTTATTGTTGAAGAGAGCCACGTCCATCAGAATTAACCATCATGTAGTATTGTTTTTGAAGTATGTAATGATCTCCTAGTTCTGCTCATTTCACTTAGCATCAGTTCATGTATGTCTCTCCAAGCCTCTCTGTATTCATCTTGTTGGTTATTTCTTATAGAACAATAATATTCTATAACATTCATATACCACAATTTATTCAGCCATTCTCCAATTGATGGGAATCTATTCAATTTCCAGTTTCTAACCACTACAAAAAGGGCTGCCACAAACATTTTTGCACATACAGATCCCTTTCCCTTCTTTAAAATCTGCTGGATTAAAGGTTATGTACAGTTTGATAACTTTTTTTTGGCATAGTTCCAAATTGTTCTACAGAATGGTTGGATCCGTTCCCAGCTCCATCAACAATGTATCAGTGTCCCAGTTCTTCCACATCCCCTTCAACATTCATCATTATTTTTTCCTGTCATCTTGGCTAATTTGACATGTGTGTAGTGGTATCTCAGAGTTTCTTAATTTGCATTTCTCTGATCAACAATGATTTGGAGCATCTTTTTATATGACTAGAAATAGTTTTAAATTCTTCATCTGAAAATTATCTGTTCATATCCTTTGACTATTTATCAATTGGACAATGGCTTGTGAATGTTATATTTAAAAATTGAATTTTCTGTTCACTTTTGGTCTTTTCAACAGAAAAGTTTGAAAGTCTTCTATTTCATTGAATATCTATCTTTTCCCCTGAAAAATTATGCTCATATTTTCTGTATTCTTGGTCATAATGTAAGCACCTTTTCCTTCTGGAATATGTGGAAGCTGCTAAATTCTTTGTAATCTAACTGTGGCACCTTAATATTTTAATTATTCCCTTCTGGCTGCCTGCAGTAATTTATCCTTGACCTGATAATTCTGGGATTTGGCTACAATATTCCTTTGAATTTTCATTTTGGTATCTCTTTTTAGGAGGTTTTCACCAGATTCTTTCAGTCACTATTTTACCCTCTGATTCTAGGATACCAGGACAGTTTTCCTTGTTAATTTCTTGAAAGATAATTGTCCACACTTTTTTTGATGGTGGCTTTCAGGTAATCCAATAATTCTTAAATTATATCTCCTGGTTCCATTTTTCCAGGTCAGTTGTTTTTCCAGTGAGGTATTTTACATTTTTTTTCTATTTTTTTATTTTTTTAATTTTTTTTTTTCAGATTCTTGATGTCTCATAGAGTCATTAGGTTCTGCTTGCCCAATCCTCATTTTGAAAGAATTATTTTCTTCAGTTAGCTTTTTTACCTCCTTTTCCATTTGGCCAATTCTTCTTTTAAAGGAGCTTTTTTTCTTCAATGGATTTTTTTTCCAATTTGGCCAAAAAAAATTTTTTCCTGAGACAACTGTGGTTAAGTGACTTATCCAGGGTCACACAGATAGAATTAAGTGTCTGAGGCCAAATTTGAACTCAGGTCCTCCTGACTTCAGGGTTGGTATTCCATCCACTGCACCATCTAGCTGCCCCTGCCAAATCTATTTTTAAGGAATTATTTTCTTCAGTTGGTTTTTGTGCTTCCATTTCTCAACTGTTGATTATTTTTCCATAATTCTCCTGCATAACTCTCATTTCTTTTCCCAATTTTTTCTCCACCTCTCTTACTTGATTTTTAAAATCCTTTTTGAACTCTTCCAAGAGGATATTCCCCTTAAGATTTTACATGTAAGCATTTTGCCATTGCTGTCTTCTTCTGCGTTTGTATTTTGAACTTCTTTGTCACCATAGTAATTTTTTGTGGTCAAGGCTCTTTTTGTTTATTTTTGTTCATTTTTTAAAATTAAGTTTTGCTCCTAGGGCACTGCCCCAAGCTTCTTGTGCTGGAGACTAGGAGCTTCCTCTCTGTCTTTTCCCATTGGTGTTCAAGGTGCTGGAGGCTTGCCCACTGTGCTGGTCTAGCTTAATTGTGCCAGGATTCCAAGGCTGGCAATTTGCCTTCTGCCTGGAGGCCTGACCAACTATCCACTGGCCTGCTGAGCCAGGGCCAAGGTTTCTTGGTTGCTTATTTGTGTGGCAGCTAAGAACTTTCTACTGACTTGCCCACATCCCTTATGTGCTGGACTGTGTTCCCTTTTGCCCAAGTGAGACAGACCTTTCCTGAAGGACTTCTAATTTATCTTAAGCTAGAAAATTGTTTAATTCTATCTCTTTGTGGGTTCTATCACTTCAGAATCCATTTAAAGGCTTGATTTCTAAGGATATTGGGGACTTCTCTCCACCATCTTGGCTCTCCCCATTCATTACAATCCTTGTTTTTATTTGTTTGTTTGTTTTTGCTGAAGCAATTGGGGTTAAGTGATGTGCTCAGGAAGTGTTAAGTGTCTTGAGGCCACATTTGAACTCTGGTCTATCCACTGCCTACCTAACTGCTGCAATCATTGTCTCTTCTGATGTAAAGGTGGGGGACTTTGAGTTGATAAACTTATCTCCACCCCACATAAAGTGTCAAAAATGCCATATTCTTATACCTTTGTCAACAGAGAACAATCAGTCATTCAAGGTTGTAGAAAAAGGCCTAGACTTCATAGAGTTAACCTTAAGCATAATAATGTCACATAACAAAGCTGTGTGGATTGGTTGAAAGCTTTCCAGTGTAACCTGTGATACTTGAATAAAACCAGAATGAATCACATATTATCCCTATTGTCTACTACTGAAGATTTCCTGCTCTTTTCAATTCGTTAATCTTATATTCCACTACCCATTCTTTCCAAATGAGCAATAATCCAAGGAACTATAAGTAAGCAAACATGACTTTCCTCAGCCTTTTTTCTATCTGAACCTCAGCAAAAAACAAAACAAAACAAGACCAAACAAACAAACAAACAAAAAAAGAAAATATTTTTATGTTTCCAAAGTATTTTATATATCTTAGATCTTTGGAACCTTTTGCCTACAAGTAAAGAATTTGATGAGACAGGTTAAGGAACTGATGCATGAGATTATGGCAATATGACATGAAGCTAAAATAAAAATGTACAAAACTGTAATTTTAGTTGACAACTTTACTTAGGAATTTATTATGAGTTTTTGAGTATAACAATTATAAAATAGCCAGTCTCTCTGAACCAATGGGAATAAAGATGCCTATAATATCTATCCACATTGTTATCATGAGAATCCTTTGAAAAATGGATATGAAAGCAGTTTGAAAACTTTTGAAAAGCATTGCCTATATATGAATTATTACTACTTCTTTTAAGAGTCCAAATCTTTTTATGAACCATTTACTTTGAACACTTCATATAAAGAAAGAATATTATGCCCAATTTTTGAAATGCTATCTCAACTCTGTAATGGAATATACTATAGAAGAATATAAATTCTCAAACTGCCTTTTCTTTATGAACTGACAGAAGATGGTTAAATAAAGTGCTTCAAGGACATAGAAAATATATGCCTAATACAGTCATCCAGAGCTGTAGGAATCATGACTGTGATTTACATCAGTAAATAATTGGTAATTCAGATCAAAAGTTTGTAATGATCAATCAATAAGCACAAGCATTTATTTAAATGCAAGCTTTGTGCATGTCCTGCTCTAGGCACTGGGGATACAAATAAAAAGAATGAAATAATTCCTCCTATCCAGGAGCTTACATTCCATTAGACTGTGAACTCCTTAAGAACAAGGACTGTTTTTTGCTTTTGTTGGAATCTCCAGCATTTAACACAGTACCTGGCACATAATAGGCACCTAAGAAATGTTTACCAATTGGCTAAAGAAAGAGACAATAAATACATTTATAAGTATAAGCAGAATAAATAAAAAGCAAAGAAATATAATAGTTAATACAATGTAACATAGGGAACGAGGGCACAAGCAGTTGCAAGATCATGAAAGACGTCATTCAGAAAAGGATGCTTAACTTGAACTGAGAGAGATTTCTGTGATGAAGAGGACAGAAAGTAATGCATTTTAGGAAAAATAGTGATGAGGTTTAGATTTGGGGAACCCAAATGAAATTAGGGTTTCTGGTGGTCAAGGAGTTAAATGAGGTCTAGTGGCAGGTTCAGGGAGTCAAATGGAGAGGTTTGTCTCCCCTGTAACCTCTTAGGATTTGGCGCAAGGGTAGAGAGTTTTGGGGACTCTCTTCTGGCTGCACAGAGATTCTCTGTAAAGGAATTTACAGACCCGAAAACCTAGATTGATAAAAGAGATTTATTATGGTGATTCGAAGTAAGGTTAAAGTCTGGTTAGGGAAATAGGTGAGGATAAAGAAAGGATAGCACTGGAAAGAGTATTCCAGTGGGCAGAGGCTCCTTGGGATGCCAAGCATGGCACGGCTGGCATGTTTGGAACTTCTACAAAGAGAGGATTTTAGTTTGGCTCTTTTTATAATGAGAGATTTAGCTAAAGGGGGTCTGTGAGTGGAGTCCCAAATTGGCTCCTAGCTGAGTTTCAGCTTCCAGCTGGAATTTGAATTGAATTCAATGAATTTCAGGACTGAGCCGACCCCACCCAGATAACAAAGGTGGAAACTGTTTTTCCTTCTGGGTGGAGTCCCTCACTGAGGCAGAGTTGAAGGAGATTTTTCTCCTTTAAGGATTTTCAGAGTTTTGGGGTCCCCTCTTCAATAGGATAGGCAATGCCTAAAGTACAGGAATGGGAGAGTTAAGCCATGTGTGAACAACAGAGAAAAGGTTACTGTGAGATGTCACAGCAGCATGTGGGAGGGGGCAGTGTACAATAAGGCTAGAAAGATAGGTTGTGTTCCAGTTATTAAAGGTTTTAAAAACTAAATAAAGAAGTTTATATTTTATCTTAAAAGCACTGGGGAAGTATTAGAGTTTATTACATCGAAGAACCAAATGATCAGATCACATTTAAGTAAATCAACATGCTGAAAAGCTTGAGGCAAGAACAATTAGGAGGAAGTTTGCAGCAATATAGGCTAGAATTGAGAGTCTGAACTCTGCTTTATATTTATTCTGCTTATACATATAAATGTATTTGTTGTCTCTTTTGAGAGCCAGTTTGCAAGTCATGTTCCCAAAACATAAGGTAACTGCATCACTCACCTAATCATTAAATCACAGTTCCCTTTTGCCTCTAGGATTAAATTTAAATGATCTATTTGACTTTTAAAGCCCTTCATAATCTTTGTCTTTCCTATCTTCTTACACTTTTCACTGTGCTCCTGCTCCACAATCCTTAAATCCACTGAATTACCTGTTCCTCTTAGCCACTTCCCTTCTCAGGCCATTTTCACTGGTGATTCTCCATGTTTGAAATTCTCTTCCTCTTCAGCTTCATCTTGGTTTCCTGCTTTCTTCTAAATCTCTGCTAACATCTCACTAGAAGTCCTTCCCAGTTCCCCCCCACTCTTGTGCTTATGTCTTTCTTTTAAGATTATCTCCATATATATATATATATCTTGTTTGTATCTTTTGATTGTACAGAGACCGTATTCATTTTTCTTTCTTCACCTAGCAAGCTGTCTGATCCATATTAGATGTTTTATAAATACTTTTTGACTTGACTTGGTAGCAATTTGAATAAAAGAAGGAAGGGAAACTTTGTAGCTTTTTAAATAAAGATGGGGAAGTTTGGAATGAGGGTAGATTTTGAAGAAAGATAATGAACTCTGCTTTTGGACATATCACGTTTGAGAATTCTCAAGGACGTCCAGTTTGGAATATAGAAAAAGCAGATGATGATGGGAGAATAAATCTTGAGGACTAGATATATAGATTTATAGGTCATATGTGTAGCAGTGGTAATTAAATCCATTGAAGCTAATGAAGAGAATAAGTAAGACTGAACCTTGGGGAAACACTCACAGTTAGGGAGTGATATAAAGAATTATCTATGAAAAGAGATTGAGAAGGTATCTCAGGTAAGTAGAAAGAGAACCAGGAGAGAATAACATGAAAAGTGAGAGAAGAGAAAGTATCTAGATAGTAGTGAGAGCAACATAAATGAATTCTGAGAAAAGACTATCAAATTTGTCCATTAGAAAGTCAATGATAATATTGGAGAAGTTTCAGTGAAGTGATGAGCTCAGAAATCCATGAGAGTCCATGAAGATAGTTAATGGTAGCAGTTTTCTAAAAATGTTGCTGAGAAAAGGAGACGAGTTGTTAGGTGAACAATTGAGAGAACGGTAGTATATGGTAAAAGTTTAGAGATTAGAGAAACAGATTAGAGAAACAAACAAACAAACAAAAAGATTGGAGAAACCCAAGTTTTTTTAAGGATAGCAAGGAGGTAAAAAGGAGATAGGTAAGAGTTGAAGATTAGAGAAATGGGCAGTGAGATTTAGGGTGAATCTTCTGAAGAAAACAGGAACCAGAATTCTGCATTAGCAAGGATAAAAGTCTGTTGCTCATTTCCCCTCTGATGAATGGGAGTTAGAGAAACTTGACATGTCATGTTTCTCAACTAAAAGTCATTTTTACTACAATATAATTATGTAAGTTACATCAAGATACAATTATCATTTTGAACAAAATTCAAACAAAAAATATCTAGATTCAGTTAAGAAATATTTATCAAATGTTTGTTATTTCCCTCCCTGAAACATCAAAAAAGCAAAATTTCTCTCTGATTTGTGATATTCTTCAATTTCTTCTTCACATCATGAGCCAATTAAGCAACTCTTTGGTTAGAATTTTTGATACCATTTCTTCTGAGCTATAGAGCATCAACATAAATCATTTTCTCAATTAACTATCTTAGAAACAAAGCAAAACACCATTTCTAAGCAGGCTGTTCAGCCTGAGATTTTCAAGATAACTGCTCTGGGTATTTCTTCTTTCTTTCCCTGGAAATTTTGACCTGTGATTTTTCTTAATTCCTTTATCAGAAAAAAAATCTATAATTGAATGTATTTTAAAATATATTTGTAACTACCTTCTATCTCTCTCTCTCTCCCTCCCTCCTTCTCTCTCTCTCTCTCTCCTCTGTGGTTCAGGACTTCCTTATTTATTTACAGAACTAGTGAAAATAATTTTCAAGATAGTACAAAAATTTTAATCATTCTTTTCTTTTGAATGATCCTTCATGCAAAGGAATGAGAAACTTTCACTGCCAGGCAAACTACTTTATATTGGAAGTACTTTTATTAATCATCCATGTTCTCTAAAATGTTTCATCCACAGAGTAAGAAAATTAGTTAAAAAGCAGAATGAACTATGACTCATTATGTAACCATTTCAGAAACAGTAATAAATGAGTCTAGGGAAGTGAAAGAACAACAATTTTAAAAAGAGAGAAAATAAATTACCCACAAGGTAAATCCTATAAAGTTAAGGTAGGATGGGGATACTGTAGGAGAGAGGATGTTGAGGTTAGAGGTGGGAAGAACAAGTAAAACAAACAAAAAAAATTGCATATTCATTCAGGATAATCCTTTCCTCCTTTTCTTCTCCCCCTTTTAAAAAGCTTTGAACCCACAGCCAGTGAAATAGACAATAAGGGGCCTTCAGCAGCCACAATATAGGTATGTCTGGCCTATCCTCTGTATATAGTCCTTCCTTTCAATATGTATTGTCTATCTGCTAGTGAAATAGTGAAGTTTATGAAAGTGTACAGTTGGAAGAAGCCCTTCAATAGCCACCTCAAAATCATTGCAGCTATCACCTGCCTCCCTTTTTCCCAAACCACACCAGGTCCTCAATAGCTGCAACTGCTCCAGTGGACAGAAAAATGAAGTTTAAAGCTAATGGCTCCAGGAAGAGGCCTCATGAAGCCAAAGTTTCCTCTAGTTCACTTTGTCGCATAGTAGAGGATGACATTCTTCATTCCAGAAAGGATTTGGACATGCTTCTTTTTTTATAACCAAATATCAGAATTGTATTATTACCTTTGGTAAAAAGTAAAAACAAAAAACAAAATACCTCTGATAATTGAACATATTCAGGATATTTTGCATGACATCCTTCTTTTCTGTTTTTTTAAATGAAATTTTTTTTATTTTCAAAACATATGCGGGGCCGCTAGGTGGCGCAGTGGATAGAGCACCAGCCTTGAATTCAGGAAGACCCGAGTTCAAATCTAATCTCAGACACTTAACACTTCCTAGCTGTGTGACCCTGGGCAAAGTCACTTAACCCCAGCCTCAGGGGAAAAACAAAAAAACAAAAAACATATGCAAGGAGAATTTTTTCGACACTGACCCTTGAAAAACCTTGTATTCTAATTTTTCTCCCCCTTCTCCCTACTCCCTCCCCTAGATGGCATATAATCCAATATATGTTAAATAAAAATAAAAATAAATCCAAAATAGGTATACATATTTACTATCTTGCTGGAAAAAAAAAAAACAAAAAAAAAAAAACAGATCAAAAAAATGTTTTAAATGAGAAAAAAATAAAATTCAAGGAAACTACAACAAAAAGAGTGAAATGCTGTGTTGTGATCCACATCCAATTCCCACAGTCCTCTCTCTGGGATGAGTCTGAATCACAGTATGGCTATTTGTTTCTGCTGGGCACTGTATGTGTCCTCTTGGATATGAAACTAACTAGAGAAGATCTAGATCTAGGAGTATACTGAGGGCAACTAGGTGACTCAGTGTATGGTGACTTAGTGCTCCATACACTAAGCCTTGAGTCAGAAAGGCTTTCATTCAAATCCAGCCATATATAGGTGATAGTCCTCTGATCCTGGGCAAGTCACTTAACCTCTGTTTACCTCAGTTACCTCATCTGTAAAATGGGTATAATTATGACACCTATTTCCAGCAAGTGTTTTGAGGCTTAGATTTATAAAGTACTTAGCTATATATTTTTATTACTATGTTTATCTTTTTTATTTTAATGAATTTTTGCACTTTCTGCATAATCTATAACTCTAAATAAAGTTTGTTCTGTATCCAATAACCTTGAGTATTCATATGAATCCTGGTGGTTCTTTCAATCATATCTGTGAAACATAAACATTAGCAATCTCCTAAGATTCCAGAGTAAAGTCTGTGCATGAGCATAGAGGTCAAAAGAAAGTGATTTTTAAAAAAAATCTATTCATATCATTCCAGAGTATGAAGTGTTATCCTCTGAGTTATATTTGTAGCTTTTTCTTTGTTTTTGTTTTATGTTACCGTGTGTGTGTATTTACATTTTCTAGAGGTTCTTACTGACTAATGACCTTTAGACACAGAATTCAGCATTTAACTATATCTCAAATTCAATGACAAGTCTATTCTTGCCAATGCCTTCGGAGTCCTTCTCTGTTCTCTGAATTATGTCTCCATCAGAAATCACAGAACCGTGGCACCCTGACAGCTGTGGCAACTCAAACATTTCAGCATATCTTTAAAATATCATTATTGCTCTATACTATGTTCTCAAACATTTCTTTCCTAAGAGTTATAGCCTATATTTCTTTCTCGGGTTTTCAATCTCCTGTATGTATAGGCATTTTTTTTTTTCTTTCCTGAATTCTTAACTCCATCTTCCTTCTCTGTACTTGTTTTTTCTCTTTGAACAATTAAGACATATTAAATTCTCTGTGCAAATTATTTTAATGAATAGTTTTATGTTTATACTTGAATTCAAATTTCCCCAAATTAATTAAAGTAACTTTTAATGTTGTGTGTTCAATTCATTTTAAGGAAAGACCTCTTTCTTTGAAAGATAGTTATAGAGAAAAGTATTCCATAACAAGTTATAGGCAAGGTCATAGAATTTAGACCTTGATCATAGAATGGACCTTGGAAGTGAATCTAGTTGGACCTCAGTCTCATTTTACAGAAGATAAAATTTAAAACCTAGATAGATATAGAAACTCATACAAGAACCTATAAGTATCAAAAAGTAGAACCAAGATTAATTGGGATCCTCCTCAAAATGTACAGAGTGGGCTATGGTAGGAATGCAAAAACTAATTATGAGATCTAATAAATGATCTGAAACCTACAAAAATTTTTTATAGAAATAAGCAAAGAAAGCCTGAAACTGTCATTCTCATAGGAGAGAAAGTCTATGGGTACACTTAGGAAGGATGAAACCAGCATAGGGTTCTCTGAGTGAGGAAACTCTAGGGAGAGTAGGTGATAGCATGATTTTTGATAATCAGAGACTGAAAACAACAGGTCTTTCAGAACAACATTGGGAACAGAATGATCATAACTATAGCCTAATTACCTTGGGTCTTCAAAAAGACCTGAGATGGATACTATCTATATTATTCAGTTAATAAGTTATGCCATCTCTGGATAGATTGTGAAAAAAAGGATACAGAAGTATAGAACTTGCAATTGTTTCAAAGGGTAAACTTCAGTGTATAATCTAGATTTCAAATGGGACAAAAATCAAACCAAGTCAGCATGATCCATCCAAAAGTGTGGGTAAGGGCAGAGAATAATCTAGCATAGAGTACCAATCCAGAAACTGAAGTTGAAGATGTAGCTAAATAGGGGAAATCATGAGACACAATGAAGAAATACTATAAAGTAAGACAAACCCAAAAGGTAAAGAGTAATTTAACAACATGTACAGATAAGATCTTAAAGAAAAAAATGGCATTAATTACAAGAATTTATAAGGGTAAAATGAAGAAAAAAGCTGAAAAATGAATTTAGAATGCTTGAAGAAAAAAATGGAAGCTTAATAAATACTTTAAAATAGAATGTGAAAATCTTTCATAATTAACTATCTGAAAATTTAATATAGCAAATAAAATTTAACAATTCCACGAAACAACAAAAAATAGTAGCACAAAGTAAAAATATTGAATAAATAGAAAAACAACTGACCTGGAAAGCAGGTACAGAAAAGTAAATTTAAAAATCATCAGACTTCTTGAAAACCATGATTATACAAAAAAAAAAAAAAAAAAAAAAAAAAAATAAAAACAACCAACTACCCTATATTTGATGAAATCATAAGAATATATTACTTAGAATGATTGGAATCAGAGAGAGTAATTTGAGAATAGAAAGAATGTACTAATTAACCTCCTGAAAGAAATCCCAAATTAGAACTATTTAATAATGTATTAGCTAAAATTCAGAGTTTTCAGGTCAAAGAAAAAGTATTGCAAGTGGGCAGGAAGAAAGAATTAGATTTTTTAAAAACCCCACATATACATAAGACAATGCTACCACTACCATAGATGAAAGGAAATTTTAAAATATGATATTCTTAAAAGACAAAAGAGCAAGCAAAAATAGCTTGCCCTGAAAAGCTAATTAACTATGATCCAAAAGGGAAAAAGTGGCTTTTAATAAATATTAAAACATCCTAGTTAAAAGGCAAAGAGCTAAGTAGAATTTTTGAAATTCCAACTTAGAAAAAAGAGAAATAAATTATATTTAGAGCAATTACAAGTTGTTATAATGATGAAATATTTAAGGAAGAGACATTCCATTTAGAATCCTACTATCTTTAAAGATCACAAATGGAATTAAGAAAGTCAAACAGAATTTAGATATTGTTTAACTATATTTTGGTGATATAAAAGAGAGGAAGAAGGGAAAGAAATACAGTAGGGAAAAGGTGAGGAGAACTTACTATTACTCATATTTAGGATAAGTGAATAGCAAAAAGCCATATAAACATGGTTAGGAAGAACTCCGTATCACATAATCCTCACCATTAATCTGAACTAGACAAAAGAAAGTTGAACACATATAAACACACACACATATAAAAAGAGATAGAGAGTTTGCTGTGTGAATACATTAAAACTCAACAGAAGAATTGATGGAGACAAAGAAAAGATAGGATTCGGAGGGAGAGCAAAACTGAGGAGAGAATCATGACCAAAAAGATCAAATGTCAACTCCAAAGAGTAAATGATAAAAGCAAGATTAAAATGAGAGGAAAAAAAAGGGTGAAAATAGTGATCTGAATTAGGTAAAGAGAATTGGGAGAATAAATATGACTTTTAGTTTCAGTTAAGTTGCCATTCTGCATCAGTGGGGAAAGTTATCGTACTAGAATTCCCTCATACTGATGAAATAAAATTTTAGTAACTTCTCTGTTATAACCATGGAGCTCAAATTATTGTTAAATTGCTTTTACCTTTTCACAGAGGTAAAACTAAATAGATATTAATTCATTCTACATTTGAATATTTTCAAGTTATATCAGTTCTCAAGAGTTAAGATGGAGAAATATAGTTATTCATGTTATTTGTTGCAAATGTTTATTTTTTATGATGTTATAAAATGCATTGGTCAAATTTCATTTTCTTTAAATTCATTAGATTTTTAAATGATTTTGTGCTGAATGCCATAAGTTCATTCATAATTAAATATAGCAAGCATAATACCTTTCTTTTTCCTGAACTTATGTAAACAGAGCCCAGATGGCCATATTGAAGTCAAAGGGCAACATGGAAGATCGTTACTGCACATTAAAGATGTGAAGTTGTCAGATTCAGGGAGATATGACTGTGAAGCTGCAAGTAGAATTGGTGGGCACCAAAAAAGCATGTACCTTGATATTGAATGTAAGTTATTCATATTTTGTATCTTTTTTAAAAGCACAGATTATATTTAGAAATAGAAATAAATTTTGAGTGAAAAGTCAAAATAGTAGTTTTAATAGTGTAGCATAGTAAAGGAAAATCTGAAAGGATTTAATAAGCAGAGATATATAATGGACACATTTTGATATTCAAAATGTTATATATTTTAGAGAGTTTTCCCTTTTCCTAGGTTTTTTCACTGACAAATAGGTTGAAAATACTGTGTAGCTTTAATTGTATATCCTGAATTAAATTGGAATTGTTTTACATTTTAGTATTTACTATTTAATCATTCCTCTATTTTAAAATTTGAGGGATTTTTTCCCTAATCCTCTTAATCGTGTGTTCTAGTTCATTGGAACTCTTTTCAATAATACTATTATTTGTGTAAAATATTTTAAATTTATTTGGGAAATATGATGGAAATGTTAATACAAAGAAAAAAATCCATTTATTTTTATTCATCAACTATCTTTTGAGGTTTTAATACTCAATTTGTTTAAGTACTAAGTAATATTACCCCCCAAAATATAATGAAATAGATATCTGTAATCTGGAAAAAGAGTAACCAGGAAGTGCTCTGTACACTTATACATTTATAGGATATGTAAAAGGACTTAAACATAATGTGAGATTTTGGAAATATATAAGTTAAGAGGAAGTCAAAAGTTTGGCAGATATCAGAAGGACTATCAATCTTTATTTGATAGAAATATAAATGAATATATAATAGCAATAAATGTTAAAATATGTGATTCTAGACTTTTAAGCCTATGTAGTCTGCTCAGAATTTTCAGCATTATTTTGTTATTTAGAAGAACCCAATTTTATTGATGACATGGCATAAAAATTTTTTATTAAATAGTTTTAAATTAGATTTCCTATTGTGATATATTCAAACACTGTTAAACATGTTAAAACACTAGTGGGGGTAGGGCAAATGAATTTAATTTGTTTGGTATGTTTTTGTCTTAACATTACTTTTTCAGATTTTTTTTTTTTCTCTGAGATGGATTGGCACTCCCCACATAGTACATGCTTGGTGATAGACTTGCAAAGAATAAATCCATGTAGCACACACTGAGCTGGATCTTTACACTGGCCACTTCTGATGACTGATGTACTCTAGCCTCTTGCTTTCAGAAGTGGCCATAACTCAATTTCTGCTCTATGGACAAATTCCATCAGAAGATGAGTCACTGGAAGTAGCTAGGGTATAGGTTCAACTTATTATTCCAAACCATTGCCCCTCCTCACCTTTTACACTGACTTAAAAGGTACTTTCTATTCATTTCAGAAAATGTAGCTATATAAATATGAAACTGAAACAAGCTTAATCTAATTTTAAATGTTCAATTTTCCATTTATTTTTATACTTTTCACATCCCAAATTGGAATATATTAAAGATATTGTAATATGTAATATATTAGCAAAAGAAAAGTCAAGAATAGTTATTAGTGCTTGATTAATTAACATAGTTTAAAATTTTTGATAAAGATAATATATATAATATATACCTCTTGATTTAATGTGTTGCTTTGGAATTGGGATTATAAATTTTTTAAATATTGGGAAATTGCTCATTATTTTATAAAATGAATTATGTGATGATGAGATTTGTAAAACTTATGAGGAGACTGAAACAGAAGAAAGAAAAAATGTAGGATTTTGGTACATTTTAGTGAAATAGATTTGATTTAAATCACATTTAAAATATTGATTTAAATTACACAAATAACTTAGAAGGAAATCAAGTCTTAATAAACTCTTTATTCATAAAAAAAAATACTAAATGTGAAAAATACATATTTTCCCTTACATCCTTTCAGTGACCAGTACTATAATGGAAGGATGAAGGCCATGTTGTGACAGATTAGGTTCTAATATTTATTATCACAACCATATGAACCACAAGGCCATGACAATTGGAAGAAGATAAACCAAGAAAGAATACAGTTATAATAGTCCTAGTTGTGCCATGAACCATCTGTAATGCTTAATCTCTCTGGACCTCAGTGAACCTGAGGCTCTGCTGCTGGGGCCCATAGGGGCTAAGGTTCTGTACCACTTTTTTTTTCTACTACAGTAGCACAAACATGCAATTTAGTTCAGTCCTAGAGGAACCTGAATATAATAAGTTAGACTCCCTATTCTCAAAATTATTAGAGTGTTAAATCTTCTACCTCATCATTCCAGAGACAAATTCAATTATAATAAATTAGATGATGGCTCATACCAAGAAAATCCCCCAAAGGAGAAGAGTAGTGGGGAAAAAAAAATACACAACATAAAATATTAATCAGGTAGAAGCCAAGTAATTTGTTCTTAGACACAAAAGGAATGCTTTTCCTTTCCTTCATTAATAGAAGAGGATTCAGTAAATTTTAACTAGGACTATCAGAAGGATGATAGTAAACTTTATCGGAACATACAGTCAAGTCAACAAGCATTTATTAAGTCCCTAACTGTGTTCCAGGCACTTAGTTAAACACTGATGATACAAAGAAAAACCAAAACAGACTCCCACTCTTATTAATGAGAGACAACATGCAAACAACTATGTGTAAACAAGATAGATGGGTAAACATAATTTGTGTGCTTCATATTTATTCATATCCATCTTTTCATGACCTCATTTGGTGTTTTCTTGGCAAAAATACTACAGTGGTTTGCCTTTTCCATCTTCAACTCATTTTATAGATGAGTATACTGAAGCAAACAGGGTTCTGTGACTTGCCCAGAGTCATACAACTAGTAAGTGTCTGAGGTTGGGTTTGAACTCATCTTCCTGACTCTAGGTCTAGGATCTCTCCACTGTACCATCTACCTGCCTACATGTGTGCATATACACATATACACATACAGACACAGAAACAAATATCTATTTATATATATCTATATACACACACATAAATATATAATATATGTACACAAACATATATTTACATATATACACTATATATATATGTGTGTGTGTATATAAATATATATACACATACATACATACACACACATATACATATATACACCCCCACATATTTTAGTTCTTAGGACCTAATCTTGTTCCTTCTGCAAAATTAAATTTACTACTCTACTATAATTCAAAACTTTTACGTCTTTATCATATCGTGTTTTTGTCCTAATTGTCCTATATGCTATTTTCAGATCATCTAGAAAGAATAAAATACTTTGCCTAATCCTATACATAAATATATAGCTATTATAGATATGATTTAATATGATATATAATATTACATAATATAAAATGTCATGTATAATATCTAACTATTAGTAGACACAAATTTAGAATAGTAAAATGTAAAACAGTAAGATCTTTCATACTTGCATCCTATTAGAGTAACTCAGAGATCTTGAATATTACAACAGAATTCATCATATAAAAACTTCTACACTTCCCCTACCCTTGTTATAGAAATTTGCTACATGGACATGGTTACCAAGACTGACCTGACAATAAGCATAACAGGATAAAGCTTCTTTAAATCTATTTGATTGCAGGTAAGAGTCATAGTTACCTTTATTTTAGAATAACCAATCATATAAAAAAGTTCCATATTGTTCGCAGAGAAAAATCAATCAGATGGAAAATATTCTGTTGAGAAAGGAGACAGCACAATGGGGAAACTGAATCAGGAAGATTCTATCATAACATTTACAATATCATCCCCTCAATTTTTCCAGGCACAGATCTATACCAGTGCTTGGATTGTACTCCCTTTGAACAGCACCTGGCATTTACCTTAAATGATGGGTTATTGGCTCACTGACAATTCAGTCATACCTGAAATCAAAACTCAGAATACTATCAAATTAGGGTCCCAAGTGATTTTACTTCAGATGATTGAATTAGGTATAATTATATTTTTTCATGTTTGATAATAAAACACTTAACAAAAAAAAACATAAAAGCCTTTTATTACTCATCTTTTCTAGTATGTCTATGTTAGTGTAGAAATCTGATTTAGGAAATAAGAAAAATGAAAATCATAAATCTGGTATGTATTGATATTAAGTTGGCTCAAAGATGTAACTTTTAATACATACTATTCCAGGTATACAAATATTTTTCATATGCAATGATGAGTGTATCAAGCAAAAATCACTTTTTCTAAAATAAATTTGTAAGCCCCTCTATTTCAGCAGTAGATCTTAATTTCTTATTAATCTCATAATTTTAGACCTCTACAATATTCTCTCAGCAGCTTTTCACAGAGTTTATAATATTTATAATCTCAAACAAGACTTAAAGATCTAGGGGAATAAAAATCTAGCTTCTCAGATATTTACCAAATTTATGGTATTTTCCCAAACTTTCAGTTAATTACATAATCATTAGCATTCATTTTATGTAAATTATATACTATTAGCTATTTTTCAAACCATTATAGCAAGTCTCTACCATAAAAGGAGTTCATTTTCTAGCAACAGAATTGTATCACTCTCTGGATATCAATTTCTAATTAACATATTTCTCATAAAATTCCCATGGATTCATCTATAATCTCTATAAGATACATTTTAGCTTTATTTGTCCAGCTCTGAAATTTTTCTTAATTTTATGTTTCATCTTCAGATACCTATTAGACATTTCCATTTGTATATTTCAGGATATTTTCACCTTAGCATGTCCAAAATCATTTTTTTCCTCCCCTCTTCCTTATTTCTCTACTAGTCACCTCCTCATCACCCAGGCTCACAACCTAGGTTTTTTTATATATCCCTTTCTCTCTTCTGAAACTTTCACTACCCCATTACAGGCCCTCATTACCTCATATCTGGACTATTTCTGTAGCCAGGTTGATCTCTGCCTCCAATCCATCCTCTATTCAGCTATCAAGTTACTCTTTGTACAATGCAAATCTGACAATGTCCTTCAATTTAATCACCTCCAGTGTCTCCTATACGCCTCCAGGACTGAATATAAAACCCTGTTTGGCTTTTAAAGCCCTCTCTCTAACTTGTCTTTCTATTGTTCTTAGAGCTTATATTTCCTCTTCCAGATAAACTTGTCTCCTTGATGTCCCTCACACAAAATTCTCCATCTCCTTACTACTACAGGCACTTTCATTATCTGTCACCTATGCCTGGAATTCTCTTCTCTCCCTTTTCATCTTTGCTTTCTAGCTTTGAAATGAAAATAAAGGCACAAGAAGTGATAGAAATAG
The DNA here is from genome assembly GCF_048593235.1 of Sminthopsis crassicaudata. Taxonomy (NCBI): domain Eukaryota; kingdom Metazoa; phylum Chordata; class Mammalia; order Dasyuromorphia; family Dasyuridae; genus Sminthopsis; species Sminthopsis crassicaudata. The sequence continues at coordinate 261,315,551 of NC_133619.1, read as the reverse complement.
ATTTTTGAAATAGATTTGGGAGAGCCATAGTGGTTGACAACATGGAACAACTGTGAGATAAACATCCATCACAGGTTATAAAGGTTTGCTATTTATTTCGAGAAATAGCCTCATGGACTTAATTAACCATAGCTAAAGTGCAAGGCAGAGTCAGGTAAGTAAGCAACTTGCTTTTAGAAGGACAAGATCTTTTATAGCTCAGAGGAAGGAGGAGGAAATTAAGGCAGGATTTGGGGAATGACAAGTGTGTATAATGAGATGTTGAGACAGATGCTTACAAGGCAGTCTGGGAAAACAGAGTTCCCATCATGGTTGATAAGAGGAGCAGGTTGGGCTCATTTTTAGTAATTCCTGATAATAAGGTGATTTGGAGTTCCCATTAGCTTTAAATCAAGTCATTTAAAATCCTATCTTCTTCAAGAAGCCATTCTCAGTCTGCCCTAATACTGGTGCTATCCTTCTCTTGTTTACCTCCAGGTTTGGCCTGTATATTTATTTGTACTTAGCTGTTTGCATGTTGTTTCCATTATTAAACTACCTGCTCCGGAGAGCTTTCTTTGTACTCCTAGATCTTAGTCAGTGACTGTCACATAAAGGGAGCTTAATAAATGCTAGATTTTCCCACAATTGTCAATTCTTAACCTAGGCATCTTTTCAAACTCTCTATGCATAAAGTAAAAATTCAAGAGTTGTTTTGATTAGTATTCTAACTTTTATAGGTTTGCAATAATCTCAAATGTTTGTTAATCTTTTTAAATTCTTTTGAAAACTATTCATATCTTATGATCATTTATTCATTGGGGAATTGTTCTTGGACTTATATGTTAAGTCTTCATATAACTTGAGTTTCAGACATTATATGAATTGCAAGTTCCCCCCCAAGGGCATTTTCTTTTCTTAACCTATCACTGATATGTTTATTACAAAAGATTTTCAGTGTCATATAATGAAGATTATCTATTTTATCTTTTTTTATTTCCCCTTTTCTGAGTTTAGTTAGGTACTCACTACATCTTTAAAATTCATGATATGCAGGCAGGCATTATTTTTGTATGTTATAAACTGATGGTCTAAACTTAATACCTGGAAACTGCTTTCTAGTTTTTCCAAATTCTTGTCTAGCAGAAAGTTCTTACTTTTAAGTATTATCTTCTCAGATTGATGGGGTTCTTAGCAGCTAGGTGGTACTGTAAACAATCTGGAAGCTAAACTATTCCCTGAAGCAAGAAGGAGTTCTGTTACTTTATCTCTTTAAGTGGATTTTGATTAGGCCTTTTGTTATCCTAAGTAGGCCTTTATTACAATAGACCCTGGTTGAATTCCTTGCTCAATTCCTAGCATTGACAAACCCTATAGTTTCTGTATCCAAATTATGTTATGATGTCAATCCCTGAAGTTATTTCTCTCCTATAAAAGAATTTATCTGTACCTTCCTTCATTGCTAACCACTTAGCCCACAGTCAATGGCGTAATCTTCCATTTCTTCGCAGGTTAGGGACTGCTTGCCTTATGACCCCAAGTTACCATTGCTTACCTTATGTCATCTTTCCCCAGTTAACTGTGAGTTAATTATTCTCATATCTCTCCTTGTTAATTTTTAAAATTCCCTTTTAGAACTTAACATGCCAGTCAATAGCATAATAATAAAGTCTTTCCCCATCATTTGCTGGACCATACAGGAGAGCCTGAAACCCAGTATATTTTCAGGGTTCATATTCTTATCAAGATTTATCAGTGAGTTATCAAGTATTTCCTATTCTTACTTAGCTGAGCTGTTCTCCTGATTATTTTTTTTTCTTTTTAACAAGTATCAAATACTTTTGAAGATACTGATTTGTAATATAATTTTGTTATGGAAATGTTATTCCACCTTTAATTTTATCTCTTTTATTCTTTCCCTTGATATTCTTTTTGTTCTTTAAATTGTTTAATTACTTTGTCTAACCCTATATAGTATCCTTTTTGTAGCTTAAATGGCATTGTACTAAATCTGTGAATTAATTTAAAAATAGCATCATCAGTTTTTAATGCATTAATGTGATCAAATTATGATTAATGAATATGTATCTATTATTTAATTCAATCTTTTCTTCTTTAAACAGTTTAGATATTTAGATAAATCTTAAATTAGATTTACTCCCAGATATTTTATGCATTTTTATAGTTTATTTTCAGTGGAACTTTCCTCCTTATTGCTTTTTCCTGGACTTTGTTAAACATATACACATACTACATACGTGCATGCATACATACAGTCAATTTGTCTTGCATCCTGCTACTTTACTGAAGCTATTAATTATATGAATGTCTATGCTGGTACTTCTTGGTTTTTTATGAATATTCAAATAGGGATAATTTTGTCTCTATGTTTATGCCTTTAATTTCTTTCTTTTGTATTATTGCGCTCATTAACATTTCTAGAAACCAAATAGCTATGAGGAGAGGGGGAGATATTATATTATGTCAGTATGAAATAGATTTCCCAAACAGCAAAAACTATATTCTTCTACCAAGGCAAGGAAATGGTAATCCAGAGCCACTGGTAGCACAAGGGTGCTGGAGCATCCAAATATAAGGAAACAAGGTTAAAATACTTTTCAAGCTAGAGATAGTCTCATCTGTGATACAGCCTGGAGACATAATTAAGTAAACTACTTTGCATAACAACTAAAAGTCCATAAAAAGGTTAGTGTAGGCTTCCCAGTAATGACTTCTGGTCCTAAAGGTGCTCTTTTCTTTTTTAAATTGTTTTCAGTCTGAAAGGTGCTCTTTTCTTCTTTTTAATTGGTTCTTAAAGTCTCTTTGAAGTGGTTTTGATCACCTTCAAGATATTTACAGCCCTGGTATATAGCAAGGTCAGCTTCTATGTAGCAAGGTAAAAGCTTCTATTTTTTGTCAATTGCAAATAATTCTAGACTTTTGACAAAAATTAAGACTTAATGACAATATTCAGAATAACAAGTTAATCAAAAAACTATTAAAAACCCATGAAATAGTTTAACAACTAAATGAAAAAGAATGATAGATATGAAAAAATATTCCAAAACTTCTATGATGAAGCTAAAACATTTTCAGAGAAAAATATTGTATTTTTGAATATATGGATAAATAAAATAGAAAAGAAGAAAATATTCATGAACTGAGTTTTCAATTAAAATATAAAATTGTAATGCCAGAGAAACTGAGGCAAAATAGAGATTAGAGAGTTTTTAATATTTTATTTGGGTTTCTGAAATGGAGAAATTGTCTAGCGGCAGAGCAGAACCCATTCTGCCTCCAGGGCTGAATTGAACTTTCATCTCAAAGAATTCAGCATTAAATTTGAAATTCCAATGATTTTTATATGTGGCCCTAAGATCAGGGGAGACAAAAGCAAGGGGTAGAGTCCAAGCATTGATGAGCAGGGGAATCATCAATTCGGTTCTGATAGATTGATGGTAGGACCATAAATTCTGATAAACTGAGAGTGAAGAGGGTAGGCATTAGAGACAGAAAGTCTAAAATCTAGAGATATGTAAGCATATCTCTTAATAACTCATCTGCAATTTATGACTTTATGGAATGCTGATGGTCTGGGCTCTTAGCCCTAATTTCTCAGTCCTAATGGTCAGGAAGAGGAGGGTTACAACCAGGGGGATTGAGGCAGAACAATTCAGGGAAACTGAGGAAGGACAATAAAAGGAAACTATGGCACAACAAAATAAACATTCTAAATAAACATAAATTCGATAATATTAACTTTTCTTTTAAATAGTATTTTTCTAATTACATATAAAGACAATTTTAACATTTTTTGTATAAAATTTTTGAGATCCAAATTTTCTCTCCTCCTTTTCCTTCCCCCTCCCAAAAATGAAATGTTATATGTGTGTAGACATGTAAAACATATTCCCATATTAGACTTGTAAAATAAAAACAAAATGAAAGAAAAAAATTTTTTTTAATTTTTTATTATATATATATTTTTATAATATTATCCCTTGTATTCATTTTTCCAAATTATCCCCCCCTCCCTCTATTCCCTCCCCCCGATGACAGGCAATCCCATACATTTTACATGTGTTACAATATAGTCTAGGTACAATACATGTGTGTGAATATCATTTTCTTGTTGCACAATAAACATTAGAATCCGAAGGTACATGGAACCTGGGCAGACAGATATTAGTGCTAACAATTTACATTCCCCTCCCAGTGTTTCTTCTCTGGGTGTATCTACCTCTGTCCATCATTGATCAACTGGAAGGGAGTTGGATCTTCTTTATGTTGAAGATTTCCACCTCCATCAGAATACATCCTCATACAGTATTGTTGTTGAAGTGTACAGTGATCTTCTGGTTCTGCTCATTTCACTCAGCATCAGTTGATCTAAGTCTCTCCAGGCCTCTCTGTATTCCTCCTGCTGGTCATTTCTTACAGAGCAATAATATTCCATAACCTTCATATACCACAATTTACCCAACCATTCTCCAACTGATGGACATCCATTCATCTTCCAGTTTCTAGCTACTACAAAAAGAGCTGCCACAAACATTTTGGCACATACAGGTCCCTTTCCCTTCTTTAGTATTTCTTTGGGATATAATCCCAGTAGTAGCGCTGCTGGGTCAAAGGGTATGCACAGTTTGATAACTTTTTGGGCATAATTCCAGATTGCTCTCCAGAATGGCTGGATTCTTTCGCAACTCCACCAGCAATGTATTAGTGTCCCAGTTTCCCCACATCCCCTCCAACATTCATCATTATTTGTTCCTGTCATCTTAGCCAATCTGACAGGTGTGTAGTGGTATCTCAGAGTGGTCTTAATTTGCATTTCTCTGATCAGTAGTGATTTGGAACACTCTTTCATGTGAGTGGATATAGTTTCAATTTCTTCCTCTGAGAATTGTCTGTTCATATCCTTTGACCATTTATCAATTGGAGAATGGTTCGGTTTCTTATAAATTAGGGTCAGTTCTCTATATATTTTGGAAATGAGACCTTTGTCGGAACCTTTGTTTTTAAAAATATTTTCCCAATTTGTTATTTCCCTTCTAATCTTGTTTGTACAGAAACTTTTTAGTTTGATGTAATCAAAATCTTCTATTTTGTGATCAATAATGATCTCTAGTTCTCCTCTGGTCATAAATTCCTTCCTCCTCCACAGGTCTGAGAGGTAGATTATCCTCTGTTCCTCTAATCTGTTTATTATCTCCCTCTTTATGCCTAAATCATGGACCCATTTTGATCTTATCTTGGTATATGGTGATATTTCCAGTTTTCCCAACAGTTTTTTCCGAATAATGAATTTTTATCCCTAATGTTGGTATCTTTGGGTTTGTCAAAGATTAGGTTGCTGTATCCTTTTTTGTCCTTTGTATCTAATCTGTTCCACTGATCTACCGGTCTATTTCTTAGCCAATACCAAATGGTTTTGGTGACTGCTGCTATATAATATAGCTTTAGATCAGGTACACTTAGACCACCTTCCTCTGAGTTTTTTTTCATTAGTTCCCTTGCAATTCTCGACCTTTTATTCTTCCATATGAATTTTGTTGTTATTTTTTCTAGGTCATTGAAATAGTTTCTTGGGAGTCTGATTGGTATAGCACTAAATAAATAGATTAGTTTGGGGAGTATTGTCATCTTTATTATATTCGCTCGGCCTATCCAAGAGCACTGAATGTCTTTCCAATTATTTAAATCTGATTTTATTTTTGTGGCAAGTGTTTTGTAATTTTTCTCATATAATTCCTGACTTTGAAAGAAAAAAATTTTAAAAAATAAAATGAAAATGCTATGATTCAATCTGAATCTAGACTAAAATTAGTTCTCTCTCTGGATGTGAATAATATTTTCCATCATGAGTCTTTGAAATTCTTAGATCATTGTATTGCTGAGAAGAGCTAAGTCAGTCATGGTTGATCATCACACAATGTTGCTACATTTCACTTTTTATCAGTACCTGTAAGTCTTTCCAGGTTTTTCTGAAGACGTTTGGTTCATCATACTCTATATAGCAAAATAGTATTCCTTTGTATTTACATAGTACAACTTGTTTGGCCATTTCCCAATTGAAAGTCATCTCCTCAATTTCCAAATCTTTGCCATCACCAAAAAAAAAAAAAAAAAAAAAAAAGAGCTGTTATAAATATTTTTATACTGTAAGTACTTTTCCCTTTTTATCATCTCTTTGAGATGTAGACCCAGTAGTCCTATTGTTGGAACAAAGGGTATGCAAGTTTGATTGCCCTTTGGCATAGTTCTAAATTGCTTTCCAGAATGGTTGATTCATTCACAACTTTATCAACAATAAGTTAGTGTGCCAATCTTTCCACATCCTCATTAGTATTCATTATATGCCTTTTCTATATTAGCCAATCTGATAAGTGATAGTAATTCAGTTATTTCAAGTTATTTGATAATTCTCCAATTTGATTTACTTCTCTATATATTTAAGAAATAAAACCTTTATCAGAGAAATGTGTTGCAAAGATTGTTTTGCAGCTTTCTGATTTTCTTCTAATGTTGGTTGCATTGGTTTTGTTGGTGCAAACCCTTTTTAATTTAATATAATCAAAATTATCCATTTTACATCCTATAATGCTTTCTTCTTGTTTGGTCATAAATTCTTCCCTTCTCCATAGATCTAACAGGTAAACTATTCCTTATTTCTCTGATTTGCTTAGATATCACCTTTTATATCTAAGTCAGGTATGCATTTTGACTTGGTATACAGTATAAAATATTATTCTATACCCAGTTTCTGCCATACTGTTTCCATTTTTCCCAGGAGTGAAATAGTTGTTTATTATCCCAAAGTTGGAATCTTTGGATTTATCAAATACTAGATTATTGTGGCCATTTATTACTGTCTTATATGTCTAATCTATTCCACTGATCCACTATTGTATATGTCTTAGCCAATATCAGATAGTTTTGATGATTGCCATTTTATACAGTTTAGAGTAAGATCTGGTATCACTAAGCTTATTCCTATAAACTAATCTTGGTGGCTTGATTGTTATGGCACTAATAAGTAAATTAATTTAGGTAGAATTGTCATTGTTGTTATATTAACTTGATCTACCCAATGAGCAACTGATATTTTTCCAATTGTTTTATCTGACTTTCATTTGTGTGTTAAGTGTATTATTTTTCCCCCCCTGAGGCTGGGGTTAAGTGACTTGCCCAGGGCCACACAGCTAGGAAGTGTTAAGTGTCTGAGACCAGATTTGAACTCCTGATTTCAGGGCTGGTGCTCGATCCACTGCACCACCTAGCTGCCCCTGTGTTAAGTGTATTATAATTGTGTTCATATAATTCTTGAGTTTGTCTTGGCAAGTAGATTCCCAAATATTTTACATTGTCTACAGTTATTTTAAGTCAATTTTTTCATTGTCTTTTGCTTTGTTGTTGATGATTTATGTGGCTTTATTTTGTACCCTGAAACTTTGCTTAAGTGGTTAATTATTTCAAGTAGTTTTGTTTTGTTTTGTTTTTAGTTAATTCTCTAGTAATCTCTAAAGTATAACCATCATATCAATCTGGAAAGCATGATAGTTTTGTTTCCTCGTTCCCTAGTCTGATTCTTTCCATTTCTTTTTCTTATTGCTAAAGCTAACATTCTAGTAAAACTTTGAATAATAGTGGTAATAATGGGCATCTTTTTTCCACCTCCAATTTTATTGGGAAGGCTTCTAGCTTATCCCCTTTACAGATAAGCTTGCTGATGGCTTTAGATAGATACTATTTATCATTTTAGGGAAAGCTCCATTTATTCTTATGACCTCTAATAGGAATTTTTGTATTGTACATAGTATTTTATTTTTCATGGGTAAAGATAATTTTCAACATTTATTTTTTACAAGATTTTGATTTCCAAATTTTTCTCCTCTTTTTCCTCTCCCCTCCAGCTGTCTAAATATGTTATACATATGCAATCATATAAACATATTTCTATATCATCGTGTTGTGAAAGAAGAAACAGAGGAAAAAAGTCACACATTTTAAAAAGTATAAATAGTATGCTTCAGTCTGTTTTCAAACTATATAAAGTCTTTTCCTGCGTCTATAGCATTTTCCATTATAAGTCTTTTGGAATTGTCATGGATTATTGTATTGCTAAGAAGAGCTAAGTCTAAGTCTATCATAGTTGATTATCACACAATATTATTATTATTCTCCTGATTCTATTCACTTCACTTAGCATCAGTTTTTATATGTCTTTCCATGTTTTTCTAAAAGCTTCCTACTTATCAATTTTTTTTATTTTTTCTTAATTTTCAAAATACAAAGATGGTTTTAAACATTCACCCCTGCAAAACTTTGTGTTCCAAATTTTTTTCTCTCTCTTCCCCCCTTCTTCCCTAGACAGCAAGTAATCCAATATAGGTTAAACATGTACAATTTTTATAAACATTTTCACAATTATCATGCTGCATAAGAAAAATCAGATCAAAAAAGTAAAAAAAAGAAAAAAAAAAAAGGCAAACAAACAACAAAAAAAAAGGTGAAAATACCATGTTGTGATCCATACTCAGTTCCCACAATCCTCTCTTTAGGTGTAGATGGTGCTTTCTATCACAAGATCAATGGAATTGGCCTGAATCACTTCATTGTTGAAAAGAGCCACATCTATCAGAATTGATCATTGTATAATCTTGCTGTTGCCGTGTACAATGATCTCCTGTTTCTGCTTACTCCCCTCAGCATCAGTTCCTATAAATCTCTCCAGGCCTCTCTAAGATCATTCTCCTTATCGTTTCTTATATAACAATAATATTTCATTATATTCATATATTACAACTTGTTTAGCCATTCCCCAATTGATTCCCTCAGTTTCCAATACTTTGCCATCTCAAAAAAAAAAAAAAAAAGCTGCTATAAATCTTTTTGTATATGTAAGTGTTTTTCCCTTTTTTATGATTTTTTTGGAATACGGACTTATTAATAGTAATACTAGGTTAGGGGGTATTTAGAGTTTGATTATCCTTTGAGCAGAATTCCAAATTGCTCTCCAGAGTGGCTGTATCAGTTCTGAACTCCACTTACAATGCATTAGATTCCCACTTTTCCTACTTCCTTCCAGCATCCATTATTTTCCATTTTTGTCATATTAGCCAATCTGATAGGTGGGAGTTGGCACCTCAGAGTTGTTTTAATTTGCATTTCTCTAGTCAATAATGATTTAGAGCATTCTTTCTTATGACTATAAATAGCTTTGATTTCTTCATCTAAATACTGCCTATTAATATCCTTTGATCATTTATCAATTGGGAAATTACTTATATCCTTATAAATTGGATTCGATTCTCTTTATACTTGAGAAGTGAGACCTTTATCAAAGACACTTGCTGTAAAGATTGTTTCCCAGCTTTCTGCTTTCCTTCTAATGTTGCTCATATTGTTGGTGTTTATGCAAAATATTTTTAATTTAATGTAATCAAAATCATGCATTTTACATTTCATAATGTTCTCTAGCTCTTGTTTTGTCACAAATTCTTCCATTCTCTCTAGGTCTGATGGATAAATTATTCCCTTTTGAACAGATGTGCTTATGTCTAAATCATATACCCATTTTAGGCTTACCCTGTCTCCTAAGACATCCAGACCCATCTTCCATTGCCCTGAGCTTAGGTCCCATATAGTTCTGGAGGAAGAGTTGTGTGTTTGTCCAGCTTGTGTTACTTAAATCCAAATCAAGCCAACACTTTCATGGTGTCATTGGTCTTCTTTAAGAACAAAAGGCAAAAAATAACAATAATATGGTATGTGGTATGAGATGTCGGTCTCTGCCTAGTTTCTGCCATGCTGTTTTCCAATTTTCCCAGCAGTTTTCGTAGAATAGTGAGTTCTTATTTCAGGACCAGCCAGTCTTTGGGTTTATCAAACTATAGTCACTTTCTACCATGTCTTGTGTACCTAATCAATTTCACTGATCAACTCCTCTTTTTTTAGCCAGTTCCAAATAGTTTTAATGATATTATGGTTTTAGATCTGGTATTGCTAAGCCAGGTGAATTCTATAAATCATTAAAGTACAATTAATGTATGCACCACAAAAATTCTTATAATTTGAAATAGAAAAGTCAACCAAGTTGTAGGCTCCATATCTCATAACCAGATAGGTTTTTAAAAATAAAAATAATCCTAATTCTTATACTGGGGAAGATAAAGCAAAGAAAAAAATGTTGTAGGCCATTTGGGTTAGGAACTGGATTTGTGACTTCATTTGTCTAGGGAATTCTCAGAGAAGAGAAATGTGATAGGCTCCTTCTACATATAGTCTTTGAGATTTGCCCAAGACGTTGAAAAATGAGCTGATCCAGCCCATGATTCAGCCAGACTTGAATTGGCATCTTCCTGGCTGCAACTCACACTCTTCTCATATATCAATATTACTAATAAATCTTTTTTTTAATTATAAATTTTTTGACAGTTTATATGCATGAGTAATTTTTTTATAACTACTAATAAATCTTAATACAGGATTTTAAAACAAAATCCTAGTTTTCTAAAAATGTCACAATAATTCCAAAGAGTTATTTGCTATGAACAAGCAGAGTTTATTCAGGGATGTAAGTATAGTTCAATGTTAGGAAAATGTTTGACATAATTATAATTTTTTTAGACTAGGCTTTGGATAGTGTGGAGGTAATTAGATGGCTCGGTGGGTAGGGGAGTGGGTCAGGAATCAAGACCTAAATTTAAATCTGACCTTACTACCTATATACTTACTAACTGTGTGACTCTAAGTAAACAGTTTAAATTCAGTTTATCTTAATCCACTGGAGAAGGAAATGACAATATTTTTGCCAAGAAAATACAGTGGACAGTATGGTCCATGGGTCCATGAAAAGTGGGATACAACTAAACAAAGAATAGCAAAATAAAACTGATGCTAGGAATTCAGTGGCTATTCCACAGTAGTTTATCTTCTTAAAAAGGTAACCTGGAACACTGAGAGATTAAATTACTTAACCCACTTCTTAACCAAATAAGGGATAGAGATATTCACCAAAAAAAAAAGAAAACAAACTATCATTTATGTGAAATTGAAAAAGCTTTTGTGCATGCATGAACACAGACACACAAAATCACTGCAAATAGGATAAAATTATTAAGTATTAAGTTGGAGTGGGGGGGAAATCTTTTTTACACAATATCTCTAGTAGGAACCTGATACCCAAATTATATGGAGAATTACCACAAAATTTTAGGACTAAGGATCATTCCATAATGGATAAGTAACCAAAGGATATGCAAAAACAGTTCTCAGGAGAATTGCAAACTAGCAACAGCCACATGCAGCATTGCTCCAAATACTTAATAATTAAAATGTAAATCCTCACAACTTTTTAGTTTTACCTTACATTCCAGCAAATTGTTAAAGGTGACAAAAAATGGAATAGTCAGTGTTGGGGAGCAATAACAAGACAGGCATAATGATGAATTGTTAATGAATCTGTGAATTGGTCCAACAATTCTAAAAACAGCGTGAAATTACTCAAAAATCCCACTGCTTGGCATATATCCCAAAAGATCAGAAATTAAAAGGAAAATAAAACATCATCTTGTATGTCAAAATACAGCACAACTTTTTGTGCTTGCAAAAAAAAAAAAAATCGGAAACAAAGTAACCATCTCTTGAGAAAAAAATGTTAAAGATTGAAGTACATTGAATATATAATGACATACTACACCAAAAAATGATGACTATGATGAATTCAGAGAAGCATCAGGAGACTTATATGAATTGAATATGCAAGTAAACAAAATACAAGACCTCAACAACATAAGTGAAAGAATAAAAGAATGAAACTTAAATTGTGTGTTTAATGACCAATATTAGCCCTGAGAAGAGTTAATAAAAATATACCTCCTTCCTCTTTTTGCAAAAGTAGGAGATTATGGGTTTGCAAGAAGCAAATAATCTCTTCAGTTTGGGTTTGGATTTTTTTTTCTAAAAATCTTTCAAATTCTTCTTTATTCTTAAATGTCCATCTTTTCTCCTGTATGGTTAAGCTCATGTTTGCAGGATAGGTCACCCTAGACTACATCCTGAGTTCTGTTGTTCTTTAGAACTCTTTTTTTTTTTTTTCTTCTCCCTTTTCTAGGAGATGCAGAATAATCTTGGTTTATTCAAATATTTTTTCCTTGATTTGTAAAACGTATTTATGAATTGAATTGTTTAAATATTTAATCACTATGTGTTTTGGAATTTTCAGCCTTGGATTTTTTTTTTTTTTGAAGTGATTTGTAAACTCTTTCAATTTGAATTTCATTTTCTGAATTCAGAAGTTCTAGGCTGTTCTATTATGGTGTTAAAGACTTTTGGGAGCCCTATAAACACGTTGCCTCTGCATATTCTATCTTTGTGATCAGTATTTTTGCTTGCATTGTAATTTTTTTTCTTTTAAAATTTATTTATTAATTTTTAACTTTCTTTTCTTTTTAATTGCATTTTGAATTCTTTCCCTCTCTCACCATTCCCACCCACCCACTTAGAAGGCAAGCACAATTATGTCAATTATACATGTGAAATCATGCAAAACATATTTCCACATTAGTCATATTGCAAAAAAAAATTAATGAAAGCAAGAAAATTTGACTTCAGTTTGTGCTCAGAGTTCATCAATTCTGTCTTTGGAAGTGGATAGCATTTGATCATCATGAGTCCTTTGGACTTATCTTGGATAATTGTATTGATCAGAATAGCCTAATCTCACAGTTGATTGTCATTACAAGATTTCTATTACTATGCACAATGATCCTTCTTCTCACTTCACTTTGCATCAGTTCACATATGCCTTGCCATATTTTGGGGTGTTTTGTTTTGTTTTTTAACCAGCTCCTTCATCATTTCTTCTAGCACATATATATGCCCTTTTCCTTTTTCTTTAATCTCCTTAGGGCACAAATCTAGTAATGGTATTGATGCATGTTAATTTTTTTTTCCTTTTTGCTTTTTTTCTTCTAGACCTTCCTTTTCCTCTAGGTATTTGTTTTCCTAATATGGTATTCTCTCTCTCTCTTTTTTTTTTTCATTGAGGCTTACCATTGCAAATTCACATTTTCCTCTTCTGTTCTTTATTTTTGTGGTGCAGAACATAAATTCTCCTCTCATAATTCTCATTTCTCTATTCACAGACACTGTGTTTGGCTCCATATTCTCTTCAAATTATGCACTTCTTTCTCTCATTGTGTTAGATCATTTTCCTTTATTTTCTAGTAATTTTACATGTCTGAACTCATTTAGTAGATGTGAAGATTATACTCCTCTTCTTCATACTGTTTTTCTTGTTGATTTAATCTGTTTATGTTCAAATTTTTTGAGTTTTCTTCTTCCTCAAATGTTTGGTACTTTAAGTCTTTTTACATTCAGCCTCACTCCTCTCTCTTATTTTTCTTATCACTCATTTTGGACTCTGTTGGGGGCTTGATCTCAAAACATCTTTCACAGTGGATCTCCCACTGCATCTAGAACCATCTTTGGTTATCTTGCTCAAGATGGCTCTGGAAGAGAAAAGGAGACAGTCCTCCCTCACTTAAATCCAGTTTATTTGCATGTCATGGCATCTCCTCCCTTATGTCATGAATCTTTTGGAGAACAGAAGACAAACAATATCTTCTACAATGGGTAATTCACAATTAACCAAGCCAGATCTCTGACTCAGTTGACCCTTAGATGATCAGAACTGTCCCCATTTGAGTGCTGTGCTCCTTTTCTTAGCTATAGTGGAGCCCTACACAGCCCTAACATCTGAAGTACCTTGCTCTGCGACCTGTCCCCAATATAAACTTTTCTGAGACTATAGTGTTCCCTTATTCACAAGCATTTACATTACCAGAAAAGTGTGAAAATAATTAGACTGACTTTTGCCCCTATTAATTTTTTGTATTATTGACCATACTGTAGAGTTTTGTAAAAGTAATAATGCGGCCTAATCTGTTCCTTCTGCCAAATTAACAGCCCGAAGGAATAACAGAATCGGAGTTGGAGCAGTCTCCTATTCCGTCCTATATCTAAATTAAAATCCTGTGATTTTATACTATACCTGAACAGATCTTTTCTTGAAAACTAGAGTAAGAGGGAACTCAATATTCTCATTCCATTCTTAATTGGAAGTATTTCCTTTCAAGTCTATTTTTTCTTTTGGTAATTTCTACTTGTTTCCTTTATTTGTAGAATAAAGAAAGAATAAGTTCAATTTACTACTAATTGTACCAAATTCTGTAATACTTCAGGGTTCTCTAATAAAATTTATAGCAGCACTAAATCAAATCTAATCACTGATATAAATAGAAAAACAATATAAAAAAGCAACTGCTTGGATTTTGACATGGAACTAGAAGGGCAGACTATTTAACTTTCACATTAGAGCCCTTCCATTATTGTCGCATCATAATCTCCTTGAGTCTTCTCTTCTCCAAGTTAAACATCATTAATTCCTTTAATTGATCATTCCCTCTGGCATTTATCAACATAATTGTTGGTCTAAAGCGCCCATCTAAGATTTGTTTTCATGTGTTCATTGTTTTCATTGGTATTATTAGATTTTACTGAAAAGGTTTCAGGGCTTGTTGCAATTCACATAATATGATCTTAAGCCATAGTATTAGGAGATACTTTCAGAAGAGATTGTTCAATCAAGGTCAGAGGAAGAAGAAATGAATAGTGGTCACTAGGAACTCCCTGTTGAGAGTACTGAGAAGATAACCAGTTTCCATTCTTGTGACAAATAAGGGTATAAACCATGCTGCCAGAAGGAAGCAAGAAAGCAAGACTGGATTGTAATGTTCTGAGTAAGAAATTAAAGACCTTGAAGTCCAAGTTGGTATTTTTATTCCTTTTTTCAGTTGATGATAGGAGGTTTTGAAGTGAAAGACAGATTTGGAATGTGATCACTGATTAAGAAGGTAGTTCTGAGAAAATAATTTATATTTCTGGATGATGGATTAAGGTATAGGTACAATGGATTTTTTTTTTTTAAAGAATGGAGTCCCATTTATTAGGTCTACAATATCTTCCTTGCAAATCTAATTTTTAAAAAGCTGAAAGGGAAATGGTAGGAAGACAATCATGTATAGGAGAATGAAGGGACAAAGGAAGGAAACTTATTAAAATGCTCACTACTATGCTAAGTGCTAGGGGTTCTTATATATACATATATGTATAATATATATTATAGTTACCTTACCCTACATATATATATATATATCATAAGATATATAATGACAATATAAATAATATTACATTATATAATAGATAGCTATATATATATATGAAATAATGGAATAATATATAATACATAATCATATATAATAATATGTAATGAAAGGTAATTGTAATGTAGAAAAAAGAAAAGGAATTGAGATCCATCCCCTCCAAGTAATTCATAGAAGTAAAATAGGAGTCAGCAAAACAGCAAATAAAACAGACAAAAAAGAAGCATGATTTCATAATCTCAGAAAGTGAATTAGAGATCCTCATTTTCCCTCAGTTAATGGGAGAGGATCCTTAACAGAACAAATCTCTAGAAAGGTGGCTCTTCCTGAAAAGAAGTAGAAGATCATGAAAGCCAGTCTGCTTTCTAGCATTTGTGCCATTTTTTTCATAGCTCCCTGGCACATTGGGTCAACAGAAGGAGTTAGTATGTCCTTGTTCTTTGCTGCTGCTTTGATGACTCCCCAGTGCTGTCCCTCAGCAACTTATTTTCCTCTGAGGTTCAATCCATCCATAATATCACTGTTGAGATCCTGAGGACTCTGTCTCCCCTCTTTTCTCAGGAAGGTCAGTATCTAGCTCAGTCATATTTCTACTCAACCATTGTTCTTACACCTAGGAAATTCACCTCCTTGCTTTTGAATTCATAAACTTTTTCAGTTTTTGGAATTTTCATTTCTTTTTCCATCTCAAATAACAGGATCATCAGACCCTCAATCTCATCAACATTTTCTAGTATCCTAGCTCCAGAATCCATAACTGAATTTCTGCTGTCTCACCATAACCTCTGTTCACTTTCCTAAACCTTTTTTTCCCCCCTGAGGCAGTTGGGGTTAGATGACTTGCCCAGGGTCACACAGCCAGGAAGTTTAAGTGTCTGAGACAAGATTTGAACTCGGGCTCTCCTGACTTCAGGGCTGGTGCTCTATCCACTGCGCCACCTAGCCGCCCCCCAAACCTATTTTTAACCTTCAGTCTGGCTCTTAATCACTCTAAAGTCTGCCTGATTTCCAAGGCCATCACCCTTATTTTGCTTTATTTTCCTCTCTTTAAAATCTTGGCTTAGTAGTTAACCAATTCAATTGTACATGATCCTTCATCCTTAAATCCTTTGCCCCCTGCCTTCTTACTTTTGATGCCTTTAGCAAATCCAGACACTGGATTATTTCCATAACATTTCCTCTTTGCTCTTACTCATCCGTGGCTGAACACCCTTGGAGAAGCCAATCAACCACAATTGCTGATTTATTCTTATTTATTTATTTGTTACAAATTTATTATTCACTCTCAATTTGATTCTTGTTATTTGAGGCTGTTCTTTTTACTCTTCTCTGTCCCATTCTCTTTAAGATCTATTCCAAACCTCTTTTTTCCTTTTGTCACCTAAAACCTTTGCTCCTCCCACTCAGAGAAATTGTCAAATACTACTGTTTTTAAAAACTTGAATGCTATTTCTTCCCCATTTCAACACTACACATCACCTTAATACCAGCTCTCAATGTCCTGCTTTTTTCCAGTCTCATGAGATGTCTTTTTTTAAAATATCAATCCCTCTCCACCTCTATTTGTGCCTTTAATTCCATTAGCTCAAGTCTCCTCCAGATCCTGTATCCTTTAGTCATTCCCATTTACATGATAATTTTTACTTCTCCTTACCTACCCCTTCCCTGTTCTTCTTTGAAGAAAAAGAAAACAAAACAAAACAAAACAAAACCTTCACAAAGATTATTATCTCTTCATAATATGATTCAATATCTTTTCTCCTTATGATAGCCTAAATCATAGAAATAAACTGCTAATACTTGTTATCATCACTTTTTCAGATCCTACTGAGACGTCAATCTCATACATATTTTTTATTATTTTGATATATTTGGGTCTATCAAATTATGAGAAGGTAGAAAATAAAGATATAAGTTTTGAGATCAGGGTCATTAAAACATATATATGAAAAAGAAATAGATAAGAAAATACAATGAAATAGGGATAAGAATTGTAGATAAAGTAGATAGAAATATCATTAATTTATGAATACAATTTAAAGTCATGTCAAGTAAAAGCAAATGTTTTGCTGAATCACCAGTTTTTGTCAGATGATTCTTTATTAGAAACAGAATGTGAAGGAGTGTGACATTACCATGACCCACAAAAGAGTTTCCACATTTGTTTAATTGATGTTCTTTAAGGTTAAAATATTTTTTCAATCAATATTTTTGTAATCTATAGTATATCACATATCTAAAGTATATTCAGTTAATACATCAAGAAATATTTTTTCAAAGAGTCCAGCTAGAACGTTTATTACAATAATAAGAATCCAACTCTAACATTTGTTACATTAACCACTATTTTTTAATTAAAGCTTTTTAATTTTCAAAAGACATACATGGATAATTTTTCAACATTAACCCTTGCAAAACCTTGTGTTCCACTTTCCCCTCCTTCTTCCCAACCCCTCCCCTAGATAGCAAGTAATCCAATATGTATTATGGTAAAAATATATGTTAAATCCAATATATGCATATATATTTATATAATTATCTTGCTGCACAAGAAAAAATCAAATTAAAAAGGAAAAAAATGAGAAAGAAAATAAAATGTAAGCAAACAACAAAAAGAGTGAAAATGCTATGTTGTAGTCCACACTGGGTTTCCACAATCCTCTCTTTGGGTGCAGATGGCTTTCTTCATTACATTCAGTAGTCATTACAAGACTATTGGAACTGACCTGAATCATCTCATTGTTGAAGAGTCACGTCCATCAGAATTGATCATCACATAATCTAGTTATTTCCATGTACAATGATCTTCTAGTTCTACTCATTTGACTTAGCATCAGTTCATGTAAGTTTCTCCAGGCCTCTCTGAGATCACCCTGCTGATCAAATAACCAATATTTCAAGAATCTAGCTAAACATTTGTTACAATAACCACTTTAGCATCAATGGACATTTTCATTTGTGCCCAGGTAAAAAAAAAATTGCCTTGAAGTTTAAATCTATTTGTTTTTGAAAGGCAGAGCATAAGCTAATTTTATTTTTTTCAGATGCTCCCAAGTTTGTATCAAACCAAACAATCTATTATTCTTGGGAAGGAAATCCCATCAACATAAGTTGTGATGTGAAAGCTAATCCTCCAGCATCGATCCTTTGGAGTAGAGAAAAATCATTTTTGCCCTCCAAAAATGCCACAAATTTAAAGACTTACAGTGCAGGAAGAAAGATGATTTTAGAGGTAAGTGTTTACTATATAAATGGATTATTTTGTGTGTGATCTAAAATCAATTTTATGAAATGCCTAATTATTATTAATATGCAATTGTATATGATTATAAACCAAATGTATGTATTAAATTATAACACTAATATAATTATAATGTAATTATATTCTAACTATGTTATAATATAAGAACAAATTATATTTCATAAATAGAGACAGTAAAATTACTGCTTATTTTAGTCATGTGTTTTTCTTTTTTTTTGATAGTTTTTTGGATGTGATTTCATTAGTATGGAGAAGAAACTTCCTGTACAAATATAGTTTGCCATATATTCTGCAAATTCTGGTCTTGGTCACTGCTTAGGGTTTCAGGCCAACATTTGTAAGAACTTGAACCCAGATCTTCCTTACTCCAAAAGACTGTTCTCTATCTATATTCCATGCTGCCATTTTAGAATCTCCCAAAATGGGCAACTGGCCATTACTAGAAAACCTTCAGCTAGGAGGAGCACAGTTTCCCAAGGCAGCTTATCTCAGTTTCAGATAATCACTTATTAGAAAGTTTTTCATTATATCAAATCATCTCTTTGCAACTTATTCCTCATGGTTCTGTCATCCAGAGGCCTAGCAGGGTTGATGTTTCTGGAATGGGCATGTCAAATGACTACCCTAGGGCACCACTCACCATCCTGGTCAGTTCTCAAACCAAAATACCTCAGCTACAACTTAGTTATGTGCTGCTTTCTTGCTATTAGAATTTCAATTCTTTGAAGTCAAAGACTATTTCTCTTTTATATTTGTAGCTTTAGCCTTTAGTACTATGCTTGACCCATAGTAAGAACCTTAAATTTCTTCATTTTATCAGTCATTCATTTTTACAACAGCCTCTAGCTATCATATTCCCCCAGTCTTCTCCAGGCTGAACATCCTTGTTGTTTCATATAATTTTTTATATGTAGGAGATTTCTATATGGTACAATGGAGAGAGCACTGGACTTGAAGTTGAGAAGACTTAACTTCAAATTCTACTTCAGGTGCTTGCTAGCTGTGTGACTCTGGTCAGGTCATTTAATTACTGTCTGTCTCACTTTCTTGATCTGTAAAATGGGAATAATAATAGCAACAAACCTCCCAGGGTTATGAAAATCCAGTGAAATAATATTACAAGGAGCCAGTGAGATCTTTGTAAAGATCTTTACAAATCTTAAAGCATTATATAAAGACTATATATTAGCTATATATCCTGATTAATTTATCAGTGTCCTTCCTAAAATGTGATGTCCACAATAAACATAATACTCTAGAAAGGAGCTAACAAAGGTTTTTAATATATGTGTGTGTAGATATGTACATATATATGTATATGTATGTATTGATTATGTTTAGAAGAATTGTAAATATTTAACTTAATTGGATTACTGCTATACATGGAAAGGAATGGAGGAAGGGAGGGAGGGAGAAAAATTTGGAACACAAGGTTTTGCAAAGGTGAAGGTTAAAAACTATCTTTGCATGTATTTGGAAAAATAAGAAACTATATCAAGTTTTAAAATGTGTATATGTGTGTGTGTGTATATATATGTTTGTGTCTATATATGTGCATATGTGTAAAAATGTGTCTATATATACATATATTGCATATATACATATGCAATCTTATTAGATTTGTCCCAATTTGATTTCTATTTTTTTGAGATTTATTTGAATAACTGGCCCTGTTATTATGATATTCCAAAAAATTTCTTCTTCCATGAGATGCTGCTACCTTATATACATCCCTTTCTTCTGAACTTTAAGAAATTTCCATTGTTATGGTATATATGTGATCTTTCTAACCAATCCCCTTTTTCCTTTCTTGAGCTCTCAGCTCAACATAAATTTGACAATTTCCCCAGATATTCACTTTTCTTAGTTTGCATTACACTATTCTCTCCTAGTTATCTTCCTACCTTTTTGACCATTTTCAGTCACATTTGCTGAGTCTTATCCAGGTAGTTCTCAGTCATGGTGGGTCTCCTCCACCCACTGGAGTTCTCTTCTCCCCTGAGAAATCTCTAAACAATCTCATTAGATCTTATAATCAATTATCATCTTTCTGCAGATAACTTTCATATTTACTACTCTAGCCTTAACCTCCAGACTCACATATCTAACTGTTATTGGACATCTCAAAGTGAATGTCCTCTTGCATCACCTCTCCCCCTCTCCAACCCATCTTCCATCCAGCTCTCCAATTGATCTTCCCAAAATATAGGTCTGACTTTCATCCCATCAGACCCCCCTTCAGTAAAGTCCAATAGTTGCTATTACCTCCAGGATAAAAATCTTCTGGTTCTACCATAAGCCTTATTTCTTCCACAAATTCTGTGGTAAGGTGAGACTGGCCTCTCATTTTTGTACCATTTCTCACAAAAGCTATTCCATTTCCTAATTCTGAGCATTTTCAATGTCTTCCCCTCTTGCCTCAGATATTTTTCCCTCTTCATCTCTGCTTTCTAGTTTCCCAAGCTTCCTTCAAGTCTCTGCTAAAATTTGTCCATTTTCTACATTTGTTGGTTATCTTCAATTTTATATTGTTCATATGTAATTGTTTTCATGTTGTCTCCCCCATTAAACTATAAGCTCTTTAAAATTAGGGACTCACTGTCCTATGCTGGGCTTATAGTAGTAACCTAATAACTGCTTGTTGACTGATTGGCTGGCTAATAGACATGGCTAAACAAGAGCTAACCTTCTCCCTTTAAAACTGTGACCTTCATTTGCATTTTTCCTTAGCCATAATGCAGAGGGTTTGACATGCTCTTCTTGTTTGTGAAAATAGACTTCTGGCAATTTGGTCAAGTAAAAGACTGGCTATTACTCCAATTACCATTCACATCCAAAAAAAGAAAGCAAAATTAAGAGTAATAACTAAAAAGAGAAAAAAGGAATTTCTGTAAGCTAAAATTCACAGAAAAATTGTTTTAAAACCTTCAGGATCATATCATTATCTCTACATTATCCTATCTATATATCAGCCCCTATTCTACCCTGAGTGCCTTCCTCTGCATTATGGGTTATCATTATCAAATGTGGACCTAGAGAAAGTGGATGACTAAGAATAGCAGTGGATAATGAAGTCACCCACCAAAATTTTCACCAATCACCCTCACAAAGATCTCCCATACTTTTGTCCTTTATCCCCTTCATGCTTGCCTCCTCCCACCCTTTATCCTTCTTTCTATGGAATGTGGCAACCCTAATAGTTGCCAAAATAGGATCAGGTTGGGACTGGAATTGTGGCCATGTAGGCAACTTCCACAAAAGATTTTTACCAAATACCCCAACATCATCATAATGTAGCAGTCTCCCAGTGGTAGCATTTCTATTCAAATCATCCATCCATCAATCAAAAGGGGTAGATCAAAAACTATAGCCCCACATAAAAAAAAATAGCTGAGAGAAAAAAGAAATAGGGTAAAATAGAGAAAAGTTTAGCATCGGTACCTCAGAAACAAATGTAGTTCCAAGTACAAATAAAAGAACTGAAAGGTAAGATAATGAATGGAATAGAAAATTTAGAACAGAAAGGAATCTGTGGGAAAGAATAAGAATTTTTTTTTTTTTTGGCTGAGGCAGTAAGGGTTAAGGGACTTGCCCAGGGTCATATAGCTAGTAAGTATTAAGTGGCTGAGTCTGGATTTGAACTCAGGTTCTCCTGACTTCAGGGCCAGCCTTCTATCCACTGCACCATCTAGCTTCCCCAAGCATAAGAAATTCTTAAAAATCATAGTGAATGGCTGGTACTATTAGAGAATGCTTTGAAGGTTTGCAAGATGCTTTATGTCTATTATTTCAGTTGATTCTTACAATAACCCTGAAAAGTAGGTGCTCTTATTATATTGTGACAGAAGAATAAGCTTTAGAGAAACTAAATAATTTGACCAGTCTCACCTAGCTAATAATTTTGTGAGGCAGCATTTGAATTCAGGTTGTCATACTCCAAGCCCAGTGCTCAATCCACTGTATCGGCAAGCTATCTTCAAAACATCAGAGGAAACAAAACTCAAAAAAAAAAAATGCAACGACAAAACAAAACAGTACAAAAACAATTACAATGATTTTTTAATTGGAAGAATATAAGATATATTTTGTCAAAAAAAATTGACCCAGAAAACAGAGTTCAGAGATACAATCTAAGAATTACTAGACTCTCAAAAGATTGTGGGGCAAGAATAAAAATAAATGTCATGTGTATAGAAATTTTAATTGCCAAAAATGTATTGACACCACTGAGCAACTGGCAAAGTGGAAAATAGAGTTCATGGGTCTTTATTAGAGAGAGAATCAATGTAATAGCCAAATTTCTATTATAAGTGAAGAATAAGAAACAAACAAAAATAGATAACAAAGATCACTAGTCAAAATTGAGTTAGAATTATGTATCAGTGATTAGACAAGAAAGAAAAGGTTAGACTATGATGTTCCAAAAGGCAAAAAAGAAATAACTTGTTCAGGAGAATAATTGATTTTATAATGGAAGCCTAGAGTGGGGAAAAGACATTTTAACAGAACATTTCTATTTTTTTTAAATGGAGCCAAAAAGAGCCTTTGATAGGCAAGTTCAGAAGACAAAATACATTTTAAAATAATGTTCAGGTTCTTAATTTCTGAAAGAAATGAAGCTGTTATTGTCCTTTCAGAGTCCCTTATCTTTAAGTGTCACTTAGGGAACAAAGAGAAGTTGTAGGATTGAGTATTTTTTTTAAAGTGAAGCTGAAAAATATAGGGAGGAAGCATAGTTTTTATTATTCATTGCAATTAGGGCAAAATATGAGAAAAGATTATTCAAATATATTGGTGTTGGTGGGGAAAGTAGGTATAGCATAAGCTTTTTTTCTATCTAGGCCAAGAAAGGGAAGGTTTTTAAAAATTAATATAGTAAGAGAGAAAACTGTATTGCTTCAAACAGTATTTTATAATAGCAAATGCTGAATGTTGATTTCACTCTTTTGTTTTTTCTTCTTATAAAAGGAGGGGGAGAGGAGAGAATAAATAATTATAACAGAATTTGATGGATGGAGTTTAATGCATTCTACCATTACTAGATCCTTCCTTTGTCTCCTTTATTTATGTTCCTGCCATCCTTAAACCTTCTCTGGTATCATTTAAAATGTGTCATGATAAAGACTTACTGTATTAAGTATTTGTTGATCTGTCCATATTATTGACAAATTAATAAATAGCATAATGTATGTGTGCACACATTTATGTAATACAGATGTGTGGTGCATTAGATGTGTATAAACATATATGTGTGTGCACACATAATTTAAATGATGGAAAATCTTCTCACCACCTCTAGATTAAGCAAACTGTTTCAATTGCAAATAATTTTGCTTTTAACTTACAGTTTTCTGGAACACTGAGGAATCATAGAATCATAGATAGAAAAGCTCTTGGAGGTCATTGAATCCAACCTCCCCCCAATTTTACAAATGAGTAAGCTTAGATTGAGTGTTTGCCCAGATCATCTAGCTATTAATGTCACAGTCAAGTCTTGAATCCAGTTCTTTATGACTCCCTCTATTGGCTAAGCCATGCTTTTTCCTCTTCCTTCTCTCCCATTTTCTATGTATGTATATATACCTACTTTTTTCTAATTCATTTCTTTAAAATATACTCAAACAACAAAAATCAATTTTTGGTTATAATCATATCAGTATAATAATAATATCATATATTTATATGTGTTATATAGTGTTTTGTACTTTATGTAAGTACCTAATATAAATTAATAATATAAATACCAGTGTAAGATGCAGAATGCATTTGTTTTGTAGATGAAGAAATTGGACATATTTATCTAAGAGAAGGTTTGAGCTGGAGACATACTTCATTAAAATAAGTTTATTGTTCCACCTTTTTTCCTCCCATTTATTCTCTCTTTCTATTCACCCTATTCCTCCTCAAAAGTGTTTTGCTACTTCCTGCCCCAATATGTCCTCTCTTTTATCACACTCCCCCTTTCCCAACTTATCCCCCTCCTATTTTCCTGGATATTTCTATTTCCATATTGAGTGTGTATGTTATTTTCTCTTTGAGCCAATTCTGATGAGAGTAAGGTTCACTCACCCACTGTTCCCTCTCTTCTCCTCCACTAAACAAGCTTTTTCTTGCCTCTTTTTTATGGCAGATAATTTATACCATTTCTCCCTTTCCCTTTCTCCCAGTACATTCCTCTAGCCCCTTAATTTCATCTTTTTAAAAAAATATTATTACCCATATCCAATTCACACTTGTGCCCTCTTGTCTATATTTCTTCTAACTACCATAATAATCAGAAACTTCCAATGAATTATAAGTATCATCCTCCCATATAGAAATGTAAACAGATAAACTTTATTAAGTCCATTAAGGTTCTTGATTACCTCTTCATGCTTCTCCTGAGTTCTATATTTGAAAATCATATTTTCCATTCAACTCTGGTGTTTTTATCATGAATGCTTGAAAATCCTCTATTTCATTGACTTTTTCCTCTGAAGGATTATATACTCAGCTTTGCTGGGTAGGTGATTCTTGGTTATAATTTTAGCTCCTTTACTCTTTGGAATGTCATATTCCACACCTTCTGATCCATAAATGTAAAGGCTGTTATATCTTGTGTTATCCTGACTATGAGTTCA
The DNA here is from genome assembly GCF_048593235.1 of Sminthopsis crassicaudata. Classification (NCBI taxonomy): domain Eukaryota; kingdom Metazoa; phylum Chordata; class Mammalia; order Dasyuromorphia; family Dasyuridae; genus Sminthopsis; species Sminthopsis crassicaudata. The sequence continues at coordinate 261,290,460 of NC_133619.1, read as the reverse complement.
CTATACTTGAACTGTTTCTTTCTGGATGCTTGCAATATTTTCTCCTCGACCTGGGAGTTCTGGAATTTGACTATAATATTCCTGGGAGTTTTCATTTTGGGATCTCTTTCAAGAGATAACCAGTGGATTCTTTCAATTTTTATTTTACCCTCTGGTTCTAGAATATCAGGGCATTCTTTGATAATTTCTTGAAAGATGATGTCCTGCCCCCCCCCTTTTTTTTTTTTGATCATGACTTTAAGGTATTCCATTAATTTTTAAATTCTCTCTCCTGGATTTGTTTTCCACGTCAGTGGTTCACATTGTCTTTTTTTGTGTGTGTGTTGCTTTATTGTATCTTAATTTCTGATATACAGTCATTAGCTTCAATTTGCTCAATTCTAATTTTCAAGGAATCATGTTCCTCTCATTGAGCTTTTGTACCTCTTTTTCCCATTTAGTCAGTTTTGCTTTTTAAGATATTCCTCTCCTTGTTAGTTTTTTGTATTTCTTTTTGTACCATTCTCTATTCTTTTCCTAATTATTCCTCTAATATTTAATTTTCAAAATCCCTTTTGAGCTCTTCCATGGCCTGAACTCAATTCTAATTTTTCTTGGAGACTGTGGATGTAGAAGCTTTGACTTTGTTATCTTCTTCTGAATATGTGTTTGGTTTTTTTGTTTGTTTGTTTGTTTGTTTTTTGCTGAGGCAAATGGGGTTTAAGTGACTTATCTAGGACCACACAGCTAGGAAATATTAAGTGTCTGAGGCTAGATTTGAACTTAGGTCCTCCTGACTTAAGGGCTGGTCCACTGTACCACCTACTTGCCCCTTAACTAATATCTTTGTTTTTAGCTTTTTATTTTAAAAACATATGCATGGATAACTTTTCAACACTGATCCTTCTAAAATTTTATGTTCCATATTTCTCCATCTCTTCCTCCCACTCCCTCTCGTAGATGACATAATCCAATATATGTTAAACATGTTAAAAAATATATATCTATATATTTTTATTCAATGATTACATTGCACAAGAAAAATTAGATCAAAAAGAAAAAATGAGGAAAAAACAAACAAACTGCAAGCACACAACAAAGAGTGAAAATGCTATGTTGTGATCCACATTCAGTTTCCACAGTCCTCTCTCTGGGTGTAGATGGCTCTCTTCTTCACAAGATCATTGGAACTGGTCTCAATCACCTCATTGTTGAAAAGAGCCATGTCTATCAAAATTGATCATAGTACAATCTTGTTGTTGCTGTATATAATGATCTCCTGGTTCTGCTCATTTCACTCAGCATCATATAACACTTTCCAGGACTCTCTGAAATCATACTGCTATTTTCTCATAGAACAATAATTGAATATGTGTTTTGATCTTCCTTGTCATCATAGTAATTTTCTGTGGTCAGAAATTTTTCTGTTGTCTGCTCATTTTCCTAGCCTATTACTCAGCTTTTAACTCTTTGATAAAGTAGAGCTCTGTTTCCAGATGCAACGTCCCAGGCTGTTTTCACCTTCTAAGTACCTGACCACAAGCCCTCATTTCTGCCCTGGAACTGTTAGGAATGCCCCTGCCCCACTGTACATGCAAAAGCAACAGTCTTGCTTTCTCAGTGTCAGGGCTGTGCTCTCATATTCTATGCTGGGACTGCCCGGTAGGCTCTCACTCTGATTCCACAGACCTTTTCTGATGACCTTCCAAGTCATCTTTGGTGTCTCTGGGCTGAGAGGTATGGAAACCACCAGTGCTGAAATTGATTCAGAGGTCCCAGAACTGATCCTACTGTACTGGCCTGGGTCCAACCCCACTGATGCTTCCTGCACTGGGACTACATCCTGGTTCCACAGCCCTTTTCTGCTGACTTGCTAAATTGTCATCTCCTAGAAAATGTTCCACTATGTCTTTTTAGGTGTTCTGATGATCTAAAAATTGTTTAGAGTCATTATTTAAAGGAATTTGGAGTGGTTTGGGGAAGTAGCTGGACCAGTTCCTTCCTTAACTCCACCATCTTGGCTCTGTCTCCTGTTGTTCTACTTTATTAATGTGCTAAAATGAATCAGTCAGTAAAAGAGCCACTTTCCAAACGAAGGCTTTCAACATCTTATTTAGTGTTCTTGATTTCACCGTGAAGTAAAATGGGCCTAGGCCATGTTCTGTAACAAATGAAAAGTTCTTTAAAAGTAACTTAGAATTAAGTAAACCTGTTGCATTAAAGGACAATTGTGAATAGAGTATTATTTGCCATTTTAGATAGACTTTTTCCATTAGCATGGGAATTAAGAAATAATACCATCTCCTACTTTAATATATGTAAAATTTTTCCGTATGGGGAGCTGTGTGTCTATGTATCTTTTGTTATTTTAATGAAAAAGGAAAAGTAGTGACAGCACCTGTTAGGAAGTTATTCCAGTAGTTCAGTCAGTGGAAAATTAATAACTGCTTCATTCATAAATAGGATTGGAATGGAATAGAAATGAGGGGTATTTAAGAAGACTGTTGAAATAAAATTGACAGGATTTTATAATTTGGAAGTTGGAGGGAAAGAGAAGAATCAAAGATAATCTCAAGTTCTCAAATTTGGAAATGGATATACATAGACAAAAATATGACAAGTCTCTTGTCAAGAAGGTTATAAATTCAAAAATATAATTAATTTGGTCATGGACCTATTGATTTTGAAATACGTAATATATACAGGTAGAAATGACTTATAGGTGTGCCTGGAACTCAGAAGAAATGTTGGAGAAAAATAGATCAATTCTTTCAATAATTATATTGTTCTACCTTCTTAATATTCCAAATTCTGCCTAAATTTTGCCAACTATGATTGCTGTTTCACGTCAGTTTTGCAAACAGTTTACAAATCTTGAATATAGTTTGCCCAATTGGATCTTAAATAAGAAGAGGTTTCAAATGGAGATATCCCTAGTATTAGATAAATTGTAGCAATCAATTCATGTGGAAATATCTTTTAAAGTTGTTAAATATTGTTAATATAATTTTTGAATAGATATCTATTTTGAAATTTTTCTATAAAACTGATATTTACTAACTTTGGCCTTACAAACATATCTCTAAGCTATTAAATTGTTATCAGCCTTTTCATCTAAATCTCTAGTGAGCTAATCCTCTATACCCCAGTTTCTTAAACTGTGATGGACAACTCCATACAGGGGTTTCATAACTGAATGTAGGGGTCATGAGGTTAGGATTTATTATCAGCAAATGTTTGCTTTCTTAAACTATTTTATATACCTATATACCTGGGGTCACATAAAAATTTCTCAGGTGAAAAAGAGTCATGAATGGGAAAAATTTAAAAAGCTCTGATCTACAACAGCAGTTATCAGATTTTTGTTCTCAGTAACCTTTATACTATCAAAAAATATAAAGAAATAAAAAGAGTTTTTGTTTTTGTGAGTTATATTTACAGATATTTGTCATATTAGAAATTAAAAACTAATTTTGAATTTGTAAATTCTCTGAAAAGCTTTTAGAGGTCTCCAGGGTTTTTTGGGCCACACTTTGAGAACCATTGCTCTAAAGTACATGATTTTGGGGCAGATAATAAATAAATCTGTGTAATAATAAACTATGTTATGTAGTTGTATTATGATACCTAACAACTATATAATAAATCAGAATGACCTTTATGATATATTTGTAAAGCATTTATTTCTTGATACTTATATTTTCAAAAAATTAAAAGTACAAGTAATTATAAGTAGAATATGTCTGTTCAAATAATTAGTACTAGTATTCTTTCCATTTACTTTGTCTTAGTGACTGTTTTAAACATAAAATATTTGCTAAACACAATAATAATAATTATTAAAAAGTATGAATAATCAAAGTACCACATCACTCAAAAACTTGAGTGTCTCTTTTTCACCAATGTGTAGCACATATATAGAAATCCAGCAGAAAGGTACATGAGAGACAAAAGAAAGCTATCTTTCTATAACGTACAACAGTCCCTATATAATCTTTTCACAATTCACAGTTATTGGGTTCATAATTTATCATTAACATATTTTAAAACTCAAAACAGTCACATGCAAATGAACTGATGGTGTTCTACAACCATTATTATTTTAGTTATTATTCTGCCTTCAAAGAAGAGTTCTCAGATCATCTGAAGAATGTTCTCAGTCTGGTTCTCAGAATAATCTTTGTCTTTCCTCGAAATTTTCTCCGAAAGACTGTTTCTGAGTTGATTTTATCAGTTCTCCTTACACAAATGTTCCTTTTCTATCCCTCTTAGCAACCAAGCTGTTCACATGTGAAAGGGGCCAAGCCTTACATAAGAAATCATTCTGCCAGCCTTAGGAGTTTGGAAATACTAATGATTGATTAACTATAACCATAAATAGAGAGTTAGGTGGCCCAGAATATAAGTGCTAGATTTGGACACTGGAAGACCTGAGTTTAAATGTTGCCTCAGACACTGACTAAACTATGTGATTCCACACAAGTTAATGAACCTTTCTAAGCCTTTCTCCTCTATAAGTAGAAATATTCATTGTAACTAACTCACAGAGTTTTTGAGATAAGATCTATAAGTACTTCTCAAACTCAAAGTGCTATATAAAGGCTAACTAATCTTTTCATTAATTTGTCACTGCATTTCCTTATGTTTAAAATAATCTATTTATTTTAGCATTCTGTCATCTGAAATAAGGACCTTGAAATTTTTTATTAAACACTTTCCTACTTTGTTATTTTTAGAATTGAACATACAAAAATTTCAACATACTTGAACCATTTTTGTGTCATTTACAACAAATGTTAGTCATTTGAAGCTCATAATTTGATGTTGTGCTAATTAATAGCTATCTCAAATATGATTAACATAGGTTCTTTTTTCTTTTTAAAATTAACATAAACTTTGAAACTGGCCTTTTAGTTAATATTATCTCTTTATTATTCACATATTTATGTTTTTTTCTTTACACTAGAGTTGAAGTTAACAGTAATCTGATGCAAATACACTTTCTTAATGATAGCTATGGAAATTGAAAATTAAACCCATTTCTACTGGCAATTATTTTCCTTGAAATGATCCTTCAAAATTGTGTGTTTTGAGACTAAAATTTGAGCACGAAGACATAACAGCTTGTAAGGTTAATTATGCATTTCAAATTAATTTTGAATGTATTTCAGATAATTTTAACCACTTCTTTATCTACAGTGGGAATAAAATCATAGAAATTAAGTTCAAATTCAATTTTAAAAGCTAGTTTTAAATATCAAGAAGGTCATAAAATCAATCAAAAGCATTTATTAAGATCATAAATTTTGAACTATTTGAGACCTCACAAACTGTCTTGTCCAACTGAGGCCCAGAAAGAATTTGCCCAAGGTCACATAGGTCTTAAAAGGCAAAGTCAGGGTTTGAATTGAGGAACAAGGTTAGTACTCTTTCCTCTATACCAGAGATTTTAAGGACTGCTAAACACACCAATGATTTCTGTTTATGTTATACGAGGAAACTTTCCAGGGGGAGTTTTTTAAATGAAATAGTTTTTCTTCCCAATCCTGTGGTTTAGAAGTAATATAATAAAAAAAGTAGGGTTAATTAAAATCTTGTTGAATCCTTCCTAAATTTTTATCGTCTCTTATAAAGATAGTAAATATAGAGTAAAAATTAAAAATAACTATCATATAAAACATTAAGTTATATTCCGTAGATCAGTTATATCCTCAAAGGCTTACTGGTTTATTCTTGATGTTGTAGAATACTTTATGATTTTTTTCTGTATAATTGAGGACAACAAATAATGTCACCAGCATTTATTTCAGTAAGATAGATAAGCTTCAGCTGACCTGTTTATTCATGATCTCATAGGTATCCACTAATGCAATTTATAGTTCAATTCCCTACCTATACTCCAAGATTCATATGTATACATACATACATACAAATACACACACACTTGTGTACATATAAGCATTTATGTATATACATGAGAGGGAACTATATATGGATATATGTGCATAAGTGGATATATACATATATGTGTGTAAACTTATGCAGACAAGAGGCAACTAATGATGCAGTGTATAGAGTCCTGGGCCAGGGATCAGGAAGAATGAATTCAAATAAAGTTTCAGACACTAGCTATGTGATTTGAGCAAATAATTTATGCTTTCTCCATTTCCTCAAATGTGAAATGGATATAATAATTATCAATTATCTCCCAGAATTGTTATTGTAATTCTGGAGAAACTGAGGCAAGATAGAGATTAGAAAGTTGTTAATATTTTATTTGGGTTTCTGAGAGGGAGAGATAGTCTGGAGGCAGAGCAGAATCCATTCTACCTCCACGGCTGAATTGGACTTTGTTCTCAAAGAATCTAGCAGCAATGTGAGATTTTAATGATTTTTACATGTAGCTCCAAGATCAGGGGAGAGACAAAGGCAAGGGGTGGAGTCCAAGCATTGGTGAGCTTGGGAATTTCCAGGCAGGGACCATCCATTCAATTCTGACAGGTTGGGGGTAGGACCATAAATTCTGATAATTTGGGAGGACTTAGGAGCCAGGATGTCTGAACTCTCCGTTATCTGAAATTAAACATTTATAGTTTATGACACTAGGGTAGCCAGCCTTAAATTATATCAGTCCTAATGGTCAGGAAGGGGGATTGAGGCAGAACAATTCAAGGAAACTGAGGTAGAATAATTAGGGAAACTGAGGCAGGACAATAAAAGGAAATTGTGGAACAACATTATGAGAATCAAATGAGATATTTGCAAAAAAGCATCTAGTACAGTGCCTGACATGTATATTAATGATATTTAAATTCCTTTTCTCTTCTCCATGCTTTCACCTCATCCCCCTATTATTTTTAGCTGGAGAGCACAGAGCTCTTTCAGCTAAGGAAATGGCCATTAGACTAGGTCAGAAGAAGCTTCTTCCTTTTGATTCTCTTAAAGCCTCAACTCTGGAATTGTTTGTCATCTCCAGGCAGGAGATGAGAGAAGTTTTGCACAGATATACAACCTAGAGGATTTGTAGACAATTATAGTAAAAGCAGTTTACCTGGACAGATTCACTACCTTACTTAAGGAGCTGGGGCATATAATTCTATAGCTCAAGCTTAAAGCATAGTCATTATTATCACTGAAATTGAGAAAAACCTTTTATTTAACCTGATTTTCTATAAAATCATCTGCAAATTCCCAGTTTCTTATAGGGCCTTGTTCCAAAAAGGTAAATTTTCTCTCTGTGGCTCATTGCCTCCACCTGTAATTACTCCAGGAAGTTTTCTAATGTACTTAAAAATCTAGTTGATATCTAAAATACTATAGTAAGTGATGTTATAATAGTACATATTAATTATATTACACATATATTGTAATGTATAATATACAATGTATTCTATATTAAGCTATATTATATCCATATAATGGGGGAAGAAAGTATCCCCAGCCCCTCTACAGCTAAAAGCTAACAACAATAACGCTAGCGTATATATAGCACTTACTGTGTGCCAGGCACTGTACCAAGGACTTCATAATTATTATCTTGTTAGATCCTCTGTTACAACAACCCTGGGGTATTACAGATCCTCAAAGTGCTAAGGAATGGGACAGTTAATGTCAAATATGGTTCTTTTAATAATGGGCCCACCCCCTCCTGACCTCTCCACTAGACTGACCCACTTTATTTCCTATCTTCATTATCTTCCTTTCTACTTGCTCTTTCCCTGTTTCCTATCCCCAAACTTAACAGACTTTCACTTGATCCTACCATCCCCACTAGCTATCATTCCATAGATAAGTCTTGTATCTGGATGTTTACATGTAATTTTTCCATTGATATAATCTTCTTGAGGGCTGAGACTGGTTTGTTTTATTTTTTGCCTTTCTTTGCATCCCCAGCATTTATCCGATATCTAACACATAGTTAACAAATCTTTCATTTTTTTAAATGGTGCATCTACTTCTTTCAGAAGGGACCTGAAATTTGAGATTGATACCAGAATAAGTCTGACATATTGGTAAATTTTACCTTTTCCACAGGGCTTTCCATAATCTCTGACAGATACATAATGTTTCCTGTGGTTTAGAATTCCCTGGAAGTTAAATATTATTAGAGCTCTGAGCAAGCAGTTCCATTTCCTTGTCCAAATATATGCACTGGATTTTCTCTCCAAGGCACCTTTTTGCAATAATTAAAATCTTGGAAACATCTAAGCTTGTCTTAACATGTCTGCTTTTTCCATGTGCTTCTGGAGGAAATGACTCAGCGCTGCATCTGCTATTATTTTTTTAAGTTAGAGAAATCCATTATCATATTTCTAGTATCCAACCTGTGCTCGGAAAATGAAAAGCAGAGGTGGCCAGCAACTTGAGGTCCAGAAACCCTCCCCTCCGGGCTTCTGGACAAATGCAACTCATCTTGTTCTTAAGCTACAAATCACCCTTAACTGCTCCCTGAAGATAGAAACTACTTAAGAGCAGACTGTCTCCTCCTTCCCATTCCATAAACTCCAAATCCACCAATCCATAATCCACATAGCTGTGCTTCAGTTTCTCTCCCCAAGAGGGAAAGGAAATAAGAGAGACAGAAGAAGAGAGAGGGAGAAGAAAGAAGAGACGTAAAATGAGAGAGAGAGGGAATGAATTTTTTCAGTCGATGTAGGAGGGACTGCTTTATAGGTTGGCCAAATTCCATTTTGCCACTAGATAGGAAGCAATGTCTCCCTCCTCTCTAAAATCCAAACACTCTCACTTGTGGAAGGTTTTTAAAATATTTTTTGTTGTTTTTTTTTCCCCGAGGCAGTTGGAGTTAAATGATTTGTCTTTAAATGTTTCCAAGCAGTTTCCTTTCCAGGAATCTCATCATATTAATGTGGATCATACTTCTTAGAAAAATTTTAATTCTAATAAAAATAAAATTTTATTCTAAATATTTTGTTATTAGTTATTCCCATCAATCTTATGAATGAATACAAGGAAGAACTGCTTATTGACTTTAAAATATTACTTATCCTGCATTAGATATGCATAGAACATGCTTTCAAAATCTCTCTCTCTTTCTCCTCCTCTTCATCCTCCTCTTCCTCCCCCTTTCTCTCCTTTTTCCCCCTCTCCTATCTTCTTCCTCATCCCTCTTTGACCTTTCTCCTCTGCTCTTCTCCTTCTCCCTATCCAACCCTCTCCTCCTATTTCCTTTTCCCTCTCCCTCTCCTTTCCCCCTCCTTCTCTCTCCTCCCCTTCTCCTTCTCTCCCTTCCTCTCCCTCTCTCTCTGTCTCTATCTCTGTCTCTCTGTCTCTCTCTCCCTTTCTCTCTGTCTCTCTCTCCCTCTGTCTGTCTGTCTCTCTCTCTCATTAAGATTGCACCTACATCTGACAATGACTTTGGACGGTATAATTGCACTGCCACAAATCGAATTGGAACAAGATTTCAGGAATATATTCTTGCTCTGGCTGGTAAGTACAATGTTTATATTAATTTTATACAATGCTATACATTTCCAAGAAAATAATTTTAAAGATTATTTTTGTCTATTTGTAATAATGTAATTATCCCTATTTTTAAGTTTTTATATGTTAAGACCAGATCTTGAGACAAATACTTTAAATACACAGAAAATTTAATAGATTTATTAATTATTTATTTAATAGTTATAATAAATATTTAATATTTAAATGATATACTAAATTCTTCTGTAAATACTTAGCACTTTTTAATTTTTATAAATATTATTTTTATTGTGTAGATATTTCAGTTGTTGTTAGAAACAACTCTTTCATTTACAAAAGTTTAGTTGAAGGGGCGGCTAGTTGGCGCAGTGGGTAGAGCACCAGCCTTGAATTCAGGAGGACCCGAGTTCAAATTTAATCTCAGACACTTAACACTTCCTAGCTGTGTGACCCTGGGCAAGTCACTTAACCCCAGCCTCAAAAAAAAAAAAAAGTTTAGTTGATTTTTTTAAAGAAAGATGTACAAGTTTTGTCTTTAACTTTTGAAGACCAAAAACTAAAATACATGTATGAAAATTCATTATTATCACATGTCTAGATATTTATAAATATAAATTTATTAAGTCTCTGAATATTTGTTAGCTTCTTTGAAATCTCTCAGACTTTTCTTTAATATTTGGCATTAATTATTTCAAGAAAATCAAACAGAACAATGTTTTAAAATTTGAAATTTAGATACAGGTACACCTGATCCTGTTACCTTCTGTATCCTTCATGACCTTCATTCACTATATCTTAAGCATATTAATTTTCTGCAACCATGCCACAGATTCCTTAAACCAAAAACTGATAAAGTCCACTATTAATGACAATTTTTCTTCTCTGAATTCCCTCCTTAAAAAAAGGCATACATTATTAATCATATGACATCACAGTAGTGAGAATGGACATTTACTTAAGCATTTTTATTATTTTTTTTTGGAGAGGGTATGTGAGGCAGTGAGGATTAAATGACTTGCCCAGGATCACATAATTAGTAAGGGTTCAGTGTCTTAGACTGGATTTGAACTCAGATTCTCCTGTCGCCAGGACTAGTGCTCTATCCATTGCAGAATCTAGCTGCTCTAACTTAAGAATTCAAGGCAAATAATATAAACAATAAAGGTATCTAGCATCCATACCTAAAATTGCTGCCACTTCTAGTGTGTCTATTGTAAGCATTAGTCAACTTTAAATTAAATATTCTAGAGAAATTATCAGTCTTGTTCTTGCATAGGTCTTATAAAGGGGTAACATTTACAAGTGATCCCACCAAATCACCTTCCTCGACCTAGTAGGATGGACAGCCTTTATCAAAAGTTAGACATACTGAAACTGCTCACTGTTTTATTACCTATTATGTTACTAAAGCATAGAATATGAGCTACATTGTCCACTCAGCTCACTCAGCCCAATGACATGGAGACAAGCCACAGAATAAATTCACTAAAATCTCTTGTTTTTCAGTTGCATCTCTGCTGCTTAGACTTGCATCTTCAAGATTCTCCAGATTCTACCACCATTTTTTCCTGTCTCTACCATCCCAGTTTTCAAAATCTCCTGTGCTTAGACCTCTATCTATATTGGAGTCTTGTAAATAATTTTAGTGCTCCCTTGCAATAAATATGGATTTCTCTGTGTTTCAAAGCATTGTTGGAACAAGAAAGTTCCTAACAATAGGAGAAGTCCTATTCTACAACTGTGGAGCTAATTCTAAGGGTTGGAAGAATAATCATAATCTACTGCCCATTTCTGACATTAAATTAGCAGCTAATTCACTCCATTTTTAAAATTCAGTCTTATTTGATTCTAAGTTCTAAATTGTTTTACTTTTCTCACAGCACTCCCCAATCCATTGAGAAGATAAGAAATACAAAATCCATTACATTATGTCAAGCAAAACAAATTTTTCTATTAGCCATGTCCAAGAAAGAAAGAAAGAAAGAAAGAAAGAAAGAAAGAAAGAAAGAAAGAAAGAAAGAAAGAAAGAAAGAAAGAAAGAAAGAAAGAAAGAAAGAAAGAAAGAAAGAAAGAAAGAAAGAAAGAAAGAAAGAAAGAAAAGAAAGAAAGAAAGAAAGAAAGAAGAAAAGAGAGGAAGGAAGGAAGGAAGGGAGGAAGGAAGGGAGGGAGGAAGGAAGGGAGGAGGAGGAAGGGAGGGAGGGAGGGAGGGAGGAAGGAAGGAAGGAAGGAAGGAAGGAAGGAAGGAAGGAAGGAAGGAAGGAAGGAAGGAAGGAAGGAAGGAAGGAAGGAAGGAAGGAAGGAAGGAAGGAAGGAAGAGGAAGGAAGGAAGGAAGGAAGAAAAAATGTTGAGTCCATCAGTTCTTTATCTGAAGGTGGATAGCATTTTCCATCATGAGTCTTTTGGAATTATGATGAGTCCTAGGACATTATGTTGATCACAGTTACTAAGTCTTTCAAAATTGATTATTTTTACCATATTGCAGTTTCTGTGTAAATTGTTCTTCTGTGTATGTTCACTTCCCAGTTTTTTCCTGAAACCATCCTCTTCATCATTTCAGTAAAATACGATTGAATCATTCATATTTTTTAGAATGTATTCCTCCATTCTTCAGTTGATGAACTCTCCTTCATATGTTCTTGTTCAATTTTTCAATCATGTAATTAATGACTTTTTATGACCCCACATGAGGTTTTCTTGGCAAAGATACTAGAGTGTTTTGCCCTTTCCTTCTCTGGCTCATTTTACAGATGAACAAGCTGAGGTAAACAGAGTTAAGTGACTTACCCAGGGTCACACAGCTAGTGTCTGAAGCCAGATTTGAACTCCAGAAGATGAGTCTTCTTGACTCTGGGCCCAGTCCTCTATTCACTATCCTAACTGCCCTCCCTTAATCTACCTACTTTTTTTTTTCTTTATTTTCCCTTAGCCTCTTTCCTTTCTTTTTCTTTATTGAATGAAATATGTTCCTATATCCAGCTTGTTGTATATATATTCTTCTGTCTTTTGACAAATTTAGATGAGAATGAGGTTCAAGTATTCCCACTCCATCTCCCACTTCCTCATCCCTCTTGTATAAACTTCTATTTGAATACTTCATTTCTGGGAGGTTTTCATATATATTAATTTTATGTATATTATACATATGTTAAATATATTATATGTCAGTTACACATATATAATTTAAAATGTGTATACACACCACACACACACACACACACACACACACACACACACACACACACACACACATGCCCCGCACATAAAAATACAGTTTGATCTTGTTTAGTCTCTTATGAATGCTTGCTAAAATTACCTTTTAAGTTTCTCTTGTCTTTTATGTTTGTGTGTCAGATCCTCTATTCAGTTTTGGTCTTTTCATCAGGAAAGCTTAGAAATCTTCTCTTTCACTAAATATCTCTTTTTATCCCCAGTATATTACACTCAGTTTTTCTGAGTAAATTTCTCTTGGTTGTAAGCCTATCTTATTTTCCTCTGAAATCTCATATTTCAAGCTCTTCTTTCTGGTGAATGCAAAATTATGTGTGACCTTGACTGTGGCTTTTTAGTGCTTTATTCTCTTTGTTTACATTTTTTTCTTTAACCTGAATTTTGGATATAATGTTTCTGGGAATGTTTAGTTTAGAGTTTCTTTTAGGAAGTGACTACTGGATTTTTTCAATTTCTGTTTTGCCTTCTGGGTCTAAGGAGAAATTTCTTTGATGATTTTTTTAAATATGAAGAGTAGATTTGTTGTTCATGGCTTCAAGTAGTCCAGTAATGTTTCATGGGGTCATCAACTTCTACTTGGTCATATTTTAATATTTCTTGAAGTCATTACCTTCAATTTGGCCAGTTCTGATTATTTAGTGAGGTAATTTCTTTGTTTAGATTTTGTTCTTTTTGTTTCAAATTCTTATTTCTCTTTTTGGATCTTTCTTCCATATCTCTAATTTCTTTTCCTATATGTTCCTCTTCTACTTTTATTTAGTTCTTAAAGTCATTTTTAGCTCTTCTCCTAACTTTTGTGTTAATTCTTCTAAGAATTATGTTTGGACACATATACAAACTATAATTTTTTGAGACTTTACTCATAGATGTCTACATGTCTTTCTCTTCTTGGTTTGTGTCTTAGGCTTCTCTGTCACCAGAATATCTCTGGTGGAATTCTTTTGTTTGTTCATTTCTCAAGCCTATTTTTTTTACTACACATATATGTTTGCACCAGGCTCTGTACCTTTGTAGCAGGGAATATCTATCCTGAGGTTTGGTCCTCTTGCTTTATTTTACTTCTTTCACAGTTCAGGTTTTATTCCTTTGAGCTCAGTGCTCCCAAATTTATATGATCCAGGGTGAAATCTGCTCACTGTCTTCTTGAGCTATGCATGTTCCTAATCCATGTTTGGGTCTGAACAAGATCCTTTTGCCTCATTCTTAATTCAGTAGACTACTGCTGAACTTAGCCTGTATTTGCCTAATGGGAGGATCTGCTGGTTCATACTTCCCTTTGGTCTAAGACTCCTGCTTATTCGGTTGTAGACTTCAGCCTGGTCTAGAGTCTAGACCAAAGACTCTTCTCCTGTTTATAGACTCACACAGCTCTGTTTTCTTCCAAACTTATTCCTTGTTTACTATATAGCTAAGATCTGTTAGCAGCCATTTCTCTCTTCTTCCCCTAGATATAGACTTCCATCTCCCCCCAACCCCTATTCCTCAGTCCTACCTAGAACTGGGTTGGAAACAAACCTGCCAGACAGCATTCATTTCTGTACTCTGAGCTAGTTTAGGGATCCCTTTGGGTTTACTTCTTGTCTCAAATCTCTTTCAGTCCTTGAATGCTAGAATGCTCAATATGCTGCATTTTTCTGGCTACATCCAATTCCCAGTATCTACAGACCTCTCTCTTTCACTCTCCCTAAGCCAACCTGGACTAGAAAAATGATTTATTGTGATTTTTCTTGGATTCCTCAATTAGAATTCAATTTGGTATGTTTTCTAGATCTTTGAATATACTTCTTCCTGCTACTCTGCCATCTTGACTCCATCCTGCCAAGGGTTCTTTCAGAAAATACAGAAGCAGAGATATTTGAGTGATACGTTGTAGTGTGTTATATATACTTGATAGTGCAATTATATATACTAAAAGGCATCAACAGTGATGGGAATTATGTAGACATGAAAAGTCATTCAACTTCTATCTAAGGAATATTCTATTCACAAGATTCAATTCCAGGTCTATAATAGCAAGGACTATAAAATTAATAAGTAAGAATGCTTGAAAAAGGATGCTCCAGGGTAGTGGATGTTTATTTAATACTCTTAGGATTTCAGCATAAATCGTTGTTTAAAACATTCTTTAGCACCCATAGTGTATCTATGACGTCATCAGTTCAGTTGCTTCTGTGCTTCATGTTGCAAACCTTATCTTATTATCCTGTGAGATCCTTTTCTTCCACTAAATCAGGATTTGTCTAAAAGAAAAAATTCACCTGTAAGTCCAGGTTTGGAAAGCAAGAAAATCATATGTTAATAATTATAATAAAATGTTGTTTTAGGTTGTAGGAACTTGTAGTCTTTTATCTTTCAATTACTTTTCTAATTAGTCACTCAAACAGTAAACATATATTAAGTACTTACAATATACTAGACATTGTGCTAAGTATTGGGTATATAATAAGAAGCAAAAGCAGTCCTTGTTCTCAAGAAGCTAATGTCACAACTCTTGGATTTCAATTTTCTCCTCTAAAAGATGAGAAAATAAGAGTCAGAATAGATAAAAAAAAAATTATCCAAGGGTCCACTGATTCAGTACTGCTGTGAATCAATAATAACTGCAGTTTTATTATGCTCAGAGTTCAGGCTTCACTGAGAACTTTCGTCTGTCAATGAGCCAAGAGCATCAGTTTTAGCAGCTTTATATGGAATGTGAACATATAAGCAGGATGGAAACACTAGAAACTTGGCCAAAGTAGAACAGAGGAAGATGAGGATATACACGTCAGGAAAAAAGTAACAGAAAGGAAAGATAAGAAAGTCTACATTGGGAAGGTCAGGAAAGCTTGGTCAAAGCTATAGGTCAAGCTGGTCAGAATTGGAGCATAACTTAAATGTCCTAAACTTGATTTTTCAGACCAGCAGGATGTGTAACCTGCTTGCTTGAAGCCATGTCAAGAAGCTCAAGATAAAGTCTAGGACTGGGACATAGTTTTTCTTGGCTTGTTGATGGCAAGAAGCCTGAGCCAGAAATTCTCATGTTCTGTAGATTATCTTGAGAGTCCTTTTCACATACAAATTTCTGAGTCTATAATTACATTGCATTCAACATTCATGTGGAAATTTGTAAAATGTATAACAAAATTCTATTTCTATACCAAAATCCTATTTTATTTTTGGATGTGTTCATCTCCAAGATTTGAATGATTATATGCTGCTTTTTTGCCAGCCTCCTCGGGTGAAGAGAAGAACTTCTTGTGCCTTCCATCCCATTCTTAGAACAGTATGCCCCCTTTAGGGAAGATAGTAAGGCCAGGTGGCTTCCACCTGCCCAAAAGACTTCGCCCAGCACAACAAGGATTATACTCCTTCCTTCTGCTTCTCATTGCCAACTCCCCCAAATAAGAAAATGACCTGAACATTCCTCTGACCATACTCCTTGGGCCTTCCAGCTCCTGCTGGTTGCAGCATGTCTTCTTGAGGGAAGGCAGCGAAGGTCAAACTTCCTCTGCCCCAGAGCAGTGACTTCCATCACTACCGGCACATCTGTTCCTACCAATCTGATCTCCCAGGGCAAGGAGCAGCAACTTACGCTTTAATCTCAGACCTTCCATCTGCTGCTTTCCAGTACCAGGAAAAGAACATTTGCTGTGCAGTTTTGACTTGCATCTCCTATTGCATCCTTTTCCTGTTTGATCTTTACCCTTTTAGGGAAGAGTAATGAAACAGGACTTGTCATCAGACAAGATAAATATAGGGGACCCTCGGGTTTTGTCCTGAGACCTTTGCTCTTTCCTATACTTTCACTCAGCAATTAATTTACCATTTCTATACAGATGACTCTCAGATTTGCCTGTTGTACCCTAACTTTTCTGCAGACTTCCCATCTTATATCTCCAACTATTTTTGAGATTGTTGTTCTTGTTATTTGTCCTTCTTGAAGAGGACCATGACCTCAGGAGGGGGTGCCATGACATGCAGGTGAATTGGATTTAAGTAAGGGAGGGCTGTGCAAGGTCACCTGCTACATTTTCTCCTTCAGAGCCATCTGGGTTCAGTGGCCGGATACAGATCAGGAGGACTGTGTAATCAGGATGGCTCTGTGTAATATTCTTCTCTAAAATGTAATCTTCTCTTGTTAGGGTTTCCTTGGGGTCTCTGGAGGCAGCCTTTGTTTCAGTTAAGTAATCACCCCAAGTACAGCCAGGTATTAAAGTCCAAATCCTTATTGTCTCTTTCCAAGTCTTGTCTCCTTTCCTGCAGCCTGGTTAGCTTTATTAGAGGCCTTCTGTAGTCTTGGTTCCAAGAGCTTGAGCTCTGGCTTCTGAATCTCCCACACTGAATCCTGGTTGAGGCTCCCAGCTTATATATGCTCTCTGAAAGGTGTGAATCTTGTGGAACTAAGTACTAAATACATATGCTAAACTAGAGAACTGTTAAGCACCACGCTAAATAACCATTGTCTCTATCAATTCCACTGACTTAGCACCTTGTTTCAAGTTCTGGCCCATAACAGGCCTGGATGCAGTGGGAGACCTTGGCCTTTTTAAACTAAGATTTTCAATAGATTACAGTCTGACTGAGGCTGCACCCATTCAGTGATTAAGGCCAGGTAGCAATTGAGGCAAAGAATCTCCTCTTTCACCTAGTCCAAAAAAAAAATCTAAATTAATAAATCTAGGAGGGGAAGTTACTCAGGATTTCTGGCCAAAGCAGAAATGATTGCTGCTGAGTCAGTCAGAATCCCAAAAATGACCAAATAGGTTTGGCCTAGGACCTATTGTTGGCCAATTATAATCAGATTGGTTTTGGACTTAAGAAAGAAATCTAGCCAGTAAAACCCAAGCTATCTTGGAAAGGTTCAGAGGTACGAAAGGGAAAATAAATGCTTTTAAGAGCATCTGTAAGTAAGAGTATTAGGGTAATTTCAGAAGCAAAATGATATAAGTAATGTAGATACCAGATGATTGTAGGCACCAAAAGTTGGAATTCAGTCATGTGAAAAATTCATTCTTCTTTGCAAAAGGTATATTTATTTAGGGGAGTGGGTTACAGACAAAATTAAGGGATACAATAGACACCAGGAATGGTAAATATGAATAGAGTGGGAGAGCATATGAAAGACAAGTTCCTCAGTGGAACTCACAATTAATTATCCAGTGGAAAAGGGAGCACCCCATGAGGCTGGGGCATGCCCTTAGCAGGCAGGCTAAATCCTGAGAGGGACTGAGCACCCTACAAGAGTTAGTGTAAGGAGGAGAAGTGGGGTTGGAAAGCAGAGTGTAGTTAAGGGAGATACCACGTAGCCTGTGGGAAGGGGGAAGGGAAAGACATCATCAGACAGAGACCCAAAGGAGGGCAGCAGCTTTGGGATGGCGCATAAGTAAATACTATGGGAAAATTTAACCTTAGGGACATGACTAGGATTTCTGACAGGGCAAGGCAGTGGGGAGACTGCTGGAGATCTCTACAATGGTGGGTTATAGCAAACCTTGGATTTCACACTGCATGGCCTCCCCAGAGGCTGGGACCATGGAGCTAAACTGATTTCTATCAGTGCCTTCTCCCTGCCTGCCTCTGGGATCAATGTTTATCAATTCCTCCTATGAGAGAGGGGTGCTAGACCCCCTTAACCAAGTTAACTTATCAGAGCCATCTTTAGATACAAAGAGAAAGCATTTATTAGTCCCTGAGGGGAGAGGCCCAGGCACACTCGGGAAGCATCTCATCATCAATATGATACTCTATGTGGAGGGAGGGAGGGAATCTCAAACTGAATGTCCAGGAGACATCTTAAACTCCATATAGGAGTTTAAGATCAGTTTATATAAGTCTCTCCAGGCCTCTCTGAAACCATCCTGCTGGTCATTTCTTACAGAACAATAATATTCCATAATATTCATATACCACAATTTATTCAGTTATTCTCCAATTGATGGGCATCTATTCAGTTTCCAGTTTCTGGCCACTACAAAGAGGGCTGCCACAAACATTCTTGCCCATACAGGTCTCTTTCCCTTCTTTAAGATCTCTTTGGGATATAAGCCCAATAACAGCAATGCTGGATCAAAGGGCATGCACAGTTTGATAACTTTTTGGGCATAGCTCCAAATTGCTCTCCAGAATGGCTGGATGTATTCACAATTCCACCAACAATGTATCAGTGTCCCTGTTTTCCCACATCCCCTCCAACATTCAGCATTATCTTCCTGTCATCCTATCCAATCTGAGAGGTGTGTAGTGGTATCTTAGAGTTGTCTTAATTTGCATTTCTCTGATTAATAATGACTTGGAGCATCTTTTCTTATGAATAGAAATAGATTCAATTTCATCATCCTAAAATTGTCTGTTCATATCCTTTGACCATTTATCAATTGGAGAATGGCTTGATTTCTTATAAATTAGAGTCAATTCATATATATTTTAGAAATGAGGCCTTTATCAGAATCTTTAATTATAAAGATGTTTTCCCAGTTTATTGCTTCCCTTCTAATCTTGTCTCCACTAATTTTGTTTGTACAAAAGCTTTTTAACTTGATATAATCAAAATTTTCTATTTTGTGATCAATGATGATCTCTAGTTCTCCTTTGGTCACAAATTCCTCCTTTTCAGGACTGAGAGGTAAACTATCTTATGTTCTTCTAATTTATTTATGATCTCATTCTTTATGCCTAAATCATAGACCCATTTTGATCTTATCTTGGTGTAGGGTGTTAAGTGTACAACCCAGTCTTTTTATACTTTACTCTTCATCACACACTCTTCAATCCAGTCTCCTTGCTGTTTTGTGAACAAGACAGTCTTTCTCCTGGCTCTGGACATTTTCTCTATCCTTCATGCTCCCCAACTCTGCCCTCTGACTTTCTTGGATTCCTTAGCTAAAATTCCATGTTTTTACAAGAAATCTTTCCCAATTCCCCTTTTTTACATGCTGTCTTCCCTATTAAATTGTGAGCTCCCTGTCGACTGGGACTATCTCTTGCCTCTTTTTTATTCCTAGCATTTGGCACAATGCCTGGCACAGAGTAGACACTTAATAAATGTCAAAGGAAAACAAAACAAAGGAAAAAATAATCATAAAAAAATTTTAATTTTTTACTCTTTCCATCAAAGCCATCTCAAAAAGAAATTCCAAAAATGTAAAGTTATAATGCTCTTTAAAATTCAAATCTACCTATTGAACTCAATTTCATTGAAAGAAAATATAATAATTTATTTTCTTTCTTCCCCCCCCCCCCAAGGCTGGGGTTAAGTGACTTGCCCAGAGTCACACAGCTAGGAAGTGTTAAGTGTCTGAGACCAAATTTGAACTCGGGTCCTCCTGAATTCAAGGCTGGTGCTCTATCCACTGCTCCACCTAGCTGCCCCTTATAATAATTTCTTAAGATGTTCTGCATTAAATGAAGGAAACATGTATACATGGTCATATACACACTTGCATTTTTTTTTCTTTCAGACTTGGAAGTTTGCTTTGCTTGTCTTTACATGTTTGTGACGGGTTTAGTTTTTCATTCATTCCAAATTGGATGGGAGGAGGTAGAAATGGGAGGGGGGAAAGACTTATTTCTGCTGATTGAAAAAAAATTGTTAAAAAAATCATATGAATCTAATACATAAAAGATTTTGAAGAAAAAATTACAACTTTAGAATTTTAATCTGTGCAGATTATTATAAAATTGACTAGATTTATTGTTTCTATTTTGATATGTTTTTATTGAAATAAATATGGACAGTTACTTGTTAATCTTCACAAATTTACTGGACACAGAAGAATTTTTAAAATGTGATCCCAGATTTTTCTTTTTGAGAATTTAGATTTATATAAGAAATAAAATAATGAATATTTCCATTTGTAGTATATTAATAAATATTTTTTAAAAAAATAAGTGTATTCAAGTCAGGCCATCTCAACTGAATGTTTATTCTAAATGAGTATCAAGTAGATGAAACCATCTTTTGAATTTCCTATTTTGATTTTCTGAAGAATGATAACTTATGTTTTATAGATGCCATGTAAATTAGTCTGAATTTTTTAATTATACTACTGTTCCAAATGTATTCAGTAACCATGCCCTCACCCAAATAATTGAATTAGTGAAAACATCATCTCATTTAAAAAAAGGCATTGGAAACCCAAATCAATAAAATGAAATTTGGTTTTGCATTGATTTAATGCTATTTTATTAACAGAAAGTTAAGGGTTGACTTTCCCACTTTTGATTTCTCATTACTCACAAAGAATATCTAGCTACCTTTTAAAGTTCATATCTGTTAAACTAGCTGAATAAGAATTTTCTATCATTTATATTATTAAATATATTGTATGTTTTGTTTTTTGTTTTTCTCAACTTATTTTTTATGTTTCCATTGTTTTTATTTTCTTATAGATGTGCCATCCAGTCCCTATGAAGTAAAAATTATAGAGTTGTCACAAACTATTGCCAAAGTTTCTTTTAACAAACCAGACTCTCATGGTGGTGTACCTATTCATCACTATCAATTGGATGTAAAAGAAGTGACTTCAGAAACATGGAAAGTGTTTCGTTCCCATGGAATTTCAAGTGAGTCAACAAATTTGGAATCCTGTTTATCAATTCAAAGTCAGTTCTTATGTTTGTTTCACCTGTTACATTTTGCATTTCAGAAAAATGGGAATTACCCTAAATTGAGTGAACAAAATTTTGGAAAAAAATTATAGGAAGCTTAATTGAAATTACTTGATTCATAGTAACAATGTTTATACAGGATGCTTCTTAAATTTAAAAAAAATCATAAAACACCCAAATCAGGAAAATTGTATAATTTTATCATAAAGATTTTTAAACCCAGGTTTGCTTTGAGGCAAGTATTTGAAGCATTAACACTGATTACTCTGGACATTCCATTGCCTGAAGAACAAATATGTCACATACCCCTTCCCCAAGGTTCTCTGGTATTTTTAATGGGACTGGGGAAGAATTGTCTAAGCTCTCTGAGGAGTGGGTGGTCTGCATGCCCCATTTACATTTAGCTACTTTTACAAGGAGATATTGATTTCAAAGGTACAGACAGTTCTTTACGTAAATGAACCATTCTGCAAACCTCTACAAAAAGCGATTTTTTTCCATAATGTGATCTCTGGGTATTCATTCTTTTTCTTTCCCTTCGAGGCAAGCATTTTTTTAGAAGTTGAATTTTTGTTTGTTTGTTTTTTGGTGGATGGAAGACTCTGAAGTACTAAACCAAGAGCCAGAAGCAAGCAGAGAGAGAGAGAGAGTGCACAGTATTGTTCAGTAAAGTTAACATATGTGGGGTTTTATAAAATATGGATTTCTTTCAGAATTCTTTGTGTAAAGTCACATTTGCATCATGCAAATTTACATAAAATTAGAACTGTCTGTATAATCAGAAACATACATATTTATTCCATAATATGTGGGACCTATCCCTCTTGTTTCCCTATCACCTCAGTCTCTGGGAAGGGGGAAAATTAGATTCATAGTTTAGTCTGGTATTTATGGAATTCAATCCCAAATTCAAAGTCCAAAACTTCTCGGATTTGAGTCTTAGTCACTTTGGCTTCTCTAGGCTTCCACAACAGAACAGCTGGCTGCAAAACTCTGCCTGGAATCCTGGCTCCAAGTCTGCCATGGCTTGAATTCCCAGGTTTGTGTGGAGTTGCCACCTGACACCTAAAGCTAATTCTAAAATCAACAGGTTGTCACTGGAATTTGCTGAATTAGGAGGATGACATAATCAGACTTGAATCTTGGGAAAATCACTCTGGCAGCTGTATGAAGGATAGAGAGAAGGATATGAAGGAAGTAGAGAAAGATTTTTTTTTTTAAGGATTAGAAGGCTATTATAAATATGTCTTAAGTGCCTACTCTGAACCAGACACTGTTAAGGATTGAAGATACAAAAAAAAAAAAAAAAAAAAAAAAAAAAAGATAATAGATCGTTCCTGCCCTCAAGTAGTTCACAATCTTACCAGGGAGACAACAGGCAAACAAATATGCTCAAACTATATTCAGGGTAAATAGGAAATAAAAAGAAGTCACTAAATTAAGAGAGATTAAGAAGGGCTTCTTACAGAAGATATAATTTTAGTTAAGACTTAAAGGAAATAGAGGAACAAGTCGATAGAAACAGGGAGACAGAGCCTTCCAGGCATTGGGGGCCGCCAGAGAAGATGGAATAGCTTGTTTGTGGATCAGTAAGCAGGCCAGTATGATGAAACTAAAGAGTATATGGTGAGGGATAAGGTGTAAAAAAATCAAAAAGAGGAAAGGTTAGGTTATGATGGGTTTTGAGTGCAAAACAGAGGGTTTATATTTGATTATGGAGATAAAAAGAAGACCTTTGAGTTTCTTGAGTATATTACAAAAGAAAAACCCAAGAGAGCAGAGTTCCTGGGTAATTAATAACCAATTTATTGATTAGGATAGCTAATTATCAAGTGGATTATTGATTATTATTCAACAGCTTCTTTCAATAACCCATTGTAAACACATGAAGAGACTGGAGGTATTAATATACTTTTGGAAAAAAAGATATCCCTGACAGGTGAACCTTGATTGGTAAACAGTGAATGAGGTTTTGGGCTAAAAGTCTTCAGCTCTTCCTACTGAGAATGTGGCTTAATCTTGAGACTTAGCTGCCTCCAGGAATCTGGAGAAGAAATCCTTGACCTACATCACTCTATTTGGTTTTCTTCTTCATGAACTGGATCACTTAAACTCCCACGGAAGGGTACAAAGGCATGAGCTCATTGTTTTGGGGCAGAAATTTGTCTAGATTAGATTCTGTTTATATTCTAAACAGAAGTAAAGTCTCTTGGGTGGATGAGGTCCTGTCCAAGATCAAAAGGGATTTTTTGGTAGGATGCTAAGATTTTAGACAATCTTACCTATCAGACTTGTCCTTCAGAGACTGTTAATTGACCTATAGGGGCTGGTTCCTGGATGAGGAAATAAGAAAAAAGGCCTGGATACCAGTTTAAAAATTGGCTATTTATATAATAGAAAAATAATCACTTTTCTCATTTCCTTCTTTGATTCTTTCAAATATATTTTGAATATATATTTGGCATATATAATCTTAAAATTTTCACCAAAAATAAAATTCACTCTAGCTATTCATTTTATTATCTATTTTTGTTATTTTCTTTTAGCTATTCATTCTCCCTTCAGGAGAATGAGATCCTGCTATGGATAAGAAGATGACCTCTAATACAAGAATGAATTAATTTAAAAGTTTCCAGAATAACTTCAATTGTAGCAAAATGTTCTGGGATGAGATATACAAGTACATTGAGTAACCAGTTAATAAACAGTATATATCAAATAGGTTGCTTATAATAAATACAGCATTTTCAATTTCTATGTACAAATGAAAGACTGAGTAAAAGTAGCTCTCTCTTTAAAGCAATATAAGATAAATCACAAGCTATTCTTTTAAAATAATTAATTGTGCAGAAATTCTTTTCATTAAATCCAAACAGATAGTAGTTTATATTAACTTCACTAAGTAAGTGAATTTTATCCTAATGTTGCAAATCTGTACATCATTCCCTAATTTCCGGCAATATTAAAGATCTTTATCTTCTATTGAACTATAGGAAGATGCCAAGACTAAATATTCACCTATTTTGTTGTTGAAAATACAGAAAGGACAAAAATTCCAATACTTGTATCTTACTATACTAGCTGAGATATGCTCAAATATTAGCCTATGAGATAAAGATTTAATATTATATTCATACTGACTACCTGACATGATTAAAGAAAATTGCCATAAAAGAAGAAAATATTCCCTTATCTTGATGTCAATTCCAGGCTAAAGTTTATTTATAGATAATCATTTGCAGTGACTGAGGCTTACAAAGATACTTTCCATTCAAGAGGAAATCCATATTGGGGAAATCAAGTCAGATTAATTGTACCTAAACCCATGCCAAAGTCTTCTCCAGCCTTTCCCATCAGAAATCCACCTGCAGTTCATCTTGATGAGCATATCTGGAAGCAGGCTCAATTACAATCCCATTTGATCTTAAACAGCAAGTCCCAGTAATCATAGTTTTGGATAGAAAAATTTATTAAGATTCAGCAAGAGCAAGTATTAATGGCCCACAGGTTAGAATAATTATAAGTAGTCAAGTATATGGAACCAAGAAAGCCCATGAATTAAGAGTCCAACCTTAGCCTTCCTGAGGTTGCCCTTCCAATCCTTATTGCCAAGACATGTATCCACTGGCCTTAGATCTCTGATGTTACTTCCTTTAAACTACTGGCATTTTTCCTGAAGCACTCATTTAAGTTTGGCCCAAGGATACAACAAAGCTAAAAATGAAGCTGAAAAAGAATATTCAGAATCCTAAAGAGGTTTCACTTCCCATAGCAAAGTCTCACTTATCATAGTATGGCTAGATACAGTTTTCATCAATATTCTCAAGTTGTTACAATAAGTTAACTAGCAATAAAAATTAATTAGGCCTTCTTAAAAAACCACACAAAATATTTTTACTTTACATTCCTTTCTACTAATATTTCTCTTTCTGAAAAACACCTTAAAATTATCCTGATGTAAAAAGATGATAATCATTTGATTTTCAATAAGTAACATAGCAGGAAACCTCTAAACTAAAATCTCTATCTCTTATTCAACCCTTAAAGAAAAAAATTTAAATTAGAGTTTAAGATTAATTTGGTTAAAATTTAATTTCAGTACAGATCATTCCAGATATAACTTCAGAATCCATAATATTTTTATGCTATAAATTCCTAATTACCACAAATATTTTCCTAATTACCACCCTCTTCTCATCAAAAATTACTCTCAGTGGGGAAGGAGATTTAGTTTTCTAAGTGAAGCAATGCCAAAAATATACTCATTTAAATTGGCCTTATCATAATAACCCTTAATAACTTAATGAATGATCTTATAATTTTCCTAAGTGATGGCTAAATAATTTTAGATGAAATTTCCTTTTTACTCTCGGCAAGTACTTCAGAATATTAATAGTCTGCATACATTTTCTTTTTCTTTTAACAGTTTAGCTTATAATGTAACAACATCTAAATTAGAAATGAGCTGTAATCCTAATTGTAATTGTGATCTTAATAATATCATAAACAGTATTATGAATTTGAAACATACAACAAAATCTATTTCTGTTAAAGCTATCTCAGTTCAGTTAAATACATCTCTAACTTACCTTATGCCAGAAAATCATTCTGAACTTACAGAAACTGATTAATGAACCTTCTAATTACATATGGTAAGTACTTCCACCTGTCCTTTAAGTGTAAGTCTTATAGCATTTATAACATGTCACCAGCAGAGTTGAAACAAAAAAATATATATTTTTCCGCATTGTAATCTGAATAAAATAGTCTTTACACTAAAAGTATGATGTAACAATTTCTATATTGAAAGAAAATCTATTTTTCTAACTATTGGTATTACCAAGTTTGATAAACTTGATAAACATAATTTATGTTAACAATACTAAGAAACATATATAAAGTTTTATCAGTTTGAATTCACATCTGTTATTATTAGGTAACTTAAAATGTGCTTATGTATTATAAACCATTGATGTTAAAATTGATGTTAAAATTCTTCAATCTAAGAGTCCAATTGAAGGGCTGATTTTTGGCTAGACAAAAAAGATCTAAGGATTTTGATTTAATGCTGGTAGGGTGTAATCTCTTTTCCCCAGGCAAAAGTGTGAGTTTTCACAGAAGGAGTATTAAATAATTCTTAATTTGAACAATATGAGGAAATATTTAGTGGCCTACAGTAACTAATATTTTTATAATGTCCTATATTTATAGTGTTTGATACATAATATAAGTTTCCTATAGAATATCCTGAAAGATGAATGGAGAGAACTAATCAGATATTTATTTAATCTTACTGTAGGAGATTAAAGCCAGAGTTGAAAAATCATTCTTAAGACAGTGACATACAATGGTTAGAGACATAACAAACAAATGAATAAATAAATACATATTATATATATATACATATATATATGTGTGTGTGTGTATATGTATGTATGTATATACACACACATAAACATATACACATATATCTACACATATGCATATATATGTGTAAGAATATGCGTATTTTCCTTTGTAATTTCTAGTTCTTAACTAAAATAAAATCACTGTACCTTTATCTGAGCATGGGTTCAGAGTTTGAAGTCTTAAAATATTGATACCCTGCACCGTTGTTAATCTGCCACAATAGCAAGTACTCAGCTTTACTTTAAAGTATTAGCAGGTTTAGTAAGATTTTAGGACTCTGCCTTTCAAGATGAGGGCACTTCAAAAAGTTCCTTGCTAAGCTTACTTCACAGGAACCTATTATTACTATCGTCTATATTTCTAAGGAGGTTTTTAAGAAAATAAGACTATTTACATTAGTCTTTTACCAATTAAATCCATAGCCCACAAGAATAAAAGACAAGTTCACTTTTCTAACATTTCTAATATAATAAAATTTCAAATTAATTTAGGCATTATCTTTATACATAGTACAAATCACATAACTGTGATAGTTTGGCTTAAAAACCACACAGATAACAAGTTTTCCAATAGAATATGATAATAATAATAAATAACTAATTTCCCCTAAAATGAGACCAGAATAAATTCAATTACACCTGGATCTATTTACCAAATGGTATCATATAGAATGTCAATATATAATTTTAATTATTCAATATTATATTTTACACAAGGACTATTTATTTTTATTTTATATTATGAGATTCACTATTTCTAGCTAATCTATCATAAAATATTTTAAAAGTGATTTTAATAAACCCAATTTATCATATTTGGGAACACCTTGTTAATTAAATTTTTTCTAACCTTCTATAACTTTCTGTATTGGCTTACAGATACTACACATAATATTGTTAAATTACAGCCCTATTTTCACAAACTATAGAGTTCATTTCAACCTAGGGCATTCTCATCATAAATTTGCTATCTCAATTACCATCGATCTACTGCTCAATTAGCTATATCAGCTATTCTTTAGGAGACCGAGAGATCTACTATACTACCTGTTCCTTGTCCAAGAAAAGGTTTGTGGGAGAAATCTTTTTTTAAACCATTAAGATGTTTTAAGTGATTGCAAAGACTTTTAGGAGACATTCAGTGTCTCATTATATTCCAGATGAAACACAAGAGTGGGGTTCTGTCTATTCCCAATCCAATTAACAGTAGAGTTCTTTTATGTTACCTACAGAAATTAACTCAAAGCAGTTTTCCAAATTAAAAATACTCTCTTCTTTCTTCTGCTTACTTACTCTTCACTTTTTAGAATCTGCAGAGAGTTATTACTTAATAATTCATAACATAATTTAGAACATAAATTGCTGAAATTCTAAAATGATTGCATTTAAGGCCTTTAAAAGACTATTTATGCAGTTTTAAACCCATTGGTCAGATTGGGGTGGGCAATTTGTAGGAAATAAAATGCTGTTAGAATAGAAAATTCTAAAATTTGACTACAAGATCTTGTCCATAATAGTTCATGGGTGGATTTGGGGGATAAATTACATTACATTAGCTGGTGATTCTCTGAGGTAAAAGAAAATTCATTTCCACACTTAGCTTCAGTTAATCATTTAGCACTTATTAAATTTCTATCAATGAAAATATTAATTATTCAACTTGTAAAATCAGTGAAGGAAAGTGAGGTAAGAGAAACTGGAGAAAATCTGGCAGCTTGGGGTCTAAAAAAAGAAAATCTATCCTAGAGCTCCATAGCCCTTACCACTTCCCTCTTCTTTACATTATTTCTGCTTAGAGAACCCTTAAAGCCATTTCCTTTTGATTTCTATGTTCCCTTTTTCTCTTAAAATAGTTTTGAATAATGTGACCTTTCCTTCCATAGTAGAAACATTTTTGAAATGCCCAGAGTTGTTTAGATATCATTTTCAACACAGCTTGTACAACAATGTCCCTAATGGCCTGTATAGAAACTCCTAAAAGAATGGTTTAGGCTGAAACGGGCTTCACACTCTGGTCCTTTTGCTTTCCTTCAGAGACTTAAAAAGCAATTCCCTCTAACTATACAACAGTCATTTCATGCCAACCAGAGCAGTTCTTGTGGGAATACTTTCATGTCTCAGGCAGGGACTAATTAATAAAAAGGGTGCAAATGATCCGAACATCTCTCAAAATAGAAGAGTCTAGTCTCCCATAAAATTTAACATTTTTGCACAGCCAATTATAAAAATGAATAGGATCCTCATCCTCTTGTACTATCTCCTAAAACCTATTCCAGTTTGTTGGGGAAGCTCAAATAACCAAAGCCTCAAATAAAAACTGGCTTGCTACATTCTGTTGTAATTGTTAGAATTATGAGAGTCCCATTGTGGATCTAATAAAGACCAATTGGGGGTTCCCCTTTTGTGGGGGCTAACCTTTGAGCGAAGTTACCATTAAATCAATTATGGTTTTTTTTTAATTACTAAAACTGAAGAGGTAAAATAAACATCAGGAGTGGTTTTGGAAGAGCAATAAATTTGGGAGAGCATAATTGTAAAAGAAAACATATAAAAGTTCACAGCATGGAGCAACTGAGGGATGTGAGAATTGGGGTGGGAGAGCCCGTCTGGTTGGAGCTTCAGGTCCTATGTGAAAGAATTCACAAACTCAAAATCTATAGCAAAAGGAATTTTATTCACCCTAAGAAGACAGTCAGCCTTCTTAGTGGGCAGGGAATATATCTCCAACAGTGGGTATAGTCTTGTTAGGATGTCTGCAAAGATTAGTTGCTCAGAGTTGTCTTTTATTAGTTGTCTGAGGCTGGGGGCTTCAATTCAATTCAAAATTGAATGAGATTACTTAACTGGGAGTTTCCCTCATGGACAGAGAGGTGTGCTTTTCCCAGGATTTGAGAGTCCCCCCAAAGGGGACACAGTTTATATCTGGGCCTCTCCCAAAGGTTAAGGGGGACACAATTTACATCACAACCATGACAAGACATCTATCACGGGTTACTAAGATTTTGCTATTTATTATGTGAATAGCACACAGGAATTAGTAAGGAAAAGGGTTTTAACACTTATCAGGGGAAAAGACAAAGTTCTCTAGTGAAACTCACAATTAATCAAGAGGAAAAAGCCACTAAAGATACTAAGAAGTGGTTTAATGCTGGAGAAACTGAGGCAAGATAGAGATTAGAGAGTTTTTAATATTTTATTTGGGTTTCTGAGAGGGAGAGATTTTCTGGGAGGCAGAACAGAATCCATTATTCCCCCTAGGAATTTTGTCTCAAAGAATTCAGTATCAAATGTGAGATTCTAATGATTTTTATATGGCTCTAAGTGATCAGGGGAGACAAAGGCAAGAGGTGGAGTCTGAATACTGGTGAACACAGGAATTTCCAAGCAGGGACCGACCATAAATTCAGTTCTGACAGGTTGAGAGTAGAACTATAAATTCTTGATAACTTAGGAGGACTTAGGAGCCAGGGTGTCTGAACTCCCCCTTATCTGAAATTAAACATTTACAATGGCTAGAGTAGCCAACCCTAAGTTATATCACTCCTAATAATCAGGAAAGAGAAAGGGTTGCAACCAGGGGGATTGAGGCAGAACAATTAAAGGAACTGAGGCAGAACAATTTAGGGAAACTGAGGCAGGACAATAAAAGGAAGCTGTGGCACAAGAGTGAGAGTATGCCATTGATTGGCAGGCTAAATCCAGAGAAATTTAGCAGAGTAACCCCATAATGGGTTAAAAAGGGGAAGGAGATTATACCATTGACTGGTGGGCTAACCCCTAAGAAGGCTTTAGTACCTAAAAGAGTTAGCTATTACAAGAAGAAAGATGTCATGTGGCAGGAGTACCCATGATGGGCTAGCTCACAATTAACCAGGAAGATCTACCCTATGAGCAGATCTTTTATAGGGAAATATAATCAGGGAGGGTGAACTTTGACCTCATAATTTGGCTTTCTGATTAGATGAGTAAAGGTTCGGTTTCTAGAGACTTACTTAAGAATAAAAGGTTCACTTAAGGCTGAGATCTTTATCACTGCCCTTCCCTGTTTGTCTTCTGGGGCGAGTCATAATGCTATCAGTGCTTCAGGCTTTCTCTGCTCAGGCCCATCTGGTTACCCAGGACTTCTTCAAAATGATCACTACTCCTGAATTTTCTTCATACCTGGGGACATTATTTCTCCAGGTGAAGAAATCAGAGGGAGAAAGATTTATATCATCTAGAGATTTTTTTCCCTCAGTATTTTCTCTGACTTATATAAAGGAATTCCTTTAGAATATGCTACTCTTGCAAGTATTAGTTCCCATAATTTATAAGAATTCATAAACTGATCTAAGAATTTCCCTTAGAAATTAACTGGATTAACAGAACCAATCTGTTTTAAAATAGATTCTGTGGGAGGCACAGTCCTGAGATCTTATCTCAGCACATACCCTCCCACTCCATGTCACCCTCCCAAAAAGTCTTGATTTTTATTTCAAGAAAGAGCCCTAAAGAAAAAAATCCTTCTCAGATTCTACTTTCCAATTTATGTGCTTTTAAAAATTCTTCTCTGTCAGTCACTTTATTTTGACCACAATTAAAAGATAGAAAAGACTTTTTTTTAAAGTTTTTGATATTTAAACTTTAAGTATAGATAACACAACAAAAAAAATGCCTTCAGATAATACACACTTACAAAAAAGAATGATAAAGAAACTGAAAAATGTATACTTCAATCTGCACTCAATTCATTCATTTTCTCTTTAGAGATAGTATTTTTCAATTTGGATCCTTTGGAATTGTGAAGGATCATACTCTTGATAAGATTTAGATCAGCTGAGTCTTTCTTAATTGATTATCATTTATAATATTGCTGTTCTAGTTCTGTTTATTTCACTTCATTATATTCCCCATTGTTCAGCCATTTGCAAAATTGATGTACATCCCTTCAGTTTCCATTTTTTTCCATCATAGGAAGAATTACTATAAATATTTCTGTACATATAGGTCTTTTTTTTTTTCTCTTTGATTTCTTTGGGATACAGACTTAATGGTTCTAGTGCAAGGTTTTTGTTGTTTTTTGGGTGTCATTCCATTGGACCAGTTCATAACTTCACCAACAATGCACATCTCCTCCAGCATTTATCATTTTCCTTTTCTATCATGTTAATCAGTGGTGTCTCAGAGTGTTTGTGGTTTTTGAGTTGTTATTTTTTAGGTTTGGTTGTTGGTTTTTTTTTTTTTTTTTTTTTTGCAGTTCTCTAATCAGTACTAATTTAGAGCATTTTTTCATGTGAGTATTGATAGCTTTATTTTATCTTCTGAGAATTGCCTGTTCAGATCCTTTGGTCATTTATCAAATTGGGAATGACTATTTTTACCAGTTTGGTTCAGTTCCCTATACATTTGAAAAATAAAGCTTTCATAAAAGAAATTTGCTGTAGATTGTTCCCATTTGCTACTTTCCTTCTAATTGTGGCTACATTGTGCAAACCTTTTTTAATTTCATATAATCAAAATGATCCATTTTACTTTCTGTGATCCTTTCTATCACATAAGTCATAAATTCTTTCCTTATCCATAAATTTGACAGGAACATTTTCCCATGCTCCCCTAATTTACTTATGATGCCAGCCTTTATATCTAAATCACTTATCCATTTTGACATTGTTTTGATATATAGTATGAGATATTGGCATATGTCTATTTTCTGCCAAAGAGTTTCACATTTTTCTTAGCAGTTTTTGGCAAATAGTGAGTTCTTGCCCCAAAGCTTGAATCTGAGTTTCTCAGTTACCATCATGATTTACTACTACATATTATACACCTATGTTATTCTACTGCTCCGCTTTTTTTTAGCCACTACAAATTGTTTTGATGATCACCAATATTGTTAGTAAGCTGGTATTACTAAGGCATCCTCCTTCATCTTATTTTTCATGATTCTTTTGATTTTCTTGACTTTTTTTTCTTCCAGATGAATTTTGTTATTTTTTTTCTAGCTCTTAAAATAATTCTTTGATAGTTTGATTGGTATAGCATTAAATAAAGTAAATTCACTTAGAATTGTTATTTTTATTATATTGATTTGACTTACCTATGAGCAATTAACATTACTCCATTGTTTAAATCTATCTTTATTCATATGGAAATCATTTTTATAATTGTGTTTATATAATGCCTGGATGTGTCTTGGCAGGTGAATTGTCAAATGCTTTATATTGTCTGCAATTATTTCAAATGGAATTTCTCTTTCTATAGCTTTCTGCTGTGTTTGGTTGGCAATACACAAAAATGCTGATGACTTGTATGGGTTTGTTTTATATCCTGAAACTTTGCTAACGTTGTTAATTATTTCAATTCAATTCAGTTAGGGTTTTTTTAAATTATTCTTTAGGGTTCCCTAAGCATACTGATCATATCATAGACAAAAGTGATAGTTTTGTACATCAGTATTCCAAACACACCCCAAGAACTACACATCCCAAAGTCAAAAATAAATCTGATAAAATTATAACAATCAAACAGAACTCGAAAAGAAGAGATGTTTGACACTACTCCCACAACTACTTCTTTGCAGAAGAAGAAGGACCATAGGTGTTACATATAGAATATTTTGGGGGAGACTCCTTTTTCAATATATTGATCAGTTTTCTTGATTTTTTTTTTTTGTGTGTGAGAGGTACAGGGAAAAGATAACTTAGTTTAACTATGGTAATATATGAAATAGAAAAGTTAAATAAAATCTTTTAAAAATATAATTGCTGAAAAGACCAGAAAGTAATCTGGCAGAAATTAGGTTTAGACATAAATTTGAAATCCAAAGGAGATATAAAGCAAAACTGTTAACTGAGGGAAAAAAATCTTTTGTTTCTAACATCTCTGAGAAGGATCTGATATCCAAGATATAAAGTATAGTCTCAGAAATATATAAAATCAAAAATTATGTCAAAGGTTGTAAACAGGTAGTTATCAAATGAAGAAATCCAAGTTTTCAAGAGTCATTTAAAAAATGTTCCAAGTCACTAATAATTTCTTTGTCAAAAATCAGAGAATAGTTTTGTTTTCTGAGCAAAAAGTAATTTACATATAAATTAAATTTTTAAAAAATGTTTGGTAGAATTTATTAGTAAATCTGTCCAGGCCTTAAATTCCTCCTCCTCCCCATCCTCACTAGTGCCATGGAAGTTTATTTATGGATTATTCAATTAAATATTCTAAGTTCTTTTTAAAAAATTTCTCTTTTATTATTTGGCTAATTTTGCTATTTTATATTTTATAGATATAATTGTAACTATTCTATTTTCTATTTTGCTGGTATAATAGGAAAAATAGTTTAAAATAAGTTATTTTATTTTCTCTTCATTTATTAAAAAGTTTTCTTTCTGAGTTTTGTAAGTTGGTTTTCTCATTATTCTAAATAACTAACATATTGCCTCTTTTCTACCTAAAAAAAGTATTTAGTTTTATTTGCCAATTAAATGGTTGTTTTTATCTTTAATTTTATCACTTTGATTTTCTGAATTTCTATTTTTTAATTCATTTTTTAATTTGTTGCTGTTTTTCTTCCATACCTTATTCATTAACATTCATTTAATGAATTAAACATTCATTTTAAAAGGAATTAGAACACCACCAGTAATGTATAATTACAATCATATGATTTTGCTTTTTTGCCTTTCTTCTCTTCACCCAGGCTAAATAAGAGTTATAATTCTTACCCTTTATTAAAATTTTCATTTAATCCTGTTTTTATGATCAGTCCGGGTTGAAGTTGGTATGTCTTGTAATCATTCTCTTACCAAGTCTACCTCTAATTCTACCTTCATCTCTACTTATTCTTACTTATCTCCAAGTTGGATTAAATGTATTTACACATCAAACTTTTTTGTGTGTCCAATTTTGTTATTATCTTGCCCTTTATTATTAAGTACATTGAATTTATGGCTTTTACTTTCTTGACTAATTCTTCCTCAAAAGAGAATGTCAAAGTCAGTTTCCAGTTGTTGTCTCATCCTGTCAGTATGTCTGATATTTTTACTGTATCTAATAGATCAGTTAGTTAACAAAGTCTTCTGAGTCCTGACAGTGCTATGAATTACCTTGCAGTATTTCAATTTTGACCTTTCTTTTCAACATCCTTCCTTATACTGTCCTTGTTTTTATTCTCTAGATCCATTCATAAAATCAGGAAATGATTATAAGTATTTCTAGTTCAAAAAAATAATAATATATATTAAACATTTTATGTTCTATTTTTTCAAGAAGTGGTAAAATAAAATTGTGTTTAGCAAACTAATCATTTAAAAATAATCATTAAATGTTTATTCAGCATATAAAGTAAGAAATGATAAAGTAATAATTATATGTAATTAATATGTATTAAAAAAACAATAAAATGAACATATTAATTAGCAACAATACTGTCAGGCATTTTGCATTTACGATTATAATGGGTTTATAACAAATGAGAAAATGATTATGGGAAAGAAAAAAATTCAAAACTTCTAAAGTAGCCTCCATATATATTGTTCATTCATTTCATGTCCAACTCTGGAGTTTTCTTGGCAAATTTACTGGAGGAGTTTGCCATTTCCTTTTCCACCCCATTTTACAGATGAGAAAAGTGAGAAAAATAGAGTTATGTGACTTACCTAGGCTCATATAGCCAATGTTTGAGGCCAATTTTAACTTAGAAGATGAATCTTCCTAACTCCAAGCTCAGTACTCTAACATATTTTTACCTCTTTGTGTTTCTATCACTTAACATAGTGGCTGGCAAAAAAAAAAAAAAAAAAAAAAAAAAAAAAAAAAAAAAAAAAAAATGACTGCTTAATAAATGCTTATTGATTAATTGACTATTAATTAATTATAAAAAGATTATGACCAAAATCACCATTTACCATAACTGATTTCTTCAATTCTAGAAACATTGGCCCACCATTTATTTTTCTCAGGATACCAATAAAATTCTCAAGAATTCTCTTTATGTTTCTTGGCAACACAAAAGTTTAATTCAATTCTTTTGGGCAGTAAGTTCTCTTAATTTTTGTATATAACAATTTTGGTGACATATCTTGATGTGTTGATATTTTGTCATTTTTGCTTTCCTTTATGTTCTAATAATTCAAGGTAGTTTTCATTTATGATTTCTTGAAATGCGATATCCCAGTTTGTTTGAGGGTTTTTGTTTTGTTTTGCTAAGGTTTTCTGGGAGTTCAATGAGTCTTGAATTATCTTTCTTCATACTATTTATTAGGTCATTTGTTTGTGATAGCAGGTATTTTATATATTATGATTTTTCCAGACTTTTTTTTATTTTCATATTTTTATCTCATTGAATCATTAAGTTCTACTTGTTCTGTTCCAATTTTTTTAGATTTTTCTATTTTGATATATTAGATATTTTAGATATCTATTTAGTTTTCTGCTTTCTGTTCTGAATTATTTATTTTCTTTCCAAGCCTCTTAATTTCAATCGTTATCATATTTCATTTCTTTCTTCATTTCATGATTCCATTCTTATAGTCATTGCTGCCAATGCATTCTCTTTTCTGTTCTTATTACAGAGTTACTTTCCTCTTCTGGATTTTTCTCCTTAGGTTCTCAATCCATATTATTTTTAATTGGATTTAGGAGCATCCTTATATTTCCACTGAATCTTGGTGCTAGTTATGGATGCTGTTCTATCCTTATGTTTCAGTAGGATGGCAAGGCCCAATTTCTGTCCCTACTGTCATCCTGCTGTAATTCTGGATAGGAGAACTGGATCCTATTCTCCTTTCTTGAGTTCTTATGTAGCTCTGACTGAAGATGAGGAGCTAGTTCTAGGTATGAGACCAGGCCCATGTTCTACCTCAATCCCTGCCTTCTTTTGTAACTACCCACATGGGTACAGGGATTTATTACAGGTGAAAGATCATAGTCATATTAACCCTCTGCCTTTCTATCACTTTGTGCATCAGCTAGGGCTTGGCTTTGTCTCCTGATTTGGCTGCAACAGGACCTAACATTTCACTAGCCTCTTATTTCATCTTTCAGAGATGGTACTGACTTTAGGTCCTGTCTCCTCCTATGCACTGATCTTGCCCCAGGTCCATCTCTATCTCCTGGTGCTGTCACCTGTCCAATAGATTCCCAGTTTTAACTTGTCTTATGATTTGGCCCCAACTAACCCTAACCAGACCATTTCTGGTTTTAGGCCCTGGTTTACAGGAAATAATGTTGACTTCAGCCTTTCCCAGAGAGCCCCTGAATAGAAAAAGCTCAGGCTTATAGTCATCTTCTGGTATAATCCTGGACAAGCTACAAGTGCCTCTGCAGTTTTTTTGAATATTTGTTTCATGTGAGTCTTTTTTTTTTCCTATGCTTTTCTTAGCAAAATGAGGCTTTAATTGGAGTCTTTCTCATTAACATCTTTAAATGAAATCTAGAATTTCTCTATTGGTACATTTGCACAGAAAACATTTTAAAGGAATTTTTAAATAAAAAATTATTACTGTATTCATAGGGAGCTTTTAAGGGATTAATTTTTTTTGTTTTGTTTTTATATGTCTTTTGTTTCAGTTGAAAGTTCCTTGGTATCTCTTAACCTTTGAAAACAACTGTGCCCACATTACTAGGCTGGAGAGGTTTTAACAGTTTAAGGACATGCCCTTTTCTCCCATTTCATCCTAAAATTCTCATTCTTTCCTCTGTTTTCCTAGTAACTTACAGGAAAAAAAATAATCTGAATGTGGTGAAGAAATTGTAATTCTTTTATACCTTCCTTCAGCCTTCCATTTGTATTAAGTCTCTCTCTCTCTCTTTATCTTTCTCTCTCTCTCTTTTTCTCTTTCTCTTCTCAGCAACTGTTGTTTTAAGCAATTTAGAACCAAATACAACCTATGAAATCAAGGTTGCAGCTGTAAATGGAAAAGGTCAAGGGGACTACAGTAAAACTGAAATCTTTCAAACATTACCAGTCCGTAAGTAATAACCTTTTTAACTAATACAAGACTTCAAAAGTATTATAACAATATGTTTGTTACTCTCTTTGCATGCAGAATCATAAATTAACTCTAGGTAAATTGAGAAGTATATAATCTATTCAGAATTCTAGAAGTCTCTTTGTGCTACACTAATACAAAGAAATGTGTTAAAACACAAATTTCTCAAGGGAAAAATTTTCTAATAAAGAAGGGTTATTATTTATTTATATCTTAATTAATGAGGTCATAGTTTTTCTATTTTCTGTCTACTATAATGTTCAATATTCTATTACTTTAATTTAGTGTGGCTATTGCTTTTATTCCATAAACTATAAGTTATAAAAGAAAATAGAACCATTAAATTAATCTACATCTTTAATGGTGATGATATGAGAATAATAACTGATTTAAGCTTATTCATATAACTTCCCCTCTTGGGCTCTTGTAAAGACAATTAAATTTTCTTGAATTTAGGTAAAAGAAAGACCAATGACAAAAATGATATAAAAGTTATCTATAATCCTACTTTCATACATGACACTTCTAGACTTATGAAATTTACTAGATGGAATTTAAAATGTTTAAAAAGAAATGGCAGAACTATGCCCCATATTTCTCATTATAGCTAATTTCTCCACTCATTCAGGCTGATTTCCATATATGCACTAGAAATAGACTTATTCTCACTTCCTGGTTCAATGAATAAAACACTGAGTTGACCTAGAGCCGAAAAGAATTCAAAACAGAATCAGACACTTAACAAATCTGTAAACTGGCCA
Source organism: Sminthopsis crassicaudata (assembly GCF_048593235.1). Classification (NCBI taxonomy): domain Eukaryota; kingdom Metazoa; phylum Chordata; class Mammalia; order Dasyuromorphia; family Dasyuridae; genus Sminthopsis; species Sminthopsis crassicaudata. The sequence goes on along the minus strand of NC_133619.1, from coordinate 261,252,086 downwards.
GGTCATTTAACTTCTATCTCCCTAAGTTTCCTCAACTGTAAAATGGGGACATTTAAAGGACCTGTGAGGAACAAATGAGTTTTTTGAATTTTTGAAGTCCTTATGGTAATACATGGCTCATAATAGGTGCTTAATAAATGTTTGTAACTCAAACCCAACAGTCTTTGATCTTTTGTTCTTTTACAAATGTTTTGATAACTGTATTTCAGTGAAATTCATTTCCTTTATAATCTTATGTAATTTTTGCATTTAAAAATATTCTATATAGGGTCTATAGCCTTCATCAGACTTCCAAAGGTTTGATGATTATTACAGAAAAAGATAAAGACCCCTTGCTTTAACAAGTCTTTGGGAATCTCCCCACTTAGTTCAACATTTTCCAAGTCTATTTTCTCACAGCCAGCTGAAGTCATATATTTTTCATAAATTCTCCCCCCCCCACTCATGATGAATTAGTTCTCTGAATACAATCATTCATCAAAATGACTACACAATTTAGCACTTGCCTTATATTAGCTAATTTTTTTTCTTCTCCCATGTTCTTACTCTTGTTTCCTTTTATGGCATATTTTATATAAGCTTGGTTGGTTGTTTATTTGTTTTCTGTAAAACCCAGAAAACTTGTAGACACAGATGAATATGCAAACAGTCATTTTAGAAAGCTCAGCTTTTATTTCAGAGATGTTTAGGTCTTTTCTAAAATTTCTTTTTTGGAATTGTCTTCATCAGTGCACATTGTTTTGATATGCTTTAAATTGTTTTAAATTGTTTAAATTGTTGAAGAAAGTTTCATTTTTAGGGGAAAAAAAGCATAAAAATTATTCAGAACTCATGTAGGCAAATCACTGGCATGGTCAATAGAGGAATCATGAAGAATAGAGTTAAAATCCTTTCTCAGACATTTACTAATGGTGACTTTGAGTAAGTTACATTAAATATCTTCCTTAGTTTCCTCATTTGTGATATGATTATTATGGGCCTAAAATGAGCTAATTTTTGTAAATCATTTTGCAAATCTTAAAGTACTACATAAATGCTATCTACTACTATTTCAACTCTGAGAAGCAATTATAGTGAAAAAGTGCTTCAGGTAAATTCTACAATATACTATCAAAAATTTTATATCTATAATGTAATAGAGAATGTTTTTTTTTAATTTAGTTTATAAGTTGATCATTAAGGCACCTCCAAAACAATAATTCCAAAATCAATGTATAATATTCCAAAGAAACTATTTTGAAGAACAATACTCAGTTGGATATTTTTTTAAAAATCATTAAAAGAGAAAATATGACACAAAGGAAAGAGCGGTGAATTTCTTGATCCAGAACTCACCTTCTCTGTAACACTCACAGGTAGGATCTCCAGGGTAACAATTACCCCATGAGCTTTACCTCAAAGCAAAGGCATTTATTGAGATGGCATTATAAGAGCAATGACTACAAAACATTCAGTTCCAAAAACCTGGGGTATAATCTCTTTTCCCCCCAAGGAGTCATTTTCTTTTTCCATTTTGCCAAATCTATTTTTAAAGAAGTAGTTTTCTTTAGTGTGTGTATATATATATTTTTTCCATTTCACCAAATGTATTTTTCAAGTAGTTGTTTTTCTTCAGTCACTTTCTGTTTCCTTTTCCAAACTCTCCTGCAAAACTTTAATTCCCTTTCCCCATTTTTCTTCTAACTCTTTTAAGTTCTTTTTAAAAATTCTTCCAAGAAAGCTTTTGAGTTGGAGACTAGTTCATATCTCCCTTTAAGGCTTCATCTGAAGCATTTTGCTTTCGGGGTCTTCAGGGTTTGCAGTCTCTTCTCCCTGTCTCCATGACCGATATCTACGGTCAAAATGCTTTTTGCTTTTTTGTTCATTTTTAAAGGTTGATGTCTGCTTCTAGGGCATTGGGGAGATTGTCCAAGCTTCCTCTATAGGGCGACAGGTGCTTCACTTTGCGCTGGGGCCACTCAAGCTCCAGGCTTCCTCCCTGCGCGGGCTGGGCCTGGCCAAGACCTGCTTTTTTTACTGGGGTCCAGGAGCTCACTATTTGCCTTCTGTAATTGTGTTGGAGGTCTCACAGCCTATCTGCTGATCCACTGGCTTCTGAACCAGGACAGAGTAGCCAACCTGCTATATTCTGGCTAAGAGCCTCCCACAAGATTCCCCATGTGGGAACTGTACACCTTGGGCCTCCCCGCTTCTCTGCTGCGCTGCATTCCCCCCTGCCCAATTGAAATAGACCTTCCCTGAAGTTTTTCCAAGATGTCTTCTGCTGGAAATTTATTTCTGTCACCCCAAAATATGTTCAGAGGCTTGTTCTAGTGTTGATTCTGAGGGAAGCCAGGAAGAGTTCAGGCAAAGTCCTGACTACTCTCTGCCATCTTGGCCCCACCCCAACTTGGGGTATAATCTCCCACAAATATAACAGTGTCAGTGGGAAGAAAGAGCACACAATTAGAAGCAAACAATTAGAGAATACAAATGGCCTAAACATCTCACATCTGCAGGACCCTAAGTCCTTCTCTTCTCATGGGGTCTCTTGGGTAAGTAACTTAGCTGTATGATAAAAAAATGGGCAGGGGGGGAAAGAGAGAAATTGCCCTCTGAGAGGTGAAAAATGATTATTCCCCAAGAAATCATTCTTCTTCCATCTTCAGAGGTCACACTCGTCAGAACTATCTCTTGTCTTAACTGACTCACTATATCCAACTTAAAATGTCTTGCTTTTTAAAGGCCACCAAAATAATGGCTGATTCTTTAGTCAGTCAGTAGCTAAGTACCTAACAATTCTACAAAAACATAAATCTTCACATTTATTTAATACTTAATTGTCTCTATCACATGTCTTTTATATATTTCATCAAGCAACTTTGAGGAAAATAATATTTTTCAGAAGTCCTGCTGATCACCTTCTCACTCCAAATACGTGAAGGGCAAAAATCAACAGTGTTCATTGGCACAGTCTGCCTAATCCTATCTAGAAATATAGAAACAAGGCCTGTAAATATCAAATAAAAACAGATTACTGTCTGTCAGGAAAAATAATAATAAACTCATTCACTTTCACTTATTTTTAGACTTTATTCTAATAGCAAACCACTTTCTTCTTTTACCATGGACAAGTTTTCCAAGTTCCCACTAATTGTATTACTCACTTATTCTAAAATGTTTCCCTTGGTCCTGGAATATTACCAAATTGGAATCAGATTGGGGTCAAGCATTAAGGTGAATATATAACTAGGTGTCTGCACTGTAAAATAAAGTATTCACATAATCTTTGTATAAAAATGCTCATAAACCTTGTGCACAAGGTTCGTCAAGTAACTCTACAACCCAGTATCATGGCACCAATTCCACATTTGCAAGTATGTTAGTCATTATAATACAAGGAGGAGTTTTAAACTCTAAAAGCTTTGGAACACCTTATGTATGTCAAAAGGAATTTAATTCATAGAGAAAGAATTAAAGAACATTATATATTTATATTATTAATTATAGTATTCCCAAAGTTGGATACTAAATATTCTACAATGTCACTAAGTTTCTTCAAATGTTGCTGCTTAGATTGGCAAATCCCTGCTTTCTTTTCTATTCACTGACCTCAACCACAGCTCTGCTGATAGTGTTTTTAGTATTTCTTTCATGTATATTTTGATAGCCATTGGAAGATCCGTTGCCTTTTGCTCTAAGATGAGGCTTAGGAGTTATTTTTCCTATACTGTCTAGGGTTAAAGCTCTCTCTCATTGAGAATTTATGCTCTGAATAACGGTCCAAGCTTTCCTTTTATTTAAATGACAACATGATTCTCATGTTCAAGGTATTCACAGCACAAAAGGCATTGTTTTGATTTAATTGGTTTAATTCTGTGAAGGATGATCAGGAAGAGGATCTTAGTTTCATTCACCTTACCAAAATTGTATACCCTCTATCCTTGAAGCTTTTCCCTTGAAATGTCTATCTGCACTGATCCAATCACATAAAAGTCCTTATCACAAAATTTAAACTCAGCATAGTTGAAAAAAAAAGTTTAGTTTTAGAATCCAAATACCTGATGATGAATTCTGGTTCTACTTTTAATTCTTGTGTAATTTTAGAAAAGTCACTTAGTTCCTTGAGTCCACAGCTTCCTTATCTGTAAAATGAAAAATTGGACTAAATGATCTCTTACAACATCTATAAATTCAGTGAGCCCTAACCTTCTTTCCACTTCTGACACCAGACATGGGTACTCTCTGCCCAAAGGAATATCCATCCTTCCAGAGGCCACAAAACAGCACTAATATCCTCCATTTACTCTTGTTAAATTTGTGGGTGCTATTATTCAAATCACCTCTTAGATTACTTAAATTGTCCAAGACTATCAACTATTTTTATCAATTACCAGTCACATGTCAAGTGGAAGAAGTGTTATAAGCAGTTTTTAAGTCATTGCATTGCCTTCAGGATCCTACCATTTTCTGAGGAAGAAAGGAATATTCCAGCTAAGGCAACATAAGTAAATATTATAATCTAATGCTTTGAAAAGTAGTCAATGTTTTCTATCTTTTTTTTTTAACCTCTTCTGTGACTTCTGTCTAACCTTTCTTTTCTGTGATCCTTCTTCCCATTTATGTTTTCCCCTTTTCCCTCCCTCTATTTTGCCACATACATTCAGCTCAGTCAAATGGCCACAGGTGACATTTTAGACTCCTGGTGTTGCAGGTCAGAATAGACTGTGGAGATGTTCTGTTATTAGTAATTCTTCCAAAAGTTAGAGTTATGTAAGTGTACCTAAGACTTAATAAACATTAAGGTTCTATACATCCCCTTTAAACTCATCACTATAAGCATGTAATGTAAAGCTTAATTTAGAGGAGATTTACCTTTCATGAATCTTTTAAAATTTGTCATATTGTCCATGGTTTTTATTGTCCAAATCTTTATTCCTCACCATTTGCTTATATAATCAAAAATGTTTAGAGCACGTAAATAACATGTATTCTTTTATACTACAAATTAAAATATTTTGCATTTAATTATACCTAAAAATTAAGTTGAGATTATCACTTGATATTACTTCCTTTTGGTTTTAATTGATTTTTCTGATAAAACCTTTATTGGTTCTACAATTCTTTTTCTATTCAGTCAATATTACATAAATATTGTTGACAGTTCAAATAGTGGATCATTAGCTATTAATAAGCTAAATATACATGACAAATTAGGCTTTTAAAATGAATTATAGCGCCTATCTCAAAGAAATCCTATTATGTGAATTGAATACTTGTAAAATGAGCAAGACACTAACTTTAGAATTGCTGCTAAATTGCATGAACTCTGAAGTATGTAATTCTTTTTAAAATTTCTTTAGGTTTCTCTTTCAAATTTTTACAACCACTCTAAAATTTATAAGAAATTATTTTTAGAAAACTTATAAAAGTACTTTCATCTAAAATATTTACAATAATATGCCATCTTAAATTTATATTTTAATTTAAACTTCTCTGAAGAATATACAATTCCTGTTATAATTCATTTTTGTTTCCAAATGGATTCATTAACCAGTTTACAAACATTTTTAAATAATCTTTATTACCATATTACTTATAGATGTAGTGGGGGGGGGAAAGGGAAGTTTTTCAGGACAACCCTGATCAATTGATTTCCCCTCAGCTCACTTGAGGAAATTGCCAAAGGTAAGGGTCAGATAACAAAGAGGAAAGTGCTAAGACTTTAAAGTAAAAAGAAGTGACTAGACTTTGCTACCCCTTTATAATATGTAAAGTTCTTCAGTAAAAAGTGAGGAAGCAATTGCCTGAAGTCCGGGTGAGGAGGGGCAACTACCCCCCAGTTCATCAATTTTGGCCAACCCATCTAGGTCCATACTTCTAAGACTAGCTTAAAACATTCCAGGAACATTTGGCTTTAATAGTCAGAGGACACAATTATCTCAAAGTAAAGTCATTTCTTGAAATGTCAGCATAAGATTATTGGCCACAAAATATTTCCCCCATAGTTTTGGTACTTTTCCCCAATTACATGGGCATCCCTGGGAAGAATGGATACAATAGATAAAGACACACTCAGGAATATGCTGGCCAACTGGCTCCTGAGAGCTGATAAATTTTCAGTATGAACAAAAATGGCAAATGCTACCAATTAGGGCTAATTTTATTGTTTTGTTCATTTCTAGATTTAAGGAAGTGATGAAGAAAAATGTTAATAATGCAGATTAAATTTAAATGTATCTATATATATTGGGGGAGTTTTTAAACTATAACTGTTACCAAGTTCCATGATAAATTCTTGGAATATAAATACAAAAAACAAAGAAAGGCCTTGTCCTTAAGAAGTTTGCATTCTAATAGGTAGACAACACATAATGAGAAGTGATGTCCAGACAGGGGCACTTGGGCCCAGAAAGTTAGAGAAGCAGTAAGAGGGGAACTAGAAAGCCAAAGAGTAATTTAACACAGCGCACCCAGGGGCAATGACAGCAAAAATGTCATATTGCAGAACTCTAGAACTAGGGAATTGGGAGGGAGAGGTTGTTGATGTTTGAAACTAGGCAAGGACAAAATGACTAGCAAGACTGTAGAGGAGATAGCCAGAGCGTTGGGAATGAAGTAAGTGCGAGATTTTTACTGAAATAGTAGCTCTGGAGATTCAGTTACCAATCGGGAGAGTGAGGGCAACAAGGCAGAAGTTTCTCTGAAAGGCAGTTGGCCAGGCTATAAGAAAAATGACCAGAAATTCAGGAATGAAGTGAAACATGTCTGGAGCATTCTCTGAAAGTGTTTCAAGAGTCACTTGCTAATAGGAACTTTAGAGACTATCAAGCCCAATCCCTTTATTTTATAGAAGCACTAATGCACAAAGAAGTTAAGTGACTTGCCCAGTATCAAACAGCTAGAATTTCTAAAGTTAAATTTGAACTCATTTCTTCCTCACTCTGAATGGTAAACATGATGACTCCTACTTTTAGTCCTGTCAAAGGATATTTTGAGGTCCTAATATCCTTTTTCTTCTTACAGTGAGCTCATGCTGTTTCCTTGCAGCACAGACAAGTCATTCATTTGGGTCCCATGGACAAGTTCTTCCTTGTAGCTAGCACAATTCCAAGGCTAATACTCTTATTCACCTTTATGTCTTTGATCACTGGGCCTACCTGGTAAGGGAAAGGAAATGTTTGCTGGGAGGCAGATAGCTTTACTCATGTAAGCCAATGGGGAAATGGAGAAAAGGAAATTCCCCTGCTTCTCTTCCACCTTTTCCTTCTTTTCCCCCTCTTCTACCTCTACATCATCTTTTCCTCCTCCTAAGAGTCACTGTTTTCTCTCAAGGATTGAGTTCTTCCTCCCTGGATGACTTTCTTCTCTGTTTCAAGTGACCCTTCAGAGAGATTGTGTATCTTGCTTTTTGAATTGATATAGTTGATCCTTTAACCAGTTAATGACCCATTTAAAGAAATTTCTTCATATTTCTAAAGACCTAACAAAATGTAAACATTTCTTTGCAATTCATTTAATTCATTGTTAAGTAGGCTGGAGGAAAATAATCCTTTTATAGCTTGGCTATAAATTTAAACATTTGTCCATCTTTATTCTGGACAGGTCTCATATGAGTTAGGGAATATCAAGTATAATCCTATCAAGTGCCTTCTCCCCTCCAAAAAAAAAAAAAAAAGCCTTGCTTTAAAGTGTCTCAACAAAGTCCATATGACATTCTTGGACTTCATTTCCCATCTATCTGCTTTCCTGAACTTAATTATTTGCAGAAACTCATCGTTCTACAAGATAAAATTAGCTCTGAAAATCAGTCCTCATACACACCTTACAAACTTTGGGACCCTCCTTCTCTATTTGGAGAGAGTTAAATATGGACACTGGAGACTTCCTTCCTGATTCTACACCATATTAGGAGGTCTCTCTGGAAGTTTACCTCATCATTTCCTTCCCAGTTGCTTCAAAATCTATAGAAACTCCTCATTCTGCAAGATAAAATCAATTCTGAAACTTGCCTCTTAAGATCATTACTCTCCCTGGATACAGGACTTCATCATGTTCTATGCTAGATAATGTCCCCTTACCCCTTCTTTTTAACATGTCTTCTTATTCCCATTAGATTGTGAGTTTCTTTGCCTTTCTTTGTATACCCAGCACTTAGCACACTGACACTAGTACATATTAGACACTTAATAAATATTTATTAATCCTGACACTGACTCTAATTTCCATAAGGGCCAAAGATCATACTATTAGATACAAAAAGGTTTGCCTAAAGACGGTTTTGGGTTTTTTAAAGAAATTTTAAACTTCAGAGGGAGAGCCCAGTCCAAGCAGACTTCTCAAAAGAGAGAGAGACAGCATTAGAGTTGACTGTGAGTCTTCATCCTCTTCTTCAGATGAAAAGCCAAACTGTCTTAAGTGAAAATGCCTCTGGGTGCCTGAAACATAGGGGACCTGAAATATCACCAATTTTTCTTTTCAAAACTAGGATATCTCAGGCAGAGAAGAGATTCCAGTTGGACAATCCTTCTAGTAGAAATCTATAAATGTATAAAGAGTCCTAAATATATCCTGGAGTACTTCCATAATGTAGCACTTCCCTACACAATCACAAGTTTGTTCCCAAAGAAGTTGCTACTCCTAGATTCAAAATACTTTTGCTCACAAAGGCTCATTGGTGCATCTATCCTTGTCAACTTGACACAGCTCAAAGCAAGGTCATTTGCTGGGATAGCATTCTAAGAATAATAGTTACAAAACATTCCCCCTATAAGCCTACATTATACATTCCCACAAATACCTATATATAATATCAGTGGGAAGAATGGATATATACACATATGGTAGAGAGGCACATGCTTAAGAAATACATTTGGCCAAGATGATTCACATTTTTGGTACTGCAAGCCCTTATTGTTATTTCCCTATTCACAGTGTCCTCATGTTTCTTTGAACTCCTTCCCCTCACTGCAAATGATCCTTGGGCCTACTCCACACCAGGCTGTTTGTTTTATGCCTTGTGACACTACAGAGAATGTTTTGATTATAAAAGGGTTTGGCCAATCAGAAGAAAAATTTCACACCTAGTAAATAGGTAATAAAGCATAGATGTCATTGTGCACTTCATTTAAGGCTTTAAAGCCTTATCTTTGTTACTTGCCTATTACTTTCTGTAATTTCATCAGGTGGACTAAGGGGAAATCCATTAATCTGGGGGCTCATAATCAATTCTCTCCTACAGACTTTTAATTGGTAAGTCTTTATTGTGTAGTAGAAAGAGTACAGAATTGGGATTTAATAAACCTGGGTTCCAGACCTGGTTTTTACAGAGATTCCAGGAGTATAATTCAGCCTCCCTGAGCCCCAGTTTTTCATCTATAATTGGATTAAATTAGTTCATTCAGTAAGTATGTGAGGTGTAAAAGATGATCTCCAAGCTGTCTAACATTTAACAAGCCCTCTTTTTACATTCTAAGATTCTATTTTCATAGCTCAATTGGCTTTTCTCTTTTTAAAAACCAAATTGGCCTAACATTTTTAAAAATTCAACCATTAATAATCAGAAAAAAAAATGTGTTAATAAGATTTAAGATCTTCTATTTCCTTCATCCTAATGGATATGCAATCCATGTATCACATTGCTTCATTATGCATATCTCTTTTACATTATTCTGAACAAGCCAGGAACTTCTGCTCACAATGTATAATATTTTAAATCTTTATAATGCACTGCTTTTTTAGAAGATTGGAGGAATCAAAGCCAGAGGGATGGTACAGCATGTCTGAGAACATCAATTAAATGATATGGCAGGCATCTACCTAGGTTTTCAAGTATTCTGAGTGTCCTATGAATGCAAAATTCTTAAAAAGATCTATTTTGCTTGAAATAACTTTATAAATGTCATTTTTACAATACAGTTTCCATATGTGATAAATAACACCAAAGGTTAATGTTTTAATTAAATTGGAAAAATGTTGAATTGTTATAAAATAAAATGCTACAAAATATCTTCAAGATTTTTTGTCAAATGAAATGTTATGAATACATAACTGATTACTAGATAATTATCTTTTATATAATTATAATCATGCTGGTTATATAACTGGCATAGTGGATAGAATTCAGACTCAGAGACTCAGCCTTCAACTCCTATTCCAGATAACTACTAGTCATAATGATCCTCCCTGAGTCTCAAATTTCCTCATCTATAAAATAAAAATAATTATAACATCTACTCACAGGGTTATTATGAAGTTCAGATGAGATCATGTATGTAAAACAGGATAAAAACTGCAAATCTTAAATCAGTAGGTAAATGTGCTGTGAACAAGCTTGTGCTCACAATGATCATAAAGCTAGTATTTGAAGAAACCTTACTTGTCCAAGATCACAAAAGCAATAAGCATCAGTAGCATGATTTGAACCTAGATCCTCTAAATCTAGAGATAGCACTCTTTCCATTATATGATATTATTATTATTACTAGTATTATTACACATACAATTTTTTAACATTTTTTAATTTTGCCTTTAAAAAGGATTCTTTCTAATATTAATATTTTATATTTGTATGCCATCATACAGTTTTGAAAGTTATTTCATTCTCTACAATCTTGTGTTCTTTTCCAAATGAAAAAACTGAAGCTTAGAAATGTTAGAAAATTTGCTCAAGGTCATATGGCCTAGTTGGTGGCAGAATTCAGACTAACACTGTTCTTTAATTCCTGGTCCAGACCTTAACCATAATAAAATTAATAATACCCAAACTTCTGGAAATTATTCAAAACATTACCAAAAGAAACATTATCAATTATCATTAAGAAAAAAGTATCATCAGATAAATTTCAACTGTGCTATGTTTCATTCTATCATAATAAAATTAACAAATATCACCAAGAGAAACTAATAATTGTTATTAAGAAAATAAATCTCAAACATGCTATATTTTATGTTTAGGTGAACCAAGTCCTCCATCAATCCATGGACAGCCTAGCAATGGAAAGAGTTTTAAACTTAGCATAATGAAACAAGATGACGGAGGGGCACCCATTTTGGAATATATTGTGAAATATAGAAGTGTAAGTACCCAATTCATTATATTCAATGTCTATTTTTAAATTTTACTGAGATGCGTTAAATCTAAGTCAACACACTTTTGAATTTTGAACATTTTCCAAGTTTAGAAACAATAAAAAATTATATGAATTCAAATGTAAATTTTTCTAACTGAAATTTATTATTCTAGGTTTTTGAAAACTGTTAAGAATCTTTCTAGACAGTGTCTAAACACATTACTGAAATGATAATTTAGCTTTATATGCTGGGCATTTAATCATTTCTAACATCATTGTTGATAAGTAGATACAAAGAGATACTTCACACATTCTATCAATTAGAGATTCATTTTGGCTTTACAGACTCCTCTTTTTTAAATAAAGAAGACCCTAGGAAAGTTTAAGCTAATGATTTATTCACATCTCATTAGAAACAACTTTAAAGCAAATAATCACTGAGCTGATATATCAGCTACACTTGAATGGATGTTTGGCAGAGTTTGGGGGGCAGGAAAAGGAAGGGAAAGTTTGGAACTTGAGAAATAGTCATAGTTTTTGATAAGATGAAAGCACTGGGCATTTCGGAAGCAGGAGAGATACTTAAAGGGAAATTCGAAAGTAAGAAAATAGTTGTCAGATTTTACACATAGAGTGAATCCATTCAAATCCCAAAAGGCTATGGTTACAGTTGGCTGGAATGCTTAATGCACTTTGTATCAACTCCCAAGGGCAGAAGTGAAAACTTTTAAACTTTAGTTTGTTCATCCAAACTTAACTAATAAGTCAGTTTATTCAGTGACTTTCCATATATTCCATAATCAGACAATTCACCGTATGAAAAATTTTTATACTCTAGATGTGTTAATGTTGGGGTAGGGTTTTAGTACCTCTGTATAAATGTCCTACTTTTCTCTAATTTCTTACAGTCCAATTAACATTCACTTTCCTATAAGTTCTTTCACAGAGCTGATTTTTTTTTTTAATCTAATCAAGGCAGAAAATCCAGAGGTTCTGGTAAATTCACACAAAGGTTCCCAGAGACACAGATACTCCCCTGGGTACCAGTGTAACTTTGACAAACCAGATTATGCCCATTTCAATAAATTAGACAATTTTTAACTATAAGGATACTCTGTCTTTCAGACAAATGTGTCTAACAATAAGAGTTCAAACTTGTAAAAATCACAGCATACAAATCAAAAGGGTAGTTGATTTAATAAAACAAATGCTTCTCACTCTAGGTATCTTCCTTCAAATCAGTAGTACTTTTATGCAGTGATTTCCTAAAGTCACAAAGCAAGAAACCAAAAGCATAATTATATAAGCATAACACAAAACAATATGACAAAATTAAAATTTGAAGCATAAATAAAACTTATTGCTTTTCAAATAATATTAAACCAGTCAAATAAATCTCCAAATCAGACACATGGAAGAAAAGTTTCATTCATTTATTAGTTTTAGTAACTTGTACTAGTTCCACTCAGAAATCAAGTAGAACGATTATCCCTTTTGCTGTCATAGCTACAAAAGTATATTGCCAGCAGTAGCTATTCAAAGCACACTTCAGCCATGCTCAAATTCCCCAGTTAATTTATAAATCCCAATGTAAATCCATATTTCAAATCAATTTTAAACCTTGTTTTATATGATTCTAGTTATGTCTCTACATCCACAAGAATTTTTTTAAGATTTGTGAAATCCAGCTTGGAAAACATGAATAATCTCAAAACTAATTCCAACTTTCTGAAAATGTTGTCTTAAGTGTAGCTCACAGCTTCCTTTTGCAGTGCCAGGCCTGAAGTCAGAAAGACTCATCTTCCTAAATTCAAATGTGGCCTCAGACACTTACTAGCTATGTGACTCTATCCAAGTCAATTTACCCTATTTGCTTCATCTGAAAAATGAGCTGGAGAAGAAAAGTCAAATACTTCCAATATCTTCACCAAAAAACCAAATTGTATTACAAAGTATCAGACAATTGAAAAACAACTAAGCAACAACGATATTTCTATTCCCTTACCTCAATAAATTAAACAACTTCCTGAAATTCTGTTTTTTTTTTCTTTCTGGCCCATCCTCGAAATTCTGATGATTGGGAAAGATGAGAATCTTGTGTTGTCCCTATTTGGGATAACTAGTTCAATATTCCTTCTGTTTGAGAATCAAATTTGAGGTACTTTTTAAATTGTCTACATTTAAGAATATTTTAAAACCTCTCAGTGCCTTTAATTGATTTTCAAATTTGTATTGTTGCAATGCAAATTATCACTAATTCGTTTTTTAAAATTTCCCCTTCTTTCTTTTCTTTTGCCAACTCCAATTAATATATACTTAACCTGGAATATTTAGAATTGAACATTTCTTTACTTATCCAATATCATTTCTTCATCATGATTCAGTATCATGCTTTATTTTTCTGATCAGAATTGAATCTGCAAGATTTAGAGATAGTTTCCCATTTTGCCAAGTAAATTCTTCAAAACAAAACAAGAGTTCCAAGATTTAATTTGAGAAGAGAAATTTGAGATAATTAAGGAAAAATTGAATATGAACAATCTTCAGCTTTATACTGGTAAATTTTAAGTCTACCAACTATATATCTTTTTTCTCCTTCTGTTTAACTTCTTTTAAAAGTAATCTACAGCTGGTACTTCTGCTTCCTATTTTCTCATTTTTCTAAATTTTCTGTACTCTGGTTTCCAACCTTATCATTCAACCAAAACTCTTCTCTCCAAAGTTGGAAGTGATCTTTTTTTTTAATAAAAAAAATTATTTTTACAAACACTTAGTATTTTTGCCTACTTGCCTCCCTCCCCATTGAACAGTAAAATAAAATAAAATAAAATAAAATAAAAACCTCATAACAAACAGGCATAATTCAAAGAAATAAATTCTTAAAACAGGCAAATACAAAAATATATATCTCAACCTGCATTTAAGATTCATCACTTCTATAAAAGGTAGATGCTATGTTTCATCTTCAACTCTTTGAACTTGACCTTATATCTTATGTCTGTCATGTGTCCATTTGTAGATCATCATAGTATATGTGAGATGTTAGTCTGTACTTCATTTCTGCCAAAATGTTTTCCAGTTTTCCTAGTAGTTTTTGTCACAGTCTTTATTCAAGTAACTGGGGTTTGGGGGGTTTTCACATACTAGGATAGAATATCCATTTGCCTTTGTATGATGTGTACCTATTTTGTGCCACTGATCAACATTTTTTTAATTATAGTTTTTATTTACCAGATATATGCATGGGTAATTTTACAGCATTGACAATTGCCAAACCTTTTGTTCCAATTTTCCCCCTCCTTCCCTCCACCCCCTCCCCCACACGGCAAGTTGACCAATACATGTTAAATATGTTAAAGTATAAGTTAAATACAATATATGTATACATGTCCAAACAGTTATTTTGCTATACAAAAAGAATCAGACTTTGAAATAGTGTACAATTAGCCTGTGAAGGAAATCCAAAATGCAGGCAGACAAAAATAGAGGGATTGGGAATTCTATGCAGTGGTTCATAGTCATCTCCCAGAGTTCTTTTGCTGGGTGTAGCTGGTTCAGTTCATTACTGCTCTATTGGAATTGATTTGGTTCATTTCATTGTTGAAGATGGCCACGTCCATCAGAATTGATCCTCATATAGTATTGTTGTTGAAGTATATAATGATCTCCTGGTCCTGCTTATTTCACTCAGCATCAGTTCATGTAAATCTATCCAGGCCTTTCTGAAATCATCCTGTTGGTCATTTCTTACAGAACAATAATAATCCATAATATTCATATAGCACAGTTTATTCAGCCATTCTCCAACTGATGGGCATCCACATAGTTTCCAGTTTCTGGCCACCACAAAGAGGGCTACCACAAACATTCTTGCACATACAAGTCTCTTTTCCTTCTTTAAGATCTCTTTGGGATACAAGCCCAGTAGTAGCACTGCTGGATCAAAGGGTATGCACAGTTTGATAACTTTTTGAGCATAGTTCCAAATTGCTCTCCAGAATGGCTGGATGTATTCACAATTTCACCAACAATGCATCAGTGTCCCAGTTTCCCCACATCCCCTCCAACATTCGTCATTATCTTTCCCTGTCACTCTAGCCAATCTGACAGGTGTGTAGTGATATCTCAGAGTTGTCTTAATTTGCATTTCTCTGATTAATAATGATTTGGAGCATCTTTTCATATGGTTAGAAATAGTTTCAATTTCTTCATCTGAGAATTATCTGTTCATATCCCTTGACCATTTATCAATTGGAGAATGGCTTGATTTCTTATAAATTAGAGTCAATTCTCTACATATTTTGGAAATGAGACCTTTATCAGAACCTTTGACTGTAAAAATGTTTTCCCACTTTATTGTTTCCCTTCTAATCTTGTCTGCATTAGTTTTGTTTGTACAAAAACTTTTCAATTTGATATGATCAAAATTTTCTATTTTGTGATCAATAATGATCTCTAGTTCTTCTTTGGACATAAATTCATTCCTCTTCCACAGGTCTGAGAGGTAAACTATCCTATGTTCCTCTAATTTATTTATAATCTCATTCTTTATGCCTAGATCATGAACCCATTTTGACCTTATCTTGGTGTTGTATGGGTCATATACCTAGTTTCTGCCATACTAATTTTCCCAACAATTTTTGTCAAACATTGAGTTCTTATGCCAAAAGCTGGGGTCTTTGGCTTTATCAAACACTAGATTATTAAAGTTATTGATTGTTTTGTCCTTTGAACCTAACCTATTCCACTGATCAACTAGTCTATTTCTTAGCCAATACAAAATAGTTTTGGTAACCACTGCTTTATAATATTGTTTTAGCTGATCATTTCACCAGTTACTATTTTCATAGTATAATTTGAGATAAAGTCCCTTCCCACCTTTTAAATCGCTATACTTGAGATTTATGACCTTTTGTTATTTAAAAAAAAAATTTCTTTTTTTTTTTTCTAAATCCTTAAAATAAGCTTTTGATAGTTTAAATGGTATGGCACTGAATTTAGGTAGTATTGTCATTATTTATTATTTTTATTGCTTTGGATTAATCATGAGCAATGAATATTTCTCCAATAGTTAAGTCTGAAAAGTATATTTTATAATTGGATATATATGCTTCCTATTGTCCATCTTGGTAGATAAACTCCCAAATATTTATTTTTAACTTCTGTAATTATTTTTAATGGATTTTCTCTTTCTAGATCTTCCTGCTGGGTTTTGTTGGTATCACACGGGGATGCTGATGACTTACATAGATTTATTTTGTATGTTGACACTTTGGTGAAGTTTTTAATTGTTTCATTTAATTTTTTTTATTGACCCTTTTCTCCTAAATGATTATCATCATGTCATCTGAAGAAATTAATAATTTTACTTCTCTTTGCTTGTACTTATTTCTTCAATTTCTCTTTCTGGTCTTATTCCTATAACTAGTATTTCTAGCATGTTAAATTGTAGAGGTGTTAATGAGAATCTTTGCTTTATGTTTGATTTTATTGTAAAGTCTATAACTTTTATCCATTATCTATTTTATTTGGTCTTAGATAGATGTTATTTCCTATATTAAGGAAAGATTCTTTTATAACTTAGTTTTCTAGATTACTAACAAAATAGGTGCTATATTTGTCAAAAGTCTTTTCCGTATCCACTAATATAATTGTGGTGTTTATTATTTATATTTTAATATATTAAGTTATATTTATAATATCCATTATGTTGAACCAGTTCTGCCTTCCTGATATAACTTAACTTGGTTAGAGAGTGTAAGCTTTCCAGTATGTTATATTCTATTTGATTTTTTTTTTCATTGCTATTAGGGATATTGATAGTTTTCATTCTCTGCTTTATCTTTCCTTAGCTTAGGTATCAAGGTCAAATTTGTATAAAAAGAGATTGAATGTCTTTTTTTCTCTTATGACATAAAGTAATAGTTTATACAGTTTTTATAATATTATAATTAATTTGCTTTTCAAATGATAGAATTTATTTGTAAGTCCTGGTCATGATTATTTAGGAGTTTATAACTTTTTAAATTTTTTTGATATGTAGTTATTTAAATGGTTTATTTCTTCTGTTAATTTGGTTATTTAATATATCTGTAAGTATGTTTCTCCTAAGTTATAGTTTTGTTAGCATATAGTTAGACAACATATTTCTGATACTTTACTTCCTCTTCAATGATAATGAATTCTTTTTCATTTTTGATGTGAACTGCTTGGTATTTTTTTTTAAGCTTAGTTTAGTTAACTTCATTTAATTAGTTTTTTTAAAATAGTTTCCAGTTTTATTTTAACACCTAACTCTTAAAAGTTGTTGAGAATAAAATGGGATATTATAAAGCACTTTGCAGACTTTCAAGTACTATGTGAATGCTAGCTTTTCTTAACTATTTATAAATTCACTGGGTTTTTGTTTGTTTTTTTGTTGTCATTAATTTCTTAATTATTCAGAACTTCTACTTTGTTGCTTGGTTAAAAGGATTTGAACTTGTGCTTTTTCAGTTTTGTTTTTTAACTTGTGTATCTAAGTCTTTGATTTCTCTTTCTTTCATTTGTTCATGAAAGTTTTTAGAAATATAAATATTTTACCAGGAACTGTTTTAGCTGTATCTCCCAAAGTTTTGCTGTTATAATTTTTCTTTGATTAAATTTCCTTTTGTTTCCATAATTTCTTCTTTGACCCACCATTCTTTAGAATTGTGTAATTTAGTCTCAATTGTATTTAAATTCTCTTTTCAAGGGCCCTTTATTTAATATAATTTTATTTCAGTCTTATTAGTTCTGTTTTACTACATTCTTATGGTTTTTTTATCCCAATGTATAGTGGGGTTTTTAATAGCCTCACAAAATAAGAGGTACATAATTCCTTTCTATTCCCATTTAGTAATCACCAGAGATCTGTCATCTATAATTTTTCTAAAGTTATATTCATGCATGCTTAACTTCTATATCTTCTTTTATCTTTGATTAGATTTATTTAGGTCTGGAAGGGTTTTGAAGTTCACTGCTATTTTAGACTTACTATTTATCTCTCCAATTTGATCAGTTTTTCTATAAATATTCAGATAGCATGATATTTATTCTTACATATTAAGTTTTATATTTATTTATTAGCTCTGGCATCTTTAAACTCAGTATTTCTAAACTCTCAACTTTAACAACCTCTTCTCAATCCCCATCCTTTTTGTCTACTTTGCAGCACTTAACACTGAGGAACACTTTCTCATGAATTTTCTCTTCAGTCTTGGTTTTTATGACCCTCTACTCTTTTACTTCTCATTTCTTCTCTGTTTCTTTTAAGAATATATTCCTTTAAGCTATCAACAGTCAGGCTGCTGGAAAGAGCAAAAGAGCTTTGTTTAAGAGAAACTGCTAAAATCAGTATATAAAAGAATATAGTTTTCAATTAAGATGGGAGAAGTATAGTTCCCAGAAGGGGCAGACATTTACATAAATAAAAAGGGTATAGATCACATTATAAAAGTTGCAAGGTGATATCCTTTTATATATGAGAATAATTTGATGAATGAGCAAGAGAAAAGAAAATCTTTTATATATTAAAATGAAATTTTACATGCAAGCATAAAGAAACAGGAATTTGGCCTCCAGCCTAGGCTGAACCTGAAATAAAAAAATAAAAAAATAAAAAACAGGGAAGGAATTCTAATCCAAAAGGGAGCCTGTAATTCAGTGGTGCTAAACTTGTGGAACCTCCCAGCATCCTAGATCAGGAACTTGTAGAGCTTAGACCATGCAGGGAATGAGCAGAAATTCCCCCCTGAGACATCACTTTGGGGCACTGAAAACTTGCTGCTTCCAGCCTGAGCTGTCCCTGATAACCTGGATTAACACAAAAATAGTACCCCCAAAATGCACCAAGAGGACCCAAAAGAATGGAAGTTTAGCATGGATAATTGCCTCACATACAAGAAGTACATGTCATAACAAAGTACAAAGATAAGGAATAAGGTGGGAAAATGAGAACAACAAGGAAAAAAAAAAAAAAAAAGAATCTCACCATAAAGAGTTATTGTGAGAGAGAAGTTCAAGATACAAACCAAGAAAAGAATGATTCCAGAACAGTTTTAAATAGAAGCAAAAACCTCAAAGAAAAACTGTGGCTTGGATATACATCCAGTTTAACTTTCTGAAAGAAATAAAGCAATAATTATAAAAAAGCTAAAAATGACATTTTTAAGGACAGCTTGTATACAGTGGATACAGTGCCCATTGTAGAATCAGGAAGACACTTCATGAGTCTGACTCTAGCCTCAGACATTTACTTGTTTAGTTTGTGTAATTGATTCTCAATCCTGTTTGCCTCAGTATACTCTCCTGAAATTAGAATTGATCAAATAGAAGCTATGAGAGTCCATGAGACAATAAGAAATGTTAAAACAAAGTCAGAAGATGGGGTGGGGGGTAGAAGAGAAGAAAATGGACGCTATCTTATAGCCAAAAAAAAAAAAAAAAACTTGACCTGAAAAACAGATGAGACAATTTACTAATCACTGGACTATCTAAAATCCATGACTAAAACCAAAAACCGAGACATCATAATTTTGAAAAAATCACAAAATCTCCCAGATCCCTTAAGAGATGAGAGCAAGATAGAAATAGAAAAAAGCCACCAGTTGCTTCCTAAAAGAACCCTCAAAATGAAAACTCTTAGAAATATTATAGCCAAAATCCAGAACTTCCAGGTCAAAAGAAAAACTACTTCAAGTTGCCAGAAAGAAAGAAAGAATTCAAGTATCAAGGAGCCACAGCCAAAATTATATAAGATTTAATAGGTATCAAGAGACAATATTACAGAAAGAAAAAAAAACTAGACTAATATACAAAAATAACTTATTCTGAATATAAATTTCCTTGGGGGGGTAAAAGTAGGAAATTGAAATTTAATGAAATAAAAGACTTGCAAGTATTCCTGATGAATTCAGAGTTCAATAGAAACAGAAGTCAAGAGAAGTATAAAAATATAAAATGAATGATCATTCACAGGTGATTAAACAAGGATAAATTGCTTAAATTCTTATCTGGGGAGACATATAGCCTCTCATATTGTCACCAGGGATCCATGAAAGAGTATAATTAAGGGGCCAGCAAGTAATAACATTATATTTTTATTACCTTAAAAGGAGAATGGAAAGGGAGAAGGAAAAGAATATACTGAGAAGAAGGAAAAGGAATGGAAAAATGGGGAAATTCTCATATAATTGATAGAGTAGGAAGAGGAGTCAGGTAACTTAAAGCTCACTCTCATCTGAATTAATCAAAGGAGAGAAAAATACACACAGATAAACCTAGAGTTAGATTTTTAAAAAATACATTTCACCCTACAGGAAAACAGGAAATGAAACATATTGGGAGAATAATAGGGAGCACTTATTAAGGGAAGGAATATTCCAGAGGAAAACAACTCAAACAGGACTGGAAAACAGAGAGAAGGAAAAGTTCTAAATGGATATTTTAGACATAGACAGTGATAAAAAAATAATAATAATAACTAAGCATAGAACTTATTACACTCATAGTCAGAGAAAGAGTTTATGAATAAACAAGAAATTCTTAGGTAAAATGAGGAAATGAAATGGACAATTTTGATTACACAAAATTTAAGATTTTTGCACAAATAAAATCAGTGTAGCTAAAATTAGATGAAAAGCAAGCAAAAAATTTAGAGGGGAAAAAAATCTTTGTACCAAATTTCTCTGATAAAGGCCTCATTTCTATAATGTATTTGAAAATAATTCAAATCTGTAAAAATAAGAGCCATTTTTCCAACTCTCAGAGGATATATAAATAGACAGTTTTCAGAGAAAGAAATCCAAAATATCAAGTCATATTTTTAAATGCTTTAATTCATTAAAAATTAAGAGAAATGCAAATTAAAATCACTTTGAGGTATCACCTAACATTCATCAGATTAATAAAGTTGAGAACAAAGGAAAATGATGAATTTTGGAGAGAGCTATGGGAAAATAGGTATATCAGCATACTACTGGTAGAATTGTAAACCAGTTCTGCCTTTCTAGAAAGCAATTTGGAAGTATCGCATAAAGCTATTATAACATATCCTTTGACCCAGTGATACAACTACTAATATGGATACTAGGTCTATACCCCAAGAGGTCAAAGAAAGAGAGAAAGGATTCATGTGTACCAAGAAAATATAAATACAAATTAGCTCTTTTTGTGGTGGCAAAGAATTGGGCATTTATCAATTTGGTAATAGTTAAACAATGTATGTTACAAGAATGTGATGAAATACTCTCATGCTACAAAAATAATGAAGATGGTTTCAAAGATACGTGGAAGACTTGAATGAAGGAAGCAGAACTAGAACAATATTTCTTATACAGTAACAATATTAGAGACAAACAGCTTGGAAATACTTAAGATCCCTAATCAGCACAATGACCATCGTGTGGCTCCACAGGATTCATGATGAAACATTCTACCTTTATCCAGATAGAGAACTCAACTCAGATTGAGGCATATTTTTGGTACATGGACAATGCTAGAATTTGTTTTGCTTATTAACTATGTTTGTCAGGGTTTTTTTGCCTGCAGATAGAAAGATATGGAGAAGCAAGAGGAAGAAAATTCAGACTTGAAAATAAAATAAAATTGAACTTAAAAAAAAAGAGAGAGAGATTTAGCAAATAGTAGAATTTGGCAGAATTATGTAACAATAGCAGCTAGAGAGTTAGATAGCAGGAAGATTTCTGCTACTGGTGCATTACTCGTAATTGTTGAGGCCTGATTCGTCAAAGCAGTGTGAGGAGCCCACCCTAAATGGGGTATGGGTGGTCTGGGATGAAGGGACAATTTTCCTTTCCAGTTTTCTCCAGCAGAAGCCTGCCTCTATTATCCTCCCTCTGATCTTCATTCTCCTTTCTGAGTTTCCCTTCAGCCTAAAAACTAGTCCAAGCATCCTCATCCTTTTAAAAAATACACCACAAAAACAAACAAACAAAAACCTACTCTCACTAACTCCTACTATCTCTATTGGCTGCCATCCTAGATCTCTCTTAACTTACTTAGAAAAAATTCTTTTTAAAAAAACCATGTATGATAGTGTTTCTACTTATTATATTCTCACTCTCTGCTAAATACTCTAAAGTCTGGCTTCTGTCTCTATCCTTGTGCTAAAATTGCTCTCTCCATTGATCTCTTTCCCCCTATTGGAGACTTGTTGGGATTAGGTGACTTACCCAGAATCACACAGCTATTGTCTAAATTCAAATTTGAACTCGGGTCCTCTTAACTTTAGGGTCAAGTGCTCTGTCCACTGCACCCTGTCCCTCCATTGATCCCTTAATTGACAAGGCTCTGAATTGCCTTTTAGCATTATACTGTGAAAGAGTTGAGGTCTCTCATTGGAGCCTGTTTCTCCGCTGCCTTTTATGGTGTGTAAGGAATAAGCAGAAAAGGAAAATCTAGGCTTTGCAATCAGTTTGCCCTTGGAGTAAGTGACCAACCTTCAGTGAGTAAGTGAACAATCCATCTGAGTCACCATTCCACTAAACAAGCATCAAAAAACTCTCAGAGTTCCTCAAGCCTATTTTGTACCCAAGTGATTGGAAGTGTTGCCAATATCCTAAACCTTGAATTAATTCCCTGATATAATTAAGTCCTGAGAATTGTTCTAATGCCGTGTGTAAGGATAAACTAATCTGACATCCTTGGGATCAAGGAGATGGTATTGCTGTCACTACCAGGTTTCTGTAGATGTATTCTCACCCTTCCCAACAGGTACCAACAGGGTGATCAGCAGTGTTGATTACTTCATTTAGAGTTGACAATTAAGATTAGCCGAAGAAACAGTGTCAGTAGAGTGATAAAGACAGAAGCTGGAATGCAGGGTGTTTAGCAGAGAGTGAGAATAAAGATAAGTAGAAGCACTGATTCTACTTATAAAGAGAAGTAGAAGCTTTTTCAAGGAATTTTTCTAAGAAGGATTAAAATGGCAGTCAGTAGAGCTGGTAAGGATCTAATGAGGGTCATTGTTGTTGTTAGGATAAGGTTATTTGAGCTAGTTTGTAGGAAGTAGGGAAAGAACAAAGAGAGAGTGATTGAAGATGAGAGGAAGGATCAATGTGGCAGGCTTTTGCTGGACAAGATTGAAGATGTAGACTTTCTTCTTGCTTCCTCATTGTCCTCTTTCCCCAGACACCTGGACCAACTTAGAGTGCTTGGGTAGTCAGAGCAATATGGCTTCTTATACTGTTTTGATGAAATAGGTCTTATTAACTAGTCTTGCTAGCAACATGGAAAACTGTCAGACCTCACTATTTGCTGTGTTACTATTGCCTTGTGATCAGATACCATCAGTCCTGGTGATACACCAACAGACACCCCCCTCCAATATTATGATCAGATATTTTAATATCACCTTTGTTATTTTCAGAACTTTTCTAAATGTCCTGTACTTAAACTGTATTATTTGTGCTGTCTCCTCCAAATCGATTGTGAATTCCTTGAGAGGAGGGAACGTCTTGCATTTTCTGTTTGTATCCTCAGGGATCAGCCACAGAGCATGTGGCTAATAAATGCATTTTCATTCTTGGGATCAAGAATAGATATTGAGGGATCGGACTGGTGAGAAAGGGTATCTCTTCATGTTATGAAGGAAGAGATAGTAGAGGATAACATCAAGAGAAATGTGAGATGAGGAAAGGGGGAGAAAAGGGAATCCATTGAAACAATTTTCTTGGTAAAATATGATGTGAGGTCTTTAGTTCAAAGCATGGGGGAGGGATACAGTGAAATATTTTAAGAAGAAGGAAAAGGTTTGGGTCAGCTACTGTGGTGTGATAGAGAAGCAATCAGAGAGGGCCTTAGAGACTCCTTAAGTCCCTGTGGACTATCCTGTCTTGATGTTTTCATGTCAAAGACTTTGGAGTGGTTTGTCATTTCCTTCTCCAATGGATTAAGGCAAATAGAGGTTGTGACTTGCCAGAGTTATGCAGTTAAGTGTCTGAAGCCAGATTTAAATTCAGATCTTCCTAATTTCCTAAGTTTAGCACTCTATCCACTGTATATATTCATGATATGTAAGCTCAGCTAGGAAGCATATAGTCTAGGAGCCAGTCAACAACAGTTTGCATTTTCTCCATTTCTACTTAACAGCACACAAGTAGAAAAACAGCAGGTAGCTGGTAAGAGTAATCCATGAATGAAGGTAGATAATGTTAACTACCATTGCTACTTATCTCTAAAAATTAAAATATTAATTATTGAATCATTGTTATTCTATTCTAGATAATAAACTCCATACACATTGTCTTTGAAATTTTTTGTGATTGCCTATTTCAGAGACAAAAACTCAAGAGTATTTATGGGATAGTGAATCTCATTATCCATAAATTCCCTGCTGGAAAATATAAATGGTTTCCATCACTTTCACATGATGACAATCACTTTCTTAGTGTAGGAGTACTAGTATCTATACAAAGGGTATTCACATTTTCATGGGACATTGGTGCACATGTGAAATAGATGACTGAATCTTTACAAGTACTTGTTCATATCTGTCAGTCCAGCGGTCTTCAAATAGTTTCTGAGGGTTCAGGAACCTTTCTTGCTCTTCTTCCAGTTCTTTTCAATTATATATCTACAAGTTAAAAGATTAATCAGAAATTAATTTAATTAGAATTTAAATTCACTGTTTACAGATTTGTTAGCAAATACCGTAGTCTAGCCAACTTAGAATTCAGTAGCTACATATTGCTGATATTTTGCAGTCTACATACTTGACAGAAGTTCTATAGAACCTGTCATTTAATAACTTCTAATATAAGCTTCTTCTAGCAAGTCCAGGACTTTTATCAGTCTTTTTTCATGTACTTCCAAGGATCATTCCAAAGAAAATGACATCATCTAAGTACACAAACAACTCTATGTAATTCACATCCCCTCGTTCTCCATTAACTTTTAAAAAGTACAAAATGTCTCAAGATGTTTTGGGAGCCTCAAAAATTGAGATATTTTAAACTGGTAAAAATTTAGCTGAGCAGATGAATGTTACATGCTTTTTCTTTTTCTCTGCCATAAGAATCTGATAGTACTCATATAGAAATCAGTATTAGAAACTACTTGCTATCTAGCAGATAATCCAGTAGGCCATTTTATTTGCCTTGTGCAAATTCTGGTAGTCTACACACATTCACCTTTCCTCATTTTTTTCTACCCCTATTGTACACAATAAGTATATGCTACTGAACTCTTGGATGATACCATTGCCCAGAAGATCTTTCAGATGATTTCTGAAATCCTCTAACATATATTGCAGAACCTTCCTAGGCTGCCCTTGAAAAAATGATGTAAATTCTGCAAATTATTCCTTGGATGCCTCCCATAGTACAGTGTTGCAATGAAAAGATACTTGTCTTCATGCTGAACTTTTCCCTTAATCCCTCCGTTTTTTAAAAGAACTGAAATGTCACCGAAGTCAGAATTCTTATGATCTAATTCCAAGTCATCGAGCCACTGCTCTCGGTTTATTCTTTGCAAATATTTGCTCTTCATCTTCCTATAAGCTTTTACTTAGGCTGTATATATAGCTAAAGTATATGTATATTGAATCGCAGTCTTGCTGCTTACAGTATCCAACTAATAATTAAAACAAGTAGAAGTTGGTTCTTGCAGTGATTTTCCAGAGGTAGTTACTGGATCTGAATATATCAGACCCATGATGTTCACCTTCCTGCTGACACCCATACTGAAGCATCTCTCTTTCTGGAGTATGGGAAAAGACAGCTTTGTCTCCCACCACTCAGTTCTGAGTCACAGGTCTAAAGGAAGAGACATACATATGAGATGGCATTTGGGAGTGAAGAGTAGTTGTGGGCACTAACCTGTGCAATGAGCAAGGTGCAAGTTCAGAAGCAAGAAGCAACAGTGTGGCTTGAACTCCAAGAACCAAGCAGGGTCTCACTTCTAGCATCTAGCCTAATCTGAAATCTGTAGAGAAATAACCTGGGTAGGAATCCAAGACCAAAGGGAAGTCTATAGTTTTGTGCTTCTGAAACCAGCAAAATTTCCAGCCAGCTAATAGTGACTAATAGCAGGTTTAGTCCCAAACCAAATCAGGCTTGCGGCACTTAGACAGAAGATATCAATCATACTTTACTTTACCCTTGGTATATTGGGAACACCAAAAGCTTTCAAGAAGCCAGTCTGTTCTATCTTGAATGTCAAGAATAACATAACACTCTGTATTCCAAGAAAGCAGTCACAGGATGAGATCAGACTTTGCTTCCAGAAGTACTCAGAGGTCAGTCCTAATATAAAGACCAGAGTCAGAAAGTTGACTAGAAGAATGAACAACAAAAGAAAAACCAAAAACTGTTGTGCCTACATAGTTGCTTAGGACACAAACCCAGAAGAGAATGATTCCAAAACATCTATAAGCAGTGCCTTAAAGAAAATGCAATTTGTGTACTCATTCGAAGAAAGTTCTTAAAAAAGATAAAGCAAAAAATGTTTAAAGTGTTAGAAAATATATTTTTTATGAATGAAATGACATTACTACAAAAAAGTGGAAAATAAATAAGAGCTATGGAAGACTTGGAAAGAGAATTAACAATTTGGCACAAGAGGTAGAAAATATTGCCCAAGACAAAAATTCCCTGAAAATTAAAATGGATCTAATAAAAGCAAATGATGACTTCATTAAATAACAAGAAATACTAAAAACAAAGTCAAAAGACTGAAAAAAGAAGGAAATATAAGTCATCTCATAGAAAAAGCAACTGGCCTAGAAAGCAGATTGAAGAAAAAAATTTAAGAATCAATGGATCACTTGAAATCCATGACCAAATAAAAGAGTATGAATATCTTATTTCAAGAATAAGAGAAACTGCCTAGATCTCTAAGAATTCATGAAATGGAATGAAGATGGAACATGAAAATGGAAAAAGATTCAGTAATCATTTCCTGAAAGAAATCCTCAAATGAAAATTCTCACAATCCAGAGCTCTCAAGTCAGAAAAAAAAATACTACAAGCATCAGAAAGAAATAGTTCAGTACAGAAGAATCATAGTAGGATCATACAGAATTTAGCTGCCACTGTTGTAAAAGAGTGGAGAGCTTATTCCAGAAAATAAAGATTTAGGCTTATAATAAGAATAATTTATCCAAAAAAGCTGAGTATAATCATAGTACAGGTGAGGAAAGAGGAAGAAAGAGGGACCTTTAATGAAATAGAAGATAATCCTGATGAAAAAACCGGAACTGTGTAGAAACTTTGAAGTTAAAACCAGTAATGAAGAGAAACACAGATATATAAACATGAATAAATAATAAGGGACTAAACAAAAATAAACTGCTTTTATTATGGAATGACATTTGTGATCCCTCTAACACTATCATCATCAGAGGTGAAAAAGGGAGACTAGTTAAAGAAGACCTAGGAGTGGTTCTAATTGATTATCTTAGAGGAATATACTATTTGAGGAAGGGAAACAAAGATTGGGGGAAAATTATCTCATATATTCTTAATTGGGTCACTCAAGTAGAAATATATCCAAATAGGAGACAGCAGGGAGCATATGAACACTGAACCTTTATCTTATATGAACAGGCTGATTGAAGAAAAAAAATAGATAGATAGATAGATAGATAGATAGATAGATAGATAGATAGATAGATAGATAGATGGATGTTCACATGAATTCAGTACAGAACTACATTTAATTCAAGGAAATAAGAGGGAAAATAGATTAAGGGAGAAGTTAATCCTAAACAAAACAAACTCTTAAGATGTACAAAAAAAATTCAAAGAATTGAAATATGAAGAAGCAATCAGAGAATAGATCAAATATTACTATGCTATGATAAATGATGGAGATGATTTCAGAAAAAACAGAAAGCCATATATGAATTGATTGATGTAGAATACAGTGAACAGAATTAGGAGAACAATGTGTACAGTTACAACATTATTATAAAGAAAAACAATTTTGAAAGACTAAGAAACTCTGATCCATGTAATCACCAACCAGAATTTCAGAGGAATGATGATGAAGCATGTTACCCATCTCCTGTTGGAAAGATGAAAACTCGATGTGAAAAATGAGATATCTATATACATATGTTTATGTATGTGTATATACATTATGTAAATATATGTATATCTTTTTTTGGTATGGTTAATGTGGGTTGTTTTGTTTGATTAAAAATGTTTGTAAAGGGGTTTTTATTTTTCTTTTATTCTCAGTGGGAGGTATGGGGTATCAAATTTTGCTGATCAAAAAAATAAAAATTAATTAAAAAAAATAAAATAGCTTGAATTTTATTGGATGAAATAATTTTGAAATAAAATTATTGAAGTACAACAGTCACTTGAGATCTACTGTTCAGCACAGCAGTGCCCTATATATTTTCTGCATGGGATCTTCAAGATATTGAAAGGGTGGGAAAAGAAAGAAATAAACATTTATTAAGTCTACAGAATAGTGTGTCCTGGATTCCATCCTAGGGACTTTATAATTATTATTTCATTTGATCCTCACAACAACCTTGTGAGAGTAGGTGCTATTATTATCCTCATTTCATAGTTGAGCAACTTGAAGCAGAGAGAAGAGACTTCCCTAACTTCAAACCCAGGGATATGTTTATCTACTATACCTCCTATCTGGATTACAGTGAATAAGGTGATATTTAATGTTTACAGAGTCCAGAATTGCCTTGATTCCTGGTTGAAGAAGTTATACTTTAAGGCTGCAGCTTCCACCAACTCAATTCATTATTCACCTTTCAGTGCATCACTACATTTGAATATTCTTCTGAATCATAGTAACAGCAAGTTATTCCCCTTCATCTGTACTCTGCTAAAGATGCTCTTACCTCAGACTCCTATGATTCAGAGGATCTTCATCCATGTGAAACAAATATGGTCCATGGTTCTATTTCTCTATTTTCTTTATGTCCCTATGATCTATGGCTCATACACGAAAAGATGTTCGGGCATTAGTAGAAGCTGAATTTTTTCAAATTTGGGCATCCTCTCCATTCTTAAATATTCTCATTCTTTTTAGTAATTACCCACAAATCAACTATTTCTTGTATCTCACAATATTCATTAATTGTATGATATTGAATATTTACTATTTCCTCACAGACTTTTCTTTCTTTGTCTGACCTTGTCTCCCATCATGCTACTAGTATATGGAGCAATGGAGTAAGCTGTCCACCTGTATCAGAAGTTGAGGGGACTTTTCTCCTTTCTACTGAATGGTATAGCGAACTCTTTCTCAGTACCTTACCCACTCCCATAATGCTCTAGATCTTGTAAATATTCCTGACACATGATTTTAGCATCTGATGATTTCATTCCTTTACACAATTCTCAGTTACTATCTCTTCTTCAAAAGCAGAAGCTATCCTGATTGTTTAGAACCTGCCCCAACTACCACTCAAATTGACCCATTTTAATGGCACCATAACTTCTGAATGGTGTTGATCAAAATGTCTATTTAATCTCTAGTCTCTCTTCACTCATCAAAATCCCAATGGCAAGATTGGAGGAAGGAATACAGAAAGCATAAAGAGAGCACTGAAAAATACAAGTTTCCTTCTTTTTGTGCTGATGGCTGTCATACTGCCCCTGAGTACAGTTGGGTCAGGAAAGTTTCTCTCTGATCTAGGGAGAATCCTAAAAGTCTCATTTCCCATGGTTAGTTTCCAATTTTGATCTTTCTTTTTATATAGAAGACATTTTACAGAGATGAAAAAGGTGATATTATAGGCACAGACTACATATTTACTTATTCATTTAGCCTCTCTTTGCCCAGTATGAATGAAGAGTAGGGATGAAATTAATGTGTGTGAATGATACCCAAGTACTTTTTATAGCAAGTTGCAGTAGTAATAAAATCATGGACGATTCATTTGATCATTATATTCTAGGGTGGGCTAGAAGGACATTGCTGTAAGTTTACTTCAGATCTTTATTTCTTTGGTAAAGGAAACTTCCTATCAGGAAATTCCCTATGGTCATAGAAAGTAGCCTGGGTTACTGTGAAGACAGAGTTAGCACCCTGGATACCTTAGAATCATCAGGATAAGCAAAAATCCTTTGTCTTTATTCTTAGTCTTTAGGGGGTAGAAGTAAAGAGAATGGACACAGGATCTCTGCGACCTTCCTTTTTTTCCTCTACTGCCAAAGTGAATCTGGCTTGTCTTACTCCACCCCCAATCCTTCCCACAATTCTCTGTATACACAAAAAGATGGAGCCAGCACAGAATAGTGGGAAGGGCCATTTTCCAAATATATTCTAATAGAGTATTGTCCAATAGGTAATTAGCCTTAAGTGCTCGGTTGTCTGACCAAGTGCATCAACTCAGAGTTTCAGCCCTTTACAGGTTACTGAAAGTTTAAGTTATTTGCCAAAAGTCTCATAGCCATTGTGTGTCAGAGATGAAATTTGAAGCTAGATATTGCTATCTCCAGAATTATTACTCCCATTTTACAGATGAGAAAAATAAAGGTCAGAGAAGTTAAGTGATTTACCCATGTTCATACATCTAATTTTAGAAGCAGTAATTGAACATACATCTTCCTGGCTTCACATTTTGCCCTCT
This sequence comes from Sminthopsis crassicaudata, assembly GCF_048593235.1. Classification (NCBI taxonomy): domain Eukaryota; kingdom Metazoa; phylum Chordata; class Mammalia; order Dasyuromorphia; family Dasyuridae; genus Sminthopsis; species Sminthopsis crassicaudata. Next base: position 261,221,447 of record NC_133619.1, on the reverse strand, counting down.
AATAATTATTCCATACTTTTTCTTTTGTCAACATGTGTGCAACAATTAAATACATTAGTAAAAAGAAGAAAGAAATGAAAATTATCCCAGGTGTTTCTGTGCATTGTTTTCCACTAGATCTCAACAGAAAATTTCAGTCTGAAAAAGAAATACCTCAAATATGTCATGGATGAATCCTCATGGTATACTGCCCCCTAAAACCATCTGCCATTTTGTCACACTTGCTGCCTCACCCCACCTTCAAAGCTAATTACTTCATGTGAAGGTATTCTATGGGACCATTCTCTTAAAAGTACAGCTGACAGGTCCCCATAACACCTTCACTTTCAGTAATCAACCAGAGAACCTCAAAGCACAGGTACTGCTTGAAATGACAATATGATGAGGTCTAGATTTAGGGAACCAAAATGAGATTAGGGTTTCTGGTGGTCAGGGAGTTAAATAATAAGGTCTAGTGGCAGGATCGGGATTCAGGGAACCAAATGGAGAGGTTTGGCTCCCCTGCAACCCCTTGGGATTTGGCACAAGGATAGGGAGTTTTGGGGAACCCCCTTCTGGCTGTGCAGAGATTCTCTGTAAAGGAATTTACAGACCCAAAAAGCTAGATTGATAAAAGAGGTTTATTATGGGGATTGGAAGTAAGGTTAGAAATCTGACAGAGGCATAAAGTCTGGTTAGGGAAATAGGATAAGGAGAGGATAACACTGGAAAAGAGTATTATTCCAGGGGGCAGATCTATGGAAAATGGAGGTTTGCACTGAGAATGCAGTTCTCAGAGGTCATAAGGTCCTAGCAGAAAAGGGAGCTGCCAAGGTCTATCTGCAAAGACCTTAGTTGATGGAAGCTATTATATTGGGTGTCTTGGTGGGGGGTTGGGAAGCCTGAGTTGGGTGGCCCAAGCAAGTCAGCTCTGGGACAACCAGAGCAGATCAGAACCAGTGGAGGCCGGGAGAGCTTAAGTTGGCTCAGATCCAGTGGGGGCTGGGACAAGCCTGGATCTCCTATTGGAATTCAAAGGGGTGCTTTTGACCAGGATTTGTGAATCAAAGGCCCTGGCAACCTGGACCAATATGCCTCAGCCAGGAGGGGCTGGGAATCTGAAAGGAATCACAAATCAATAGGAAATACAGTTTCTTAAAGGGACCACAACCTACTTCAAATACACGAATAATAATAACAAAACTTTCTTCTCGTAAACCGTACTATTCCACAAATACACATGTAGTGCAGTGGAGCTTTAATACATTTATTTCAGAAGGCATAATCTTAAACACACAAACTTATTCCTCCACCATGTGTGGGAAGCATAATCCCTACCCCCCCTTTTGTACCATCTCAATCTCTTGGGAAGAAAAGAGTATTAGGTTTAAAAATCGGTTCCCATAGAACATAATCCCAAACACCCTGACTTCTTAAGGTTCCATGCTGCCTGGCTGGCTGCGCAATTCCTACCTGCATTTCTAACTCTAGGGTCATCATGGCTCAGACGTCCGGGTCCTGTAGGGATCACTTCTGGCACAAAACAGAAACTGAGGAGGACAGACAACATAGAACAGAAATAAACACCATCTATTTCAAAGCTGATGTAAAACAGGTAATAGGGGAAAAACAAGTGTCTCCTCTTTTACCATTTCAGTTCATGGCATTCACACTGGGCGGAGAAGAAAGGAATTGCAACTAAAAGGACATAGCTGAAAAGATGGCAGCAAGAGAGCAAATGACTCAATCTTACCACTGTTCAATTCGGGCAGCCAATCTAGGAGGCTACCCCCATACATAAGGAAGGAAATGTAGCAGGCTCCCTATTGAACCAAACTGGCCATGTTCAGAAAAACCAGTCTGGGCTACACAAAGCAGTGGGAAGAATGGACACACAGATTACACGCCTACAGCCAAGGAAACTCAGACTCCAGCCCTTCAGAGTACTGATACCTTTTCTCATAATGTCTTCCTCTGCCCCCTCGGGATACAGTGCATTTCTGAGCAGGTTGTTCAGTTAATTTCCATAGACCTGCTCTTTAACTTGACTTTGCAGCCAGGTGCCATGGGTCTGGTCTCCATTGATGGCTGTGTCTTCCATTAGTGAGTTTGCTCTTCTGTTTCCATATAGAGAAGGCAAAGAGGAGAGAGAAATTCTTCCTTGCCTCCATTGGAAGAGGTACAAGGGAAAAAAGAATGATTGCCTCCTATCAATTAGGTTCTTTCTCCATAACAAACATCCTTCTCAGTACTTGCTCTCGCTTTTGTAGGCTACCAGGAGCTAAACTGAGCCTTTATCCAATCAAAAGATTGTGTAAATAATGTGCTTTCCTTATAGAGACTATCTGGCCCCGCAAGTCAATCAATTCAGCTTCTACAAATGCCAGAACATCTCATGTATGAGCCAGGTCATAAAGACAAAAAAAAATATGAGGAATGGATCCATGACTCCCCACAAACCCTGCATTTAAGGAAGGCTCCGGGGACAGCTAGATTTCATTCATTTCTAGACGGTAGCCTGAACTATTTCTATCATACCTTAGATTGGGTATTTTTATTTTTTCCCTTATACATACATATTTTCAGTTTCCTTTTGTGTTATTTCATTAGAACATAAACTTGAGAACAGGTGTTGTCTTTGTTTCTGGTATATTTCCATTTCTTATTAGCCCACTGCCTGACCCAAAGTAAGTACTTAATAAATGTTCATTGGCTTGTTAACTATCAAATAAAAGTTTTTGTCACAATTAGTAAATCAAAACTTATTGGGGAAGATACAATTAGAGCAAATAACACATGAACTAACAGGCACTTATGGAACAATGAGATAGATTTATAATCCAAACAAAAACCTTTCTAATATTAGTGATATTAGTAATTTCCAATATTAGTAATATCATATCAAGATAGCTTAGAAAGATTAACACTATATCATCAGAAAGGAGGCAGGTAGATGATAGATGATCTTAGAATATATGCTAAATAAGCATAAGTGATATAGCAAGGCACATCAGTGGATGAATTCAAATCTGACCTCAGACACTTGACAGTTACTAGCTATTCGACCCAAGAAATCACTTAACCCCAATTGCCTTGCAACCCCCTCCAAAATGAATACAATAAGTAAATAAGTAGTATAGCAAAATCTGGTCTCAGACATTTACTAGCTGAACATCCCTGGACAAATCACTTTTGCCTAAAGTTTCTTCATGTGCAAAATGGAAATAAATAATACCTCCCAGGATTATTTTCAGGATCAAATGACATTGTAAAGCACTTGGCATAGTGCTTGACACATAGTAAGACATAAATGTTAGCTATCCTTATTATCATTGTTATAAAAATATTTACAAAAATACTTTTTGAACAAGTAGACATAGCTTTTTAAAGTAATGATATAGGCTGACAATAAGTACATAATGCTGGATTTATCCCCTGATAAAATGTATAAAAAGGCTAAGATCCAGGGGGGAAATCAAAAGACCCTCCATGAAGGACAACTACATGAACTCATAAAATAATACACTGAAAAATACCCATCAAATAAATGATTGAATCATTTGAATTTGTGTAAAGAAAATTAAGCATAAGTGTACAATCAGATCACTGACATCAGAAATTAGGGGGAAAAAGATTTTCTTTTAAGAATAATTAAGCAAAAAAAGGTTAAAACTATTGTTGCAAAAATTGAGCACATATTGAATCAAGACATCATTGGGTGATCAGAATTATTATACATGAGAAGCTAGGTTCTGAGAGGGAAATTCCTCCCTCTCTACACTGAATTATTCTGGAAACAGAACAAGGGAAAAATCAAAGGTTAACTGTCTCTCTAGTTGGATTCTTCATGACTCCCTTCTCAGAGTTTGTTCATATCTTTTAAGGCCACCAAAGACATATCTGATTCTTCAGCCAGCCAGTGGTTGGCATAAAATAATGAACTTTCTTTCTGCAATGAAAATCTGACCTTACATTTTCTTCAAATTTATAATCAAGGAACTCCACACCTCTTAAAGGAGTAAAGAAGTCTGCATGGCATAATTAATAGTGCTAGATTTGAATCAGAAAATATCTTAATTCAAATTTTTAACAGTTTATTTTCCTGTATAAATTAACAAATATATAAATTTGTTGTTCAGTTGATTTTCAGTTGTGTCCAACTCATGATCCCATTTAGGGTTTTCTTGATAAAAATATTAATGTGGTTTGCCATTTCCTTATTCATTTTTCAGATAAAGAAACTGAGGCAAATAGAAGTTGTATAGACAATTTCTCAGATAAAGGTCTCATATCTCAAATATATAAAGAACTTTATCAAATCTATAAAAATATGAATCATTCCCTAATTGATTCATCTAAAGTGGTGAAAGGATATGAACAGGCAGTTTTCCAATGAAGAAATCAAAACAATTTATAGTTATAGGAAAAAAATGCCCTTAATCACTATTGACTAGAGAAAAATTAAAATAATATTGTGATATTATTTTACATATATCAAATTTGCTTAAAGGAAGGGAAATGTGACAAATATTGGAGGGCATGTAGAAAAATTGGAACACTAATCAATTGTCAGTGGAATTGTTAATCTGACCATTTTGGAGAGCAATCTGGAATTTTGCCCAAAGAGTTAATTAAACTCCCATTACGGCCTTTGAGCTAGCAGTACCACTACTAGGTCTTTTTTCCAAAGATGATTAAAGTAAAAGGAAAAGAACCTATTTGTTTCAACATGTTTATAGCAGCACTTTGTGGTGACAAAGAACTGGAAATTATAGGGATGCCCATCAATTGGGGAATGGCTGAACAAGTTATTGTATGGAATACTGTTGTGATGGAATATTATTGTGCTATAAGAAATGATGATCTCAGTGATCCTAAAAAAAAAAAAAGACTTGCACAAAATAATGAAGAACAAAATGAGCAGAACCGACAGAATATTGTATACAGTAACAGCAATATTATTTTAAGAATGACCTTGAGTGAATTATTCATTTTGACTATTATAAACACCCAAATTAATTATAAAGACATGGGAAGTAAGACATTATCTGCATCCAGAAAAAGAACTGATAAATAGAAATATATATAAATAATTTTACATATATATACATATATATGTACATATATATATATATACATATATATATATATACACACACACACATATATATAAAATGGTATCCATCTCTAGGCAAAGGGGGAAAGGGAGAAGAAAAAAAATTAACATGATAACATATATTTAAAAGGAATATATATTTAAATGGGAATTTTACACATTTAATATACATTTATTTATATATATTTATATATACATATATAAATACATATTTATATATTTAAATAGCAAGTTATATAAAATAGATTTGCAGTTTTATATGCATGCATCTTTTTTATTGTCCTATGTTATAGAAATGCTTCTTTTATTCCATAAGTTTAAAATGAAATAAATTTTGCAAAAAGAAACTAAGGCAAAGAGGGTTAAGTTACTTGTCCAAAATGACATATCAGTAAGCATCTGAAGCTGGATTTCCACCTAACATGGCACTTTATTCCCTGAACCACTTAGCTGCCCCAATTATAAATACAGACCTCAAATTATTCTTAAGAATTTCACAAATAAGGGCAGCGAGATGGCACAGTAGATAGAGCACTAGCCCTGAAGTCAGGAAGGCCCGAGTTCAAATTCAGTCTCAGACACAGTCTCAGTCACAGATACCGTATGACCCTGTGTAAGTCACTTATCCCCGGTTGCCTCAGCCAAAAAAAAAAAATGACAAATTTTACTGAAATAAGAACATTATCATATTTTTTAAACTGTTGTTTAAATTGTTGATATAACATTGATTCATAAGAAATTTAAAACTTTTTTGATAGATTTAATTATAACAAATACTCAGAATGAAAACTTTCCAAACCTAGAGGCCTTGTGTATATCAAAAACATGGGAAGAACTATCATTCCTGATATCACGTCTTCTCCTGGAGTTATCCCAAACTTGCTTTTTCAGTGACCCTAATAGAGATGACTTTATATTCTAAGACATTAAATTATCATCATTTTATCCATTCCTTTACAAGACACTAATAGCAGGATGAATTATTCTAGGACCCTTTCACTCAGTGTTATTGAACATTATGAAAAGGCAAATTAAGAAATTTTTAAATTCAAATAAATAATTAATGATGAAATTGACAACTTCCCCCCAAAAAAAGCCAAACATCATTCATTTCCTGAGGAAATGGAAAATTAAAAAGCAAAGAAATTCTAAGCCAGGTTGCTCAAATCTAGAATTCAAACTGAACTAGTGGATGAAGGAAATACTTATAATAATTACTTTTATCTTCTGTAGGAAAGCCACATAAGGCTTTCAAGAAGAAAGTTAAAGTTAAGTATCAACACTGAGTAGCATTCTGAATTCAAAGCTGAAGACAAAGAATACTTTTAGCACTGAATACCTACATAATAACATGCTTAATGTATGCTTTTAGCATGGTTAATTTGAATAGAAAGCTAAGATGTGTCAAAAAAAAAAAAAAAAACCCTGTTAATATATCACAGGACTCATCAACCTAAAATCGCTATGCAATGATTAACAATCTTATCAAAGAGTACCCAGAGGCTGACCTAAGATGGTGGAGTAAAGAAAGCTTTACAGTTAAGCAGTTCCAACATTTCTTTCCAAACAACTGAAAAAATGTCTCAAACCAAATTCCGGAGTGGCAGAGCCAATGAAAGGTCAGAGTGAGACATTTTGCCAGCCCAAGAGAACTTAGGAGAGGCGAAGCAGAGGTCTGTGGCACTTAGATGAGGGTTGCCCCACAAAACACATGACAGGAACACCAGGTGTAAGCCTTAGAGGCTGTGGTTCAGCAGCAGCAGCTTCAGGAACTCTTAGCCCAGAGACTGGAAAGAGATTGCAGATGAATCCTGTGCTAACATTGGACGCAGAATGAGGCCCTATTGGGCAATTCCATTGTCCATATCCATTGCCAGATCTCAGTTCTAAGACAGAGAGGAGTGCTTGCAATTTAAAGGAAGCAGGAATCCCTTCTTGGGGAAGGGCTAGAATGAAGACTAGGACCAGTCTCTCTCTCCAGATCACATCCCTTTGGAAGCATTGGAAACTTCCAAACCCCAAGAACTAACTCCAAAAAAAAGCAGGACAAATAAGTCTGAAGCTTGGGACAGTATGAACCTCCTCACCTCAAGTTGAGTAGAGTCCAATTTTAAAATAAGGTTCAAAGTTAAGAAATGGACTGAGACAAAATGTTTGTGGCAGCCCTTTTTGTAGTGTCTAAAAACTGGAAGATGAATGGATGTCAATCAATTGGAGAATGGTTGGGTAAATTATGGTATATGAAGGTTATGGAATATTATTGCTCTGTAAGAAATGACCAGCAGGAGGATTTCAGAGAGGCTTGGAGAGACTTACATCAACTGATGCTGAGTGAAATGAGCAGGACAAGGAGAACATTATGCACTGCAACAGTACTGTATGAGGATATATCCTGATGGAAGTGGATATCTTCGACAATGAGAAGATCCAATTCAGTTCCAGTTGATCAATGATGGATAGAACCAGCTACCCCCCAGAGAAAGAACACTGGGAAATGAATGTGGACTACCTGCATTTTTGTTTTTCTTCCCAGATTATTTTTACCTTTCTGAATCTGATTTTTCTTGTGCAAGAACTGTAGGATATGTACACATATATTGTATTTAAGATATACTTTAACATGTTTAACATGTATGAGACTGCCTGCCATCTAGGGGAAGGGGTGGAGAGAGGGAAGGGAAAAGGGAAAGTGGAAAAGTAGTGATTGCAAGGGACAATGTTGAAAAATTACCCATGTATATTCTGTCAATAAAAAGCTATAATTAAAAATAAAACGGACTGAGAAAATGAGCAAACAACAACCAAAAATAAAACAAACCTGACCATAAAAAGCTATTGTAGTGACAGGAAAGATCAAGCCATAACTCAGAAGAAAACAACAATGTCAAAAACTACAAATAAAACCTCAAAGAAAATTTGTGAATTGAATATAAGCCCAGTAAAAATTTCTTGGAAGAGAAATTATTTTCAAAATCAAATGAGCATAGTCCAGGAAAAACAGAAGATGAATGAAAGCAAAGCAAGAAAATTATGAAAAAATAATTAAGCTTGTTAGAGGCACCAAAAAATACTGAGAAAAATAACATCTTTAAGGGGAAAAAAAAGCAGAATTATCCTAATAATAAAAGGAATACAAAACCTCACTGAAGAAAATAGCTCCTTAAAAATTAGAAGTCAGCAGGTGAGAACTAATAACACCATGAGAAATCAGAAACAATAAAACAAAGTCAAAAAAATGAATAGAAGATAATGTGGAATGTCTCATTAGAAAAACAACTGACCTGGAAAATAGATCCAGGAGAGATAATTTAAGAATTATTAGACTAAATAAAAAGAATGATCAACAAAGAGAAGATACCATATTTCAAGAAGTTTTCAAGGAAAACTTTCCTAGTATCTTTGAATCAAAGGGGAAAATAAAAATTTAAAGAATCTACCAAAACCTCTTGAAAGAGATGCCAAAATGAAAACTCCTGGGAACACCATAGCCAAATTACCAGGAAGCTCTGTAAAGTGCAAAGAGAAGATACTACAAGCCAAGAAGAAAATATTAAAATGCCACAGGATCACAAAGGATTTAACACCTATCACATTAGAGAAACAGAAGGCTTAGAAAATAATATTCTGGGAGGCAAAGGATTACAACCAAAAATGACCAATCAATAATCAGCCAACTAACCAACAACCAGAAAAACTAAGTATAAGTATTCAGGGGGGAGGAAATAAACATTTAATAAAAGCAAAAACTTTCAAGAATTTCTGATGAAAAGACCAGAGATGATTAGAAAATTTGACTTTCAGATACATGACTCAAAACATTAAGTATTCAAATATGCAGAAATAATTATGAAAAAAAAATCATAAGGGCCTCAAAAAGGTTAAGTTGTTTATACTTCTATACAGGAAAATGATACATATAACTTCTAAGAACTTTTTCAATAGTAGAGCAATTAAAAGGATTCTACATGGGGGCACAGGTGTGAGTTGATTATGTTGAAATTATCTCAAAAATATGGAAGGAGAAGAAAAAGAGATGTATCTCACATATAAAAAGGGCACAAGGAAGAGTTTACAGTGGAAGGGGAAATGAAAGGGCAAGACTTGAATCTTATTCTCATCTGAACTTGTTCAAAGAGGTAAGAACATATATACACATTTAGTTAGGTATAGAAATCTCTATTACTGAAGAGGGAAGAGGGTAAGAGTATGAGAGAGGTGGGGTGATGAGAGAGAAAAAACTAAAGAAAATGATGCTGTTATTGTCATTCATTAATTTCAGTCATTTCCAATCTTTGTGATAACATTTGGGATTTTCTTGACAAAATAGCTTGCTGTTTCTTCTATTCATCTCCTAAATCTCTTTCTTATTTTTTTTAATGATTTGTCACTGTCTTTTCCAGCTTATTTTACAGATGAAGAATTAAGTAAATTAAAAATCCCCAATTAAATACCAAAATGAGAAACTGAAAATCAAATGAAAGATTAATAAAAATTGGAAACAAGAAAGCCATTGAACTAATAAATAAAATTAGGATCTGATTTTATGAAAAATGAAATAGATAACCCGTTGGATAATTTTCTTAAAAAAAAAAAAAAAGCAAGAAGGAAACCAGATTACCAGTATCAAAAAGGAAAAAATGTATGCAACATCCACTAACACTTGATGAAATTGGTGCAATTTTTAGCACCTATTTGGCCCAATTATATGCCAATAAAACTGATCATGTAAATTAAACGAATGAATATTCACAAAAAATCCCCAGACTAATAGAAAAGGAAATAGAATACATAAATAACTCTGTTTTAGAAAAAGAAATTAAATAAACTATATATAAGCTAAGAAAATCTCAAGGAAAAGATGGATTTGCATATGAATTCTACCAAACATTTAAGGAACAATTAATTTTAATACTACATAAATTATTAAAACAATACTTAAAGGACTCCAACCAAATTCCTTTTATGACAAAAATATCTTCTTTCTCTAATTTTTATTCACTTTAAACTTCAACAACAAGAAAAAAATGAACATGTACATAGTACAACATAAGAAGAAGTTTCAATATAAACCCATAAATTTCCATTTTACAATGTTTACCCTTTTTTAAAATAAATAATACATATAATTTTCAAAGCTACCCTGCTTTCCTATGGTTCCTTCTGATTTTTCTTTGGGTCTCTGCTGTGTACTTTTTTCCTCCTTTTCTCCTTCCCTACTCCTCTCTCTCTCTCTCTCTCTCTCTCTCTCTCTCTCTCTCTCTGTCTCTCTTAGTTATAGCTTTTTATTGACAGAACATTTGTATGGGTGATTTTTTACAATATTGTCCCTTACACTCACTTCTATTCCGACTTTTCCCTTCCCTCCCTCCATCCCTTCCCCTAGATGGCAGGCAGTCCTATACATGTTAAATATGTTAAAATATATCCTAGATACAATATATCTTGTTGCACAAGAAGAATTGGTTTCAGAAGGTAAAAATAACCTGGGAAGAAAAACAAAAATGCAAATAGTTTACACTCATTTCCCAGTGTTCCTTTTTTGGGTATAGCTGATTCTGTCCATCATTGATCAATTGGAATTGGATTAGCTCTTCTCTATGTTGAAGATATCCACTTCCATCAGAATGCATCCTCTTTTGTTGTTGACGTATATACTGATCTCCTGGTTCTGCTCATTTCACTCAGCATCAGTTCCTGTAAGTCTCTCTAAGCCTCTCTGTATTCCTCCTGCTGGTCATTTCTTACAGAACAATAATATTCCATAACATTCATATACCACAATTTATTTAGCCATTCTCCAATTGATGGGCATCCACGTAGTTTCCAGTTTTGGCCACTAGAAAGAGGGCTGCCACAAACATTTTGGCACAGACAGGTCCTTTTCCCTTCTTTAATATCTCTTTGGGATATAAGCCTACCTTCTCCACTCTTGAGAAGGCACAAATACACAGACACACACACACACACACACACACACTCACACACTCATAAACTATGCTATACATGTTTCTCTTTATTAGTTCTTTCTTTGAATATGGATAGCATCTTCTCCATAGGTCTTTTATACTTGATGTGGAATTAATTGATCTTTAAATGTTTGGTACAATTAACTTTTTTTTCTTAGAAAATTTGTTTAATGACCTATTCATTTTCTTTTTTTCCAAAACATTTATTCTATTTCCTTTTCTATTAATCTAAGCAGTCTACATATTTGTAAATTTCTTCCATTTCACTTAAATTGTTGAATTGATTGGCACATAATTGAGCAAAATAACACTTTATAATTACTTTGACTTCATCAGCATTATTGGTATATTCACCCTTTTCGTTTTTAATACTAGTGATTTGGATAGAGCACCAGCCCTGAATTCAGGAGGACCGGAGTTCAAATCTGGTCTCACACACTTAACACTTCCTAGCTGTGTGACCCTGGGCAAGTCACATCCCTAGCCTCAGGGGGAAAAAAAAGAGAAAGAAAGGAAATGGAAGGAATAAGCATAGGAAATGAAGAAACAAAACTGTCATTCTTTGCAGATTAGCGTGATATACTAAGAACCTTAGAAAATTAATTTTAAAATAACTAGATGAAATTAAGAATTTTAGCAAAGTTGCAAAATATAAAATAAACTCACATAACAAACCCATCAGGATTTAAATATATTACCCCCTAAAAAGCCAACTGGAAGAAAGAGAGAAATTCTATTTGAAATAACTGCAGACAGTATAAAATGCTTGAGAATCTACTTGAAAAGACAAATCCTGGAACTATGTTAACACAATTACAAAAATTTTTTCAGACAAATAAAGATAGATTTAAACAACTGGAAAAATTTTAATTGCTCATGGGTGGGCTAAACCAATAGAATACAAATGATAATTTTATCTAGTTTAATTTACTTACTCAGTTCCATATCAATCACACCATTAAAGAATTATTTTATGAAGATAGAAAAATAATAACAAAATTCATCTGGAAAAACAAATAGTCAAGACTATCAAGGAAATCAATGAAATGTGATGGAAGGCAGCCTAACAATACAAGATTTACAACTATTTTACTGATTGGTAATAAAGAATCCAGTACTGGCTAAGAAATAGAGCAATGTATGAGTGAATAGATTAGTAGTAATGGCCCTAGTAATGCAATGTTTGATAAATCCAGAGATCTAAGCTTTGGAGGCAAAAACTCTCCATGTACCAAAAATTGCTAAGAAAACTGGATAGCAACTTGGCAAAGAGCTAGGGATCAGCACCTTATAATATATACCAAGATGTCCTCTAAGGTTCTATTCTAACTCCTCTTTTCCTATATTATCTCCTAGACTTCCTCAGCTTTCATGGATTCAGTTCATCTCTTTGCAGAGGATTTCCAGATATATGTGTCCATTTGAAATCTTTATCCTTAGCTCTACTCTTGCATCCTTAACTTTTCCTTGAACTATGTAACTCATAGGCATTCTCTAACTCAATATATTTGAAGCATAACAGGTTATCTTTTCCAAAAATCTTCCCTTTTCCCAACTTCCCAGGAAATGCCCCAGTAAACCTGAACCAGGTTTTAGAAGCAACTGAGTCAGCAGCAAGGGCTTCTGGAGTTCTCTGGTTTCAGTTAGAAAGTTGGGCAGCTGGTCAGAAGGAGATCACAAAGGTTTCTTTGATAGCAGTGGGGTACAGGACTCTGTTGCATTATCCATATGCAGATAAGGTGTGTACCTGGGTCACTGCCCCACTGACTCATTAGAGCTTGCACAGGGAAGCAGGGACCCTGGTCACAGTGCCAGTTTAGAAAAGAACACTTGGACTTGCTAACAGACCAGAAGGCAGGCCTGGAGAGTAGTCAGCACACTTCTTAAAGTACACCATCTGAGAAGAACCAAAAACTTATATATCATCCAAACTAGGTCTGAAAACAGCTATATAAAGAAAAAAAAAAAAAAAAAAAAAACTAAAGTTTTCCTCCACATCAGGAGCAGAGTCCAACTTTAACAAAAAGTTAAAATAGAATAAGTTGGGAAAATTAGCCAACAACAAAAGAACCTGATCATTGAAAGTTACTGAGAGAAGATCAAAACACAAACTCAAAAGCCAACAAAGTTGAAACAGCTATATGCAGTTTCAAAAAAAAATGTAAGTTGGTCTCAGGCCATAAAGGAATTCCTGAAAAAGCTACAAAAGGATTTTAAAAATCAAATAAGAGAGGGGGGGGCAGCTAGGTGGCAGCTAGGTGGCGCAGTGGATAGAGCACCAGCCTTGAATTCAGGAGGACCGGAGTTCAAATCTGGTCTCAGACACTTAACACTTCCTGGCTGTATGACCCTGGGCAAGTCACTTAACCCCAGCCTCAAAAAAAAAAAAAAAAAAAAAAAAAAAAGAGAGAGAGAGGGAAAGGGGGAGAAGAGAGAATAAGAGTAATATAAGAAAATCATGGTGGGGGAGGGAGGGGAAAGCCAACAGTTTGGTAAAGAAGGCACCAAAAATGCTGAAGAAAATAACATTTTATCAAACAGAATAGTTCCAAATTATAAAAGAAGTGCAAAAATCCACTGAAGGAAAAACTCCTTAAAATGCAGAATTAGCCAGATAGAAAAGATGCACTGAAGACAATAATTCCTTTAAAATGTGCCTTTTAAAAAAATGAGCCTTTAAAAAAATAAAATTAAAAAAAAAACATCAAAAGAATGAAGAGATAGAAGAAAATATCAAAGCTTCCATTGGAAAAACAACTGAATCTGAAAATTGATTGAGGAGAGATCTTAATTTGAGAATTACAAGACTACCTGAAAGTCATGATCAAAAAGAACCTGGACTTCATAGTTCAAGAAATTATCAAGGAAAATTGCTTTGCCATTTTAGAACCAGCGGATTAAATATAAATTAAGAGAATACACCAGTCACCACCTCCTGAAAGAGATCTGAAAATGAAAACTCCCAGGAATATTATAGCCAAATTCCAGAGCTCCCCAGTCAAGGGGAAAAAATTGTAAGTGTCAAGAAAGAAACAGTTCAAATATTGTAGAAAGATAATCAGAATAACACAGAATTTAACTGCTTCTGCATTTAAAATCCAGGTTTGGAATATGATATTTTAGAGGACAAAGAAGCTAGCATTATAAACAAGAATCACCTACCCAGAAAAACTGAGTTATAATCTTTCAGGGGAAAAAATTTTATATTCATTTTTAAATAGAAGATTTTCAAGCATTCTAGATAAAAAAAGATCAGAACTGAATAGAAAATTTGACTTTCAAATACAAGATTCAAGAGAAGCATGAAAAAGTAAATAGGAAAGAGATGATAAGGTATTCAACAAAGTTAGGTTGTTTACAGTCTTACAGAAGAAGATGAAACTTATAAATCCTAAGAACTTCATCATTATTAGGGCAGTTGGAAGGAGATAATGGATATAATTTGAATATGATGGGATGATATACAAAAAAAAAATTAAGTAGTGAGAAAAAGATGCAGTGGAGGAAGGGAAAAGTAGAATAGGGTAAATTATCTCACATAAAAGAAGCACTAAAGATTTTTATAGTGGAGAAGGAAATAGAGGGAGGTCATGGCTGGCAGACAGTGCTTGAAAGGATAGTCAGGTTAAAGTATTCTCCTGGAGGTAGCTAAAACAAATGGAGTGGCATCCAGGGTGGGGATGGTGACATTTGGGAATGAGGCCCTTGCACATAATGCATCAGGTCGCATCTGTGGGCTGCCTTGAGGATGCTGAAGGCCCACCCAACAATCCTGAATGCCCCCACTGCCCATGGAGCTCCCTAGACTGACTAAGGAGTTATCTTCCCACTGGCAGGGCCCATAGAGTTTCACCAGGGGAGCTGGAGAGAAAATGCTAATCTTAAGTGGCTCAGCCACCTTTTAAGTTATTTGGTAAGTGAAGGCTGGGCCCTTGTCACTTGTAAAGAGCTGGGCAGGCCAAACAGAAGTTTCCCCTGACTTGTCTCAGGGATTAGAAGCTGGCCTGAAGGTGTTTGAAACCATCCAGAAAGGGGGGCAGCTAGGTGGCACAGTGGATAGAGCACCAGCCTTGAGTTCATGAGGACCCAAGTTCAAATCTGGTCTCAGACACTTAACACTTCCTAACTGTGTCACTTAACCCCAGCCTCAGAAAAAAAGAAGAAAGAAAGAAAGAAACCACCCAGAAAGAGAAAGGCTATGTCTCCTTTCTTCCCCAAAGAGCTTTATGAAGGGTATAAGAGTCAGGGAGCTGGGGAATTAAAGATGCCAAGGTCAGAGACAAATGGGCACAGGTGCATATTTAATGGGAGAGCTTTTTGCTGTCAAAAGTTCCCTTTCTTTACTTAATATCCCATGATTGTGCAAAATATGAAAACCAGCTTTTATGCTCAGGTAAGTCATCTATTTAAACAATTCTCTGAGTAATTTATGGAATTTTTTTCTCAAATGGTGGGCTACTGACTTAATGATCAGGTAATCAAATTCAGAACTCAAAAGTTCAGTTATAGTCCCAAGAGATTTTTTTCTCTAATAGCAAATTCTACCAATTGCAGCTTAGAGCTATTTATATTATTTTAAAAGTTTACCAGGATTTAAACTCATAGGAGATCTTGTTAATTTTGTTTTATATATTTAAACTTATCCTGGTGCAAAGGATTTATCATTAATCAAGTGTATAGATTCTTAGTAAACACATTCCTTGTTTAGAAACTATAAATCTTAAACAGGCTCAGTTTTCAGGACTGATGACCTTGCTTACCCTGATAGTTTCAAGAAAACTGGCAAGCTTATAAATTAAGGGGTATGACAGAGACCCCAGGGAAGGGGCTGAGGTAGCTGTTTTATACCTCTCCCCACTCTGTGAAAGGGGAAAGGAATTCATAACTCATACTTGGAGGTAAACTGATAAGGCTTAACATGATGAAAATAACTCCAAGTAACTTAGTTAACAAGTTTAGAATTTTCCTAAATAATATCCAAATAATTATAGCTGTAGTTTCTATTCCCTTAAATAAGTTTCCCCTTTTGTTTAGGAAGAAAACAAGACAATCCTTAAAATTGAGATAGAACATATTTTTAAATTGATTTAACTTTAGTTAATGAGATTCCCTAGCTACTAATTAAATGTTCTAGACAAACTGAATTGCAATTTTCACACAAATCATTTCTGTTTTATGAGCCAGGAAAAGAGCTAAGGTTCCAGTTTTTACTGACAGGACCCTCAGAAGTCTGATTCTAATTAACTAGAGTTTTTAAAGTAGTGGCAAACTGCTTTTTTGTTTTCCTAAAAAGTTCCAAAACTCTCAACACTATTAGTTCAAATAGATCCCTTTAGTGAGCTTTCCTTTAAAATTACTTTTACCATCATATCTTAAACAAATTCCCAAATTATTTTATATACACATAGAAATCCTTTATCTATTGGTCACAAAAAAACCCCATAAAGTTATCAAATATGAAGCAATTATATCCAGAAAAGCAGTTAACATTTGTATAGCATATTTTATGCTAAGCACTTTTTGCAATAATGTGGTCTTCACAACAATTATTTCTCTTGACAAATCAGAAAACTGGGCAGAGATATATTAATTTGCCATAAATTACATAGCTAATACGTATATCCATAATTGAGACAGAGAATAATGGTCTTATCAAATCCAGAGGCTGACTGGCTTTCTGAGTGCTGCCAAAGGTACCCAAATTCTTCCCAGGCAGTTCCTGGACAGAAACTGTTGAAAGCTGGGGTGACTGGTGCCAGGATATCTCTTTGATGGTAGTTTTAGGTACCAGAGCTCGGGGAATGCTATTGGGCCTACCACCACTACTCACCAACTGGGTTGGGGAGGTATTGAGACAAGATCATGTGGGGTCCCCATGGCTTTGTTTCCCCTGTTTCTACAGGTGAGGCAGGATTTGAGTTTTAATCTGATCTGAGATGAGAGGGGTTAGCAAATAGAGGGACTTGGGCTATATTGATCTTGTTAGCAATCCCCACAGCAAAGATACACGCAAGACTACTCTGGGGAGCAGAGTGGATTCTGGGGTGTTTTTCCAAAAAAGCAGAAGGGGACTCTGGACAAGATAGGAGACAAAGAAAGGTTAGCAAAAAGTTGCTATTTACCTAATTTGGTTTTTTCCTTTTCTTTTCTATCAGAAAGGAACAAATTCCTGGAATTATCCCTAATGTTTCAGGAATTTTTTCTTGCAATCTCAAAATGATTATTTGCCAAACTTCTTAATCATTGCTTTCAAAATTTTGAGAATTTGCTAACATGTTTTGCTCTCAAAACTTTTGAGAATCTGTAAAGATGTTATTTAAATTTTAATTAGCTTACTTTTTTTTTTAATAGCCCTGAGCTTGGCCAGAGCTGAAGTCCTCAGAAAAAAAGTTAGGCAGGCTTTTAAAAATATATTTCCATCATTTTAACTTCAGCATAGAGTTGTTGTTGGGGGGGAGGGGAGATTTGAGGAGGGTTGGGTTTTTTTTTTTTTGCTGGTTGCATCTTAAATCTTTCCAGGTAACAAAATCTAGCTCACAGAGCAAACATGATGCAGACATTCTGCCCAGAGACACCAACACAGACAAAAATAATATTAAAGAGGACTGTCCCATCTTTGCTAAAAGCCATAAAATTTCTTTGCCAAAACCTATCCTGTGTACTTCTGTTTTCTCTGACATCCCAGAGAAAGTGAAAGGGTGGCAACATTTCCCTAGGAACTTGCCAAAAATTGCAAGAATTTCCCAGTCTGGACATTCCTGGTCAAGGAAAATTTGCTCAATGTGGAGCACATGACAATCCAGACAAGCCTTCCCCCAGTGGCTTGGGGAGTCTTGCTATAGGATTGTGGGAGAAAAAAAGGGGAAGGGGGCTTACCTTGACAAGGAGGGAATCAATCCAGAGGAGGCCAGACTCTCCTTGTATTGGACCATCAAATGTTGAGGTTGGAAGAGGAACCCCAAAAGTTTGGGGTCACAGATCAGTGTCACAAGGTATCTCAAAAGAAATTGCAAGTCTGAATCAAGTCAAGGGGCAAAGTTTATTGTAATTGTAATGCCATTGCAAAGTGGGCTGAATTTCCAAAAGAAATTAGCAAAGAAACAGAAGCAAGGAGATACATTTATCCAGATTTCTATCATTGACATATTAATTTTATGGCTCTTAGGCAGGAGAGAGGAGTCAGGAATTTGGTTCTCCCAAGGTAAGATTATCAGTCAGCAATGAATTGAGGAGTGGTCTCTGAAATCAGGCAGATTATCAGAACAATAGCATTCCTAGGTTGAGCATGAAGAGGCAAAGCCAGAGAACTTTGGAATCAGAAAGATTGCCAGAACAAACCCCGCCAAGGTCAGGGGATCCCAAAACCACCTCTATATTTCCCTGGAAGCTATACCATATCAAGGGGAAATAATTAGATGTAAGAAAATACACAATAAGCATAATTTTTAAAAAATTTACAGGAAGTTTCTCTAATAAAGACCTTATTTTTCAAAAATATAGAGAATTGAATAAGAAATTTATAAGAATCAAATTTACAAGTCATTTCCCAATTGATAAGTGGTCAAAGGATATCAAGGATATCAACAGGCAGTGTTTAGAGGAAATAATCTAAGTTATCCAAGGTCATATGAAAAAATATTCTAGATCACTAATAACTAAAGAAATACTAATTAAAATAATTTCCATATAATCCCTCATACTTTTATGACAGAAAAAGAAAATGATAACTATTGGAGGTAATAGATCATTTACAATTAGTTGTATATACTAATATAATCATTTACCACTTTATATATCCTTGAGAAAATAAAAACAAGTAGTGATTGAGATTAAGTAGTGAGTAAATATATACATATATATATGTATATGTATATGTATGTATATGTATATGTATAGTCAATTAACAATCATATCTCTAATTGTGTAATTATTGGTATTTTTGGAAATAAACATTAGCTGACTAAGGAATACTTTCCTCCCCCTATTTTCTGGAAATACAATGAATCAAATATTGCTGGAGCAACTGACTCTTCCCACTGAAGCCCACATCCATTTCAGTCATTTTTTTTCCCCTCCAATTTCCCCCTCTCTTTTGGTAAGGCTTTCTGTCTCAGAAACCCCACTCTCACCTCTTAGTCCTCAAAGTTGGAGAACATAGTGAATCAAATTCAGCTTGCAATAACAGACTTGCTAACATCCAGAAAGAATAGCCTGAAGCCATGTGCAATCCGTTCTCTGCTGTTTTGTGTTTTTTATAGAATTAGAAATAAAATACAAATTACAGTTAGTCATGACCCCATATAGCACCCATCCACAAAGCTGAAGAGGCTAGTTATCCACCAGTTCTACTCTATGAAACCAAACAACCAAAAAATTTCCCTATTTGCATTGTTTGCTAATTAAATACAAAACAAAAATTACCCAAAGGAAATTCACAATTCTGAATAGACTGCAGATTTTTCTGTGTGAAGGAAAACAGAAATGAAATTGGAGTACAGATTATAATGAGAAAACAAATTTTAACAAAAGAACCTATAGAGAGGAAATGGAATAAAAAGTGAGAAACCTTGCTATTCTTTCCCAGAATATTAGAGATAAATAATTTAGCCCACCTACCTTGTCCACAAAGGTATTTTCTTACTACCTTAGCTTTGACAGAAACAATCATAGGTAGTTTCTGTCTTTTTGATCACTGTTATTTTCATTTTCTTTTTAGTTCCAGGCCATGATGACAGTCAGGACCACTGCTACAATGCTATGAACTTGTTGGACTTTGCCCTGCTAATGCTCCTAGTTGTACTTTCTATTCCAGAGGCCCTTGGGCTTCCCACATGTTGTGATCTGTAATCCCATACAATTCAATCCCAAATCATACAATATTCCTTCCATCTTTTTTAGGTCAGAGTGATGCTGCTCTTTAAGCCATGGGACTACTAATTATAAAAGCATAGGATCTTAGGACTAAATGTAAAGGAACTTTGGAGACTATTAAGTCCAAGCCTTACATTTGTCAAGTGAGAAAAATAATGCACAGACAGGTGAATGACTTGCCCATGATCACACAGCTAATACGCATCTATGGCAGGAATTGAACAGGTATTCTTGACTCCAGATCCAATGTTCTATCCACTACACCAACAATACTCAACTTCATATCAGGACCCCTTGCACTCTTAAAAATTGATTGTTCCCTCAAAGAGCTTTTATTTATGTGGGTCACTGTAAAAGGCTGAAACTATGAAAAGGTGTGCTTGAATCAGACAAGGGAGCACTTAAGGCTAATTATTCATTATGAGACAATGACTCTATTAGCATTTGTTTGGATAAATGGTTCTTCTCACAGTTGATCCTGGCTCGGTGTTTGATGTTAAGATAATTGTAGGAATTGAAGATGGGGTGAGAGGCGAACTCACTTGGCCACAGGACAAGGAGGAGAAAGGTGGAGATTATGGACTCCAGAATCGAGAAGAGATCTTTGGCAAAACTCCTGGCAGTTTGCCTGCTTCTCCCCCTAAAGTCCAAGGACTTTTACTTGTCCTGACTCTGGCTGATCCTGAGGCCTCCAGGGAGCTAGCCTGGCCTTAACAAGTCACATCTATTAAAATTTACCTTATTACAAATCAGAGCATTTTAGTATTGTTACATTAAATAGTTTTGACCTGATGAACCTCATGAAAGGATCTCTCTCATAGACTCTTGGGGGGGGGGGGGTGCAGACCACACTTTGACAACTGCTGCCTACAATATAATGTAGACTTAGGGTCCATAGACTGGTCAGTCTTTGGAAATTTGGAAATTTACTCAGCTTGTAGATCTGCCTCCAAAGAAGGCTAAATATGAATGGCATAATTGTGAGTATTTACATACTTATAGATTAAAAGTAAAGAATAATTATTTCAGGGCATGTATTGCTAAATTCAGATTTGGCTAAATCAACTTTTTTTTTTTCCCCTGAGTCTGGGGTTAAGTGACTTGCCCAGGGTCACATAGCTAGGAAGTGTTAAGTGTCTGAGACCAGATTTGAATAAATCATCTTTTTAAAACATCTGTGATGGTCTTTGACATAAAAAATTTTCACTTTATGAATGGACAGTTTAAAGATGTTTTGAAGACAAATTCCTCAGAAGAAATAAATATCACATCACAGTCATGATCTTTGTGTGTGTTATATATAACAAGTCTATGCTCCAAATAATTTAAAATTAACAGAAAAATCAATCTCATATACTTTTATAATAAATCCCAAATCCTGAAATCACCTCAAGAATGATTGCTATTATATACATATATTGTATTTAATTTATACTCTAACATATTTAACATGTGTTGGTCGACTTGCCATCTGTGGGGGGAGAGGGTAAGGAGGAAAAAATTGGAACAAAAGTTTTGGCAATTGTCAACTTTGTAAAATTACCCATGCAAATATCTGGTAAATAAAAACTATTATTAAAGAAAGAAAGAAAGAAAGAAAGAAAGAAAGAAAGAAAGAAAGAAAGAAAGAAAGAAAGAGAGAGAGAGAGAGAGAGAGAGAGAGAGAGAGAGAGAGAGAGAGAGAGAGAAAGAAAGAAAGAAAGAAAGAAGGAAGGAAGGAAAAGAATGATTGCTATTTATTTAATCCAAAATAAGGATTAAGTAAAAACTACATTTCTCTTAAATCTTAAAAATTATTTTTAATAGCCAGTAACATCTTTCAAAAACTAAGAAAGCTATCATATATAATTTTTTTAAAACTTTGCATTAGTAAAGACATACTAAAATCCATACTACCTAAAAACTAGCTGTGCTTTTTTTTGTGCTAGGGGCGTACACACATGCCAAACTTTTTGCCAAAGCTTTTTTCTGCTTTTCCTTTTGCCATCATCCCCCTTTCATTCCCTCCCTTCTTCTTGATAGTCCCACACAGGCATGGTGTTAGGCTAGTTTGGGGGAGAGGGGGGTTGTTTTGTTTTTTGATAGGCTCTTTGGTCACAGGAAGATTTAAAAGGGGCCTAGCCTGGAACACCAAGAAGCTCCATCTAAGTGGTTGCTGCCCTCTAGGGGATATTTTTCTAATATGAGTGATAGTTGGCTGTGCTTATTCCAAAAGCAGGGGGAATCGTGTTTTGTTTTAAGTGAGTTTTCTTTCAAATGATTTCTTTTAATCTATTATTCATCAAAGTGATTTTTATTGTCGTTACAATCCCTAAGTTCCTTTTATTGCATTTTACTGACAAGCCTAAAATTACGAAATTGGTCTAGTTTAGATCTGGCCCAGAACCTGGACCACCAGTTCAAACATCATCATGATATCTTTATTGGGTATTATTTTGACATATGAGGAGAGTGGTCTGCAGATACTGTATGCTAAAGAACGTAACCCATGTTTCTATACTGGCCCCTAGGGAATAGGGCTCAGATGTATAAAATGCGGCATTGTTATAGAAAAAGTTAAATAAAACTGGAGTAAAATTGACATGAACATCTGATGATATATAAAATAAAATGTGAAAAAGATTTAAGTGAAAATATTGGTTAAATAAAATGCCTTATCTTAGAAAATAATAAGTTCTTAAGATTAATGAAGAAAGAGCCCTAATTATATTGTAAGCATTTGTCTCTGTCTAGAAATAGATATTAATATACTCTAGCCTTTTACTCCAATGTTTTGCCAAGAAACCCAATGGACATTATGTTTCACAGTTATGAAGAATCAGGCATGACTGAATGACTGAATGACAAACAAATTTTACTTTAAACATACTACTACGTTACAGATCTTCATATCACACATGCATTGCCTTAATATATAAAGATGAATTTGCTTCTCTTAGGAAAATATTGAAAAAGGTGAAAAAGGATACAAATGCATATTATTTTATAAAGCAGATAATCTTCATAAAATCATTTTTAAATGTTCCAATATTTGAAAAAAATTATTTTAAAAAACTATTAGCTATTGGATATTCAAAATGCTTTTTTTTTCTTCTTTTGACAGAAAGATAAGGAAGACCAGTGGCTTGAGAAAAAAGTTCAGGGTAACAAAGATCACATAGTTTTGGAACATTTACAGTGGACCATGGGTTATGAAGTACAAATTACAGCTGCAAATAGACTTGGATACTCTGAACCAACAGTATATGAATTTAGCATGCCACCAAAACCCAATATAATTAAAGGTAAGTATAAATATATATACATATATATATATTTGAATTATTAAAGCTTTGAATTATATATATATACATATGTATATATCTTTGAATTATATTAGGGTCCTGTTCCTTTTCATTGTACTTAGTGATTCTTAATTATAAAAATATTTAATTATTTGTTTTCTATCAATTAATTATATGATATACTTTATTCATTATCTTTAAAGTGATGTTTCTAACTCTATAGAATTATGAAATTAAAGGAGAATCTAGACAAATCACTTAAATGATTGCTACTTACATGCTGAAATAACTTATCTTTCATGAAGAAAAAATTATATTATTTTTATTATATTATATTATTAGAATATAAGGTTATTCTAAATCTATATTGATCTTCATATTTTAAAAAATCAGATTTTTAAAATCAGAAGAGAAGCAGATTTTAACCAAACGAAATAGATGCTACTTCAACAATACTAGAGCTAATACTGATTACATGAAACCCAAGGATTTCTGCATAGACAAAATTATTGTACCTAGGGCAAGAAGGAAGTGATAAAATAGGGTAAAAAATCTTTTTTTTCCAAATTTCCTTGGAGGGTTTGGTATATAAAATTTATAAACAGCTTGCATATATGTTAAGTGATTAATACATCCATGACCTTTTGAACTAGACTCCATGCCTGGCTTTATATCCAGCAGAAACTGTCAATAAGAAAAAAGTCTTCCTATATACCAAAATATTTATAACAGCAGTTTTATGTGACAAAGAATTAGAAGCAAAGTAGATTTCCTTCTATTGTGAAATGACTAAATAAGTTGTTATAAACAGATTTAATTGAATATTACTGTCTGTAAGAAATGATATATATACAGAGAAGCATGGAAAGATCTACATGAAATTGATGCAAAGTAAAATAAGCAGAGCTTAGATAATAATGTACACAGTAATTAAAACAATATAAATAAAAAGCCCAGCAACCATACATAAAAAGCATAAATGAATCTTATAAAAGGAAAGATAGAATATGACTTGAATGGCTATGAGAAAACAGGGAGGAGGGAATGGAAAGATTCTGAGAGTAATTATGGTGATGTAATATAGTTATTATGCTGATGTAAATAAAGCAAACTCATTTAATAGACATGTGGATATACATATAATTATATGAGTATGTGTTTTCTTTTTTATGCGTACTTTAAAATATTTGTCTAAAACCAAAAATTAATATTACATGTCATGGAAAAATACTTGAAACTTTCTTTAAAATTACAATAATAAAGCAAGGATTTCTCCTTATCCTTATTGTTATTTGACATAATTCTAAAAATGTTAATGTTAACAATAGCCATAAAATAATAGAAGTAAATAAAAAGTATTAAGATAAGCAAGGAGAAGATAAAACTATCCCTGTTAGCTTATGAGATAATGCTTTATTTTTTAAAAATCCTAACGGATCAGTAAAGAAATTGTTTTATTAAGTTTTCAGGATACAAAAAATCAACAGCATTTCGACCTATATTGGCAAGTCACCCAGGGATTTAGAGGGTGTTGTGAAAGAATAAGTGTTAAATCCTAGTGATCTTCCATCTTGATGAAAGAATTATAGCTTGTGATCCCCAGGCCTTGGCAAGATGAAATCAGAATAAGTTAGTTTCCTCAACTTTTACCTATGTTTCCATAAATAAATGATTTGATTTCATGCCATATAAACATTTTGTTGTTCTTTTGCTTTGTTGCAGTTGATTCACACACCATGTTATTTTTTTCATTTGGTTTTCCCTATGTGTTTTTTTCTTCTTAGTGGAATGTGAGTTCCCTGGAGGCAGGAATTTTTTTTCTTTTTTATCTCTGTACACCTCACCCTACCTAGTTTAGAGCACTGCATATGGTATGCCCTTAATGAATTCTGAATAAATAAATGAATAGGTTAATTAATTGAGTGACTTGCAGATACTTACTTTGGAAAAAAGAAGAATACAAGAGTTGTCTGTAGACATTTGAAAGAATGTCACAAAAACAATCTATATAGTTCCAACCACCAGATCTATAAATGAGTAGGAGAAAAAAAATGAATAGAAATTAAAGTAGAAGTTAGAGTAAGACAAATTTAAGCTTCTTATCAAGATGAGAAAAAAAATTTAACAACTATCCAAAAAAACCCAGAGATTCTGCCTTGCAAAATGATGAGCTTCCTATCATAATATGACCAAAAAAGAGCTGGATGATCACTTAATAGATACATCGTAGAAAGGATTTCTGAAGTAGGAAAGCAGTTGAATTAGAGAACCTTTAAGGTCCTTTACAACATTATGATTCTATGTCCATTCTTCTTATATCAGATCTTTCTTCCATGAAATATTCAAAGTCCATGATGGAGCCAAACTCAGAGTACATATAAATTCCACAATTAATCTACATTACCTTAGGCCACATCCTGCATTTGTACTTGTCTCCTCATCTAAAGCGTGGATAGTTTTTTTTTAAGGACAAGGACTGAATGCATACACATGCCTAGGAGAAGATTCATAGGCTTTGATTTTCTACAGACACATGTTACTTATGTGTGTTTGTGTGATCTGCTTGGTATACATATATTGACTGGAGAAGCAAATGGCAAACCACTCTACTATCTTTGCCAAGAAAACCCTGTAGACAGCATTAACATCCTATGGTCACAAATAGTTGGGAGGTAACTGATTTACTGGATGATAATAACAACAAATGTATATATTTTCTTTTTCTTTTGTCTCTTGATGCCAAACTTTAGCAATTCTTCCTATAATTGGCCCCTGAATGACTGTTACCATAACTATACTAAGCTCAAAAACTAGACTTCTAGACCAACTCACTTATTCTTTCCAGCATGGTGTCCAAAGACAATTTTGCTTCCTTTATTCATTTTCAATAGGTTGCTGACATCTTCCTAAAAACTCACTTTTTAAGTATGACTTCTAATTCAAGATGCTACAAAGAAACTTGATGTGTTACCTACTACCTCAAATTTAAATTCTTTGACTAAGCTTTTATAATTTGATCAAACCTTATGTATCAAATCTAATTTCCCTCTACTCTCTGCTTCATTTAGTTCAATCTTTTTACTGTCTTCCAAGTCAATTCCCATCGCCATGCTCTCTGCACGTAGACCAATGAATTGCGTATGGAATTTTTAAAAATTAAAGAAAGAAAAAATAAAAAATACCCAATTAAACACAAAACTGGAAATCCTAAAAAGTAAAGAAAGATTAATAAAAATCGAATATAAAGGGAAAAAAGATTAATAAAAATTGAATGTAAAAAATCCATCAAAAATAGAATATCTAAACAAACCTATTTTAGAAAAAACATTGAAAAGCCATAAATGAGCATCCTAAGAAAAAAAACTTCAGGCCCAGATGGATTTACAAATTAATCCTACCAAACATTTAAATATCAATTAATTCCAATATTAAATAAATTATTTGGAATGATAGGCAAACAACAAGACCTCCCAAACTCCTTTTATGGCATAAATATAGTGCTGATACAAAAAAGCAAAAACAGATATAGAAAATTTTAGATCAATTTCATTAATATATATGGATGTAAAATCCTAAATAAAATACTAGATAGGAGTCTTGTAGAGGGCCACAGTAAAGGAACTCTGGGTGACTTATAAGACCCTTCAACCCAGGGTGTCTGATTCAGTTCCCCATCTCCCCCAAGGGCTCTCATCCTTCCTGAGAAGTCAGGGGATGGAGATAACTTGTGTTGTGATTGAAGCAGAGTGATACCAGGTGGCAAAGAGTCACCTACATACAAGAGCAAGTTGTTTATGTGGTCCTGCAGGTTAGCACATGCGCAGTACTGCTTTGGTTATATAAAGGTATTAGGGCATATAAGGCAGAGAGAATTTGGAATAAACGGACTCCATGTTGAACATCCACATGAGTCTCCCCTCATCACTCCTCCATTAAGACTAAGAACTTAGGCTGGTACAGAGGTCCTCCAGAGAGCTAATCCAGACACAACAGAGTCTCAGTAATATATCACAAAGATTCTACATTGTGTCCATGTAAAATTTATATCAGGAATGCCAGGATGGCTTAACATAAGGAAAACTAGGAATATAATTGATTATATTAATAACACAAGTAACAAAAAATCATGTTTATCTCAGTAGATGCAGAAAAAGCTTTTGACAAAATGCAACATTCATTCCTATTAAAAAAAAAAAAAAAAAACAACTTAAAAGCATAGGCACAAAAGAATTTTTCTTTTAAATAATATGAAGCATTTACCCAAAACCATTAGCAAACATTATTTGTTTTTTTAATAGTTTTTATTTACCAGCTATATGCATGGGTAATTTTACAACATTGACAACTGCCAAACCTTTTGTTCTAATTTTTTCCCTTCTCCCCCCTCTTAGATGGCAGGTTGACCAATACATGTTAAATATGTTAGAGTATAAATTAAATACAATATATGTATACATGTCCAAACAGTTGTTTTGCTGTACAAAAAGAATTGGACTTTGAAATAATGTACAATTAGCCTGTGAATGAAATCCAAAATGCAGGCGGACAAAATTAGAGGGATTGGAAATTCTATGTAGTGGTTCATAATCATCTCCTGGGTATAGCTATTTCAGTTCCTTACTGCTCTATTGAAACTGATTTGGTTCATCATATCATTAGCAAACATCATTTGTTAATGGGGATAAGCTAGAAGCCTTCCCAGTAAGAAAAGAAGTTAAACAATGATACCATCATTACCAGCATTATTCAACATTTTATTAGAAATGCTATCAATAGTAATAAGAGAAGAAAAATAAACTGAAGGAATCAGAATGGGCAATGAGATAATAACATTATCTCTTTTTTTGCAGATAATTGATGATATACTTGGAAAATCCTAGAGATTCAATTAAAAAGCTAGTTGAAAAAATTAATGATTTTAGCTAAAAAGTACAATAAACCCACATAAATCATCAACAGTTCTATATAAACCAACAAAACCCATTTAAAATAACTATAGATAGCAGAAATGCCTAAGGAATATACTTGCCAAGACAAATACAAAAATTATATGAATGTAATTATAAAATATTTTTATACAAATAAAGTCAAATTTAAGTCATTGGAATTATATTGTTTGTAGATAGGCAGGGCTGATATAATACAAAGAACAATTTTATCCAAACTAATCTATTTATTAAGTGCCATCCCAATTCAACTACCAAAAATTACTTTATTGAGCTAAAAAAATAACAATTCATTTTGAAGAACAAAATTTTGATCAATAATATCAAAGGAATTAATGAAAAAATGTAAAGGAAAAAGGCTTAGCAATATCAGATCTTAAACAATATTATAAGGCAGTAATTATCAAAACTATTTGGCACAGACTCAGAAATAGAAAGGTAGATCAGTGGAACAGAGTAGACATATAATACCTAGTAGTAAATGATTATAATATTATTATGTTTGACATGTGTATATATGTGCATATATAAAATATATACATATTATACATATACATACTTGTGTATCAAATGGTAGCCTTCTATAGTACATGGTTGGAAGGGAAGGAGAAACAGGAACTTAAAATATGATCAAATAAATACATTTTACAAAAAAAGACAAAAGAAAAGAATGATGCACTTAAAAGTCTCCATTCCCCCAAATCAGGAAAGAGGACTGCGAGCAATTCAAGGTCTTCCTGCCCCTCAATTCCTTCCCTCCCCCCCTATCCTCCTCTCACACCTGAGCCCTCCCTCCTTTACCCCAAAGTTCCTTCTTTTGTCTGATCCCGAGGATGCTGGGTGTTCCTGAATGGGGCTGAGTAAAGGGTGGGGAGGGAATAATAGCATAACTATATAACACTCAAAGAACAAGATATTTGTGATTTTATACACATGTTCTGAGAACATTCCTCTTAACCGGGGGCTCTATGGAAAAGAATCTAGTCTCAGAACACTGAAAAAACAAGAACTTGTAGCTTGAGCCACAGTTTTTAATAATATTTCTGTTGTCTCAACCTTGGATTCTGTAAAAGCTAATCTTATATGAGAAAACTCAGACCTCTCATCTTGTTTGTACTTTATGAAAAATAAAGTAATAAGAGGCACAAAAAAGTGATGCATTATTATTCTATTGAGTAGCCCCACAGTTCCCAACAATGATTTTCAAACTCCAAGGAGCTGTGGCTATCCATGACACACATTGCTATACTCAGGACCCTCTGTCACATGATGAATGTCCTCTTCTCTCCATATTGCCTGTCAGGTATCAGAACCATTAGTCATCTGTATCACAAAATTTCCGAAATTTGTCAATAGGCTAAGTATTGTTAAATATAAAAAGTTTGAAAAGGCATGTGGACAAAAATTTATTCTGAAAATAAGATTAAAAAGGGAACTTAGCTTTAAAATATGTAGAGATAATCCTTTTAAAAATATTTTTCTAAAAATAGTTTTCAAATAGATATTCATATTTAAGGAGTAAAAGTTAAATCATTTTGTATAAACTTTTATTCAAATTTTTGACGGACTTCATATTCTTAAAAAATATTTGACATTGTAATGATCAAAATTTTTAAGATAAAAATATTAATTTAATGACAGGCCAGGTTTAAAAAAGGCATTATCAACCCCAAGGAATATGATGTATTCTTAGGGGGAAAAATTAGTATTCTTCCATAGAAATTTTACAGAGAATTTTCCACAGCCAGGGCTAATGAGTTGCTTCAAACTGTTCACTGAAATTTGATGTTTAGTCTCCAATAATCATGAAATTGAAATCTCAAAGTAAAGTTTTTCCTGTATTTTTGAGCTAGTTTTCATTAAAATGTATTCTCCTTTTTTTTCTTACTAAGTTTCTAAAATGTTATATTTTGTTTATTTTAAAGACACACTTTTTAATGGCTTTGGACTTGGTGCAATCATTGGCATAGGAGTTGCTGCACTTCTACTAATTTTTGTGGTAACTGATGTTAGCTGCTTCTTTATCCGACAATGTGGATTGCTGATGTGCATTACTAGAAGAATTTGTGGAAAGAAAAGTGGTGCCAACAGCAAAAGTAAAGATCTAGAAGATGGGAAGGCTGCATATTTGTGAGTATCATAGATTCATCTTAAGAACATCTTAATCTCAGATTCTAACCTGTTAATTTATTTCAAGCAATTTCTGACCACATAAAAGCAAAAACTACTTTGGGGGGACTCAGGCTGGAGTTAAGTGACTTGTCCAGGGTCACACAGCTACGAAGTATTGTCTGAGATCAGATTTGAACTCGGGTCCTCCTGAATTCAAGGCTGGTGCTCTATCCACTGCGCCCCCTAGCTGCCCCATGTTTGATTCTTAATGACAAAACATAACAAATCAAATCTTAACTATAAATGAAAAAAGACTAATATCCAATAATAAAGAGGTATTTGAAACACTTAGAAAGAAAACCAGACCTGAAGACATTATTTGCTTTTCCAAAACCCAAGACAAAAGAAATACAGGAAAGGTCAATAAATATATCAGCCAAGGATAGCAAGAACAACAGAATGACAGCAGAGACTTCTTTCTAAAGAGACAATGGTGAAGGCAGAAATCAGGAGGCGGTAAAAGTGAAGAGCAAAATAAGGATCACTCTGAACAGAACTTGATAGGACCCACCCTATGGGCAAATCAATGAGGAAGTGTTTTGCTTTTGTGTTATTTTTTGTGGCACCACACTGCAAAATGGAAGGCTACATGAAATGGAGAAAGGGAGCAGAGGAATAGATGGGAGTGAGTGATGTGCCCATGTCAAATCAAGGGCACTTGAGAGGAAAGTGACCTCTATGCTCAAAATTCCTGAACTAGAGAATACATATCTAGAAAAAAAAGAGGGTGGATAATAAAGAAAGTAGGAGAAATCTTTGGAAATGAAATATAAAAAAAGTAATGAATGAAATTAGTTGAAGAAAGTGTAAGGAAGCAGAAATCCACATGATTAACTGAGAATGAGAAATGAGAGAAAAAAGAAGGCAAGAATTAAATTAAAAAATAAATCAGGAAAAAAAAAGACATAACAAATGGGAGGCGCCTTTGGTGGTAAAGAAAAGAAAACTGGACCACCTTAAGAAAGATCAGTTCCAGGAACTTAAGGAAAATAGTACTGTGTTTATAGCAGAATACTGAGAGAAATTATAGCTTGAAAAAATATTATAAACAATTAGAGAAAAATATATGCATAACTCTCATAACTTTAAATGTGAATGACAATCCAATTAAATGAAAAAGTGACAAATTTAATAAGATAAAATTGAATGAAAATTAAGGGACAGAAAAAAATTTACTATACATCAGGTGAATTCAAAAAAGCAGAGGTAACCAAGCTATATGACAAAGAAAATTAGCATTCAAAAAATAAAAAGGAATAAGCAAGGAACCTACATTATAATGAAAGGAACCATAGTCAACAAACCAAATCAGTGATAACTTATACATTGTAAATGCCTTCACATCCAAATGCTTAAAGGGAAAAAATAACTGAGCTAAAAGAAGACATAAATAGTAGCATAATTGTGACAGAAGAATTCAGTATTCCTCTCTCCATTTAAAATAAATCTAATAGAAAACTAAACAAAAAGGAATATATGAAACTGAACAGATTCTGAAAAAACTAGAGCTAAAAGATTTGTGGCATCTTAATAAAATTATAAAAGTATAATATATATATATATATATATATATATATGTGTGTGTGTGTGTGTGTGTGTGTGTGTATGTATATTTGTGTATATATGTATGTATGTATGCATATATATATATATATATATTTGTGTGAATGTCATGGACATTTAAAAAAAAATAGACTATCTCAGTGCATCATGGAAGTTTTGCAAAATTGGCCATAAATTAGAACATAAAGATATTGCAAGCAAATGTAAAAAGGCAGAAATAATAAATACATATTTATTTTATATTAGAAGATTAATATCCTGAATATCAATTTTTTTAAATTAGAAGACCAACAAATAAACAAATCCGAAAATAAACAAACATGAGATTTTTTTAGAGGGGGAAAAATATTGGAAAACAAAAAAACCCAGAGATATGATCATTAAAACTAAAAACTGGTTCTTTGAGAAAACTAATAAAATAGATAAAAATTTAGTTAATCTTATTAAAAAGTAGGTAACAAAAAATGAAATCAGTTAAGTAATAAATGAGCAAAGCAAATCATAATAAAACTGGAGAAAATAGAAAGAATATTTGGAACATATATAAGCATTAATTATGTGCTAACACAATGAAGAATACAAAAGAAATTAATGCCATCAAAATAATTAAATTATTCAGACTATCAGAAGGTCAGTTAGAAATTTTAATAACTCAATCTCAGAAAAGAAAATATATCTAGCTATAAAGGAGTTACCAAAGTGGGAAAGGGGAAGGAAGCTAGGTCTTGATTCAAAGAATTCTATCAAACTTTTAAAAGAACAGTTAGAACCAATGCTTTACAAATTATTCTCGAAAACCCTACCAGAATCATTTTGTGAGACAAATACAGTCTCAATGCCTAAACCAATATAACAAAATATAAAAGGAAGGTAAAGGACAATATAATTAATGAATATTGACTCAAAATTTTTTTAACAAAATCCTACACTACAGTGTTTTATCCAAGAAATATTTATTATGATCAAGTGGGATTTATACCAAGGATGCAAAGGTGGTTTAGCATCATGAAAATGATTTATATAATCAATCATATTAAAAAGTAGAACATCCAAAAACACATGATAATCTCAACAAATTCATAAAAGCCTTTGTCAAAATATAGTATAAAAATCCTGTGAATTAGAAGCATAGAAGATCCTTTTTTTTAAAAATCTTAACACGTGGCTCTCTTCAACAATGAGATGATTCAGACCAGTTCCAATTGTTCAATAATGAAGAGAATCATCTACATCCAGAGAGAGAATGATAGGAAATGACCATAACATAGCATTTCCACTCTTTCTGTTATTGTTTGCTTGCATTTTTGTTTTCCTTCTCAGGTTTTTTCTTTCTTTTTAGATCCGATTTTTCTTGTGCAACAAGATAACTGTATAAATATGTATACATACATTGTATTTAACATATTTAACATATTTTGGATTACCTGACATCTAGGGGAGGGGGGAAGAGGGAGGGGGAAGGAGGGGAAAAGTTGAAAGAGAAGGTTTTGCAAAGGTCATTGTTGAAAAATTACCCATGCTTTTGTTTTGTAAATAAAAAGTATAATATTAAAAAGGTAAAAAAAAATCATAACACTTATTTACCTAAAATTAAAATATTATATGCAATGAGAATGCTTTAGAACCTTTTCCAATAAATTCAGGAGTGCGACAAAGATGCTCACTCTACCCCCTATTATTTAAGATGGTTCTAAAAATGCTAACAACAGCAAAAATAGAAGAGAAGGAAATTAAAAGCATAGAGACAGGGAAAGAAGAGATAAACTATCCCAGTTTGTTAATGATATGTTGGTATACTTGTAAAATCCCAGAGAATCAGCAAAGATACAATTGATACAATTAATAACTTTAATATAGTTGTAAGCTATAAAATAATTTCTAAAAAACTACAAATCCAGGAAACCATAACAGAAAAGGAAATATCTTTCTAAATAATTCTAAATAAATAAAATATCTTAAGATGGCCAAACCAAAACACATAAAAGATTTATATAAATGATAGCATACAGAGTGCAGAAATAAAAAATGATTTAAATAGCTGAAGGAATGTTCAGGGCTTATGTCTAAGCCATGCCAATGTGATAAAAATTACAAGGTTTCAAAATCACTTTTGGAAATTATTATACTGACATACTAATCAAATTACTGAGAAGATTCTTAGTAGAACTTGATAAAAATAATAAAATTCATTTGGACAAACTAAAGAGCTATACTCCCAAGGGAAATGATGAAAAGAAATAGGGATTAAGAGGAGTAGTCCTTTCAGACACCTAACTGTATCATAAAATAGCAGTCATTAAAATTATGTGATTTTAGTTTTAAAAAATAGAGATCATTCAGTGGAACAGATTAGACAAAGGAGAATCAGAAATAGTGGGACTCAGTAACCTAGTGTTGGATAAAGTAGAAAACAAATTATTAGGGAAAAAAATTTCCTTATCCAATTACCAAAAAAATCTTTGTGATAACTGCAAAGTAGTCTGGAAGAAATTAGACATGGATCAATACCTTACACTATATTCTACAAATATTCTAATTCTGGTTATGTGATCTTAAGATTAAAAGTTATATCATTAAAAAAAATTAGAGATCTTTCACATTTCCTTTCTATGGGTAGGATATCTATTCTTAACCAAACAAGAGATTAGATACAACTAAAAATGTTAAAATAAATAACTTGGATTAACTAAAATTGAAAAGCTTCTGTACTAACAAAATTAATAAACCTAGGATGAGAAGGAAGTGGTCAAATGGGAAAAAAATCTTTATATCAAAATTTCATATCCATGATATACAAATTACATATATGTGCATATACACATATATAATTTTATTACAAATAATTCATATACATATAGAGAGAGATATTTAAATGTAACTAATAGCCATTCCCCAGTAAGTAAATGGTCAGTTTTCAAAAATATTCATTTTTCAAAAGATTTGTAAAGTATTCATAACTATATAAAAGAATGTTTCTAATCATTAATAATAAAAGAAATAAAATCAAAATAGGTTTCACTTCATAACTTGCAAATTGACAAAGATGACAAAAATGGCAATAGGCAGTCTTAGAGGTGTTGTGGAATTATAGGCATACTAAAACATTGTTTGGTATGCAAAACATATGGTACAAACATTTTGCCATTTGAAATTGTACAGTATGACTAAAATATCCATACCTTTTAAATCAGAAGCTTCATTTCTGGGCTCATATCCTAAGGAAACTATAAGACCATATACACCAAAATATTTATAAAAGCATTTTGTATGATAACAAAGAAATAGAAACAAAATTGATGGCCCCTCATTGTGGAATGGCTAGAGAAAAAGTAATCTTAACTGTACTGTAATAAATTATGTATGTGATGAATGCAAAGAAACACATAAAGAGCTATGTCAAATGATGCAGAGTGAAGTTAGCAGAACCGAGAAAACAATCTACATCACAAATACAAAGGAAATAGAAACTTCACACACCAAATCAAAAGCAAATTTAGATCAAGCAGAATTTTAAAATGAAAGAATGTGAGAATACACGCTAAAACCACCCTTTTGTGAAAGTGGGAGTCCCCTGAGTATTACACGGTGCATTTGTTTTTCAGATTTTTCCAATGTATCAATCAAACTATTTTACTTTTGAATACATAATAAAAATAATTTTATAACTCCTATATTTACTTCATCAAAGAGGATCTGTGAACCATCCTTCCATGTAGACGCAACTTACTTTTGTCTGCAAGTTTAATTAAAAGTAAGAATCTTATTTTTAATATAATCCAATTCCATTAGGATATGTCTCCTTGTTGGTCACTGGATAAGAATCTCATAATTAAAATCCCAAGTTGATAATATTTATAGGTAGTCTAAAATCTGTCTTATTCTTTGCACTTTTTAGCCTCTTTATGCTGCCATCACTACTGTAGAAATAAAAAGGAGCTTCAGAGAACTGATAGTTACTTTGCATATATCTTTATTTTATGTGTCGTGACCAAATAATTCACTTAATGGCAAGTATAATAATGAGCCTCTTTATGCCTTTAGCTAGGCTGATATTCAAAAAATTGTTAGTCTATTTCTAGGATCTAAAAATTTCTTCTTTTGCTCTACTAGCATGACTTTTGAGAACCCAGAATCATCACTACACCATGATGAGGCCTTGGAGGATCATTTTGTGGAATACATATACAAAATATGATTTAATATTAAAGATGGTGACTGTTCCATGAAGAATATGAAATGGCTACTATTTTCCTTGGTTG
Source organism: Sminthopsis crassicaudata (assembly GCF_048593235.1). NCBI lineage: Eukaryota > Metazoa > Chordata > Mammalia > Dasyuromorphia > Dasyuridae > Sminthopsis > Sminthopsis crassicaudata. The sequence continues at coordinate 261,185,291 of NC_133619.1, read as the reverse complement.
GTTTAACCTGAATCTCTTAATGCCACCTAAGACTGCTTTAGTCATTTTAGCAACTATAGAATGTGGAGGTACCCTGAATTTTCTGATAGAAAGCTCTATTAGAAAATTCAGCATAATCTATTAGAAAGAACAGTGGTCTAGAAGTTAGGGAGTCTGGACACTAATTTCCACATTGTCAGTTATTTTCTGGACAAATCACCCCACTTTATGGACCTTTGAGTCCTCATCAGTAAATGAAAGGATTGAATCAGAAGAGCTCTTTTTTAGCCTTCAGATGCTATAATCTGCTTTTTCTTTATAAGATATATAAAACTCTTATTATCCAGAAAGCTGCAGCAGGAAAAAAAAACACAACTTTTGAATGTTTTGTTTGTTGCAACAAGTTTTCTAATAAATTATATTTTTTTAGTAACTTTATTTCTCTCTCCTCTCTCTATTGAGCCAAAAATCTATTGGGAACTTAAGAAACAAATTCTTAAAGGTTCTCCAAATCTGGGAATATTGTTCTTTGAGTTTTAAGTTGTGTCACAAAATGAATGACATTTTGATTACATTATTCAAGTTAAGAATTTTTTCCCATACTTTTTTAGGAAAGACGGATCAAAAGAGCCAATAGTGGAAATGAGAACAGAGGATGAAAGAATTACCAGTCACGAAGATGGAAGCCCAATAAATGAGCCAAATGAAACCACTCCACTCACAGAACCTGAGTATGTAGCTTAGAATTTAAAATTTTATTTGAATAAACATTAGTGAGATCCATATTGTGTTTTAAAGATTTTTATACAAGCAAAATTAAAATTGTTTAAATTGTTTTAAAAGTATTATAGTTATGAACTTTAAAGGCCCATTGAATTTTGGGAAACATAACGGTTTACTTCTGAACAATGCCTAGCCAGAAATCACTTATCAACATATATTGCTGAATTCTAATTCAGATTTTTAAAACTATCAACCAGAAGCAGAGCTTTGCTCACAGACACTAATTTTATGTCATAAAAAATAAACACTTGAAAAATATAATTGGCCTTTTCAAATGTGGGTTTTTGTTTTTGTTTTTGTTTTTGTTTTTTGTTAAACATCCATTTGAATATTCTAAATCCTGAAATTAATATATTCGGAATTCATAATCATTTATCTTATCTTAAAAAGATATTTTGCCATAGCTTTTCTGTGTGTCATCATTTTACTTTAAATTAGTGTCTACCCTTCTCAGGGATTCATAATATATTTGTGAAAGAATATGCTCCACCTTTTAGAGGGTTTTTGTACAGTGTGCTTAGTAAATCCATTTCCTAATGGAATTAACTAATTATTATTGATTAGAAAAAACATTAGTTTCTACTTCCAGAGTGATAAATCCCAGCATTAGACCTAGAATACTGAGCAAAAAAGTAGTTTGTCTGTGGATCCAGCCTCTGTGAGTCCCTATTTGAGGAAGTAGCCCCCAAAGTATTAGTATACTAGGGCAAGAACTTATCTAGGTTAATTTTGGAGTCATCTATATCAAGGACCCTAGGGACATTCATCCAGGCTACTCATTTATGAATATTCTAGTTTTCAAGTATCCATTAGAAAAAAATACTTTTTCTCCTTTTTTAAAAAACTATAATTAGACAGTCATCTCCCATGATTTTCCTTACAATTCAGACCACTTCCTTTTAGATAATTTTTACTTGTTAGAATGGTTAAGTATTAATAATTTTTATGTTCCTATACTATATTATTTTATATTAAAAATTACCCAACTATTTAGCCACACATAGCTCAATACATGACCTTTTTTTTCTTTTCTTTCTTTTAAGCAGATCTAAACTGCTTGCCTTATTGTGCTATGAGTTCCTTCTCCTTAATAGTATTATGACCAATGAAATAGCATCTAATTTGTATTGAATTTTCATTTTAGTATTAAAATTTTTAGTATTTGTAATATTAACAACCTACCTGATTTCATTAGTCAATGATTAACAAACCCCTAGCAGGTTTTTCTGTCTCCATCCAAGTGAATCTGAAATCCTTCTGACTGCAAGGACTGACTGCAGGGTTCCATCTTGAACCTTTGTCTCTTTCTCTTGATGACCTTATCAGCTCCCAAAGATTTACTTGTCATCTGTATGTCTGCTTACCCACCTCTAACCTTCCAGCTGATTTCTGAACTCACAACTCCAACTGCTTACTAGACATTCAATTTGGATTAGTTATAGACATTTTAAATTCAATAAGTCCAAAAAAAACCCCTCATCTTTCCTCCTAAACTCTGATCCTCTCCTAAATTCTCTATTGCTATCAAGGGCACCACCATTTTCCTTGTCCCCCAGGTTTGACTTCCTAGCTATCATCCTCAACTCCTCTCAATCTTCCATCCCCCCATCCAATCTATTGCTAAGGTCTCTCAATTTTGCCTTTGCAACATACTTCAAATATGCCCCCTTCTTTTCTCTAATACTACCATTACTCTGTTGCAAGCCATCATGCTTCTACTATTCTGCTGTTAGTCTGCCTTCCACAAATCTCTTTCTACTCCAATCTATCCTCCACTTAATCACTGAAGTGATTTTGCTAAAGTACAGGTCCAGCCTTGTCACTCCCCTCTTCAGTAAATTCCAGTGGCTCGCTATCACCTCCAGAAACAAGTATAAATCCTTTGTTGATATGCCCTACCTTTACGCCCTCCCAACCCTTTACTTTCTACTGTTTACTTCTCAATCCAGTGACAGTGGTTCCTTGTTATTCCACAAATAAAATGTGCCATTTCTTAACTCTAGGACTTTTCTTTGACTGTTTGTGCTTGCCTAGAATGATCTTCCTTTTCATCTCTGCCTTCTGGTTTCCTTCAAGTCCAGTCTAAAATCCAACTTTCTACAGAAAGTCCTTCCCAATCTCACTTAATTCTAATGCCTTCTCTGTTCATTATTTCTATTTATCCTATATGTAACTTATCTGCTTGCTGTCTCCCTGTTAGATTGTGAGTTTCTTGAGGTCAGAAACTGTCTTTTACCTCTTTTTGTATTTCTACTGCTTAGTCCAATGCCTGGCACATAATAGGCATTTAATAAATGCTCACTAAGTTGAAGAAGGGGAGCATTTTGGTCATGGGGGACAGCCATTGAAATAACTGCAGACACTTGGAGGGTGAGACTGTGTATGAGTGAATTACTGACATCTGATCCAAAGAATCGCTGTTGGAGGGGAAAAAAAAAATGGAGGTCAGCAAAGAGATGGGAGCAGTATGGTTTGTTTAACCATCAGAAGAGGGGCAGCTAGGTGGTGCAGTGGATAGAGCACCAGCCCTGAAGTCAGGAGGACCTGAGTTCAAGTCTGGTCTCAGATACTTCCTGGCTGTGTGACCCTGGGCAAGTCACTTAACCCCAACTGCCTCAAAAAAAAAAAAATTATCAGAAGAGAAATGATAATTAAATCCATGAGAGCTGATGAGATCACCAAGTGAAATAGTATAGGAAGAAAAGAAAATGGTCCAGGCTAGTGTTCTATGGAATATCCATGGTTATTGGGTGGGATCTAAATAAGGATGCAGCAAAGAAAACTGAAAGGGGGCAATGTAATATGTTAGAAAAGAACCAGGAGCAGTGCCTAAAAAAACCTAGGGAAGAGGTCATGGTGATCAACAATGTCAAAGGCTATGAAGACGAGAAGAATGAAGATTGAGAAAAGGCCACTGGATTTGACAATTAAGATATTGGTAACTTTGGAGAGGGCAATTTTGGCAGAATAATGATGTTAGAGAATTAAGAAAAGAATAAGGGCAAAGGACAGAGACACTTGTATTGTAAATTGCCTTCTCAAAGAGTTTATCCACAAAGAGCAAAATAGATATAGGATAATAAACTAGGATCTCTATCTTCTGGCTCACCTGGCTTCCTTCAAGTACCAGTGAAAATGTAGTCTTTTATAATAAGCTTTTCCCAATTCTCCTTAATGTTAAGCACCTTCTGTCTTTTGATTATCTTCGATATATCTTGTATATATCATTTGTACATAGTTATTTGCATGTTGTCTCCTCCACTAAACTGTGAGCTCCTTGAGAGAGGAGATAGCCTTTTGTTTTTCTTGATAATCCCAGCACTTAGCACAGTGTCTAGCACCTGGCATATATTAGATGCTTAATAAATATTTATTGACTGACTGATGTAATAAACATTTAGTAAGTCTTTATTGATAATCAATTTTAATGTCAGTTAAAAATTTTTTGGTCAAATTTGATGATATTTCTTATCAAAATACAATGCTAAAGACAAATGAAAAGAGTTTAAACTTTATTCTAATCCACATTTATGCAAAATATTCTTATGTTTTTCATAAAAAGCCAGTGGTCATCAGTCATCATCATAACATGCTATCTTAAAGAATTGTAGCTTTCCTTTGGCTGACCCAAGCAATTTATGAAACAAGAACAAACTGATTATATTACTTTTTTTTAAAGAGTTGTTTCCTTTCTTATTTCTATCCAGAAAACTGCCATTAAAAGAAGAAAATGAAAAAGAAGTTTTAAACCCAGAAATTATAGAAGCAAAAATTTCCATCGATACAATTCAGTCAAAAGAAGATAGCAAAGCATAACAGGAAGAGTGCCGCAGCAAAAACAACAAATGCAAACTGCAATGACCCTGTAACCAAAACCATACAGCTTACCTTAATTTCTTGGGCAACTTTTTTATAAATACCCTATAGAGATGATCAAACTATTCTGGTCCATGATATCCTTCTCTTTGTGTTTATCTTGCCACTGTGTGTATTCTTGGCTGACAATGATTCTGAGATATTCTGATCAATCCAGTGTAGTGTAATTTATTACAAAGTGAAATTTTTTAAAGAAAATACATTATTAAAACATAATTCTAACCAGAAACTATATTCCAAATAGGAAAAAAATCATAACTTCAAGTTAAACTAATAAGAAAAAAAAGTACTGTGTTTTCTTGAATCTGGTCTTTTTATTTTTTAAAGTAGATTAAGTCATCTTTAAAGGAAAAGTGAAGAGGCCATTTGATTATAGTAAGAAATATGGCATACACATGGTCTAGAGGGATATTGCAATTATTGACAATAATAACTGACAAGACTTGAGATTTCTTTATAACTACAATGCATATCCATGATTGATCTTTCTAATAGAGTAAAAAAACTACTCAGCATGTGATACAGATCAAAATGGTTATATTTTGATGAAAAATGTTATTGCCATATTTGAAAGTGTGGTTTAGGAAATCCCTCATGTTATCTATTATGTAGACATTTGCCATTTCCATTATGAAGAAATCATGTTTAAATTGAAACCTTAGAAATCAAAATGAAAATACATTTATGGTTTGAGCCTCAAACAAGCTTAAATGAAAACATTCAGTTTGTTACCTTACCTTAATATATACATACATATTGTGCATATATGTATATATTTAGGTTATTTTTACTTTATTTTATTTTTAATGATTTTATCAGATCAAGGAGCCATGATTTTAAAATATATCAAATGACATTGCCTGTATTTTTTAATGGATGTATCCTTAATCTTTGCCATACATATTTTAAGATTGTACTTTACCAACCTTAAATGTCTGTTCATGAATGATTTGAGGTTAAAAGAAATATAAAAAATACATTTGACTAAAATCAAAAAAAATTTTTAATGGGTAAATAGTTTATGTTTCATTCTTTATATTTGTATCTTCACACATTAACACAGTGCTGGCACAGAATAGGCACTTAGTAAATGCCTGTTGATTGGTTGATTAATATGTAGTGTAAGTCAAATTGTTTTTTCCAGTAAGGATTTTATTATGAATATTAATTTTATTCATTCTATGTATAGTAGCCTAGAGATATAATTTCCTGATCAGCTGTCTTTTCTTTTGTAAGTCCTAATATATACAATCTAGATGATATGCTAATGTCACTTGTTTGGAATAGTATTATTTTAAACCCTAATCCAGAATAAATTACAAACTATGCAAAGTTCACAAAGGAAAAAAAAAAACCAACCACTGATTATTAAATTTGGCCTTTATACAAGGCAAATTAACTATGTATATCTCTAAATAGAAACACATCCATAAAAAAATATGTGTATATATATGAAATGCTATATGTGTGTGTTTACACACATACATACACATACAATACACACACACACAACTACATGTATATGTATATATCTATTCCATTGGGAGCAAGTTTTAAAATATTCCTATTCCCAAAGCATCAAAATTCTCTTCAGCATTTCAAGTGATGTTTTGTTAACTCTAATTTTGAAATGGTAGAAAGCATCTTCCTCATCTTTGACTACTTGGAGAATTATCTAAAAGAGCACTGGGTGAATTTTAACACCTGTCAAGAATGGCTGCTCTGGAACTTTGTTCTTAAAGTAACGGATAATTTAAAAATATTATGCTCCAGCTTCAGTTTCAAATTAATGCCTGAAACATCAAGTCAAGCAAAAACAACTATTTTTTTTAACTGTTCCACTACTATTTTGGATCTTAGTGAAACAGAAATCATTCTTAAGTCAGAGAGTTGCTAGTTAGCTATAACTACAAAATAGTATTGGAGCTATAGAATATCATTCCTTCATATCTGCTATGAAATTTTCTCAAGACACTATTGTTATTACTATAAAACTGCTGTAGATTATATCCCTATCACAAACATATTGAACCATCCTTACAGACCTGACTGCATAACTAATTTTTTGATTAACAACTTACTAAATTAATTTGTTATAATGGCAGTCAAAATAGTTGGATAGTTTTTGGAGAGTAATTTAGGCTCTAAATTGGCAAATTAATGACAGGAAAGGAATTAGAAAAGCTGGAATGTCTAGATATCATGCAAATCATTGTAAAACTTGTGAGTTTGTCTGGATTGGAAAATTCGGCTTGAACATTTCTGCTCCTATTTTTTTTTTTTCTGGAAAGGGGCAAAGTTGAATCTTTCCTAAGCCTTGTCTTTCTTCCCTTTAATGGAGAGGGAGAAAGGAATATAAGTGTTATGTTTCTTTAAGTCCTCTCTCCCCAGCTCCTTTCTTCTCTGGAGATTTAAGCAGAAATACTTTATTATAAGGATTAGCTTTATTATAAGGATTTTGCCTAAAACCAAATATAATGGCATTCAAAAAAGGGTGGTCCCTTTCTAGCTATTTTATGCAGTTAATGTTAAGTGAAAATTTATTAATACAGACAATAGTCCAGAGTCTATTAAGTTAGTCAAATTTAGACAAAGGTTTAGCTCTTTGCCAGGATTAATTTTTTTTTAATTTTTCTAGTAATCCCTAGCTACTTTCAATCCCCTTATCTCAATATGGACTGATTATACAGTACAAATTTTCATGGCCAAACTCACTTTTCTTTACTTATGAAGCAAAATCAAGATATAGGAAGCATGTAAAAGAAGAAAGAAGATATAAAATAGTATCTGCTGATGAACAAGCACAGGAAGAAGATGGGAGAAAAGAAGATCTTTTGGAACTCCACTCAGCCCTTGAAGAATCAATTACAATTCACTACAAAAAGCCTGAAGAAGTCTGAAGGAAAGAACGTCTTCCTACCTCAGTCTATTAAGTTCTAGGTGGAACACAGAATAGCATCTTAACATTATTGGTACTTGCTCAGCTCATGCAGTAGTACTTCCTCTCAATCTGTCTTTTTCAGAATTTCCAAATGTGATTCAAAATAGATCTTACCTCTCAAAATCTATCATAGTCAAAATTACTCCCAGGGCTGAGAGTAAATGCTTGTCCTTCTGAAACCACAAATCCCAAAATGTGAGTTGACTCTCTACCCATTTTTATACTATACTTCTGCTGTACTCTGAGAGACAGAGAAAGATTTGTCTGTTGTATTACCAAGAATTTTTTTTCTCATTTCCTTGGGTCAGTCTATGGAATTTTTTTTTCATTTTATCTATAGTTCAGCTTCTTACCATGCATAATACATGACAATCTGAGATGAATAGTATCTGGGGCTAAACACAAGCATTGCCAGGTATAATCTGTTTTTTTCCTAAGTAGTTTATGCCTTTTGTCCTTAGAATCAATGCCATGTAAGATCAAGACAAAATCTTGACTGATTTTTTTTTTTTACATGCAATAGAATGGTCAAATATGTCTTCATGTATAAAAGTTTCCTAATAAGAGATGGCTTATAGTAATTTGTAAGATAAACATAGAACTGAAATAACTTTTTTTCTCAATTTCCTTTTCTTATTCTAGACAATTATACAGATAGTGGTATAAATATTACTTTTACTGTCTGAGAATAATGTGTTCATATGAATTTTCAGAAGAGTTGACTGAATATAACTGACAGAACTGATAAAATAATCTGAATTATATACTTTTAAAACCAGAATCTTATTTCAAATATTGGCAGTTTTTGGTAATTTAAATGAAAATGGGCAATGACAATCACATTCAGTAAGAGATTAAAGGAAAGAGTAAAATCGTAGAATGATACAGTCTTGGAAGGCTACTTAAGAGAACATCAAGTCCAACCCTTTCATTTTACAGATGAAAAAACTGAGGAAGGGAGTTTAAGTGACTTGCCCAGGGCCATACAGCTAGTAAGTAGGGCAAAATTTAAACCCAATTCTTTTTTACTCCAAATCCAGCACTATCTCCATTATTCCATGCTGCCTTTCTCAATTTTCATTTACACTGGCATGAATGAATTTGTTATATTATTGAAATTATTTGCAAATAAATTTTATGAATCCTATGATACACATGCATATATTTAATATGTGTGTGTGTATATATATATATATATATCATGAATTAGATCAAAAATATTACTGTTCTGTTGATTCTAATGTTTATTGTTGATAAGTTAATTCATTTAATCTTTGTAACTTTAACATAAAAAGCTATATTAAAATTGATAGAGCAAATTCTACTTGATATTATTTTCTGAATTGAGTATTATATTTAATTCAAAAATCATTAATAAATACCTGTAATGTTTATAAGGCATTGTGGTAGATTCTGGGGACAAAAGGGAGAAAAAAATTAAAATAGTGTCTGCCCTCAAGAGACTTAGTTGAAAGAAATTAATAAAAAAAAATTCCTTTTGCAAGTGTCTTTTATTAATAAATAAATTATTTAAGTGTCATATACTGAATTTTAAAACTTAAGTCTTGCTTGTATTTTCTGTTTCTCTAAAATTACTAATGTGTACTTGTGCTTTTGATTGATATGAAATTGTTTTATTAAAGGAAAAAACATTTTCAGTTCTCCCACAAATCTTGTTTAAAATATTTTCAACCTTTATTGATAGATTTTTGCCAAAAGATTTGACACTTTGATGATATTATACATTTATTTTGACTGGAAATTTAATTCTTAGTTTTCAAAATACATAAACTTTCATGAATATGAAGTCTAAAAAACAACTGAAATATACAGGGTGTTTATAAAGTCCTAGTGCAACTTTAAACTTTGATAAGTTTGATATACATATGATAGAAACATGTTACATAAAAGCTGACATAGCAGTGTTCTAAAGAAATACATTCTGATTTTAACCTTTATAATTACTACCATTATTTGTAAAACATTTCTCAAAAGTTATAAGTAGCTGCAGTTTCATGAATGAATTTATAAAAAAAAAATGGAAGTTAACAATAATAAAACATAAAAATGTAATGTCATTTACAATGTGCTTTTATCATTTATATATCCAATGTGTTTAAAGCTGTATAAAGATTTTATAGCCACCCTTTTTTGAACTTTCCAGTGAGATTAACCTTTTTTGTTTGTTTTTAAAGTATATCCATGTACTGGTTTCCTTCAGAATCTGTTGACACTAAATTTTACCAATTATGAAAAATAGCCTCAATATTGTGACTAAAAATTATTCTTCAAAAATTTTAAATTGGTTTTTAAAAAAGGCATTTTATAATCTAATTTAGGCCTGTTTCCCCCCTGTTTCAATTTAAAATATAATTTAGGACCACAAACTTTTTTTGGTCTTATTGATGGTGATGGGAATAAAAGAGATTGGATTGAATCACACTCCATGGAGCTATGCCAGTGTACTTCCCCATCCTAACTCCTACACTAAAAAGTCACACATCTTGAATAATTAATCAATTTTTATCTTTTTGTTTCAAATAATTGGAGTCTATCACTGACTTTAAATCATAAACTAAAAGTAATAAATTTTACCTATACTATTAGCTTTTTGTAAAATGCATTTTGCTTTTTAACTTGGAAATATTGAAATGTTAATTTCAAATTCTTCTTACAGACTGTTCTACAAATTCAAACTGGTAATCTTAAATACAATAAAAACAAAACAATGGATGAGGTAAAGAAATATCTCAACAAACATATCCTAATATTATCTTTAAAAACAAAAGTTTTTTATATATTGAAGTGTTTTTTTTTAATTTCTGCCCAGTTTCCCTCACTGAAAATTATTTTTAGAGAAGTTTTGTAAGCATATACTATTGATCTAAAATCTAACATTTATTAAGCTTAAAATAATGGCAGGAACAATCTCAATTATAACAGTTTATTATAGCGGAAATATTTCGAACAAAACTAAGATATATGAGTTGTTACAATATTCCCAGATGAAATTAGACCATTTAACAATCCATCCACTAGTGTATATTTCATATTATTAGAAACAAATGCCAAAAATATTATTGTAGTAATTTATTTGCCCTGAAACTAAAAAATCATGATTTCATATAAAGTAAAAAATAATGCTTGGTTTTTATTTTTTAATAAATATTGGTGCATTCTGTACTACAATATTCAGTTTTTAAAAAATTATTTTAAGATAATCCATAATTTAGTATATCAGTATATCATTTGACCAAAAGGTTTAATAAAATACATAGAACCTTCTGTTTTGCTACTGTTTGGTGGAGAAAATGCAATATTTCTGCCACACATTGTACATTTTAAAAAATTTCAACATGATCATTTAAATTAAGGAAAGATCAATGTTTATATTCAAAGAATCTTTCAAACTCTGATATGAGTTTGTATAATTAAGAACTAAATATATGCAAACTGATGTATGTGAATATTATTTTTAAAGAAAATTTAAAAAGGAAGAAATACTGAACTAAATCCAGAGGAGAAAAAAAGTTTAGATTTTGAACCCAGATTGAAGAACAGGAGAGTTAACATTACATTAGAGAGACCCCAGTGATTCTATTTTGTTTAACCCTTATTTTCAACCTTGTTATATTTGCCTATGACCTGTCCTTAGGACAGAATAACTATTAATCAATGCTATATGCCTGTACGAAGGGTAAAACTGGTTCAAAAGTTTTGGAGAAGAAACTTTCTCATTGGTCTTTAAGTAGGCAAACCTGAAATCAAAAACACTAAAATCAGAAATATGTTGGAGAGAAATACCTTCCAAATATGTCTACCTTCCAAAATATGTCTACCCTTCCCCCCACCCAAAGTATGGAACCAGAAGTGTTCTCTTTTGAAACAAAAGAAAATCTCCCAAACTTTTGAGCCATTTCTATCCCCTCATAAGAATAATGCTGAATAATAGTTCTATCAATTAGAACAGTCTTATGCAAATGTACAGGATTGAATCCAGGTTATGATCATAAATAGGCTAATGTAGAGAGAATCATATAATATAAAAGACACTGTGTTTAAAACATCATGAATCTTTGGTTTCTGACCCTTGAAAGAATGTTGTTCATGGTGTAGAGTTTGCCTTTAAATCTTGCTATGAACATGTAAACTATTAGAAATAAAGACACTTGAAACATTTGATATGTGTTTTCCATTGTGTGTACAGTACATTTTAAATACATGTCATATTTCAATAGAATTTACTTTACATGTATACTTGGATTGTATACTACTCAAATTCTGTGTTGAGAAGTAAGATATCACAAGGTTAGCTTTTTGTTTTAAAATACTATGTCCCTCTGAAATGCTGTAAATGTATATTTAAACTAAACTGTAAAAATTAAACTGAGAATGTTGAGGTTTTGTATTTATGAAACACATTGAAATTATGCTTACAGTATATCAAAATTATTTGTCACTCTTTACCATTTGTAAATTAATAGTAAAGATCTCTTACTTTAATAAAGTGTTGCATTTATATTAATTTTGGAGAGTGTTAACTCTGCCATGAATAGACTTATGACTTGATAACTTTATTTTAATTATTTAGAAAAATCTGAAATGTTTTCCATTATATCAATAATCAGAATTTCAAGGCTGGAAATGACCCAGAGGTTATCTAGTATATCTCTAAACCAAAACATTAATCTTCTCTAAGGCATATTTTGAAAAATAATTTCCTGTGACATTTTGTGAATCAGATTAAATATCAATGTCAAACTCTTGGGAGTTATATAGGTTATATGTAGAAAAAATGAGGGTTAAATACAGAATAACTCTTGAATGATCAACCAAAAATATCTGCTAAACACATACCTGAGTTTATCTTCCCAATGACTATACAGGTCAAATCATTAAGGAGTTTTGTGAATTTAGATAACAAAACAATTATTTTTTTAGAACACATTTAACTGGGTAAATATGACTCTCACCACCAAATGCCAGATCTACAATGAATACACATAGCAAATAGCAAATAAATTCATCTTTCCAAGTCAATAGCAAAACAAATCAGAGTAAATATACATAGAAGGTATATATACTAGATCAGGGCTTCTTAAACTTTTTCCACTCATGACTTCTCTCCTATTCCCCCCTCTTCCAACTCCTCTCACCTCACAGGTGTAGAAAATTGATTAATAAATCACCAATGAGGAAATCATAAAGTATCTCCTTGTAAAATAAATATTTAATGGGCTACTTCCTAATTCCTTAACTGGTGGACTGGTTACCTAGAGGGGAGCTGACTACTTTTCCTCTCAGGATGGTATGGTTAGGGGTCATCCCATATGAAAATCTGTTTGAGGAGGTAGGATTGTATTTCTATATTGTTTATGCCTACCTGCAATAAATACTATGAAGAGGGACCTGTGTGCAAGGAATACATGTGGGGAAAAGACAACTCATTGCTACTTCATTAGAAGAAAAGGAGGAGGGGAAGAAGACAGAGAGAGAGATAGGCAGGAAAGAAAAGAAGGAAGGACAAAAGTAGGGAGGGAAGGAGGAAAGGAGAGAAGAAAAGGAAGAAAACAGGGAGGAAAGAAAATTAAATGGGGGGTATGGATGCTGTTTTGTTTTACTCATATGAGTTATGTATATCCACAAGTCTGTCTAAAGGTGGCTTAAAGAGAGGCAAGAATAATGACCCTAGAATCTCTTCTCCCCAACTCTTCTACAAGAAAGAAGGATATTGGGACCAGAGTGTGGTCTCTGCTCTTTTCAGAGAGAAGTACTGAGCTAGAATTATAACTATCTGTTCCCTAAAATATTATTTGCTTAGGGGACATAATTTTTAGGTTCAAACTAAATTCCTGCCAGCTATTTTCCCCATTTATTCATTCCCAATATAACTAATTAATATAATTCCCATTATTAATTTTAAATTACCATTAATTAATTTCCATAATTAATATTAAATTCCCATATGTTAATTCCCATTTATTAAGTTTATTTTAGCACACATTGCTTTATAAATCATGTTGGGAGAGAAAAATCAGAGCAAAAGGGAAAAACCATGAGAAAGAGAAAAAAATAGAAAAAAAGAAGTGAACAAAGGATATTCATTTACATTCAGTCTCCTTAGTTCTTTTTCTGGATGCAGATGGCATTTTCTATCCATAGTTTATTGGGATAGCCTTGGGTCACTGAACTGCTGAGAAAAACCACATCTTTCATCGTTGATCATTGCAAATTCTTATTCTGTGTGCTATGTATTCTAGGTTTTACTTGTTTCACTAATCATCAGCTTGTGTAAATCTTTCCAGGACTTTCTAAAAGTAGTTTGTTCATCATTTTTTATAAATCAATAATAGTCACAACCTTCATATATTACAATTTATTTAGACCTTTCCCAATTGATGGGTATCTTCTCATTTTCCAATTCTTTGCCACCACAAAAATAGCTGCTATAAACATTTTTGCACATATGGGTCCTTTTCCCTCTTTAATGATTTCCTTGGGATATAGACCCATTAATGGCATGGCTGGGTCAAAGGTTATGTTCAGTTTGATAGCCCTTTGGTCATATTTCCAGATTGTTCTCCAGAATGGTTGGATTATATTTCATCAACAATGTATTAGTGTCCCAGTTTTCCCATATCCCCTATAACATTTATATAACAATCTGAGAGGTGTGAGGTGGTATCTCAGTTATTTTAATTTGCATTTCTTTAATCAATAATGATTTAGAGCATTTTTCATATGACTATAGATGGCTTTAATTTCAACTTCTGAAAATTGTTCATATTGACAATTTATCATTTAGGGAATGACTTGTATTCTTATAAATTTGGCATAATTCCTTATATATTTTAGAAATGAGATATTTTATCAGAAATACTAGCTGTAAAGTTTTTTCCCCCAACTTTGTATTTCCCCTTTTAATCTTGTGTGTTGATTTTGTTTGTGCAAAACCTTTTTAGTTCAATGTAATTAAAGTTGTCCATTTTACCTTTCATAATGTTCTCTAGTTCTTCTTTGGTCATAATTTCCTCCCTTCTCCAAAGATCTAATAAGTAAATTATCTCTTGTTCTCTAATTTGTTTATGGTATTATCCTTTATGCTCAAATCATGTATCCATTTTGACCTTATTTTGGTATGGGGTGTGAGATATAGATCTATGCAAAATTTCTAACATATTATTTTCCAGTTTTCCCAGCAATTTTTGTCAAACAGTGAATTCTTTTTCCAGAAGCTGAAGTTTGGGGATTTATCAAGTACAAGATTGCAATAGGCCTTGATTTTGTCATGTATATCTAAACTATTCCACTGACCCACCATTCTATTTCTTAGCCAATACCAAATGGTTTTGATTACTGCTACTTTATAATATAGTTTTAGGTTTGCTACTGCTAAGGCACGAGACTGTATTTTTAAAAATTAATTCCCTTTATATTTTTGACCTTTTGTTCTTCCATATGAATTTTGTTATTTTTTTTTAGTTCTATAAAATAGTGTTTTGGCAGTTTGACTGGTATGGTCCTGAACAAGTAGACCAATTTAGGCAGAATTATTATTTTGATTATATTAACTCAGCTTAACCATGAACAGTTGCTATTTTTCCAATTGTTTAGAGCTGACTTTATTTGTGTGAGGAGTGTTTTGTAATTGTGTTCATATAGTTCTTGGATTTGTCTTGGCAGGTAGACCCCCAAGTATGTTATTTTGTCTACCATAATTTTAAATGAAAAATTTTTTCTATCTCTTGTTGATGGGCTTTGTCAGTAATATATAGAAATGCTGATGATTTGTGTGGGTTTATTTTATATCCTGCAATTTTGCTAAAGCTGTGAATTGTTTCCAAAAGTTTTTGGATGATTTAATAGGATTCTCTAAGTATAACATCTGCAAAGAATGATAGTTTCATTTCCTCTTTGCCTATTCTAATTGCTTCAATTTCTTTTTCTTTTCTTACTGCTAAAGCCATCATTTCTAGTACAATGTTGAATAATAGTGGCAATAATAGGCATCCTTGTTTCACCCCTAATCTTATTGGGAATACATCCAGTTTCTCTTCATTACAAATAATGCTTGTAGGGAGCAGCTAGATGATATAATGGATAGAATGAAGTCAGGAGGATCTAGTTCAAATCCAGTCTCAGACACTTAATACTTCCTATGTGGCTTTGGGCAAATCACTTAAACCCAATTAATTGCCTTAACAAACCCCCCCATAAAAAAATGCTTGCTATAGGTTTTAGATAGTGCTTATTATTTTAAGGAAAGTCCCCTTTATCCCTATGCTCTCTAATATTTTTAATAAGAATGGGTGCTGTATTTTGTCAAAAGCTTTTTTTGCATCTATTGAAATATGATATCTGTTGGTTTTGTTATTCATATGGTCAATTATAGTAACAGTTTTCCTGCTAGTAAACCAGCCCAAATTCCTGGTATAAATTCTACTGGATAATGTATTATCCTTCTGATAAATTGCTGTAATCTCTTTACTAATATTTTATTTAATTTTTTTTTATCAATATTTATTAAGGAGATTGTTCTGTAATTCTTTTTCTCTGTTTTGACTTTTCCTGGTTTAGGTATCAGAACCATATTTGTATCATAGAAGGAATTTGGCAGTACTCTTTTTTTTAACCTGTTTTTCCAAATAGATTACATATTATAGGAATTAATTGTTCTTTAAATGTTTGATAGAATTCACTTGTGAATCCATCTGGCCCTGGATATTTTTTCTTAGGTAGCTCATTAATGATTTGTTCAATTCTTTTTCTAAAATTTTATTTCCTCTTTTGTTAACCTGGCAATTTATATTTTTGAAAATGTTCATCCATTTCAGTAAGATTGTCAGACTTGCAATTGAGCAAAACAGTTCCTAATTATTGCTTTAATTTCTTTTTCACTGGTGATGAGTTCACCCCCTTTAATTTTAGATGCTGATGATTTAGTTTTTTCTTTCCTTTTTCTGATCAAATCAACCAAAGGTTGATTCTTAGTTTTATTTATTAATTCAATAGTTTTCTTAGTTTCTATTTTGTTAATCTCTCATTTGAGTTTCATAATTTCTAATATGGTATTTAATTAGGGGTTTTTGTTTTTGTTCTACCTTTTTTTAGCTGTGTAACTAATTCATTGATCTCCTCTTTATTTCATTCATGTAGTTATTTAGAAATATAAAATTTCCCTTAAGAACTGCTTTGGCTGTATCCCATAGATTTTGGTATGCTGTCTCATTATTGTCATTCTCTGGATTGTTTCTGTGATTTGTTGTTTGACCCACTGATTCTTTAGAATTAGAGTATTTAATTTCCAATTGATTTTTACTTTATCTTTCCTTAGCCCTTTATTGAATGTAATTTTTATTGCATTGTGGTCTGAAAAGGAAACGTTTACTATTTTTGACTTTCTGCATTTGATTGTAAGGTTTTTATGCTCTAATATATGGTCAGTTTTTGTGTAAGTGCCATGTACTGCCAAAAAAAAAAAAAATGTATTCCTTTCTGTGCCTATTCAATTTTCTCCAGAGATATATCATAGATATATATATAGATAGATAGATATAGATATAGATATAGATATATATAGATATAGATATATAGATATATCCAGAGATATATCATATCTAAGTATTCTAGGATCCTATTAACTTCCCTAGTTTTATTTTCTTATTTATTTTGTGGTTAAATTTTTCTGATTCTGAGAAGATTGAGGTCTTCTACCAGAATAGTTTTACTGTCTATCTCTTCCTGTCTTAAAATCTTCTCTAGGAATTTGCCTTCTCTGCCACTTGATGCATACACATTTAGTGTCATTAGTACTTCATTATTTATGGGACCCCTTATCAAGATGTTCTTTCCTTCCTTATCTTTTTAATAAGATCTATTTTTACTTTTGTTTTATCTGAGATTAGAATTGTGACCCCTGCTTTTTTTTTTAAACTTCAGCTGAAGCATAATAAAAATTCTATTCCAGCTTTTTACCTTTACCTTGTATGTCCCTCTGTGTCAAACGTGTTTCTTATAAACAACATATTGTAGGATTGTTTTTTAAACTATTCTATTTGCTTCTGTTTTATGGGAAAGTTCATCCCCTTCACATTCACAGTTATAATTACGAGTTCTGTATTTCCCTCTATCCTATTTTCTCCCCTGTATATACTTTTGTTCTCTCTTTCCACTCTATTCTCAATCTAAGTTGTATGTATTTCACATTTTCTTCCATTTTTTTCATTTGCTGTCTCACAGAGTCATTATCTTCTATTTGCCCTGTCCTAGTTTTTAATATGTGATTTTCTTCAATTAGCTTTTGTATATCTTTTTCCATTTGGTTAATTCTACTTTTGAATTTTCTTTACTTTCTTTTCCAAGATGTTGACTCATTCATGCCTTTCATTTCTTTTCTCATTTTTTTTTCTTCTACCTAGCTTATTTGCCTATTAAAATCTTTTATGAACACTTCCAAGAAGCCTCTTTAGGCTTGAGACCAATTTATATCACTCCTTGAGATTTTCTTTGTGGACATTCTGTCCTCACCTGAGTTTGTGTTTTGGTCTGCCCTATCACCAGAGTAGCTTTTTAAGGTCAAGGTTCTTTTCTGTTTCTTGCTCACTTTCATTTTCTTTTGATATTTCTCCTTTTTTTATTTTTAAGGTCAAGCTCTGCTCGTGGGGTATGAGGGGCTCTGTCCCAAGCTGCCTGTGTAGCTCTGAGCCCTTGGCTTTGAGCACAGCACCATCTTGTGTTTGCAGAGAGTAGCTTTGCCTGCTCTGTTCTGGTTTCCCAGAGTTTGCCTTCTCAGCTGGGACTGGAGGCTGCCCCCTACTGTGCTTCTCTCCTGAGCCAGGACTACGGGTCTGAGTTGCTGATTGGCTGGGATTAAGATCCTTTTACAGGCTTTCTCAGATTCTATCTGAGCTGGCCTGAACACCCTTTTCAGGCTGATGAGACTGAGTTTTCTTGAAGTGTTTTCAGTGTATCTTGAGCTAGAGAGGAGTTTCGTTCCTTCATGCTTTGCTCAGAGGCTTGGTTTTGTGTGGTTTTTGACAGAATCTGGGAAAGCTCCAGCAGCTTCCTGATTTTACTCCAATATCTTGGCTCCATCCCCTGCATCTTTAATCTGACAGCTATTTTTTGATGACAAAAGATGACCCCCAAGTTGACTCCCTTACCACCAAATGCCAGATCTACAATGAGCATACATGGCAAATAGCAGATAAATTCATTTTTCCAAGTCAGTAGCAAAATACATAAGAGAATATATACTAAACCAGAGCTTCTTAAAATGTTTCTATTCATGACTTCTTCTCCCTCACTCCCTTCTCTCCTGAGTCCTCCCACAGATATGGGAAATTGAGAATCCTGTGTCCTTTAAGCCAAAAGATGGAAGGAAAAAAGGAAAGGAAGGAAAGAGAAATGAAAGGGGGAAAAGGAAAAACAGAAGAAAATATTTATTAAGTGCCTACTATGTGCCAGGAGCCATGCTAAATCTTAGGATATAAATACAAGGAAAAAGAAAAATGTCCATAAACAAGGAGCTTACATTCTCATTGGAGAACACAATACACAAAAATAAGCTAATAAAGCTAAAAAAATAAGTAATAGAAGAGTGAATAAAATGGCTGAGGAAAGGGCCAGGTTGAGCCAGAAATTGAGGGGCACAGTTGTGAAACCCTAAGACATTCAGGAGCAAGGTCAGAAAGGGAATGGAGGTGGGCTGGCCTGAGCTCTTCTACAAAATGGAGGCTCCAGGAGAAACTTGCCAGTGGGAAAAGGGGATTAGACTTTTGGAGTAATATTCCATGTGAGTTCCTGATGGGGGAACCCAAATACTGTTCTGACTTGGGGAAGACTATGAGGTAAATGCTTCAGAAACTCCTTGAAGGGGAGAAATTCTCTTTGAACTCTCAGAGAAGCTCTCCCCTGAGAAAGATCCGCCACAGGGAATTAAAAGAAGTAGTTTCATTCTGTTATAGCCTCTATTGAGTTGAAGATTAGTCCAGGAACACTCATTCAATTGGAAATCTTCTATTCAATTGGAAAATTTCGGTTTTATTTCAACTCAAACTGCCCCCAGCTCCTAGCCAAAATAAATATAGGTTTCTGCTCATTCAATTCTTTGCAGAGGGCCAAAAGTAGGAATCATACCAGGCCAAGGGACCTCTCCTTGGCATAGCTGCCCGCAAGGACCCCCTGCCCATGAAAAGACACTCTTTTCTCAGTATTAACCCCTCTTTATCTCTTTGCCAGGATTTCTCTGCTAGACCTTTACTTCTCTGTCAGGATCTTGCCACTGAGGAAATTAGCCTCCTAGCAAAAGCTGACTTCTCAGTGCCAATAAACTTTTTTTTTGCCAGTCTAACTTTTGGGGTTCGAAAATTCTTTTACAAAGGACCTGCACTGACCAGAAGGGGTTCCCACAACTTTCTGCCCTGCGGCAAATCTTATCATTCCTATGTAGCTATTCCAGAACCCAGACAGTGAGGAAAGTTTAAGGACTAAACTTTAAGAGAAGGGAAATGGTGAAACCTAGAGAAAGGAACAGAACAGGGAGGGAAAGGTTAGAAATAAATAAATAGATTTTAGAATCATCAGTATTAGAGATGATAATCAAATTCACGGGAACTAATGAGATCACCAAGTGAAATATTATGAAAGACAAGGGCCTGGGACAGAGTTTTATGGGATACTCACGTTTAGTGGGCATGACCTGGATCTTCATCCAATAAAGAATACTAAGCAGGAGAGATCAAAGAGTTATTAGCAGAACCATGAGAGAATGAAAATAAATAGCAATGAAAAGGAGCCAAAAAACAATACTATTAAAAGAAAGCAAAATCTCCATTCAGGTAAATTCTATTGATCTTGGAAACAGAGTGCATAGAGACAAATTAAGGATAAAAGATTTCTCAGAAATGAATGTGACAAGTTAAAAAACCCTAATTTAATGCAAGAAAACTACCAGGAACTTCTGGACTCTGAAAAAAACCCAAACAAACCTATGCAGTATATTCTAAGAAACAAGTAGTTAAACATAGTAATTCCAATTTAAAAATTAACAAATTCTTCAAACCATCAGAAGAAAGATCTTCTAATGTAAAGGAAAAGAAATATTTAAAAATATAAAACTGTTTTGCACCTGAGAATGAAGGAGGAAATGGAATACTGTGTTAATAAACATCAAAGACATTCAAATTGCAACCCAAAATGACATATCCTGCAAATCTAAACCTAATCATTCCTGAAAAAAAGATGGCCATTTAATAAAAAGGAGGTATTCAAAGTATTTCTAAAAAGAAAACCAGAGCAAAAAATTATTTGCTTCTCATCATCCCAAAGAAAAGAAATACAAGATAGCAAATAGAGCAACCAAGGACAACAACTAAATAGCAAAGTATTGAGCCTTCTTTCTGAAAGTATATTAAGAGACAAATATGAAATAAAGTAAACACAAGTAAAAATGAAGAAACAAGCCTTTTCAGGCCTTATGGACTAAATTTCACAGTACCTAACTATATATGAATCTCTCCTTTTCTGGAACTAAATTATGGAATGGGAGGGCACATAAAATGGAGAAGAGAAGAATAACATAGAGAATATGTAAAATGTATTCTAATCAAGTCAAAGGTTAACAGAGAAGAAGAAATAATTCATGCAACAGGACCCACAAGAGCATAGATAAGGAGCAGGTGAGGTGAAGAAAAACTGAAAGAGAAAAGAAAGTAAAGAAATCCCAATTCCCTTCCTAAAAACAACAAACAAAAATCAAACCCAACAATATTAGAACAAATGGAAGAAAAGAGAAGCTAACTCTCATAACTTAAATATGGATTAAACAATCCAATAAAACTAAAAAGAGTGACAAATAGGATAAAAATCCCAAAATGAAGGAGTTATAAAAAACACATCTACAAAACCAATATATGCACAAAATATTTAGTAAAGTTGTGGGAATGGTGTTGTTGGGTTTTTTTTTTTCCTGTGCTTATCTTTGATTTCTTTCAATATTGAACCTTGCATCCTGGAATAAAGCTCTCTTGGTTATAATGAATAATATTTTGGATTGTGTTGGTATATTAGAGAGGATTTTGTTTTTACATTTTTGAGTCAATTTTTATTAGTGATAATGACCTATAGTTTCCTTTCTGTGTCGAATCTTTCTATATTTATTTGGATTATATTTGTCACATGAAAGGATTCTGTTAGCGTACTTTCTTTCTCAATTTCTGAAAATACTTTGGGAAGTGTGGGTATTAATTGCTCTTTAAAAGTTTGATGAATTCTCTGGAGAATCTATATATAAACTATATATCACTATAATTGGCTTGCTTCATAATCTATGTATTTCATTTTATTGTTTGCTAAAAAGGGAGAACATTCACCAGTTCAAAGTTTTTCTATAGCTATACTTATTTAGTAAATACCCTAAAAGTTAACTATGGCTAATATTAAATAGGGAGTGCACAAGTTGAGAGTTATTAAGCAGTAGTTCTAGCAGCTTAACTCTTTATGAGCTTTAAAGCTATCCCTAGAACTGTGAGAAGGAACCAAAAGTCTTTCGGGAATCTGGAAAGTAGCTCTTTTTATACAAATGTTTATTTTATCTTATTAAAAGTAATCTCCTTGTTGGGTTTTGGGTTTTTTTGTATTTGTATCCCTATTTTCTGTTGCATATCTGGCATATAGTAAATACTTAATGCTTGCCTGATTGATTTTTAATTTAAATAATGACCTAAACAACATACATTTAAATATATGCAAAATGGATGCGAGTTTTGGCAGGAAAACACTAGGAGGCCTCCTATGGAAAGTGACATTAGATGAACCTAAGAATTCTAGAAGGTCCCTTAGGAAGGGTACAACTGGCGTAGTTATTGGGAAGATTTTCCTGTATGAGAAACATTGTAAAGGCCAGTTTGGCTGAAGTATTTAGTGTGGGTGAAGACGAGTCCTGAACCCGGAAAAGTAGATTAGAGACCGATTGGAAAGGACTAAGAATGCCAGACTTAGGAAGATCAGTGACCCCTCCTGTCAGGCAGTGTCCTCATCCATAAAACTCGGTAATAATCGTACCCATCTTTCAGGGCTTTCCTAACACATGTAAATACTTAGCAAATTTTAAACGTCATATAAATGCTATTATTATGCCAAAGAATATCCTTGAAGTAAGAGGGATGTCCTTTAGGTTATTGACCAGGGGAGTGTCAAGGTTTATCGCAGCACTTTATGGTTTTGACGGTGTATATGATAAAGGACGGAACGGAGAGAGAAGGGTCAGGGAGGTTAAAGGGGAAGAGGTCAGCGGCGGTATTCTGGGCGAAAGCCACGGCCAAACAGAGGGTCTGGCGGGAGCGAAGCCGAGACCTGACGCTGAGTTGATCGTGCTGAGTCAGTGAGAGGTTTCAGGTTTCGGACCGGGGTGACATCTCCCCCAAAAACAGGTCCGTTTTAGCTGTAAAGTCTGAGAGGCAGCCTGCTGGACGGAGGCCAGAGCTTGGAGTTGTTTTAAAATCAAGTGGAGCTGGTACTGTCTCCGAGAAAGTGGCGAGAGAGAATGATCCCTGGCTAGAATTTTGGGATACAACGAGCCATATCTGCGGCTGATGACTGCGGTGCCCACTCCAGAGCCTGGGGGAGGTTACAAAGAAGGTCGCCAGAGGGAGGATAGCCGAAGGTCCGCAGTCTCCCGGCCGCCTTCCTCCAGGAGAGACCGCGCCGACCACGCCCAGAACCCGAGCACGTGGGCTGGGCTAGATGGAACCGCCTGCTGGAGGGGAGGGGGAAAACGGTGGAAGGAGGGAAGCGTCACGCGGAGGGAAAGGAAGTGAAGAGCTTGCAGGGAAGGGGCGTGGGGAGCTGCGCGCGCAGTTTTCCCAGCGGGCAGTGCGTGCTTTCTCTCCGGTTTGTTCGGTTCCTTGTGCGTTGTGATCCATAGTTACCATCTAGCTATGGCTCTCCACGTTCCCAAGCCCCCGGGCTTCGCCCAGATGCTGAAAGAAGGAGCTAAAGTAAGCGAATGAGAGAGGATTGGGCGGGGGGAATGTTGGCTTGGTACGGGCCGCTGTGGAGAAAGGGTAAAAAATAAGGCGAGCTAACGTGGGTGGGCCGTCCTCCAGGCCGGGCCGCTAGAAAGGAGAAGGTTCCAGAACTGAGAGGCGGAGACCCGAGCGGCCCATGCGCCGCGATCTCCGAGGCCGGGGCGCGCGGCTCCGGCCTGGTGCGGAGACTGAAAAGGGTGCTTGTGCGCCCCAGAACGTGATCACGTGTTGCGGGGGCACCACCCTGGGACATGCGTTAGCTCTTGGCTCTTTAATCTCTTGGAAGCAGCTCACCGTATCCCTAAGCCAGTTAATTTCCCAGCTGAAACTGTTTAGTAATGGAGTGGGAAGCCTTTGGGGATGATATTGTGAGGGAAAGAAGCGGCCTTTAAGTTAAGCACCTACTGCACTAACAGGTTCGTCTGTAGATTTAAAATAAGCATCACGTTATTGTCAAGGTGCTTATAGCCTTAAAGGACTTCTAGATCTATTAACCGTCATTCTGTACTAACACCAATAAGTGTGTGAGAGAAAAACAAAATGCTTTATTGGGAGGTTCCTGTGAGCAGGCTTCCTTTCAAGGATTGTGTGGAATGGAGATAGCGTGGGATGCCTGGCACTGTAGAGAGAGCGCTGTCTACACAGAGTCGGGACCGGGATATAAATCCCTCTTCTGGTGTTCAATACGTGTGAACTTTGATTTCGACTTAATTATTTTTAAAATGAAAGTGTTATAAATAGGTAGTCCTGGGTGTCCCTTCCAATTCTAATCTGTGATCCTGAAAAGCACGCTGACTTTAATAGCTTTTATGTCTGCTAGTATTTGGTGACACTAGCTAATTTATCCTCTTAACAATTCTATTATATTGGTGCAAATAATATTATCATCCCTATTTTTTTGTTGTTTTAAAAAAACAGGTTTAGACTTTTCCGTGGTTTTACCTATTACTCAAGACTTAAATCAAAGTCTTGCCTAATTCTAAATTTATTTAAATTTATTATTTTTGCTTCCCTTTCTCCCAGAAGATTAGAATTAGCCTAATCTTGTCAGATTGTGATCATGTTTCCAAGGCCAGGTCTGTCATGTAATTTCAGGGATATAGGTAAGAGATTTTTTTATTTTCAAAACATATGCCTGGATAATTTTTCAACATTAATCCTTGAAAAAAATCTTGTGTTCCAATTCTGGTAAAAGTTTTTTTTTTTTTTGTTTTTTTTTTTTAAATGATAACATTGTAATGTGTTCTCTCATTTTTACGGTTTTAACTGACTAGGCTTGCTAATGCTGAATTACATACCTGGATATGTAATTTCACCTGCAGAGCAAAAGAGTATTTTGAAAGAATTGAGGTTTTTTTGATTGGTGATAAAAAGCAGAGGCTAAATGGTTTGAGGAGTCTAGAGTCTTGCAAGTAGCATGGAGATATACTTATGGTCATAATTACGATAAAATAACTTATTATATCATTCCATCTAGTTCGTTATTAAATGCTTATTATGAGGGGCAATATGCAAACTATTGTGGTGAATAGAGAATATTGACTATCTTCAGCATCAAGAACACTTTGGGGCTAGGCCTTGACTGGCTTTGGCACCTGCCTTGCAATAAAGAGATTTAGAGAATTGATTGAGACCATGAGAGATTGTGACTTCCTCAGGGTCACAATCTGGAGAAATAGGAATTCCTTAGACCTTGAAGTAACTTGAAATTCTTGGAGAGTCCCTTTTTTTTTATATGTAATAAGATAATAATCTATAACATTGTTACTTTTAATATCCATCTCAGAAGAGAGTTGTCAAAATAAAGATAATGATATTTTTCATATTGTGAGGCTATTAGTATATACAACGGATTCTAGGGTTACAAAAATGAAAAAGAACAGAAGGCCAGTATTTTGGAGCAGCAGATGTGTTAATGTCAAAGTTGGCATTCAGTATCATTCAAAAAATTGTATCTGTTAACATAGAATGCCCCTGTATTCTGAAACAAAAAGTGAATTTCCTCCAAATCTTGGGGCAAGAGTTGAGAATCATCATAAAGGGAAGATTTTGGATCTCAAGATCCAAGATTTGGGACCTTTGAAATTGAAATGTGATAAATTAACAATTCATATTTCACTGCCTTTTGAGAAAGAGAAGCAGCATTTTTTGATGTCTAAACTGATCTATAATTCAAAAAAATTAGTATCTCTTGTGTTCCTGGTGCTCCTGAAGGATTTGATGGATGAGAGGGAAGGGGTAGGGAAAGGGCATGTTGCATAAAAATGAGTAAGATATACTTTTTATTAATGTCTTAATGATTACACTTATCAGCTGTATAATTTTGACTTTCTCTTTTAAGCATTTTTCAGGATTAGAGGAAGCTGTATATAGGAATATACAAGCATGTAAGGAGCTTGCCCAGACTACCCGTACAGCATATGGACCAAATGGTAATTCTAAATCTTATCATGGGTCACTAATAGTTACTGCCTGTTGTTTTAAGATTTACTTTACGGATTTTTGAAATTAGACTTTTGTTTTAAATTTGTAGCTCTGGAAAAAGTAATTTAAAAAATTTAAGACACTATTAAAGTATTTTATCTACCTGAGGATAGGAATCTAGAATTGAAAGAGTAGAGATCAATGTCACTAATTAAGAACATTTTTAGTAACTCTTGACCTTATTTTTTTGTTATGCAAGCTAAGATAGAAAAGCAAATGAGACAGAATCTTTGCCTTCAAAGATTCCATTCCACAATTTTCTGTAATGGAAAGATTGTGAATTTAAGAGATGTGATTTATTGGCTCTTCCCCCATCCTCAACCCCTGCAACTATGCTAAATGTGTGATTTTGGGGCAAATCATTCTATCTCTAGGCTTCAGTTTCCTCATCTCTGAAATGAAATGGATAGGTTTGACATTCTCTGAAGTGCTTTGTAGGCCACAAATTCTAGGAATTCCTAGTCTAAATACTTGGAATTCAGAGGTAGGAGAGGTCACTTTTACTTATGGTTGACCCAGAAGGTTTTATACAAGAGATATGGAATAAATTAGCCTTCAAAAGTTTTAGGATCTTGTATAGTATATAGAGTAAACAATTTTTTTTAAAAGCAATTAAATTGTAACAGGGGAAGACAGTACTTGTGGGGATGTTTTAGATTGTAACCTTAAGGGGATCTAGAAATAAGAATTGCTATGTTATTTTTAGGAATGAACAAAATGGTTATCAATCATCTGGAGAAGCTGTTTGTGACAAATGATGCAGCTACTATTTTAAGAGAGCTAGAAGTAAGTAATCAAGGATATATATTTTTTTTTTTTTTTGGTAGAATAATAAAAACTTGTCATATTCAAAAAATATCTTTTACTTCAGATTTTTATTATGGAGGATTTTCAGTTAATGTATGCAGAAAGAAAAATAGATTTTAGGAATTTATTTAAGCAAATTAGAAAATTACAAGGATTTCCTGAAATTCATTGCTATTTAGAAATATACACAACACACACACACACACACACACACATATATATACTATTTTACTAGTTAAATATACTGGAAATTAATATTTAGACTATAAATAATTCGTGTATGAAATTTCTTGTAAATAGAAATGAATATATATTAGCCAGATTATGACATTCAGTGGCCAATTCTTTGGATTAGTACATTAGGGCATGTGTACTGGATAGGCACTGCCTAACAGTGAGCTGGAAGCAGAATTGAATAAAAAAGAGAAAGCAATGAATTGCAGTTGGGGAAATATACGACACTTTCAAAAGTCTCAAACTATTTCTTGACACAATTTCTGTTTAAAATCAACAAATCATCTGATTAAACCATGATCTCTAAAGAAGAATTAACACAGCATATGATTCAAAGAGTGATATAGACTATGTAAATTGTAGCCCATTATCAACATGTATGCACAAGATGTGACATAAAACATATCATATGTATGATAAGAACAGCATATGACCTAAAGGGTCTTGGAAATGGTGAAAGGATTTGTGAAAGAAGGGATGACAGATACATTCCAGGTGCTGTTCATGAAATGTTAAGGCCCATAGCATTTTGATTTAGTTTTATTTGAAAGATTTGTGGGAGGGTCATGGTAGATATAAGTACAGAAACATGCTGCCACCATAGTTTCAGAACTGGTGTAGAAAAGCCAAGCCAATTTTGACATTGCAAAGCAGGACTGAATTTTTTTGGTTTTTCATCTGTCTTGGTTCATTTGTATGCTAACACAAATGTTACCATAGAGTTTTGTTCCAGTAATAACAGTAAAGCAATGCTTCAAAGTTTTCCTAACCTTTTGTTCATAGTTTGGGCTTTTTCTTCTTTATGTCTTAGGGTTATCATTCTGAACATAAATGATTGTTCTGTTGTATAATACAGTGACATGCTTGGACTTATGGATATAATTTGTATAAGGCTCTTTCCCTTAGTATGTGGGGACCCCCCCCCTTTTTTTTTTTTTTTTTTTTTTTTTTAATTTTGAAAATGGTCCAATTTTTTCTGTCTTTTGTCATTCCTGTCAGTGTTTTTCTTGAACAGCTTTGCTCTCTTCCATAGTTTTTGGTAGTAATGATGAATTTTTTTTTCCCCTAAAACAATTATCTTGTCTGTGTTAGGAATTAAATATTCAACCTTGCTCTAATTAATATAACTTCAATGAAATGTGCGCCTCCCCACCCCCTAATGTATAGCTAAGTTACGCATTTTGGAAATTTTGATAAATTTTAGGCAGAGTTTCAAAGAAAAAATTTTGAGTTTTTCAATTAAAATTTTTATCCCTCAATAGGTACAGCATCCTGCTGCAAAAATGATTGTAATGGCTTCTCACATGCAAGAGCAAGAGGTTGGAGATGGCACAAATTTTGTCCTTGTGTTTGCTGGAGCCCTTCTAGAGTTAGCTGAAGAACTGCTGAGAATTGGACTATCTGTTTCAGAGGCAAGTATATCATTTTGTAATTTGTTCTCATTTGAAATGTAATTAAAAACAAGATTAATAAGCATCTGTATACTTTTAAATCATTTCCTCTTTCATTTTGATGAGGACCTAAAATATTTATATATTATTTGTAACTAGTTTTAATGCAATATAGGCCATAAATGAAACTTCTGATTATCTGTATGTGCTGTTTTTATGTTGGGTTTTTTTTTTTTGTTTTTTTTAATTAGGAACTTATTCATCAACAAAAAATATTGTTTCTATAAAGATCAGAAAGATTTGCTTATGACACTGAATCTACATTGTATTTAAAGTGTCCATTAAGTTGAACATATAGCATTAGGGATTGTCCTTACTATATATGTTTACTTCTGAACTGCTTTCTGCTCTTGTCTATATATTTTTGTGTTTTTCGTTGATGTCTTTTTTTTTTTTTTTTTTTTTGGTTTGGTTGGTTGGTTGGGTTGGGTTGGGTTGGGTTTTTTGGCATCATTATCACTACTTTCCACAATATTTCCCTGTAATAAATAAATTTGTGTTATATTAATTATACATGAAACCGTATATCTCTCTGTACCTACTTTTCCTGGTGGTGGGAAATAAGCTTCATCATCAGTCTTTCAAAGTTGTGAATGTTTGTTTCATTGACAGAGCTCTTAAGTCTTAAAAATTATCATTTATGTTATATTCATTATAAACTACTGTAAATTATTCTTCTGGTTCTGCTCACTTCATTTAGCTGTTTTTACAGGTCTTCACAAGTTTTTCTGAATCCATTCTTTTCATTGGTTCTTACATTGTAATAATATTTCTATTCCCTTTCATTTTATAAACCATTATTATTCAGGGTTTCCCCAATTTGTGAGCACCTACTGTGTTTCCAGTTCTTTGTTATGACAAAAAGTGCTGTTATACAAATATTTTTGTATTTTGTAATTATAACACTCTTTTTATCTTTGGAGTATAAGCCCTAGTAGTGGTATTTGCTGGGACAAAGAGCAAATAAGAGTTTAGTGACTTTGAGGTATAATTAAAAATTGCTTTTCAGAATGTTTAGACCGATTCACAGATTCACTAGTATCAAATACATCAGCATGTTTATCTTCCAGTAGACTTTGACAATCGTCTTTTTCATTTTTTTATTTTTAATCATTACTAATCTGATAGATATGTGATGAAATTCATGTTGGTTTTTTTTTTTTTGGTTTTTTTTTTTTTTTTTTTTTTTTTTTTTTTTTTTTTTAATATATTTTTATTGTTAATGACTTGGAGTATTTTTTCCAAGAACTGTTTATTGGGGCAGCTAGAGGATTCAGTGGATAGAGCACTGGCCCTGGATTCAGGAGGACCTCAGTTCTAACCCTGGCTCAAATTAGCTCAGATAGCTGTGTGACCCAGGACAAGCCACTTAACCCCAATTGTCTCCCCCCAAAAACAAAAACAAAATTATTTATTAATTTTCTTTGACTATAGGAGAATGATTCTTTTTCTTCACAGCTTCTACCTTTATCTGATAATTAATACAGCAAAATTATGATTTTATTGATTTTGTTTGTACAAAAGCCTTTCAAATTTATGTAATCAACATTTTCCAATTTATCTTCTCTTTGATCAAAGATTCTTCCCTTATCCTTAATAGGGAAAGCTATCTTCTTCCTTATGCCTCTAATACGTTCTTGATGTAATCTTTTGCATTTAGAGAATGTTGTAGTGTATGCTGTAATATGGTTTAAACCTAATTTCTGCCCACCTACTTTTCAGTTTTTCTTGAATAATGAGGCTTGACCCTAGTTGATACCATTGGATTTATTGAACATTATGCTATAGTCCAACCTCAGCTGGACCATCAGTACATCAAAGCAGTCTTTTTGTTTCTCCCTGAAAGATTCCCTATTTCGTTCCCCATAGAAACTATTACTTTTTCATCCATAAGATCCTAAACCACTATTTACTCTACTTGCCCTCAGTTATGGTCTTTATATCTCTAACTGAAAAAGAAAAACAACCAGGAAGCACTAAATATGATCTACTCCCTCTTCACCCATTCTCAAAACATCTCAAAACTCATCTTTTCCCCAATATCTGAAAAATTGTTTTTCCCCCCAGTTCCATCTCCTGGATTAAGTATTTGTTTGCTTAACCTCCTTCCCCAAACTATTTTGTGTATATATGCTTTTACTCATTTTGTATTTCCCATGAAATTTAAGCTTCCCGCAAGTAAGGATCTCTACTTATCTTTAACAGAGTAGGCACTTAATTAATATTTGGTTGAATAAAATAAATTAGGTATATAACTCCAATTTTTATAAACTATTTGTAAGAATCATGAAAGATAATGCAAGAATGTAATTTTTTTGCATTTTTAAATCAAATAATGTGATAATCCCACATCATCTAGATGGAAGAAAAAAATCAGGTTAGAGGAAAAATTTTGTCAGTGAATATGAATACAAAAATATTGAATAAAATGTTTAGCAAGGAAGAGATAAATATTAAGAAAATTACAAATCATGAATATGTTATAAGAAGAATATAAGATTACTTTTAATATTAGAAAAAATTGTAAATATGACTTAATAACAACAATAAAAAATCATGTTATCAATAGATGAAGAAAAATCTTGTAAGAAGATAATTACAAAAGGTAATGGATTTTCTTTTATAACAGTAAATAATAGCTATGTAAAACCAACAATCAGAATTACCTGCAATGGAGAAACAGGGATTTTAAATTAAATTTAAATCAGAGTTGAAGGAAGACTATTTTTCTCCTTTTCCTATCCTTTTTAGGCAAACTTCTCTTTCTCATTTCCTTTATATATATATATGTATGTATTTGTATATTTTCTTTTGCTAAGGCAATTGAGGTTAAGTGACTTGTCCAGTGTCACACCCAGGAAGTGTTAAGTGTCTGAGCCAAGATTTGAACTCAGGTCCTCCTAACTACAGGGCTGGTGCTCTATCCACTATAATAACTAGTTGCCCCAAGACACTTATTTTTGGTGGTAGATGAATTACATTTCTTTAAGTCTTAAGACTTTTTTCTATTATTTACTTTTGTTTCATTGAGGCTTGAGTTCTAATCTGCTTTTTAGATTGTTGACTATAAGGTTTTTCATCTTTTATTCTAAGCTATTTAATCTCCTTCCAATTTTGTCCTCTGAATTTTTTTTTTTTCTACATTTCTTTCTGGTACTTTTTTGTCAAGCCATTGTCTTCTTTGAGCTTGTATATAAATTTGTTTTGGAATTGTTGACTATTTTTCAGTTTGCCTCTCTGGTGTTCATTTTAATTCATAGTGTTTATTTATTAAACATTGTCTTTTGTTTACTAATTTAGCCTCAATTTGTTGATTGGAAATAAACACTTGGGTCATATTCCACTCCTTCTCTTCCTCATGGATTGTGTGGGTAGACCTTGGTGGGCCTTTTCTCCTCTGGTCTAGATGCCATTGCCTCTACTGTTGTAACTACATGGCCCAGTCTCCTTGTTCCCATCCCACCCCCCCAAAAAAAATCTATAGGCATACTTAATTTTTTGCTTAATCTCCTGGTGATTTGATTCAGGTTTTAGCCTTGGTTCCTTCTTGCTCAATCTAGAATCTTGATTTGGTTTTATCTCCTGCTGTGGGTTTAAGAATCACTAGATGTTTTCATTTGTCTCACTGGCAGACCTTCTCCAAGCTCCTAGTCCATGTTTAATAAAATCATACTTATACCTGAAGGAAGTCCTTATCTACAGTTCTTCTGCTCTGGGCTTCAGCACAAACATTTTATGAAATGATATAGCACTCTACAACATATTAGAACATTAAAATAACA
This sequence comes from Sminthopsis crassicaudata, assembly GCF_048593235.1. Lineage (NCBI taxonomy): Eukaryota > Metazoa > Chordata > Mammalia > Dasyuromorphia > Dasyuridae > Sminthopsis > Sminthopsis crassicaudata. The sequence continues at coordinate 261,152,926 of NC_133619.1, read as the reverse complement.
ACCAGTCAAAGTAACCATTTAAAATCATAGGTTTATTTATTGTTTGGAAAAGTAATTCTTCTTTTATATTTTAGGTCATTGAAGGTTATGAAATAGCTTGTAGAAAAGCCCATGAAATTCTTCCTGATTTGGTTTGTTGTTCTGCAAAAAATCTTCGAGATGTTGATGAAGTAGCATCTCTGCTTCAGACTTCCATTATGAGCAAGCAGTATGGAAGCGAAGTCTTTTTGGCAAAGCTTATTTCCCAGGCATGTGGTGAGTAAAATTTTCACTAATTCACACAGCCCTTTTCCTCCCAAAAGTTCAGTATGTTATAGTCTGGTTTAATAGTAAGGTAGTGATTTCAAGAAACTTGAAAATATTAGTGGAATAAATATACATGTGGGCATGCACATTCTTGTGTGCATGTGTGTGGTCCTGAACTGAAAGGAGGGAAAAGCAAATGATAATGTCAGATGGAAGATACAGGAACAAGAATTTTCTTTTTTCTCAGTCTTAATTCTCTCATGTATCTCTCGTGTTAGCATTTCACTTCATTAAGAATCTCTTTATATTATTAGCCCAGTATGGTATCAGTAGGGATCATTGAATCAGGATCCCTGTGGGGGCCGTATAGTGACTTAGTTTTAATCTGGTTTAGGCTACTTGTTTGACATCCATGGTCTAAACAATCTAGTAAGCCAATAGAACTAAAAAATGGGGGTAATGTTAGTTTTATATTCCTTTTCTTGTTTTAACCAGGAAAAAGCCTCTATGGAGGTATAGTTAATTATCTTTTAATAAAATCACATAAAGAGAAGCTATTTCAAGAATATTTTCCCTCAGTGGGGAAGGGAGACGGGGGAGATGCCCAATTCAAGGTCTTTTCTATTCTGTTTGTAAATTCTTAGCATTTCTATTTTATTTTAGTTTTGCTTACTCTGAAATAAACCCATATCTTAGTGTGGATGTTGATGGCATTTTGTAGTTTTCAGTGTAGATATAACTCTAAAGTCTTCATTCACTCCCTTCTGTCCTACATACTGCTATTAAAGTAATTTTACTTAAGCCCAGATCTGACCATATGGCTGTCCTAAGAAGGCAATTAATTCTAGTGACTGTTGCCTTTAGTATCAAACTTAATAGATCCTTCTTCCCCTTCTTTTGCCCCCTTTTTAAACTCTTTCACAACCTGCCCCAACCTATTTTTTCAGCCTGATTGGACATTATTCTTTTTCCTGCACTCTGATCTAGCCAAACTTGCCTTCTCTCTGCAATTCATATGCGATACTCTAATCTTCTGTCTCCATGCTTTTATACTAAATCCCTCACTCCATTCTCTCATACTTGGAATGTATTTCCTCCTTGTTTCTGCCCCAGAGAGCAGCAGCTCTTCCTTTAAGACACATCCTCTGCATGAAGCCTTTTCTTATTCCCCCTCCTTCGGGTTGCTTTGCGCCTTCTCTCCCAAACTCCACCTTGTATATATGTGCATTTATTTATTTTATTTTTATGCTTTATTTATTATGTGTGTACTTGTCTTCCTCTTGAGAATTTAAGTTCGCTGTAAGGGTTGTTTTACTCTTTGAACTTATATCTCCAGCATGCCTGACACAGAGTAAGGTACTTAATAAATACTTATTGATTGATTGATTTTGACTGGTAATATTATTTCTTCAACAGTATCTATTTTTCCTGATTCTGGTCACTTCAATGTTGATAACATCAGAGTATGTAAAATTTTGGTAAGTTATAAAAATCATTTGCTTAATTTTAATTTTAACAAAACATTTTGTTAAATTTTATCTTTAACTTTGGACATTGGAAAACCAAACTTATTTAACTTTTAAAAAACCAAAATAGTCTTTATATAACTAATTTTGAGATTTATTTAGAAATTCTTCACCTGAGATTATAATAAACTGAATAGCATAGTATAGGAGTACCACTGATGGATATTAGCATGGTGCCTTTGTTCAAGTCCCATTACTACTAATATTTGGTTGGTTTTTGTTTTGTTTTGTTTTTAATTTGTGAAATAGTCGCTAATGTTTCTCTCTCCTTCCTCTTCTTCACCCTTCCCAGAGCACAGGCAATTTGATATAGGTTAAATATGTGCGGTTCTTTTAAACATATTTCCATATTTGTTATGTTGTGCAAGAAAGGGGAAAATCCATGAAAAAGAGGGGGGGGAAACAGAGGTGGAAACTATGCTTCAGTTCACATTTAGTCTCCATAGTTCTCTAGATTTGGAGGCTCTTTCCATCACAAATCTATTGGAATTACTTTGAAAATCACACATTGTTGAAAAGAGACAAGTCCATCAATTGCATAATCTTGTTACTGTGTACAACATTCTCTTGGTTCTGCTCGCTTCACTTAACATCAGTTCCTGCAAGCCTTACCAGGCTTTTCGAAAATCATCCTATTGATAATTTCTTAAAGAACAATAATATTCCATTACATTCATATACCATAACTTATTCTGCCATTCTCCAATTGATGGGCATCCATTTGGTTTCCAGTTTCTAGCTACTACAAAAAGTGCTTCTACAAATATTTTTGCACATGTCCTCTTTTATAATCTTTTTAGGATATAAGCCCAATAGTAACATTGATGAATCATAAGGTATGCAGTTTTACAACCCTTTGAACTGTATTTGAGCATATTTCCAAATTGTTCTCCAGAATGGCTGGATCATTTCACAACACTTCCAATGTTATAGTATTGTCCTAGGTCTCCTATATTCCCTCCCATAGTCCTAGTCTTGTCATCTTAGCCAATCTGAGAAGTGTGAAGTGGTACCTCAGAGTTAACATTTGGCTTTTTAGGTTGTAGGAATTCTATCCTTTAATTCAAAATGTGATAATTTTATATCTTTATATTTGGGGATGACCCTAAATTTGATGATTTTAATTAATTTTTTTAAATGCAGGCACTAAAACCATGGGTTTTTAAAAGTTATTTTTAGTAATGTTTAGACTACAGCAAATAAATTTATAAGCTGATCCAGAAGGGAGTTGAAGTTGGTAGATTTTACTCACTATAATAAAATAGTACTTGTTGATTGTGCGTTGAGTTTTATTGTAATGCTAATCATATATAGGGATAGATGCCTGGGTTCTTAAAGGCCATGCCAATTAATTGATTGTAAATTTGGATAGTTTTCCCTATTGAAGTATTTTATTTGAAGTATGGATTTGGCAGGTGTTTATATATGATATTTTAGGATTAGACTAGCTAAATTCACAGTTTTTATTACCAGATTGACTACAGAATAATAAGTTGTTTTTCTTTAAAATAGTAGCTCTTCTGGGTAACAGAAGAATTATGATCTGTATCTTTAAGAGAAGAGTACCATGCCAATTTAATTCAAATTTATGGAATTATACTGAAGTTTAACAAATTCAATGCCTTGGAACTGCTTTGTTTTGGGAAGGAAAGTATTTTGATTATTTAATTCATTTGAGTCTTAGCTAATTCTGTTTTTCTCTGTTAATTTTTTTTTTTTTTAATACATTTAGTGGTCAAAGGATGTGAACAGACAATTTTCAGATGAAGAAATTTAAAGCATTTCTAGTCATATGGAAATGTGCTTTGAGAAACCACTACACACTTCTCAGATTGGCTAAAATGAGAGAAAAAGATAATGATGAATGTTGGAGGGGATGTGGGAAAACTGGGATACTAATACATTGTTGGTGGGATTGTGAATGGATCCAACCATTCTGGAGAGCAATTTGGGAACTATGTTCAAAAGTTAACAAACTGCATACCCTTTGATCCAGCAGAGTTTCTACTGGGCTTATATCCCAAACAAATCTAAAAAGGAGGGAAAGGGACCCACATGTGCAAAAATGTTTGTGACAGCCCTTTTTGCAGTAGCAAGAAACTAGAAACTGAGTGGATGCCCACTACCTGGAAAATGGCTGGATAAATTATGGCATATGAATGTTATAGAATGTTATTGTTCTATAAGAAATGATCAGGAGGATGATTTCAGAAAGGCCCGGAGAGACTTACATGAACTGATGCTGAGTGAAATGAGCAGGACCAGGAGATCATTGTATACCTCAACAACAATACTATATGATGATCAATTCTGATGGACATGGCCCTCTTCAACAATGAAATAAACCAAATCAGTTCCAATAGAGCAGTAATGAACTGAACCAGCTAAATCCAGCGAAAGAACTCTGAGAGATGACTGTGACCCACTACATAGAATTCCTAATCCCTCTATTTTTGTCCGCCTGCATTTTTTATTTCCTTCATAGGCTAATTATACACTATTTCAAAGTCTGATTCTTTTTGCTCAGCAAAATAACTGTGTGGACATGTATACATATTTTAGTATTTAACATACTTTAACATATTTAACGTGTATTAGTCAGTTTGCCATCTGAGGGAAGGGGTGGGGGGAAGGAGGGGAAAAGTTGGAACAAAAAGTTTTGCACTTGTCAATGCTGAAAATTTACCCATGCATATATCTTGTAAATAAAAAGCTATAATTTAAAAAAAAAATTAAATAAAGCTATTGGACATCAAAAAAAAAAAAAAAAAGAAACCATCAGGAAGATGATTTCTTACATGAATTGATGCTAAGTGAAAGGAGCAGAACTAGGGGATCATTGTACACGACAACAAGAAGATTATATGATTGATCAATTCTGATGGACGTGACTCTTTTCAACAATAAGATGATTTCAGCCCAGTTCCAATGATCTTGTGGTGAAGAGAGCTATCTATATCCAGAGAGAGGACTGTGGGAATGGAGGGTGATTCACAACATAGTATTTTTACTCTTTTTGTTATTTGCTTGAATTTTATTTTCTTTCTCATTTTTTTTTCTTTTTGATCTGATTTTTCTTGTGAACATGATAATTGTATAAATATGTATACATATATTGGATTTAACATATATTTTAAAATGTTTAACATATATTGGATTACTTGCCATCTGGGGAAGGAGTGGGGGGAAAAAAGGGGGAAATTTGGAACACAAGGTTTTGCAATGTTGTTGCAAATTCTATTGGAATAATTATCCATGCATATGTTTTAAAAATAAGAAGCTTTAATTAATTGAATAACATTAAAAATACATTTAGATATGTGCCTTCTCAGGATATTATTTTCTTTCACAGGGCTCTGGCATTTATTCTTCATCAGTATTGCATGGTATGGTTTTTAAGAAAGAAACTGAAGGTGATATAACGTCAGTGAAAGATGCTAAAATAGCTGTGTATTCTTGTCCTTTTGATGGCATGATAACTGAAACTAAGGTAGGTAGATTTTAACTTAGGAATTAGTGGTCTCAAAGATTGTTGAGATATGCATTCACTTTTCTTTCTAAAGTCATAGCCAGAATATTGATTTCCAAAAAAAGGGGGGGGGGTTTGCATTCTTAGAGGCAGCTAGGTTTCATACTCTTGAATCTGGGGCCAAGATAACCTGAATTCAAATTCTGCCTGAGGCAATTTGTGACCCTGGTCAAGTCACTTAATCTTGGTGACCTGGTTTCTTATCTTTAAAATAAGGATAATTAGAATCACAGTATTACTGTGGGAATCAAATGAAATAATATTTGAAAATTTCTGTGTGCATAGTGTATGCTTAGTAAATTATTTATTTCCTTCCTTGTAAAAAAGAAAATTATGTTTAGATTGCAATCTTGAGAACATAGGAAACACTTTTGTTTCTTATGGGAACATGACATATAATTTAACTTTTGATTGGTTTTGTGTGAGTAACATTTCTTTAAAAAGTATAGTGTGGGGGCTACTAGGTGGTGCAGTGGATAGAGCACCAGCCCTGTAGTCAGGAGGATCTGTGTTCAAATCTGTCCTCAGACACTTAACACTTCCTAGCTATGTGACCCTGTGCAAATCACTTAACCCCAAATGCTTTGCAAAAACAAATTTTTAAAAACCCACAAATTCTTTTCCTTTAAATATAGTAGGATATTTGTTTTTTAAAAAAGAGTAGTGTACAGTAATATAAAATATAGCTATACAAAATGACAGTATACATCTTAATAAAAGATTTGTAAACTTGGAGGGCCAGGCTGCATACTTACACTCACTACCACTACTGCAAAGTTTCAACAGTACTCTTGGATTTCCTCACAGGGTTTTTAAGAGTTCTGTGATCTTGAGAATCTGTAAAGCCCATTTAAAAATTATTTAGCTTATTGAGATTGAAGTTTGAGTTGAGGAACACAAAAAGGGTTTTTTTTTGGTGCAATTTTTTTTTTCTTGTATTATGACAGAACCAGAGGAGAAAAAGAAGTCATGTTTTCAGAATGCACAAATAAGAAATTACTTGTAAAAGAAAATATTTGAAAAGGTTTTTTATAATTGAATAAATGAAATTTTATCTTGACAGGGAACAGTACTGATAAAGACGGCAGAAGAACTAATGAATTTTAGCAAAGGAGAAGAAAATCTTATGGATTCACAAGTTAAAGCTATTGCTGATGCTGGTGCAAATGTAATAGTTACAGGTGGCAAAGTTGCAGATATGGCTCTTCATTATGCCAACAAATACAATATAATGTTGGTCAGGTAAGAATTGAATGCCATTTTATACTTTTAAGAAAGGTCGATTGCATATTACTTTAATTTAAAAAGCATATTTTGGAATGTGTATGAAGAAACCAGCTATCACTCACTGATTGTCAATGTTCTTCCATAAATCCTACACAGAAGATTTATACAACAAATTTGAAATCTCTAGAATAGTGGTTTTCAGACTTCTGAGTCTCAGGATCACTTTATGCTCTTAAAAATTGAGCCTTCCCTCCCTAATGAATTTTTGTTAATTATATGGGTTAGATCTATTAATATTTACTATATTAGAAATTAGAATGTCTTGGTATTATCATAAAGTTATTTTTTACTTTGTAGACCCCCTGAAATTTCTAAGTCAGGGATCCTTCTTACGATCTTCAAACCATCCCTCCCAGTTTTTGAGAGCTGCTGAAAAAGAATCCCATGGGTACCAGCATGATTTGGGTGGTCATCTTATCCCCACTTGGTTCCATAAACACCCTTCACTCCATTTTCTGATCATGAATTTCCTTGGTGTTTTGTTTAATATTTTTTCTTACACACAAGCCATTGTGATATGAGTAGCCAATTTATACCTTTTGAGTCACTTGGAGTTTTAACACTCCATGATTTGTGTCATATAGTGTAATCTGAAGAATACTGGTGATATTTGGGATTGTCTCTTATCAGGTAACAGAGATTTTTAAAGGGATATAGAATTTGCCAAATGTAATCATTCATTTTGAGGCCAACTAATTGTCCACCCTTCCTTACCATGAGTCTACATACAAATCCCATGGCGCAGAACAGAAACCTGGCTGCTCACACCTCTTGGATGAGATGGGAATTTTCCATTCTAATTCTCCTATTTGTGATGGTGGACCACCAGTCCCTACCATCTAAATTGACAGAGTGTCTTAAGGTTTTCTGATCACTCATCTGAACTATCAATACACTATACTTTTGGGCTTTTGACATCCATTTTATTTCAGTATCCTTGGAATTTTCAGGCCACCTTATCTGCCCTGAAACTGAACTCTATAGTATACTTTGCCTCCTATCACATCATAATGCATTATTGCTTTTTCATATATTTTCATATATTCATCTGCAGTATCTTTTAAAGCTATGGAATGATTCAGTAGATTTCCTCTCATGGACAATAGGCAATCTGCCAAAAAAAAAAATTTTTTTTTTTTTTTTTTTTTTTTCCCAAAAATTGTGATCTAAAAGGTACCACATATATATGTGACAAGAAATGGGCTAGTGAATGAAATAATCATTACTAATTAATTTTCACATTACATTGCAATCTTTTGAACAGCAGTGAATTTTAGGAAATCCTTAGAATTTTTCAGATGACTTGTAGTTTTATAAAATGGAACTCTGTTTAGCTGTGTCAACAGGAAATCCTCCGTAATGCTAATTAAAAAAGCAGTCTCAATTAAAAAGATTTAAGTTAGACTAAAATATTATCAAATAATTAAAAAAGACAAACAACCCTCAAACTTACCCACCTCCAACCTTCACTTACCCACCCCACCCCCCAAAAAACTAAACATTTTCAAGCTCATGGGCTACATAAAACATAAGCAGCTAGCTGGATTAGGCAGTAGGTCAACAGGTAAAGCTAAAAGTGTCAAGGCTATTCTGGGACTATTTGTTTTCCTTGTTAAACTTAATAGGAAACTGTGATGTTTGTTAATATCCTTCCTTTCATTTTTTTTCTGCTTTTTTGAATGGAATTGTAATTCCATGCAGTATCTTCTTACATTTATTCTAATTTGATACTGATTTTGATCTTTGCTCTAATATGTTGATAGGTTTTACACAGACTAGTGGTTTGGAAACAGTTCCCCCACTGATTGCCAATTGTTTCATGTCAGTTGTTGCTTTATCTTTACTCATAGAATCAATGAAAATGAATCAAAAAGAAGTAAAGCTGCAGCCAAACAGGGGTCTTCCCTTGGAAGGCAAATAATCCATAAGAAAAAATATAAGAAAAAGTGGGATTACTATATTCCTAAGCAATGTCTTTTAGTGGAGCCTAAAATTAAATTTTTGGCTGCCATATCACTGTCATTTCATATATTGAAATGCTGAAAATGACCAGATCTTTTTTAGACAATCAGTTCTAAAACCTCATCTCTGCTTTCTTGTATTTTGAAAACCATATAAAACTTTACATTTAATCCTATTAAGTTTTATCTGTGTGCTAGTCCATAAAAAGCTTTTTTTGTTTCTATTTCATTATCTCTCCTCAGCTTTATGTAGTGCATGAATATTATTGGTAGAGTTCAATATATGACATGGTTGTCGGAACCAAGATCTTAATGTTAGATTTTCATTGATGTTTAGACTTTGGCAACTCGATTAAGCACCTCTTTAAAGATAGAATTTAATATGATGGATTGAGAAATTCTGTGATTTACATCTTTGGTGTTTACACATTCCCCTTTCCCAATGGTTTTGATGCACAGAAGAATATGTCCTTCCATATAGAGAGCAAAGAAGGCCCCCCCCTTTAAACATGAGTTTTTTTCTTTTACACTGAATTTTACTTTTATTTACTGTGGAATGACCACCTCAGGAGGAAAAACAATTCTAGAGCACTAGACCAAGGATTAGAAGACCTAGGTTTGCATCCCAACTATTATTGTACTTCTGAGCTTCTGGCAAGTCACTAATTTTTCATATGCAAAGTAGGGAATAATAATTTGTACTGCTTGTGAGGATTTTTTTATGCCTTTGAGAATGAGCATGTCCTGACTAGAAAGCATATGTACAGTTCTCTTTTCATTGGATTGTACATAGATTGGAAACTAAAAGATACCTTGGACGTCATTCCAACATGCTTCCTCTTCTCCATTTTATAGATTAGGAAATTTTAAAATGAGTTTATGATTTATCTAAGGTCATACAGATAGTATACCTGGAATTTGAAAGTGGATTCTTTCTTTGATTCCAAAATCAGTTTTTTAACCCTCCTCTCTAAATCTGGAAGATTTTTTAAATAAATAATATAAACTGAAGGATACCAGAAAATTCTGTCATAAGGCAGAATGTTTCATTGCAAAATATTTTAGAGGTGATTTGTGGTAAGATAATTGTATTTACATGTGCAGTCTACATGACTGCTGCTTTGTGTATAGTAACCCAGTGGATTACAAGTTTGTTTTTTTTATAAAAGGTTGAATTCTAAATGGGATCTCAGAAGACTATGTAAAACTGTTGGTGCTATTGCTCTTCCTAGACTGGTAAGCAAGTTGAATTAAGTTCATGTTTGGAATATTTTTATTACTTTGATTATATTAGTTAAATTATTTTTCCAGACTGCCCCTGTACTTGAAGAAATGGGCCATTGTGACAGTGTCTATTTATCAGAAGTTGGAGACACACAAGTGGTTGTTTTTAAGCATGGTATGCTTTCAAGAATAATTCTTTATGTTGACAGTGTTTTCTCTTTGCCTTAAAAACAAGAATATAAAACATCCCTCCCCCTTTCATTTCTTACAGAAAAGGAAGATGGTGCCATTTCTACTATCGTACTTCGAGGTTCCACAGATAACCTAATGGATGACATAGAAAGAGCAGTAGATGATGGTGTTAATACTTTCAAAGTTCTCACAAGGGTATGTGGGGGCTCGGGGAAAAAAACTTGCTTGGTGTGAGATTTAAGGGAACTTTTTTATCCACAAATATTTTGTATGTCTTGATATGTCTAAAAATCTATAATCTTCTGAAGTAAATATACTTTTCTTTCCTACTCTCTTTTTCCAATCATACTCCCACCACAATAGGTTTTCAAGCTCTCTTTTAATTAGACAATATATCAGTGTTCGAGCACTGTAAAAAAGATTTTTGATTTTATTCCAAAGAAACTGTTTTTGAACTCTGAGTATGATTTTGATTGTAGGATAAACGTCTTGTGCCTGGAGGTGGAGCAACAGAAATTGAATTGGCCAAACAAATCACATCTTATGGAGAGGTATGCCAATTTTTCATTGCTTTGAGAAATGTGTTCATTTCCACTTAGGTCAAAATTAAAGTATTAAAAACATTTTATTTTGTTTTAGACATGTCCTGGACTTGAACAATATGCCATCAAGAAATTTGCAGAAGCATTTGAATCTATTCCCCGGGCATTGGCAGAAAATTCTGGAGTTAAGGCTAATGAAGTGATCTCTAAACTTTATGCAGTACATCAAGAAGGAAACAAAAATGTTGGATTAGATATTGAGGTTAGAGAATACCTACTATCTTTTAAGTGTATAATTGTTACAAGCTTTCTTTTAGCATTCCTGTAATGAAGCTTTAGTAATATAAAAGTTTTGTGTTTTTTTTGGCAGGCTGAAACTGCTGCAGTAAAGGATATGTTGGAAGCTGGCATTCTAGATACTTATCTTGGAAAATACTGGGCTATCAAGTTGGCTACTAATGCTGCAGTTACTGTACTCAGAGTTGATCAGGTATGTTGGAAAAGTAAAATTATTATTGAAAAACTAAATTTTCTAAATTAAATTATGTTTTCTTTCTAAATGTCACAAATGTTTCCTGTATAACTATTAAGTACTCAAATTATATCAAGTTATATCTAGTATACTGAAACACCTTACAGTCAAAATCTGTAATCTAGAATAAAATCTAGACAAAAACTTCTGTCGGATGGGATTTGTGGATGGGATTAAGGTTAAGGAGCATAAAATTTTGAATGCATATATATATATATATAGTAGGTTTTACTCCAAAATAAAGCTGGGATAAAAAGACTGAACTTGCCAGGTTAGTAATTTGTGGTAATATAAAATTGGGGGAGGAAATAAACATCTCACTTATTCTTACATGCAATTAATTTTTAATATTTATACAACGTATATTGGATGACTTTATTAAAAAAATTTTTTTTCTTCTTCTTTAAAAGATAATCATGGCACGACCAGCTGGTGGACCAAAACCTCCAACAGGAAAAAAGGATTGGGATGATGATCAAAATGACTGAACAGGTTAACTATAACTATAAACATCTCAAGTTAAAAGATCCTGTTTGTATTCCATGGTGATAAATAAATGCTATCAAATTTTTATGGCCAATATTGTTTCACATTTGCTTTTTTATGGGAGAGTGGTCTTCCCAATTTTAATTGCAATGCATATCAGTTTTCCAGTGGATTGAGGATTTTGCTACATTAAAAATTTTCATGTGTTTACAGATTACAGAACTGATACCAAAAAAAAACTGTCTCAAACTCTACTATACTAAAATGACAGAAATGTGAGCAAAAAAAAAAAAAAAAAAAACATGAAACATAGGATTTAGTTTAGAATTACTTTATTTTACAAAAGTGAAATCTCCAGATTATTTTAGAAACAAATTTTACAGCAATTGCTACCTTAAAAAGGTAAGAATTTTTTTAGGCCCAAAGATTTTTCCTTTCAATGTTGAATTTTTTTAAATACTTCCTAAGTCTTTAAGTGTCAGATTCAAGGGTATCCTCTGTCCAAGTTAAAGAATCTTTCCATTGTCATATTTCAGGTTGGAAGTGTATGGATGCTGTGGAAAATGACTCGCTCATATATATTAGCTGGTTTTTTAAAACAACAGACAACTCCCAACATCCCCACTTTGCAGTTTGTGTCCTAAGAAGTTCTTTTTCAGTCCTGTTATGTAAGGCCCTCAAAAACCCCTGTTTATTGATTGAGGTAATTAATTAAACTTAAGAGAAACTAGGTTTATTTAATACTTAGATGTGCCTATGTAATAATAATGACTGGTTGGAGGAAAGCAAAATGCCAGACCAACCTGAATGCCTGTTTAAGAATTTCCCCTAGGGTCTAGCCCTCTCCCCAACCCTGAAGGGCTGAATTAAAGAGTTTTTTTGCTTTTTTTCTCCTGGAAAGAGGCATGGTTGGAAGGAGATCATTGCTGGAGATGGTTAGTACTGGATTGTAACAATTTTTCCCCTTCCCCAGGACACCTCCTTTTTCTGTCTCCTTCCCTGACAGGTCAGGACTCTCAAGATTTTTGATTTTGACTGATAGGGTTATGGGAGTAGACAGATGAAAGCCCCTGGCTTCAAATACCAGTTTCAAATACCTATAAAATAAAACCAATTCCATTATTCCACTCTATGCTAGCTATCCAGCATTTTGTACCAAAAAAAGTCACCTTGAGTAACATGTGTTTATGAAATTTTGCTAATCAAGTTTCAATACAGCAAACTTAAGTCTTAAAATTATTAAACCAGTACATAGTATCTTTATTTTTCCTCTCAACCACAGACAGAAACAAAACATTTGCCACTTGTGATTCTATTTAGCATTTTCCCTGCAGCATTTCAGGACACATGATTTCTGGAATATTCAAATTTATATGAACATGATTGAGGTTTTTTTTTTTTTTTTTTTAAATTAAAAACCAAACAAACGTGGGGTGGAAATCTTTTTCAGATTAGTTTTTCAGATTAATTCGCTCATAAAACAGGAGGTAAGCTTGTGAATTAAGAACCTTAGTTGCAGGCACAGCTTGTACATGTGTATCACTGATATGAAACCACTGCCCCTTCGTTGATTCATTTTCAAATTCTATCAAGAAGAAAATTTAAAACAGGATTAAGATACAGGTGTATTTATCCTATTTAAAGTAGTAATAAATATTCCCAGATAGTTACCTTGTGGACTAGTTCCATCAAGAACAAGATTATAAAGATGACTATTTGAAGTTCTTGTCTTCACATAGGCAGTATAATGCCCCCATCTCATAGTACCACTGTGTTCAACAACTCCATATAAAGAATACAACACTTTAGTACTTCCTTCAGCAACATTCTGTAAAAATTGAAAAGATTTCAAAACATTTGCATTTCAAACCATCAGAAAAGAGTACCACTCTTTGAGTAAATATTATTTAAAAACTGGTGAAGACAGTAAACTGATTTGAGTGCTAATCAAAGGAATAGCAATTTCAGATTATTGATGAGATCAGATAAATTCTGAAAAAGATTTGTAAATCTCAGCAAGGTGGGGATTTGTAGCTTTAAATAGCATTCTTTTATACTACATAGAATCTTCTCAGAATCTTTTCCATATTCTCTCATAACTATGCAACATCTATTCAAAGTGTTTCAGGCCTTCTGGCACTTAAAATTTTTGTTTAGAACTAATTTAAATTTAATTTAATTTTAATTTAAAATCCTCCCATCCCCCAACCACAATTACAATTCATTCTTATATGAACAAATATAAGGAACATTTTTACTTACCTTACATTTTATGGTACAAAAAGGAGCCAAATCTATCACATCTGGAAATTTTATGTGCTTGTTCACTTTGCACAGATTAAGTCCAGCCTAAAAGGGGACAATTTAGTCAATTTAGTTTGACCAAGAATTTAAGAGCCCATGGTGTCTCACCTTTTGCTACTAACTGGCAGAATCATTAGTATTAGCTCTCTAATTTAGGTCTAGGCCTAAATATCCTCATTTATTAGTGTATTGACTATATAGAGCCCTTCCAAATGGTTCTAAAGTTAGCCATTGGGGCCACAAAAATCACTGCAGAGCCTCAGTGGGAGGTTATCTACCTTTTGTTTGCTTAAGTAAACGAGAGACCCCAAATATGATATTAATAATAATAGACCATTTATGCCTTGAAGTTTCCGAAGTGCTTTTATTTTACTTATTTTACTTGATCCCTGAAGAAGGGACCCCAAAACTCTAAAAATCCTTGAAGGAGAAAATCTCCTTCAACTCTGCCTCAGTGAGGGACCCTGCCCGAGGGAAAGCAAACAAGACAGTTTCATTCTGTTATCTAGCAAAAGGAATTCCAATCCTATTGAATTGAAGAAACTCAATGAATTCCAGCTAAAGCTGAAATCCAGGAAGTAGTGAGCCAACTTGGGACTCCATTCACAAGTTCCCTTTAGCTTGTAGCCAAAGTTCCTATTATAAAAGGGCCAAACTAAAATCCTCTCTTTGCAGAGGTTCCAAACATGTCATGCTATGCCAAGGAAACCTTTGCCCGCTGGAATTATATTCTTTTTCAGTGTTATCCTCTTATTATCCTCACCTGTTTCCTAATGAGACTTTATGCCTCTGTCAGGATTTCTAAGCTTACTTCCCAATCCCTATAATAAACCTCTTTTATCTAGATTGATAAACCTAGATTGGTTTTCAGGATTGTAAATTTCTTTACAGAATCTCTGTGCTGCCAGAAGTAAGTTCCCCAAAACTCCCTACCCTTGCACTAAATCCCAAGGGAGTGCAGGGGAGCCAAACCTCTCCATTTGCCACTAGACCTTATCATTTAACTCCATGAGCACCAGAAACCTTAATCTCATTTTGATTCCCTAAATCTAGACCTTATATATCATTTGGTTCCCTACTAAAGGGAACCCCAAAACCTAAACCTCATCATGATGGTATTGTGATAATACAAAATAATAAAATACATTGACTTATAACACACAATTTTTTTTTTTTAGTAATCACAACTTTTCATGATGAGTATATCCTTGAAAAGGCAAAAACCTAAGAATGGCAGAGGGAAAAAAAATTTATCCAGATTGCTATGGGGCACTGGAAACAGCCTGGCTGTGGTTATAAATATCTTAGCCTTTATTCCTCTGAAACTAATGTTATAGCAACAGTAAATGTTTTCCTACCATTTTCCAGTAACTCATATTCTACCAATAATAACTTTTCTAATTCTTGGTATTTAGCAGTAACCTTTTTAACACTGAAATTTTATTATTATTTTTTTTTAATTAATTTATTTTTTTTCTGAGGCTGAGGTTAAGTGACTTGCCCAGGGGCACACAGCTAGGAAGTGTTAAATGTCTGAGACCATATTTGAACTCAGGTCCTCCTGAATTCAGGGCTGGTGCTCTATCCAGTGTGCCACCTAGCTGCCCCCAACACTGAAATTTTAAAAAGATTTCAGGAAGCTGTTAAAAAAAATGAGTTACTACTACTACTAAATTAGAGCTAGAAGGGCCTTTCAGGCAATATATGAAGTCCAATCCACTTTAGAGTTAAGGAAATGAATGCATGGAAGAACTAAATGACTTGCTTAGAATCATACAGCTAGTAAATATATGAAGGATTTGAACCTAGGTCTTCCTGACTCAAAATCCCAAAATTTTTACTTAAAAATAATAAAGATAACATTAACAAAGATAACAATAAATCTTAAACACTGATACCTGTTGAAATCTCTTTAAATGAAGAGTTAGAATGGGAGGAGCCAGAGAAATCAGCATTTGCTTTTTGGCATTAGTGTAAACATGCTTCTTTTCACCTAAAAAAAAACATACATACACACATACACAAACAAAAAACCCAGAAGTTTGAAAGAGCATTTTTGCAGCCCATCAGACAACTGAAAAAAAAAAAAAAAATTCTTTCTCTTCACATTTACATAAAATCATTTTAGATGTTGCTAAAATCATCTTTTTCTAGCCATACATGAAGCAATATTTGAAAAGTCTGAAAGGCATAGGCAACTAACTCAGAATAGTTCTGGCTTACACTATTTCTCAATCTCCTTGAAAATAATGGGGGGGAAAAATCAATTCTTAAATAAATTCTTAAGGCACTAAGAATACAAATAGAAGAGGAAATTCATTTCTCTGAAAGGGCTTACATTTTAACTCATAAATAAAAGTAGATAAGATAAAAATATTTAGGAAGGGGGAAGGAATTACCATTTCAGAGGTTTGAGAAAGGACTAGAATTTGGCAAGGGATGAGAGTTAATAAAGGGACAAGTGATACAGACAACCACTGACAACACTGCAATTAATTAGCAGGTCAACATTGGGAAAAATGAAAGTTCTGAAAAATAGTAAGCTTGAAAATGAAGTAAGGGCCTGGAAACCATAAGGATGAAGAATCAGTTTAGGAGAGGTGATCCACGTTATGACCATTTCTGTGTATAGTTGAAGTGGAATAAAGAATTAGGTCATAAGGTTAAGAGACATTCAAACATGTTGTAAGCTCTTAGTAGAAAAGCAAATCTGGGAAGAAGATAAGTGTTGGCCTCACTGAAAAAGAGAGAATGACAAAATAGCCATAACTTGAAGAGGAAAATTTCAGTATTATGGCTGAAAGGAGAGGTTGCTGAGTTACAGCAGCAAAGGGGGTCTTGAAAGAAGAAGGTGGAAACAAGGGCATTCTTAACTGTCCCAGTAAGTCAAGATGCAGAAGGATGACCAGAGGTACAATATTTTCTGGGTGAAGCCAGACTTTAAGAAGAATAAGTAAATGAAAAGCATGTAAGAGGAAAAAGGGAACTTTTTTTAAATTTTTCATTTCATTCATCATAATAATGTTTTTTAAAATTTATATTTAGTAAGGAAAACTATTACCTTTAAAATCTGTCTTTGGTCCACTATGCTGCCTCTGTGTACAAACATCGCAAAGTAGTTTGTTTGAACCTTGGAGTTTTTCATTACTAGTAAATTGATATAAACAATGATAGATTGAATATTCATCAATATTCATAGCTTCCCTGTTTGCTAGGGTACAAAAAGCAGTTTCTGGAATTTCATTTACTACTTCATAGATCTTTGTCCCAACAGGATAAGGATCATTCATAATCTCTACGTTTATTTCATCAGGCTGAAGAAGTGCATCCAACTTAAGGTTTTTAAAATCACTGGCAAGGTCCTCCTCTTCATCACTCTCTTTCTTGAGACATATGCCATTTAATTTACTAGAACATTCAACTGGAAAAGAAACACTAAGAGTGTCACCCACATCATTTACATTTTTTACATTTTCCTCTTCAGTATAATTTGGATTTTCTGGAAAAGCTTCTATGGTATTTTCTTTGTCTTTTATATCATTTTGATTTAAGCAACACTCTTCAGATTTTTCTTTCTCTTGTGAAAAGCAACTGGATTCATCATCCATTCCTTCTTGTGGCAAAGTTTCATTAATATGTTGATGTTCTTCAGGATACTCAGTAGTACAGATATTATTTAACTGAATACTTTTTTCTTGAAATTTTTGTTGCCTTCGTTGGTTCTATGAAACAAAGAATAAAGTTGGACAAAAGACAAAAATAAAGATTATTAATGAAAAAAAAAATTATTTAGTAGAGGTGTATCAATGTCTAGAACTCTTATTTCAAACACTTTGCAAGCAAAAAGAAAAACAAAACTCTAAACAATACTTTTATATTTGGAGCCACCTAAACCAAGGCCACCAGTCAATCCGCAATGAACAGCAAAAAATGCCTAATTTTTTTTGGCATTAGAGTATAATACAGTTAAGAAAGAGAAATGCATATAACAAATATTATATGAATAATAGAATTTGAGGAAGAGATCAATCAATGAGAACTAGAGTAGTCATGGAAGTGGAAGCTGAGCAGGGCTTTGAAAAATGGGCAGGAATTTGATAGAAAAGTATTAAGTTCTTGCTATTTACCAAATACCATGCTAAGAAATTCTGGAGACAGGAATATAAAAGTCAAGTTCCTTCAGGAAGTTTCTTAATGAGGTTAAATCAATCAGTCAATCCAATAAATATCAATTAAATGTCTACTATGTGCCAGGTACTATGCTAAGCACTGGGAGATACCAAAAGAGGCAAAAGACAGTTCTTACTGTCAGGGAGCACACAATCAATGAAAAAGATAATGTACTAATAAACATATAAAGCAAGCTATATACAAGAAAAATAGGAAATAATAGAGAAGACACTAGAATCAAGAGGTATTGAGGAAGGCTTCCTCAATGAAGTAGATTTTAGAGAAGTATTAGATTTAGAGAAGATTTTTTTAAAGAAAGTAGATTTTAGTTGGGGCTTAAAGGAAACCAGAATAGCAGAGGAAAAGCATTCTAGGAATGAGACACAGAGAGAATGTCTGAAGCTAAGAGATGGAGTGTCTTGTTTTAGGAACAGCCAAGAGAGTCAGTGTCACTAGGTTAAAAGCAGGAGGATGCCAGGTTATAAAGGGCTTTGAAAGCTTAACAAAGCATTTTGTATTTGATCATGGAGATAATGTGAAATAATATGAATTTGTTGAGGAAGGAGAGTAACATCAATGGATCTAAAACTTTTGAGAAAATCAGGATAAACGGGGTGGGAAGAGACTTAAGGCAAGGTGACCCACCAGCAAGCAGTTGGCAATAATCAAGGGATGAGATGAAGGTCTGCACTAGAATGGTGGTAGTCAACAAGATGATTTCAGAAAGGCCTGGAGAGACTTACATGAACTGATGCTGAGTGAAATGAGCAGGACCAGGAGACCATTATATACTTCAACAACAATACTATATGATGATCAATTCTGATAGACGTGGCCATTTTCAATAATGAGATGAACCAAATCAATTCCAATAGAGCAGTAATGAACTGAACCAGCAACACCCAGTGAAAGAACTCTGGGACATGACTATGAACCACTACAAAGAATTCCCAATCCCTCTATTTTTGTCAAGCTGCATTTTAGATTTCCTTCACAGGCTAAATGTACACTATTTCAAAGTCTATACATATATTGTATTTAATTTATACTTTAACATATTTAACATGTATTGGTCAACCTGCCATCTGGGGGAGGGAGAGGAAGGAGGAGAAAAATTAGAACAAAAGGTTTGGCAATTGTCAATGTTGTAAAATTACGCATGCATATATCTGGTAAATAAAAACTATTAAATTAAAAAAAAAAAAAAAGAATGGTGGTAGTGTCAGAAGAACAAAGAGGATGTATTCGAGAGATACTGCAAAAGTGAAATCAATAGACTGTGGGAAAATACTGGAAATGGGGATGTGGGAGAGAGGAGAAAAATCCAAGATGATTCCCATTGTGGGTTTTTGACACTGGGAAGACGGTGTTCCCTTCTACAATAATAAGGAATGTAGGAACAGAGAAGGTTTAGAAGGAAAAATAATGAATTCTGTATTTTTTATATACTGAGCTTAAAATGTTGACAAAACCAATAATAAAACAATAACATACTTCTGTAGTATTTCCAGGTTTCTTCAGAACAACCCTGGGAGTAAATATTGGATGTGCATTATTTTACAGATAAAGAAACAGTCTCTGAGAAAAGTGACTTGTCTATGACCACAGCATCTCAAGAGCAATTCAAACTGGGGGTCATCTGACTCCCATTACTGGGTCTTTCTAAATATGCCAGCAAAATCAAAGTATCAGAAATTTAAGTAAATGTAGAATATGTCAAGAATAATCTAATTTTGGATAAATTTTGCTACAAGAAAGGAGGTTATTATTGATACAGTAAGTCTAATAAATTACGTGGAACCAAAAATACTTCAGGCAAAAAAAGCAGTTTAAAAATATATTATCATAAATCAAAATTTCAAATATAACCAATTCCCTTACAAATTAAATAACCACTCATAAAATCAGGAGTTGGAAAAGAAAATTCTCTTAACTACAAGCCAAACAGCACATTATAAAAAACAAGGTAGAAGATCATTCTTTGTAATTACTAACCTTTGCTTGCTTTTTGGCTTGCTTCTTTGCCTTTTTCTGTAAGTGCTTACTTGTACAAGAAGGAATATTATTTTTCTCTTTCACATAACTATTGTTATCTTTCTCTTCCTCACTGTCTTCATCTTCCTTTGTTTTTTTGATATTTTTATTATTTATACTTTTCTTACCGCTCTTAAAACAGAATGTAAATTTTAAATATTAGTAACAGTAGTTAATAAAGAACTTTTTATGTTTAAATTTTTTATGTTATAGTTTAATAAAAGACATTCTTCTAAAATATCAAAATTAACCAGGATAAAAATTATTTTTTTTTCAAGCAAAAAGAAGAAAAAAAGAAAATGGGTTGAATTAATCAGGTATATAATCAATATATACTAGATTTGCTATGCAACTAAGAACATTTCTACATAAAATATTCTATTATTTTATGTGGAGGTGAATGTACATAATTATAGCAATTCCTTTTTTTTTTTTTTTTTTTTAGTAGACAAATGGATAGTTTCAAAAGGAATCTTGTTTCAAAAAGGAGTTAAATGTCAGGGTGGTTTCCATGCATATGATTATAAGGACATGAGTTTTTAAAGTAATTTGTTGGATGCCTCATTGTCCATTTACTAAATCAAGCCTATCCCTTTTATATGATGACAGTATTGTACCTAACATTTACTCTAAAAGAACAAAATTGATATATTAAAGATATATCACCTTATACAAGAAGCCAATTCTAACACAGTGTTATTCTTAATACTTAAGTTATAACATGATACATAAGACTAAGGACATTTCAGTAAATCCATTATAATTAAACAGAATTAACTTTTTTCACACTTTTCACTATTTTCAGGAGACTTTCCAAATAATATTTATCAATCTTAAAACAAGCTGATAATAAAAAGCTTCTTTAATAAATATATTAAAGTCTTTATTAATATATATAAAATGTGAAAAATTTTACATAAATTAAACTCAATAATCTTACCTGATCATCTAAAACTGGGAGAGACAAATCAAGGAAAGATTCATGAACCAACGAGACCTTAACCAAACACCAAAAACACTTTTTAAAGGCAAAGAAAATTTTACTTAAAGCATTAAAAAATAAGGAGATTTCTTTATTTTAAAAGTGAAGGAGAAAGGAATAAGCATATATATATATATATATATATATATATAGTAATTACTAAATACTAGATGCTGTAGTTAGTACTTTATAAATTATCTCATTTAATTTTCAAAACAATGAACTGTTACTATTCCCATTTTACAGTCTGAGCAAAACTGAGGCAGACAACTGTTAGGTGTATGCCCAGAGTTATAAAGCTAATTACTGTCTGAGATCAAATTTGAAGGTTTTTTTTGTTTTTTTTTTGCTGAAGCAGTTGGGATTAAGTGTCTTGCCCAGGGTCACACAGCTAGGAAGTCTTAAGTGTCTGAGGTCACATTTTAACTCAGGTCCTCCTGACTTCAAGGATGGTGCTCTCCCCACTGCACCACCTAGCTGCTCCTATCAAATTTGAATTCAGGCCTTCCTGATTCCAAGCCTAGCATTCCACTTTACTCAGAATGCATAGCTACATAGCTAAAAACATACTAAAAATGTTTGGATAAATTTTGTTACAATTGAAGAAATTATTGTAATTCTATATTATAGAATTGAAGAAAGTATTGTAAGGCTAAAAATTACATCAAACAAAAATACTTCAGGTAGAAATGTAATTTTAAAATATATTATCAATATCCAATTAATTGTTAATTAAAATTAAACTGCCATTATCATTAAAATATACTATTATATCATCATATTATCATTATCACTGCACCAGTAAGCTGCAAGTATAAATTCATGGAAGGAAATATAAACATGTAATAACAAGGAAATATTTCAGGGTAGGGCCAAAAATTTTTAAAATTAGCTTTGTATTAACACAATACCATATACACTTGAACAAATGTTATTATAATATTGCAGTTTAGAAGTTATAACTTTATTTGTTAAGTAGAAATTTAAACTCATATTTTATATATTGAATAAATCTAGCCATTACTCAAAAAAAAAAAATCTACTTACAGTTTTGCATTCCTCACACATGATTGTACTAGTTAGTTCTCCACCAAATATTCTGTCCACAAAGCTTGGTATTGCCTTTTTTTTTTCATGCTCTATAAAAATGGGTTTAACAGATAAAATAAAGCAAGTGGAAAAAAAATAAACTAGATGATACAGATTAGTCCTTATAAAGTGGATAAAATTTAAGGTCTCCTAATCAACAAACTCACATAAACTCAATATTATCTAATATTCAGTGAAGAACACAATATCAGCTTCAAGTAGAAAAGTAGTATAATGAATAAGGCCAGGAGAAATGTCCTCTAATCCCTGTTCTACTATCTAGCAAAGTCACCTCTAGGCCACACTCACTTCAACTAAAAATGGGGAAAGGGAACATTATTAGTAAGGTCTCCTATCCTTCTAAAATTCTATGACTCTTGCTACTGGAGAAAAATTACATAAGAAATTCTGATATTTGGAGGTAGTAGATTTGGTTTACAATCACAATATGGTTAAAAAATACAGTATGAGAGTATGTTCACTTCCTGGAATTCAACTGAACAAGAATTGTACCCAGCATTGTGTTAGACTCTTGGAATATAAACACAAAAAGAAAAGCATTCCTGTCTTCAAGAATATTACATTATTCTAAAGTGAAGCTATATATTCACAAAAAAATAAATACAAAATATATTCAAAGGACATAATAAAACAATTATGGATCAGGAAGCACAAACAATTGTAAAGGCCTCTTGTAGGATAAAGCATGTGAGCTGAGCCTTTGAAGGAGGTACTCCTTTTTTTAATATATATATTAAAAAACTATCAAATATAAGCCAAAAGCCATTTTCTCCTTTCTTCCTTTCTACTATATTAACCCCAGGGTATAAAGCCAAGTCATACTTTCTACAGATACTAAATATTTATAAACTTGGTCATCTAGGTCAGTACTTCTTAGACTTTTTCCACTTGTGACCCCTTTTTGTCCAAGAAATGTTTATGTGACCCTCTGGTATACAAACACGTAAAATAGGTTACAATTCAAATTTACTTATAATAAATCATAAAGAAATTTACCTCAAAACAAATCTTTGGTATACATATAATTTTATCATTTATTTAAGACAAAAGCAAATGTGCATACTAATGAGATGGATATGAATGTTTATTTTTACATAAAAATTAGTTCAGCAAAATATTTGATATCTTTTACTGCTGCCTAACTTTTCATGACCCCCACACTGAGTTATAACTCTCAGTTTAAGAAGTTTTGATCTAGGTAACAGAAATGTATCTAAGGAAAGGCTGTGTCAATTACTTGTTTTACTGACCTAGTTCCAAAGGATATCATCAAATGATAAAAAGTCAATATCAAAGTAATTTCTAATGCTTTTAAGTACTCTAAAACAGGTAAAGTGGGGAATAGCCACAGGTTTAACTTCTCTAATAAACATATTATACAACTAAAGCCCATCATAATTTCTTTTTCTGGTATATCCATATTTAAACTGCTTCACTGACTCACAGCAAAATGGAAGTATTAAAGGATCCATACATAAAAAATTCTCAAACACAAATATGCTAATAACCGATATCTAAATGATAACTAAAAACAAAAATGATTTTACTTTGGTGTTTGTATTCTGGAAATCAGATATTACCTTTAATTTTCTTTTTAAGTTCTTCATCTAATTTTTCAGAGGAACTGCCAAATGCTTTAAGAATACCAGTACTTACTCTCTGAAAGTTAACAAAATGAGTACATATATTATGATTATATTTTATCAATTTCTGCATAATCACATTTAAAATAGAAGCCTACAAAACACTATCTACATTAAAACAATTGTAAAAATTAATCATATTCTTATTCTTTCCAGTTCCTAAGGTCAAAGTTATTGATTACGGGTAGAACTGAAATATCTCAACTAGCAAGCCATTCCTCTATCTTTTTTGTATTCATGTGTCTACTTTTAAATCACAACACTTAACAAAAATAACTCTTGAGTAAAAAGTCTTCTAACAAAGTCCTACTGGAAGATAAAAACACAGCCAACTAATTCAAAATATTTCTAATGCTTAAAAACTTTCTAGTCAATTATCCTTTTTTACAGAAAAAGTTAATTGATTTTCAAAAGTTCTTATTATATTGAATTAAAGATAGCAAACATAAAATTTCCATATGCAAAAGAGAAAAAGGATAGTAGATTTTTTGAAAAGCATATCATAAATTTAACATGTTACTACACATTACAAAAGCTACAATTTGTCTGCTTCTTCCTCTAAACTTAGTTCTATTCTTGCCTGTGCAGTAAAGCAACAACAAAAACACCCCCTCCATTTCACTGATGTTCTTTTCTTCTTTTTAGGGACATCTTTATGACCACTCTAACCCTCCAAAATCAAAAGCAAATGTGTTCTTTGTAAAAATTAAACATAGGCAAAACAAATCCAGATATTGGCTGCCTACAAATGTATGTCTCATTCTGCACTTACATGTGTCACTTATATGAAGAGATGGGAAAGTGTGTCATCATGGGTATTCTAAGTAATAGACTTAATAATCTGTAAAAATTATTACAGTAAAAAAAAACTTGCTGTATCTAAGGGGCTAATCAAACATAGCTTTTAGCTAACAATTTCTTCTACATTTTACCACTTTTACAAACTTACCATCTACGGTCTAAGACTTTAAAGAAATGAAAAATGTCACTAAAATAAAATTGATGTTTTATAATAATTATTAAAACATTAGGAAACAATTTTAATTCTTTATAAAGTCTTTTAATTAAATAAATAGAGTGAAAATTTCCAAGAAATGCAACAATCAAAATTGTGCTCTATCACGATATTACTCATAAGCAGTGAATCAGTTTAGTTGAAGCAAGGACACAGAATTAAACATGTGCCAGGGCATTTTGATCACTATTTCCTTTCAGACCCTAATGGACACAGCCCAGGACCCTCAGCCCAAGAGCCTTGAGAAAAGTGTCTTCCAAACCAACAGACCTGCTTCCCCCAAGTTCTCATATCTTCCTTCAGACTCCAATGAACATGATCCAAGACTCTTAATCCCAAAGTCCTGGGAATAGCAATGCTTCCAGTCTAGGCCATCACCTTGGGAAGCTACCCAAGTGGAGACACAAACTGACAACTGTGCTACAGCCACATCTACTTGAAGACCCAGGAAAGGAAGCTCTTTTCAACTAACTCCATGGCACTGTTTAATATCACAATCAGCAATGATTTTATCAATAGAAATGATATAAAAGCAGAAATATTACCATCTACACTTTGTGACTGAACCTAAAAACTATGGGTACCTTTCCACTGACTTGTACCTGAAACCTGCCATATGTTGTCTCCCCATTACAAGATGATCTCCCGAAGAGGAGGAAATATCTACTTGTATTCACAGGACTTAACAAAGCACTTTTACACATTCATTTAATACCGAGTTTACAAATCTCTTACTAACTCAAAGACAAATAAATGATCAGATTATAAAAAGCAAAATTTATAATGGCAGATTTACCTGGATTTCTTCTGCTCTCATCCCATCCAGTAGATACCGAAGCAGTTCCTGACTATCTTGCTGCTGAGAACCTTTAAATCGCACTGCTCTATTTATATTAACCAAAAGGGAAAAAAAGCAAAAATTATTAACTGCAAACACATTTATAAAATCCCAATAATTACATTCCTAATTTGAGTCTTTTCAGTTTATTTGAACTTCTATTTAATCTGATACCACCTTGGAAATATCTAATTTTTACTTACAATTTTGAGAATACAAGAAAAATAATGCAATATATTTGCTCACCTAAAAGAATATATAATCACATCTTTTCTATATTATTCCCAAACAAAAATGTGTTCTAGGCAGTGCCTTTTCAAATGCTCAATATACAATCTTAACAGGTACTCACTTTTTACAGACCTGAGAAAATAGCTCTTTAGGTGTCACAATTCCCTTTTTGGTTTCATGCATTTCATTAAGAAATTGGCACATGGCTAAAGTAAGAGGACCTGGAGGATCAAGGTTGATTTCTAGAGGTTCCTGAATGCAAAAAAATAAAAATTGTTTTTTCAATCAACACTAGGGACAGTTATCTAATTAAAACATGGATAGCAACAAAAAAATGGAACATACCAGGAAGAACATCTAGTCTCACCACGCCTTTATTTTACAAATGATAAAATTTGAACCCAGAAAGCAATTTGCCAACAGTCACACAGATGTTAAGTTATGAGAGGCAGGATTAAAATCCTCTAACTACAAGCCAAATGTTCTTTCTACTCACTCCACCATACTGTTTCCTTATTCTACAATCTGTTCACTTTTAACTAATGTTATTTTCTGGCTTAAAATTTTATGGTGTTTATCTTCACAATTTTCAGTTTTAAATGTTTATTTTCATTTGTAAATTGCTGAGTTCAAAATTCAAGAATGAAAACAAGATACAGTAATGATAATAAAATATATACCTTTTATTTATGAACAAGACATATATTTGACAATGCCTGCCAAGATACCTATGTTACAAGCATTCTCAGTAAGCAATAACTGTGCCTCAGATAAACCTCCCTACCTATGACACTGCCAATGTGCAAAGCTGTCAACAGCATTCTATAGAACAGGGGTTCTCAAACTATGGCCCTCGGGCCAGATGCGGCCAACCGGGTTTTAGCAAATGGGCTGAGGGGCAGAGATAGAGTGTGAGTTTGTTTTTAATATAATCAGGCCCTCCAACAGTCTGAGGGACAGTGAACTGGCCCCCTATTTAAAAAGTTTGAGGACTACTGCTCTAGAATAAAACATATATGTAAGGAAACATGCATAAAGATGTACACAAAATATACAACTCTTAAAAATTATTTAAATAAAAAGGTTTCATAATTATTTAATCAGTTTTATTAACCTATAAATGTTATGGATTCAAGATCATATTGAACATCCATACAAAAATATTTTTTAATCTTAGAAGATAATGTATTTCAAAGAAAAAAAATTCTTATTATAACACAAATAAAAATACATACTGTTAGGGATAAATCAGGTGGTTCAATTTTCATTATTGCTCCAGACATTTTTACTTCCTTTAATAGTTCTCTTAGCACTAGAGTCTGTGACAAATTCTGGGGGGAAAAAATTGAAATTACTTTTCATCTAAAGTATAAAATTATCCAGAAAAGAAAGCAAAAAAGATTAAAGCTTCATTTATTAAAGTTTTAGATTTGAATAATGTAAACTGAAAAAGAAAAACAACAACAGAATTACACCTCTTAAAAAATATGGTGTAACTTTTTTTCAAAATTGGCAAAAGCTCCATTAGATACAGGTACATCATTCCTGCCATGTCAGTGTTACAAATGTAGTTCTTTCTCGAAGTGAAGGGTTGCACTAAAAATTATATTCTACTTTTAAAAATAAGCAATCTATTAACTTTAAGGCATGCAGACATTCTTTCACATTTAGGATCAGGAATTATAAAATTTTAATATCTTCTTGAGAATTTTATTTTCCATTTTAACAATTTTTTTTCAATATGTTCAATATTCAGTATTCATTCCACCAATAAAGTAACTTAGAAAATTTTTTCTCAGGAAACATCAAATTTCCTGAACATGCCTAGTTTTAAACTGGTATTAAAACACTAATGTACAAAAACTTGTAGAGGGCTGGACTGAAAAAGTCCAGCTAAAGATATTGACAGCAAGGTGCTTATAGTTAAGCACCTACTCAGTGTGAGGAGATAATGATTCTCTAGTTAAGCACATACTTAGTATAATATGGGGATGCAATGGCTACGGTTGGCACATGCTCAGTGTGCTATAGTGATATAATTGTACTGAAGTATTTTAGGGCTGGAAGGACTCAGG
Source organism: Sminthopsis crassicaudata (assembly GCF_048593235.1). Taxonomy (NCBI): domain Eukaryota; kingdom Metazoa; phylum Chordata; class Mammalia; order Dasyuromorphia; family Dasyuridae; genus Sminthopsis; species Sminthopsis crassicaudata. The sequence continues at coordinate 261,124,999 of NC_133619.1, read as the reverse complement.
AGTCTCTTAGCCATAGACACAGAGAAGACTCCAGACTCCAGATTCTAACTCCGGACTCTATCTTTGACCAGCCTCATGGTAACTCTCCTGCCTCTTTCACTCTTCCACTAAGACCAAGGACTCAGGCTAATCCTGAGGTCCTAAAGAGAGCTAGTCCGGACATTACAAAAACTGACTATATAATTCAATAAAATTCTCAAACTAATTTATGGCTCACTGATAGGTACATAGTAAATGTTTATTATTTTATCATCTAAACATTCAGTTTAAAATATATTCTGAACAAGAATACAATTCTCGGGGCAGCTAGGTGGCGCAGTGGATAGAGCACCAGCCCTGAATTCAGGAGGACCAGAGTTCAAATCTGGTCTCAGACACTTAACACTTCCTAGCTGTGTGACCCTGGGCAAGTCACTTAACCCCAGCCTGGGGGGGAAGAGAAAGAATACAATTCTCACATTTCAGTTTTTATCTCTTCAATATTTATTTTGAGTTTCTAATACACTAATTAAAATTAAATTGCAAGCTCATAATTTTTATTTCAATTCTGAATTTGGTATAAGGAAGTCTTGATGAAATTTTCTACTGCTAAATACTACTCAGGAAGTATTCTGTAACACAGTTTTAGAAAAGTTACCTAGGATACTTAGAAGTTAAAAGGGATTTGCTCAAGATCAGTATGTCAGCAGAGGAGTTTGACAAAGTAGGACTTGCTGATTCTGAGCTAGCTGTCTATTACCAAGCTGTTTCCCCCCCCAATATATAAAGCTTTTATTTCAATTATATTAATTTAATATGCATGTTCTTAATAATTACACTTGGATTGTTCATGAAAATTGCATAACATTAAACAAAGCTAGCCATCATTTAAAGTTATTTCCCTATTAATTATTTTTATAACACATGCATATTAGGCAAGTATCAAAAAAAAAAAAAAATAGAGTAAAATACTTGGGCTTTTTGTTTTACTGCTCTGCTTCATAGTGACTTTATAAATACCAAAAATGTCTTTGTTAAAGAAAAAAATTTCTTCCAACTATGCTACATAGCTATAAATTGCCCAAGAAAAGTCTCTGAATCCATGTAGTAGCTCACCCAAAGAGCAAAGAGAAAAACACAAAGAACATAGAAATAGAATGGAGCAAATTATCAACATTGGAATATCAGAAGCAGCATAAAACTAACTAGAGATGAATGATTGGGAATGGAGATGAACTATTCATGTATTAAAAACAAAGAATAATATCGGGTATTCTATTACTATCTAAGTAATATCAAAATATCTATAAATAGATCCACAGGATCTTAAAAAAAGAATCTCTATTGAAGATTTTTGATGAGAAGGTATGGATAGGTTGTGATTTATGTTCTCGGAAGATAAATACACATACATGAAATCAAAGATCTAGCAAAGTATTAAAGTATTTAATATAAATGATGGCAAAATTATACATGAAGTTATAGAAAAGTAAAACATTTCATTAATTTATCTTGTCAGATACAATAAAATATTTTGTAAAATAAACAAGTCCTATAAAATGATGTGCAGCAGAAAGATAATTATTTAACACTTGATCACCTGCATAACTGCATTAAAGAAACATGTATTCCCCAAATTACTGAGTCCTTTCACAGTCACTTGAATAGTAGAATTCAATGGAGAATTTTCTTTAGTCATATTTTCCTTTTTTTCTCTCTCCAATTCATTTTTGCTATCTTTTTCTAATTTTTTGTTTTCAATTTCAGTTTTCCCTTGATCTTTTGATGCTAAAAAAATAAAAAAACAAAGGTTTAATCAATGTGTAAAAAAAATTCATTATTTCATAAAGGATCAGTGAGAATGTAGCTATACTTAAGAATTTTAATAGTATAATTCAAATGGAACCAATATGATTTTAATTTTTTTTATACTTACACAATTACAGAATTCATTGCTAAATTACAGGAAGCATAAATGAATCAATAGATTTCAATAGTTCCTTTTATGTATTCCTGATGCCCTATCACAATCTTAATGGGGTTGCTTCAGACCTTTTCCTTAAATTCCCAACACAGTTATTTTAGTAGATTGCCTCTCCTTCATTTATCAATACTGAGGTCATATATCAGGAGCTCCTCTGTCTACTTCAAAATCTCTATATGTCTCTACCTATCTTCTCCTCCTTTGCTTTAATGTCAGAAGAAAAAATAGATCTCTTTTCTCATCTTCAATCCCTACTTTTCTTCTGAATTCTTCATCACTGCCTACAAATAAGTTTAAACAAAAATAAACCTTTGACCGTCTTACACAATTCTTCTTCACTATTCAATTTCTAAAAAGAAAGTTTTAAACTTGGTGATTTCATTTTATTTGCTATTAGCCTGATATGTTTGGCTTTGATTGTAGACCTGTGCAGGGCACTGGCTGGCAGTTAACACCCAGTTTCTTTTTCTATTTTGTTTTCCCCCATTAGATTATAAGCTGCCTGAGGGCAGACACTGTCTATTTTCCTTACTTGCATCCCCAGTACTTAAGCACAGTGCCTGGCGCATAGTAGAAACTTAATAAATTTAATAACTGATTAATTTTTCAACTCTTTCTAATGTGGCTTCTAAATCTCTTCTTTTAAAATTACCAAATAGATCAATTCAATGGTCTTTTCTCAGTCCACATTTTTTTTAAACCTCTCTGAAACATTTCACACCATTCTTCCTCCATAAAACTTTCTCTCTCATGGCCACTGCTACTAGACCTTTATTGATATTTGCTTGTTCAAATCTTGACTTTTCCTCAAGATCCAGTTTAGGTGATACTACCTATATTTCTTAAAAATTCTCCTTATAAAAAAAAAAAAAAAAAAAAAAAAAGAGGGCAACTACCTGCTTATTTTCTCAAATTTTCCTGCACAACTTTATCTGGATCTCTTTATCTTTATGACATTCTACCTGGTATCAACAGCTATCTGTGAACATATCACATAATATGCTCCATCACATCATAAGCAATTTTGGGGCAATACTGAACCATTTAATAACTCTGTATCTCTAATGATTGAAATAGTGTTACCTGTTGCCCCGGAGCAAACTTAACCTGTCTTCCTGAGTTGGCAAATTTTTCCAGAAACATTAGTCCTGGGATATACAGGAGCCTGAACAAGTCAAGGATGACACCCAGCCTCCTACCTGCACCCTGTACTGCATCCCTTCCCATGTTGACTTAATTTTCACCTCTCAGGCTTTAGTGTGCCCTTGTAAGGTCAAACCAGCTACAAGATAGACACCAGTCAGTCTGTACCAGACTGAGAAATTGTGTATACTTGGGATCATTAGAGATAAGCAGACCATCATATCTTCATAGTCTAGCAGTTCCCAAGGGAAAAGAATGCTACCTTTGCCATACTTCTTGAACTCCAATTCTCCTTACCCTACTGCTCCCTTCTTCTTCCCGTATCACTTGTCCTTCATTCCTCACATGAGACTTTTCCTTTCTGTAACTCATAATAAATATTCAGCTTCAGCATAGATTGTGAATTCCTTTGTACTTGGTATAGGAGTTCCACATGCATGTTCATTTGTCTTATAATACATTCAGTCTTAACACGTCTCATGAACTTGTGCCTCTTCCATTTATATCACAAAGTTTGTAAGAAGTATTAGGCAAACAGAAGTAATTTTTATTTATTTTTAATTTGCTAAATTGAAAGAATTTAAATTGATATAAGTACTTATTTTAATACTGAAGAATATCAAGATGCATATAAATTTGTGGTTCTATTCTTCTTGAATAATAAGATAAGCTCTTCTTGAAAAATGGTAAAGCCAAAAAAAATTTTTTTTAAATAATAGAAAAAAAGAAAAAATGATAAATTCACATGAGAAATATGAAAATATATTTAAAAGAAGGACACATATTTAACCTACATCAGATTGCTTGCTGTAATGAAGAGCAGGGGATGGAAAGGCAATAAGGATAAGGGAAAGAGGGAGAAAAATTTGGAACACAAAGTTTACCAAAAATGAATGTTGAAAACTATCCTTACATATATTCAGAAAATAAAATACTATTGAAAAGAAAAAAGGAAAATGGTGAAGGATGCAGATACAAATGGAAGGTAGTTGACCAAAAATTTCCATTTCCAAGACAATTTCAAGGTCATTTTAAATGTACAACTCAAATACAAATTAAAACAATAGTTCAATAGAATGTTCGTCATCAAAAATGGCATTTGAGGACTTAAGATACCATTAACAATAGTGCACTGTTTTACTGTTTAAACAGATGACACTCATATGAAAAAATGCTCTAAATCACTACTGATTAGAGAAATACAAATTAAGACAACTCTGAGGTACCACTATACACCTCAGTATGGCTAAGATGAGAGGAAAAGATAATGATAAATGTTGGAGGGAATGTGGGAAAATTGGGACACATGCATTGAGAGCAATTTGGAACTATGACCAAAGAGTTATCAAAATTGTTTTAATTTTGATCCAGCAGGTTTCTCCTAGGTTTGCATCCCAAAGAGATCATAAAGAAAGGGAAAAGGACCCACATATGCAAAAATGTTTGTAGCAGCCCTTTTTTTGGTGGCACATGAGTGGATGCCCATCAGTTGGGAAATGGCTGAATAAGTTATGGTATATGAACATTACGGAGTATTATTGTTCTATAAGAAATGATCAGGAGGGTGATTTTAGAGAGGCCTGGAGAGACTTACATGAACTGATGCAAAGTGAAATGAGTAGAACCAAGAGAAAATAGTACCAACAATAAGATGATGTGTAACGTGGCTCTTTTCAACAATGAGATGATTCAGGCCAATTCCAACAGACTTGTGATGGGGAGAACCATCTATATCCAGAAAGAGAACTATGGAGACTGAATGTGGATCACAATATAGCATTTTCACCTTTTTTGATGGTTGCTTTTTGTTTTCTTTCTCTTTTTTGATCTGATTTTTCTTGTGCAACATGAGGGGTGTGGAAATATGTTTAGAGGAACTGCCTCTAATTGCCTTTCAAGGGGCAATAATGAAGACTATATTTGCATATATTTTGAAAATAGGAAGCTATTATTAAAAATTAAAAATAAATAGATGACAGTAAAAAACAATAAATATAAGGCAACTCTTCAATGGCCTCATATTTTAACATATTTAGCATTATTTTACTCATTTATAAACAATTATACCTAAAATGAAGATGAATCAGATAAACAAGTCAACATGAATACAAGTCATCCCAATGAATTAATAGGTGCTTTATTAATAGCCTGATTTTAACAAGATCTAGTAAATACTGCAGAAGGTAATAATCTTTTAGATGTTAAGACCCTTTTTTTTTCCCACATGAAATAATTATAATCCTATATACACCAGAGCATGGACGCTAAAGACTATATCAGAATGAGACTCCCATTTAATTAGAATTCAATAATTAATGATAAAGAGATTTAGATCTAAGCCTTATACATAAGATTCACCCATCTGCTTAAGTGTAGAGCAATATTTAAAAGTATATATTCACTACAAGACTTTACCTGGTCGTGGAGTTTTGACATTGGTTTGTTTTCTAATATAATCCACAAGTTGACCCAATCGACTTGAGCTGCTATATTGGACCTCCTCCTCACACAAGTAACACCTGCCTCCCAAAAAGTACCAGAAGAAAACAATAACCAAAACAAAACAAAACAAAACAAAAAAAAAAACAAAAAACAAAAAAAAAAAAAAACCAAACCTCAAAGGTCTTAGAATTTAGACATTAACTTTAGCTGTCAAATCTTATAAAAAATAAAAAAAGCATTTTTGTCACATCACATAAGTAAATTTTTTTTAGAATTCTGTACATCTTTAATAAAGCTGTTTTTACTACCAAGTAAGGCAAGATTTCAAAAACAATCTAATATCAACAAAAATCCAAATGTAATCTATTAGTGGAATGATGAATTAAAATGAAAAAATGTCAATGAATTTTGTATAAACCAATTTCAAACCAAAGTTCAACAGCAACGTACAGATCTTACAATTAAGCAATATTACATGTGGGGTGAATCCTATCTGAAAGGCCAGAGTTGAGAAATTACTTTATATTACACACCTGAATGCATTAAAATAAAATATAACTTATGTTTGTTTCCCTGCAAAGATTTTGTAAAAACTTCATTTATACTCAACATCTTTGAATTTTTACACTGAACTGTGATCACTTTTGCATTAAGAACTCTATAATTTTTTCAAATGATATTTCATAACATTTTTTTTTACAAAGCAGAATGTCATTAACAAAAATGACGATAAGAAATTGTTACATTCTTGAAATATATTTTTCATGTTTAACTGTTTAGTTCTTTAAAATTTTTCAAAAATCCTCATTAGTTCAAAGTCTTTTGCAAGCAAATGTGTTCAGTAGTTCCCCAAACTCACCACACACTCCAGTTGTACAAACTAAGCACCAAACAATGAGGTTCTGATCTTGGTGTGGTATAATGCTTCAAAGCATGCTGTCCTTCAGAATCTCTGCCACAACCCTAATGAAAGAAAGAAGCTAAAAATTACAAAACTTTATGCAAAAATCCACAAGCTAACATGAACAAGGAAGATGACTTGTTTTGTAAAAAAAAAAAAAAAAAAAAATGAAATATTAAGACTCCAATTCTTTATTAAAACTTAAGAGTCTCCAAAGTAATTAAAGCCAAAATTCAAGTTTGAGGAAGAAGGTAATTATGAAAAAAATCAGATACATATTTATAAGGGAGAACTTTTGGAGAAAGGAAGGCATTGGGGAAGAAGAAAATAGAAAACTAGGTCAATGAAACATTTTTTAAAAAGGACATAAGAATTCAGGGAGGTCCTAGTATTAGATTAAAAATTAAGATGTAATGAAAAATCAAGTTGTATGTCCTAGATCAATGCCTTTAAGTACCACCTTGTGTGTATTTTGTGGAAATCTTCATGTTTGTTGCTCTCTATTCAGTTCACTTAATTTTTGTATACACATATATAAACATATTCTTTATGTTTGTATATGTTGATATTTATAAGATAAAATCATATATTGAAAGTAATTCTCTCAACCATTTCCTCTTTCCATTCCCTCTAAAATCTAAGTGTAAGTCATCTTTACCTGTCATTTATCCTTTTCAATTCAATGCAATAAATATGAAGTACCCACTACATTCAAAGCATGGCAACTAGGTGGCAGAGCTGACAGAGTGCCCTAGCCTCACACATTTACTAGCTTTATAACTTAGGCAAATCACTTAATCCTGTTTGCCTTAGTCCCTCATCTGTAAAATGAACTGAGGAAGGAAATGGCAAACCACTCAATTGTCTTTTAACAAGGAAACCCCAAATAGGGGTAAAAGAGAGTTGGACACTACTGAAAGGACTCAACAACAATATACAAAGCACTAAACTAAGGACTGGGATTCAAAGACAAAAATGAAATAGCTCCTGCCCTTTAAGCCTTTATGAGTTTATAAGCTTCATTAAGCCTAATGAGCTTATATTCTCTGAATTTTGAATTCAAAGAGGAAGCCTCTAACCATTAAAAAATTAATACAAGGTAATCTAAGAAGAGTCAGCCCAACATATACAAAAATGTTTGTAGCAGCTTTTTTTGAAGCAGCAAGGAATTGGAAATTGAGTTTAACAGATCATTTGTTGTCTTGAGGTTGGGGAACGTAAGGAAGGGAGGGGAAAAAATTTGGAACATGAAAGTTCCATATAATACAAAACAATACAGAAATGAATGTTAAAAACTCTATTTATATGTTTTTGGAAAAATAAAATACTACTGAGAAGAAAAAAAAAAAAAAAAAGGAAGAGAATCAGCCACTGGAAGTCAGAAAAAGAATTATAGAAGAGCTGGCATCTGGGCACTTTGGGAATGTTCCAGGTGTGGGAACCAGTATATGCAAGTGAGCAGAAAAGAGTCAGAATGTCAAGTTTAAAGAACAACTAATTGATTTAAGTCTGGCTACAACAAAGTACATGAAGAGAATTGATATGAAACAAGTTCCAAAAGCTATGTGAGAGTCCTATTATAAAATTAGATATCAGATTAACTTTGTGTATTTAAGGCTATGCAAAAGTCAATGTTGAAAAATTATCCATGCCTATGTTCTAAAAATAAAAAGCTTTAAAAAAAAAAAGAAACTGTCAATAGGAAAAATTATATTAAGAAAATTAAATTTAAATAAGTGTGTGTACACACAAAGAAGTTTGTGTATTTCACCCCTAAAGCAGTTCTCAACTTTTTTGGTATCATGAATCACTGTAGCAGCTTATTGAAGCATTAGATTTCAAAAGAAATCAATTATAGTGAAATATAGATATCAAGGTTTTTTGAAAAAAATTCATGGACTCCAGATTAAGAATTCCAGTCCCAGAAGCTACCGGGAATTAATGATGATTTTTGAGAATGGGATTAAAACTATCAGACTTGTTTCAGAAACATCAATATAAAAAAAAAAAAAAAAAAAAATTTACTTATTTATTTTTACATGCATTTTATAATCTATTCCCTCATTGCTCCTCATGGAACAAAAACAAAATTCTTATGATTCTTAGTCCAGCACATAATAATAATAATATTAAATCCCACATTAGTCATGCCTAAATGGATGTTTTAGGCTGAATTTTAAGTTCATTACTTTTCTGGAAAGAGGTGAATGGCATGTTTCATTTCAGTCTTCTAGACTCATATTTTATGACTGCATTCTAAAGTCTTTTAAGTTTTGTCATCAAAGAGAGAAACCCCTATGATGGTATCACTGTATAAATTGTGATATTTCTACTCACTTCACTTTGCTATTAGTTCAAAAGTTTCCAGTTTCTTTTAAACTATCACTTTTTTCATTTTGTATGGGACAATAATATTCCATTACATTCACATACAACTATTTGTTTAGCCATTCCCCAGGATGCACTTCTTTATTTTCCAATTTAGGGCTATTACCAAAAAATATTCATTTGGCAGTTATCTATTGGAGGGACTGGCAGGGAAATATTGGAAATAAAGATGCCTATTAGGACATTGTTATGATACAGCAGATAACAGACAATAATAGCTATGGGAATAGAGCAAGAACTTCTGTAAAATGAAAAAAACTTTGCAAATGATTAATACATGTGATGGATAAGAAAGAGACAGATATGACTTTGAGGCAGCAAACCCAAGTGACCAGAGGCAATGGTCATGTCAATAAAACTAGAAATGTGATGAAGCATTGAGTTTAAAATGATTTTCACTTTGAACATGTTGAGTTTGAAATAATAATGGGACATTCAACAGGAAATGTCCAGCAGGCAGCTGATGATGCAAGAATGGAGTTAAAAGAAGAACAGGCAAAAGTGGCTGACTACAAGGCACATAATTTGCTCTTGGACACAGCTCCAACAACCTCCCCCGCCCTCCCAAAAAAAAGAAAAAAAAAAAAAAAAACTTGCAACAGGCTGAAAAATTATCAAGGAATTTATTAAGTAATTACAAAAAGAATTCTTCCAAAATTACACAAACTACACAACAAGTCAAGGAGAAATCCATGGGCAACCGGAAAGAAAGTTATCAGCAATGCCAGAACCATCATAGCAAACAAGCTAGCCATGATCCACTTCTACTAGAAATATATAACCTGTCAAATACTATATAGCACTATATTTAGAAGCAGAGAGGAAAAAAACCCAGGGTAATCTGGGAATACATAGTAGAACCCTACAAATCACTAGAGAAGAAATGATGAAAACAGTCCAACAAGGCCCAAACTACGAGACATAGAATAAGTTCTCGATTCTGTCCTCAGATGCCACAAAGGGCTCTCTCTATATTCTTCTAAGTGGAATATATTTAAACAGCATGAAGGCTTGCTAAGGCCACACATTCTTTGCCTATATTCTTTCCAGAGTTTCCTATTAATTAAGAAGAAAATTGAATGTCTATTGTTCCTATGTAATAAGTAATATACTGAAATTTTCTTGGCTTAAGCTATGGTGAATAGCCTAACAGTTCAACTGAGAATCTCAACAGAGGAAACTAATTTTAATGTTAATTCCTTTAAAAGAATGTATAGAAGTTGTCTTAAATTAAAAATTAAACTTTACATAGGATTATAAAAGAGTTGTACTGAAAAAAATAATGTCTTGGCTACTACATGATGCAGTTTGCTAAAATTACATACATAGTCTTCTGCTTTCAAGTAGTAAATGGTGTTTTTGTAAAGGCTGTATGCTTTTATTTCATAATATTAAAAGTCAAACTTAAAAAAAAACAAAAACATAACCGTGCTCAGAAACTCAAAAATCTGGGGGAGTCTAAATTCTGGAGGTAGACATAAGTCTAAGGATCTAGCAGGCCAACACTTGACCCACAAGTTCAACAGGGGGCAAGGCCTGATCCCAACATAAGTTGTCTTCACTGCCTAGACCAAAAAAAATTGCCTTAGGCTATGAATCAAATCCAATTTACCTTGGATAATCCACATGCAGCTAAAAATCTATACTACTGGTTTCAAACTTTTCACTATGAACATTTATACTACTTAATTTCTCTACTTCATTTAATCTTTAGCCCAACCTTCTCTCACTAAGAGTTATCACATTAAGGGAAAGGGAAATAAAGTAGATTAAAATCAATAGTTTCAATAATTGTAACACTCCTTGAAATGAGTACCTCTGATAATATACCCATAAGGAAGAAAGCTCATAGCACATGGGTAAAAGGTAGTTTTATTGTTAGAAAAATATTATTCCAGTAGCAGGATATATACCTTTTCCTAGGGAAATATAGTGGTAGTAAAATAAATGAAATTACTGTAACTTATTCATTGCAGGTAAGAGACTGCTGCTGAAGCTGAGTAAGCTCAATGCATTCAATCTTAAGTTATTTGGCACAAACAATTTAGAAACACTAAGTAAATCATAGAAAATGTATTTTTTGCAAAAATAAAATTTTCAGAAATTATGTTCTGACCATATACTATCCTATGGTATGAAAATTTTATTTTTAGGGAAATACTTCTGGCTCATTTCAAGAAAAGATTCTACATTTCCACGTCAAATAATAACTGAAGAAAATTAAATTAATACTACTTTGATTCCTAAAAATATCCTTCTATGTCTTTGAGTTGAGCTTAGGAAGCTTGAGAGATTTCTCTGAGTCAGTTTCAAATTCTAACTAAAAGAAAATAGGTAGCCCCATTAAACTCCACAAATTAATTTGGTACAATGGTATATACCAAAAGATATGTCATCTGGTTTATCTTTTCCTAGAAGATAGCAAGTCTGATAGTTTTGGTTCTCTAGCAAAGACTACAAAATACAGATAAGTCCTGTAAAACAATGTCCACCTTTCTTAGGATAGCCAACTGTAATGCTCCAACCCTTGAACCTATCACTTTTTCTGGATGCCTACCAAGACTCCTTTCTTTGTTGTGAGTTGATAAAGAGGATCTCTTCCTTCTCATCCTGAGGTTGCTGGCTTTACTGAGACTGTCAACCTGACCTGCTTTGTTCCCCTCCCCCACAGAGGCAATTGAGGTTAAGTGACTTGCCCATGATCCCACAGCTAGGAAGTGTTAAGTGTCTGAGAACACATTTGAACTCAGGTCCTCCTGGCTTCAGAGCTGGTGCTCTATCCATTATGCCACCTAGCTGCCCCAGACACTCTAATCTGCTTTCTTAATAGTTATATGAGTAATGGTTAATAAAGTGATTTTGCTCAATACCCTATACCACTGTTTACATTTATTAATTTTAATTGCCACATAACTGACATTTATATATTTTAACATTGCTAAGAAGTCAACAACCCTGTAGATTAAACAGTACAAGTATTATTCTCTCCAATTTATAGATGATGAAACTAAGACTGTCATAGGGTAAGGGAATAAGATCACACAGTTTTAAGGCAGGATTCGAACCAAGGTTTCTTTACTCCCCTACCTCTTAAACAAAATCAAAACAATACCTGATGGCCACATTTAAGACACATCCAGATTGAAGGGTTTTCTTCATTATCCCCTTCAGGTTTATCTTTTGTTCTATTGTCAGTCTTGCATTCTTGGCAAACATTCCATTGCACATTGATCAAAGATTTTTTCAAATTACTTTGTTCTAATCCTTTTCGAATATGTCTGCACAGAGGTTCTGTTATTTAAAAAAAAGAAGCAGCATTAAAGAACAAAGAACTTTGCTTGTGAAATGTCAGTCACACACATACAAAAAATTCAAACTTAAGCATCAAAACTTCCTTTCTGGCATATGGCAAATAAGTGTAAAAATAACTGCACAGCCTATCATCAAATTTTTTACAAGCTAAAAGCTAAAACTGGATCATGATATGTGATTATTCTGTACAATACAGAAACTTTATAAATATAGAAATTTAGGAAAAAAACTTTCAACTCTTAAATCTGTAACAAAAGCTGACTGTACTTGTAAAAAACATTTTAACAATAAAACTTATCTTACTTAAAATGTTTTTAAAATAATTTAGACCAAACTCATTTTAAATAGTTTATAAAGACATACATAATATGAAGTTCTACTAATTTTCCTTCTAATATTTCATCCTATTTTAATGAAGAAATACAGTGAAAAACAATACATTTCAGAATATGAAAATTATCCCCTCCAAGCAATCAATCCAATTTACTATACCTAAAATTTCAGCAGCATCATCAGACAGTACAGGTTTTCCCTTTGTACGTTTCTTTCCCATATTAGCGCTCTGCAGATTACCTAATAATGCATAAAGAATCTCCTAGAATATGAGAAACAAAAATGTGATTACATGTGAAACAGGAACATAACCAAGAAATACCTAAAATACCATAATTTCTATTCTGAGAATACTTTATGTTTCATAAAGTATTTTCCACATATATTACCTGATTTAATTCGTATATATGACAAGTATTTTATTTAATTCTTCAGCTAAGTTTAAATGATTTGTTCTAGTTACAGGACTAATAAGCAAAAAGTACTTATGTCTCCACATACTTAATCAATGTAGTGTTCTTTCAACTACATCAAGCTTAATTCTTGATAAAAGGCTTTACTGAAAATAACTTTAAAATTACCATTTTTTTTTTAAAGTGCTAGTCTCCCTAGGTAATTTCTATGATCCTCTCAAGGAATGCAAACTAAAATTTCTATTATACTCTAAAAACTAAGAAAAATTTTAAAGAAAATAAAAAATAAAATCCCAAAATAAACTCTAAAACCAAATTTAATTATATCCAAAATTCGCCTAGAAGAACATAAGATTAAGACTATTTTGTAGGTTTCTTTTTTCCTTTTGATCACTTCTTTTTTTTTTTTTAAAGCTTTTTATTTTCAAAACATATACACGGATAATTTTCAACACTGACCCTTGCATAGTCTTGTGTTTCACATTACCCCTTCCTTCCTCCCACCCCCTACTCTAGATGGCAAGAAATCCAATATGTTATATGTGTTAAAATATGTTAAATCCAATATGGATCACTTTCTTCTTTTACCACATGACATGATAGCACAAATATAACAAATATAATCATCAAACTGCTCACTAGTTTTAGAAGAGAAGAAGGAAAGGAAGGAACTCAAAATCTTATAAAAAAAATAAATGCTAAAAAGTTTCTTCACATGTAACTGGGCAGAAAATACTATTTAAAAATAAAATGCCTAATTAATAAAAAAAAATTGCTTATATACTTTGGTTATCAATTGATGCTTTTCGATGTCACTACTAGTAATTTTTTAAAAAATTAGCTATTTGTTTTATTCTTTGTTTAAAAAAACTAACAGCAACATCCTAGTTCCTTTTAATTATCAGTTTAGTGTTTTCTTTATTTTCTTTGATTTACAGGACTTCAACTTGGATTTTAATTAGGGTTGTTACATTTCTTGTTTTTCTACTTTAGTTTTGAGCTCAATTTGTTCATCTAGTCTTTCTCTCTTTTTCTGCTATAAGCAGTGAGAGTTATTGCACAATTTCCTAGAAGTATTGCTTTGACTGCACCCCAGGGGGCGACAAGGTAGTACAGTAAATAAAATTCTGATCTTGAAATCAGAAATTCTCAACCTCAGACATTTACTAGTTATGTGACCCTGGGGAAGTCATTTCACCCTATTTGCCTCAAGTTTCCTCAGCTATAAAATGAACTGGAAAAAGAAAAAGCAAGCCAATTCCATATTTTTGCCCAAAAAAAAACCCCTCAGAGCTCATGAAATCAGACACTACTGAAAAATGATTCAACAACAATGATGTCATTTTGGGGGTTATGGAGGAGAAAAAGCTAAAGTCGACCTCCTATTCCATTATCTTGGCTCTGCCTCCTAGAAAGGAGTCAACGGTATCACATTGATCAAGATAAATTTAGAAGACAAATTTTGTATGATTATTTGTATGATTTGTATACCATCAGGTAAGTGAAACAGAGATGTTGAAAGTCGTGGTATTTGATAGCTATTAAAATGTTAATGAGAATTACTTTTTATTTTTCTTAGAGATTTATTGTAATTTTTAACTTGTGAAATATATTTTTCTAATTACACTTAACAATTTTTAACATGTTTTTCTAAAGCCTTCAGGGTCTAACATGTTTTTCAATGTTTAAAAAAGCATTCTTTGGTCTGCATTCAGACCATCAGTTCTTTATCTGGTGATAGATAGATTTACCTCAATTCCTTTGGAATCATTTTGAATAATCATTTTAGTAATACCTAAGAATAGTTACATCAAATTTTTGGTTTAGTTCTGGTCATCTCCATATGAAAATCTGAAATCTCTATTTCATTGGATGACCATTTTTTCTTTGATGAATTATGCTTAATTTTGCCAGATAAATGATTCTCAGTTGTAGTTCTAGCTCCCTTGCCTTCTGGAATATCATGCTTTATGATCTAATCCTTCAATATTATAGTTGCTAAATCCTATGTAATCCTCACTGTGACTCCCTGATACATGAATTGTTTCTTTCTAGCCATGTGGTAGTATTTTTTCCTTCATTTAACAGTTCTGAAATTTGACTATAAAGTTCCTTGCAGTTTTTAGTTTGGCATCTCTTTCCCGAGGTAATCAGTGGATTCTTTTAATGCCTATTTTGCCCTCTGATTTCAGGATATCAGGCCACTTCCTTGATAATTTCTTGAAAAATGTTATCCAGTTCTCCTTTTGATTACGGCTTTCAAGTAGTCCAATGATAATATCATCTTTCCTAGAACTATTTTTCAGGTCAGTTGTTTTTCCCATGAGTATTTTATATCTTCTATTTTTTCATTGTGAATTTGACTGATTCTTGATGTCTAAGAGTCATTAGCTTCCACTTGACCAATTCTAACTTTTAAAATGGTGTTTTTCATCATTCACTTTAGTACTTTCTTTTCCATTTGGCCAATTCTACTTTTTAAGTAGTTTTTCAAGCTGTTGACTCTTTTTTTTTTTTCATAATTCTCTTCCATCTCTCTCATTTATTTTTCCAAATTTTTCTTCTACCTCTCTTAATATGATTTTAAGTTCCCTTTTAGGCTCTTCCATGATTTTTTTCTAGGATTGAAGCCAATCCTATTTTTCTTTGGGGTTTTGCTCACAGGTATTTTGATACTGTTGTTCTCTTCTGAGTTTGTCTTGGTCTTTTTTGTCATCATAATAATTTTTTGTGGTTTTTGTTGTTTTTGCTCATCTTTCTTCGCCTTTTTCCCTTCTTTTAAATCTGAACTTTGTTCCCAGGAGGGAAGGAGTACTGTTTCAGGCTTCTTGTGTCAGTGGCTGCAGACTCTGGCTGTCACCTAGTGCTACATTGCTGTTGCCCTGAAGCCCAAGGGACACTTAAGTGGTGTTTGAAATGGCAGGTGCTCCAAGTGGCCCTAGGGGTCTGACAGTTTATATGGTGCAGAGCTGGGGTCCTAGTGGTGGTATCTGGAATGTGCTGAAGTCTGATGGGGTGTTTCTGCATTTCCCTGGAATTATACTGAAAGCACATAGCAGGCTTTCTTTTTTAGTCCAGGTACCCACTGGATTAGTATCTACCTACTTGCCAGGAGCTGTGCTTAAGCACACTGAGGTCTGGCTGCTGGGAGATGCGTGTTTACCCAGGGCCACACTGAAGAACTTGGTTCCTGGAGTCAGAGTCCACAAGCTACACTGGCTATGCCAGTGCATGTAGAAGGTGCAGTGTTGGTGTCTACCTGCTTTACCCCACAGGAGCTCCAGTTCTCTTGATGATTTGCCAAGGTAGGGCTTGCTGCTGGCCTGCTGGGAAACTTCCAGTCCTGGATTGAGCTCCTCTGCTACCCAAATGAGACAGACCCCTCCTGCCAATACACCAAGCTTCCAGGAAGTCTATCCTTTAAGCACTTATTTTATCTATAAATAATTATTAGGAGATATTATGCCCAACTAGAGGCCAACAAAACTGGTAATTTAAATGAAATAGATGAATATTTTTGTAAATACTTTCATTCCTTACCCACCCTGCAAAGGCATGTAAGGTATGAAAGTCTGGAACTTTTCAGAAGTTTTATTTATTAGGAATTGGAAGGTAGAGCCAAGATGGTACAGTTAAAGGAAGACTACTCCATCACCCTATTTCCAAGCTTCTGCAAAAATATCTAGAAGACTCACCAGACTGAATACTTATGAGGAAAAAGTCAATGAATCATTTGTCCAGTACAAGTTAGATCAGGGAAACTAATTCAGAGTTCTTAGGATATTAGAAATGGAGTCTGGCTAAAAGTATTCTGTTATGGAACACTCTAATACCCACAAAGTACTTGTGCACCAAGGCAAAAGAAGGTTCCAGATCTATTCTTGGGTACTTCCTGTACCATGTAGGAAAAAAGTACCAATTTGTAGCTTTGGTATCCAGTACCCATTTTTGAATCAGAGATCTAGGTAGACTGACAAAGGGAGCTGTCAAGGGAAGAATTCTCACAGAATTAGTATGGAAATTGGATTTCCACAGAGTTATGAAAACTCAACTAGAGAAACAGAGAAATGAAACCTAAATTAGAAAAATAAAACTGAAACTTAAGAAATGGAGGTTAGAAGAGGCAAATAAAACTGATAAAAGGAAAATGTAATCAGGAGTGGGAGATTCAGACTTGTAAATGATTGTAAAATGTATTCAGAAATGAGGACTTAGAATAAGAAACAAAAAGCAAAACATAGAGGTGGGGATTTGGAAGGAAGGTGTGGTAATATGATCAGAGAAGACTTAGGCTTGCCAGAGTCTCTTCAGATTGTATAGTACTCAGAATGAACTACTTCCAAATGAAGTGAATGCCAAGGAAGAAATAACATTGTTCCTCTACAAAGAAATGAGTTTAAAATTGCCTTTTTTATAAGGAAATCTGAGACAGAAATTTCAACCTCAGTGCTGTCACTGCCCCCAGGCCTAGATTTCCAATAGAATGGGACCATTTACTGGGAATGGTCCTAAGCCAATTTTCAGCTCAATAGAAGTAGCCCACCAAGATAACAGAATGAAACCACTCTATCTTGATTCCCAGAGGCAGGCCTCTCCTAAAGAAGTTCATCCAGAGTTCAAGGAGAATTTCTCCCCTTAAAGGAGTTTCTCAAGCATTTACCTCATGACTTCTCCCCACCCTCCAGGGTAGCTCAGTTTCAGGGTTTCCCCATAATTATAAAATGTCATTCTTTTTTCCCTGGCCAATTGTTACTCTAATCTCTAAGACTTAGGTTTAAGTGTTATATCTCCCATGATGGTTTTTCTAACTAATCCAGTCCACATTGGCCTTTTTGTTTCTCTGAACTCCTTAAACACTCACTGTACAATTCATACTGTCACTTAAATCTTATATCTAAGATTTAATTTATTGTCCTGTATTGTTATATATCCTCTCAGATCAATATATCTTCTCTAAACGCTTTCATGAAGATCAATCTCATATCACAAGGAGCCCATTAGATAATATAATCTATTTGACCTAGATACACTAAAAACAAACAAAAACAAAATTATTCTTCCAAACAAGCTCTACAACAGTTGAGCGTTTCACTGTACAGTTGAGGCAGGTAAGTGGTACCATGGATGAAAGTGTTGGACTTATGGTCAGGAAGATCAGAGTTCAAATCCAACTTTAAACATTTGCTGTGTGACCTTGTGCACCTTATCTGCCTCAGTTTCCTTATCTGTAAAAGAAATAACATACCTAAAATAGAAACAATAATAATAGCACCTTTCTCTCAGGGTTTTTGTGAGGGCAAAATGAGATTCCATTTTATAAAATGTTTTGTAAACATTAAAGTGCTATATAAATGCTAATTCTTGTTCTCAAATTCACAATCTCTCCTAATAATGTCCTTTTCTCACCATTCACACAGCTAACAACCTAGTTTAGGCTGTCATTACTTCTGATTTGGATTATTACAACAGCCTTCTAAATGGTCTCCCTGCTTTCTCCTGAAGCTTTCTGAACCAGATGAGGTGAGATCTCCCAAGACAGTAGTGAAAATTGAGTAAGGTTTCATTTCATCTACTTCAGAATTGGAGTAGGCCTGAAGGTCTTTGAGCATTGATCAATCTCAAGGGCATATGTAAGTCCCCTTCCTGCTATACTCCCATAACATCATTTTCTCCCTATTTTTGTCAAATATGGGCAACTATGTACTTATTGGCCAAGTTCAATTTCTTGGGTAGTTCCCCCTTTAGAATCTAAAATTCTCGACCAATGAGGATGATGGTCAGTGCTGGGAGGGGTATTTGTGTTAGGGACTATTTAAAGCAGTGGTCCTCAAACTTTTTAAATAGGGGGACAGTTCACTGTCCCTCAGACTGTTGGAGGGCCAGACTTTAGTAAAAACAAAACCTCACACTCTGTCTCTGCCCCTCAGTCCATTTGCCATAACCCAGCAGGCCACATAAACGTCCTCAATGGGCCACATCTGGCGTGCTGGCTATAGTTTGAGAACCGATGATTTAAAGTCAAGCCTGTCCTAAAAGGTACCTCCTCCCTTCCGATTGCTGGATCGACAGGAGGGACACCTGATTCTCTCCAGAATGTACAATAAACTTTTGCTTTGCTCCTGTAGATCTCTCTAGTTTTATTAAGTGGTGACCACTCACCAATTTGAGCTACACATTTCCAAATTTCAATCCATCCTCCATAACACTGTCACTACAGTGATCTTTTTAAAATACAAATCTGGCCATGTCATCTTCCCGTCCCAAATCAATTAAAAAACTCCAGTTGTTCCATATTATCACCAGAGTAAAATACAAACTGTTTTGGGATTCAATCCTCTTCAAAACCTGGGCCCTTCCTAACTTTTTAGTCTTATACATTAGTCCTCCACCATAATAATCTACTTGTTTTCTCTCACAGGTGTTGCTCAAACTTTTACTTCTGACTCTTGGCCTTGTCCTCTCATGCTTAGAATGTTCTCTTTTTTACCTTACTCTTGTAATCCTTGGCTTCCTCTAAAATTCAGCTCAAGTGCTGATTTTCTACAGGAAGCCTTTTATAGTTCCTTTCACTGCCAGTGCCTTTCCATCCAAAGCTACTTTGTATCTAATTTATACGTGCCTTTTACATATGTATTCATTGTCTCCCTCAAGAGAATATAACTTTTCTTGGGAGAAACCAGCAAAGTGCCTGATACAAATAGGCACATGATGTTTATTGATTGATTGAAGTCTCTATTATCTTCTTTTGCATTTTCTCACAGCACTTAGCAGAATACTAGTGTAAAGTAGATGATGAATAAGTATTTAGGATTCAACTACTCAATATATAGTAAGATATTCCAGGGACAAATCCTAGAGTGAGAAATACTCAGCATTTTACAACTATACAGAACATCACGAAAGCAAGTATACTGCTGCTTCAAATATACATTACAAGTCTGCAGCATCAGATACATTAAAGCCATTAAGTGTGAGAGTTTTAGAGGAAGCAACTTTAGGTAAATTATATCTTTAAGGTAGTGCACACCACACCTCAACCAGTTAGACAAGTCCAGGCTCCCATCCTCGTCTCTTTCATTCCTCTTCCTCCCTGTCAATTTCTTCTCCCTCAAACTATACAACATGTCCTTTGAATGTAATCACTAGCTCTTCAGTATGGCCTTCTTATGTTTGTTGCAGACCACAAAACTTTAGAATTAGAAGTGACAGTAAAGACTCTTAATAGTCACAGGACCTGCAGGAAGCAGGGCCGGGAAGATTACATCCAAATACTAGCCCCCAAGAGTTCAAGGAGGGTACCCCGGCTAGCACCACGTGAGAGCTACCACAAAAGCTCTTCCTACCACGTGGTTTCCCGAAGCTGCCCGTGAGTACCGAACCTCGCCCCCCAAACGGTGCTACCCAGCAACTGTGCAACTTTAAGGTCTCAAACCCAGTGGTCGCCTCAACTGAGAGAAGGGGAAGCCACCATCGACTTCTCTCATTGGACAACTCACTTAACTGATGGAACACGCAGCCAGTAGGACTGGAGAGCTGCAGTTGGGCAAAGAACTCGAGGAAGGAGGAAAAGGCCCTAAAGAGAGCAGCCGCGGGTCTAAGGAAAAGAAGGGACGGGTGGGAGACTCACGGTCCGGAGGACGAGGAGCGGCGCGAATGGCGTGTCAAGGGGAACGGGACTCACCTACAGATACTGCTCCCATAGCTGCCCCTCTAAAGAGTCCGCGATTACCCTTCGGCCCCACCTCTTCTAAGTGACGACTCTACCACGACGAAATCTACGCCCAGAGCAGCCCGAGGCCCCGAGTTAATTTCCGGAAAAGGGTATTATGGGATAGGAATTAAATGTTTAATTCTTCCCGGCGCGAACCACCGGGCCTCCTCGAGATGCGCGCGCAGAGGGGAGGACCCGGAAGTCCTGCTTCCTAGCCTTTGGGCAGGTAACTTGCCGGACCTTCCAGAACCTCTAATTCTGTTGCAGTATTCTTAGTGGGAGAGATATTTAGTTCAAAACCTTGCAGCTCCTCAATTTACCTAGGACCTCCCAAGCCGTTTTTTAAAGGACTGGGATCCGGAGAATTCTTATTTAATTCTAATCCATTTTGCTGGAAAAACAGATTCTACGTTGGCCTTTGCAGGACTTTTCAGGTTCTGTATGGCAAGAAAACGGGGAGTTCGTACCTTTCGGGCAGCGCCAGAACTTGAGACGTGGGGTGGGGAATGAGAGAGACTCACATCTGTGATCAGACCTTAGGTGAGCATAGAAAAAGCAGCGAAATTCCTCCCTAGTCCGAACCAGCACGGCAGACTGGCGTGGTGTAGGAGTCGTCTTGCAGCGTTGTCCAATTTTCTGGAGGGGAAGTGCCCGAGACACCCCTCTTTTCTAAACTATTGACAGGTCGCTCCTTTTCCAATTAATTGAATAGATGTACGGGGAAATGGGAGGAGACCAACTCCTCTGCCCACCTGCTAGTTAGTGTCTTCTGATCCCCTTTCCATTCTGTCGTCCGAGAACCTCTCTGCTGTGATACAAAGGAGATAACTGGAATTATTATAGGCAGAGCTCCTAGTTTCAAATCCTTACTCTCCTATTCCCTTGTTTTTCCCTTCCTGGATATCAGTAATCTTATTTATAAAAAAAGAGTTCGATTAAATGACTTCCAAAGTTCCTTTGGATACAGCCCTAAATGTGTGATCCTAGTTCCTTCAAGTTTTCTAAACCTTCTAGTACCTGCTAGAAAATTTAACTTGTTCCTGGAGATACCAAATGTCATCGTGACTCTCCCAAAATGACTTTTTTAGAGGACTCAGTCCATTCTGGCCAGATTTACTGCTATGATCTTTGGACTTGTGGGCCACTTTCCTTTCTTACCAATAAGTTTAGTATATGCATCATACTTCTACTTCAGACTCCTACACTGTTTGAATATCTCCCTTCAAATTGCAACTGAATTTGAGGTAAAGGAGAAATAATAGATATAGTTAAATTTGAGACTTAATGACAAATGCAATTTTGAAGGCCTGATTATTTTATATTTGCTTTATCAGAAATCATGTTTTTAAAATATCTTTTTAAAATCTCATTTCCCTAAACAGCCAAAAATGACTGAAGTTCAGCAAGCTGAAGCTCAGCTATCTGAATTAGACCTGTTGTCTAGCATGTTTCCAGATGAGAATGAATTCGTAGTGCATGATCATCTGGCTTTAGCAGAACTGAAAGACTACGTGGAAATGAGGACCACAGAAATTCCATCTTCAAAAGTTCACTTTACTATAAATATAAAAGTAGAGATTTCTGACGAATCTATGGTAATGTACTTTCATTTTTAAAGGAAATGTAGAGATAGCAGTTGTTAGTGCAAAGTCCTAAAATGTTATTGTTCTTCATTTTCAGGTTATGTTTTCTTTATCTTGTGCCCTCCCTTTTAAATATCCCACAGTCCTGCCTGAAATTACTGTCAGGTATGTTATGGAACATACAACAACAATAAATGTTATAGAGACTCTTTGCCAAAGATTACCATAAAGAACTAAGAAATACTCTTAATATTTTCAAGATTTGGCATAAGAAAATTAAGAAAAGTTTTTCTCTGCTTATGTTTTTCATCAGATCACTTTCATTAAATAGAACCCAACAGGCTCAGTTGAACACAGACCTAACTGCCTACCTTCAAAAAGGATACTGTGGAGAAGTCTGTATACTAAATGCAACAGAATGGGTTAAAGAACATGCATCAGCTTATATCAAAAAAGAACCCACATCTTCCACCATCACCACCACAAATCCAACTTGTTCAACAGATGTCATTTTCACCAGACTTTGGATCTATAGCCATCATATTTACAACAAGCAAAAAAGGAAATATATTATGGAATGGGCAAAGGATCTCTCCCTCTCTGGATTTAGCATGCCTGGGAAGCCCGGGGTTATTTGTGTTGAAGGTTCACAAAGTACATGTGAAGAGTTCTGGGCAAGGTTTGTTTATTTTTTGTGGCCCCTCCTCCCAAAATATTATCATAGAACTCATGATGCTGTATTTGTTATTACATAATAACAAAGTAATAATTAGGTGATTAAGTAATAATAAGAACTGATTGCCATCTATGTACCCAAGAACAATGCTAGACTTTAGAAAGCCGAAGACAAAAAAATGAATTTTTTTTTTTTAAGGAACTTATGTTCTCTTGGGAGGGAGGGAAATATTAGCAACTGGAGTAATCAGGAAAGTTTTCTGGTAAGATAGTTGTGTTTGAGCTGTGTCTTGAGGGAAGTGAAAGATCTTAGGTGAAGGTGAGAAGGAAGTACATTTCAGTTATATGTGAAAACCAGGGCAATGACATTGGAGATGGAGTTCAGTGTAGAAAAAAAAAAAAAGAAAAAAGAAAAAGCTAATTTGGTTTAACTGTAGAATATTGGAAGAAAACTAACATAATGAGGCTGGACAGAATGTTTAAAGCCAAATTATGAAAATTTTTAAACACATTAGAGGAATTTATATTGAATCCCAGAGGCAATGGAACCACTGAGATTTATTGAGGAGGGAAGTGACATGGTCAAATCTCCACTTAAAATAATTTTTCAGCTGAGTGGAGGATAAATTGGAGTGGGGAGATATTTAAGACAGGAGCTCCATTTAGGAGACCATTGCAGTAATCTTGGTAAAAAATTATGAAGGCCTAAAACAAGATGGTAGCTGTGTGAGTAGAGAAAAGGAATTGGATGTGAGAATGTAAGAACAGAAAATAACAAGATGTTGTAATGGATCATGTATGTGAGTTGAATGAAAATGAAGAGGTTCAAGATAATACTAAGATTATGAACCTTGAAGATGGAAAGAATGATTGTACCTTTTACCACAAATAGGATTGTTGTTGGATAGAATGGGTCGGGGGTAGTGAGGATTATTAGGATTCTTATAAGGTGCTAAGTCACTGGAATGGATAGAGAAAATAATTATCTAATTTAGCATGTTTCAGTATGATTGATCTGATCCTACAAAGAGATGTTATGGGCCAGAACTTGAAACAAGGTACTGAATGGAATTGAGGACAATGGTTAAATCTAATTTAGCATTGATTTAATCCTACAACAAATAATGGTTTCCTAGTGATGTAATGATTGGTGTGTGCTCAGGGTGCAGCGTATAATCAAGAAGCTCTCAGGGCCAAGGAGGACTTCAGGAGATTGAGTCAGGATTCAGTCAGGGAGATTCACAAGTAAGGCAGAATGAAGGAAGACAGAGAAGTGGTGGCAGGCTGTCCTGTGGAGAACACTGAAACCAAGATCCAGTAGTTTTCTACTAGCCGAGCCCCAAGTGAAGGAGATAAGATTTGAAGAGAGTAAAGGATCTGGACTCCTGGCTGCATTTGGGATTATTGGACTGAACTGAAACTAAGGCTGCCTCCAGAAGCTCCCCAAGAAACCTGTTCCCAGAGAACGATTACAATTTAGAGAAAAGAACATTACATAGGATGATAAGTTCTTTTGGGGATATAATGAATTTGAGATGTGTCTAGAACATGCACTTTAAAAAATTCAGTAGGCAGTTAATGTGGGCCTAGAGCTCAGAAGAGAATTTTGGCTTGATGTATATGTTGGTGAATCATCTGTATAGAATGTAGAGGGAAATTAAAAGAAATCCTAGGATGGACTCTTAGGTTACATTGATCATTAGAAGTCCTGATATGGAAGTTGAACCAAAAAGAAAACTAAAAAGGAACATTTGGATAGATAAAGAACCAGTAGAAAATAGGGTCATCAAAATCCAGAAAGAAGAGCATATCTTAGAGGAGAAATTGATAAACAGCAGGAAGGTCAGGAAAAATGAGGACTGAGAAAGAAAAATAAGATTTGGCAATTAAAAGGTGAGTTTGGAGAACCGTTTCATTTGAGTGATAGGATCAGAAGCCAGGTTTCAGAAGAGAAATAGAGGCAATGATTGCAGTCAGCATTTTTTAGGAGTTTGGCTGAGGAGAATAATGGTTTAAGGGGAATGATAGGGTTTTTTTGTTTGTTTTTAAGGATGGCGAGATTTGAGCCTGTTTGAAGTCAGTAGGGAAGGAATCAAAGGTAGAGAGATTGTAGATTAAATAGACAGGGAAATCTACTAGAAAATTTGGAGTTGATAGGATTGGGGGCATATTTAGGCATTGGTAAGAAGGATTGCTTCATCAGAGTGGAGGCTTGGAGAAAAGAATGGGAAGATATCTCAGGATTCCGAGAAGGAAAGCTCAACAGCAAATAGCCTCAATTTGCTTAATAAAGTTAAGTCAAGGTTCTGGGTTGAGAGGAAGAGAGAAGATGTGGAAGATTTGAGGAGAGAAGCAAGGGTTTGGAATAGCTGTGGGGAATTTGGTGTGCTCAAATTTGTTTAGGTTAACAGTTTTGAATTTGTAGTGTACTTATTCAGCATGGCATGCAATTTTCTCAAGTTCCATTTAGCAGCTCATAAGTAGGCATAGAGGAGGCAAATAGGGAAAATCCAGGATTATGTTTAGAAATAAGTGTCATACACTCGTGAAAATACTGAGCTAGGAAGTCTGATAGATTGAAGTTTAAGCTGTATTGCAAACTTAACTATGTAACTTTGATCAAGTGAACTTTTAGTTCAGCCATAAAATGAGGTATAAAAAGTCACATGAAAATAAGCCTGCTCTTAGATGAGCCCTTCTTCTAGCACAGGGAGTAACAATAATGGAAGTAGACAGCAGTCAGTACCACTTAGCAAATACAAGCTGAGCAAAAGTAGCTATCTCTTTGCTTTTTGCTCAGCCCCTAGGGAGCTTGAGCTAATTAGCAGGAAAAAGAAAGGAAGAGCAAATCAGTTTGGGGTTAGCACACTGAGGACAGAAAGATATATTTTTCATTTTTGTTACTTTTCTCCCTTGTCCTTGTAGATTTCCATTGTACATCTAATCCAGCTCTTACTCAGAAAGGAATAACTATTACAAAGATAGCCAACAAATAGTATACAGTTCTTGAGGCCACCCTTTCCGTTTATTGATAACTTTAATTCTAAAGTTAGAAACCTTTTCTGAAATCAGGCTGAAATTTGAATCTTTGAGACTTATACATTGTTCCTCAGGAGCCAAATGGAACAAGTCTTGCACTTGACACTTTTTTGGTCTGATTATTTTGTTCTTAAATGGAAAGCTCCCTAGTTTTTTCAATTGTTCCTTTTAAGATATAAAACCTTTTACCATGCTGCTGGTTCTCTGGAAACTGTAACACCCAAATTGAACACAGTACTTTAGATAGATGTGGTTTGACAAAGATACAGTTCACAGGAACTGTTACTATCTTATTGCTGGAAGGATTCTTCCACAATGGAACAAAGCTTTTTGCTTTTTTCTGACACTATTGACTTATCATAAGCTTATAGTCCACTGCCTCATACTGAGCCTGCAAACTATAATTTTCAGGAAAAAAATTATGTCCCTCATTTTATACTTGTAAAGTTGATCTCTTTAATCCAGATCTAAGAAAATATTTATCCCTGATTAAATTTCATTTTATTAGAGTAAGCTCAATATTGCCAGGATTCTGTCAACATTCAAACAGTTAGTAGTCCCAGCTTTCTGTCATCTATAGGCTAGATAAATATGGCATTATGCCTTTAGCTACATGTCACTGAAGAAATGTTAAAACAGCTCAGAACCAAGCACAGCTTGGCATATGAGCCTGGCCATTCATCTAGTCCCATATCCATCTTGTACTATCATCTAGCCCAAATCTTCTTAAACTGGGTCATAACTCTATATGAAGTTGTGTAACTGAAAGTGAGGATGGCAAAATTATGGCTTATTATCATATGTTTGATTTGCATACTGATCTTAAATATCCCTATACCCAAGGGTGCATAAAAATTTCTTGGGCAAAAAGTCATATGAGGAAAAAATTTAAAGAACCCCTGATCTAGGGTTTTTTTTTGTTTTTGTTTTTGTTTTTCTCACAATTATATGTGTTTTCAAATTATTATTCTAATCTAGAATTTTCTAAGTAATCAAAGTCAAGTTCCCTGGCTTATGTTTTGTTGATTCTTGACACTTGCCTTTTTTTGAAATTTAGGACATTTTTACTTCCCCAATCCTAAAATATCTCTTATTCATTACAGTGTTTCATAAATCACTGACAATGACTCAGCAATCACATTTGCCAGTTCTTTGATTTCTCAAGGGCATAATTCATCTTGGCTCAGTGATTAGAATTCTTACAGATTGCTTGATGTTTCTCTTACCATATTGTATATACATATTGTATTACTATTTACTATCAACTCACTGTTATCTGTTTGTGTCCTGGCCTTATCTATCCAAAGGTTGTTCTTAGTGGAGAAAAAAAGACATAAAATAACTGAACCTTCTCTATGTTGTTAGTTATCATTTATTTTCCTTTGTATCCATCATAATCCCTCTCTTTTTCTTAGAATAGCTAATTTTTTTTTTTTTTTTAGCTTTCCTTATCAGGTTCAGCTCATTCAGAACCCTAACAATATTAATTCTTTTCTGATAGTACTTAGGTATTCATTTGGTTATCTGTTCTCACTTCCATCTTCTGTGTACATATCTTTTGAAAATCTAGTTTCTTACTGAGTTTTTGTATAGCTGATTCAGTCTCCTCAGACAACTGCAATTTTTTCTTCTGATTGGAATTGTTTTTCTCTGTATCTTCAGAATGTAATTAATGCAAGTATTTGATCCTTCCTTCTTCAGTTGAATTCTTCTGTAGAATTTTAATCCATGAAATCCTATCTATCTTGTATGCCAGATTATGCTGGACCTTCCTTTTCATTATCACAAACACTAGGATCCTAAAGGTTTGTAATTCTTAACTCACACTCGCTCCAATTTTTGTTATTATTCTACTCCAGCAACTAGTCCAAAATAGAATTTTTCCTTGTTGCTTTCTTCACTTCTCCAAGAAAGAAATTCTTAAAGTGAGGACATTATTAAAGATAAAAGTGGCCAGTATGATTCAGGGACTATGCTAAGTACTTTACAAAATATTATCTCACTTGAGTCTTAACAACACTCTCAAGATATGCAATATTATTATTCCTCTGTGTCAAGCTTGTAATCCTGTTCCTCAGACTCCTTGCATATTTCTTCTTTTTGCCTAAATGGTCAGTAAATAGTATACATCCATCATACTTATATAAAAATGTAACTATATAGTAACCTATACTTTTACAACTTTCATATATTTTGTCTTATATAATTCTTGAGACAACTCTAAAGGAAAGATAAGACAATTATTATCTCTTTTACTGAGGAGGTAACTGAAGCACAGGTTATTAAGTAATTTTTCTCATATTGTGCAGCTAGTAAATGGTAGAATCAAATCTCCCAAATCCATGTCCACTGTTCTTTCCAACATATCCTCCTGCCTCTGTATTAATGGATACTTAGCAAATATCTCATTTTATATTTTGTTTACAATCAACTTTGTTAAGTAGTTAGGGCAAGTATTTCTTCCTTATTTTACAGAATCCTAAGGATTAGAGGTTAAATAATTGGCCTAAAATTAAAACTAATACAAATAAACCAAAAACCCCAATGGCATGGTACTGAATTTGGAGTCAGAAAACCAAGGTTTGAATTCTGTCTTTTGACAGTTTCTTTGTATAACCAAAAGCAAATCAATTGATCTCTCTGGATCTGAGTTTCCTTATCTCTAAAATAAGGATCTTTTCCCATATCTATATCTATGATCATCAGTCCTTATCCTAAGTACAATGGAGTAAAAACGGATTTTTCACTGAAATTCAAGTGAATGCTTTTTGTGGACTAGGCACAATGGAAAATATGTAATATGTTTAAGATATAGTTCTACTTTGAAGGCTTGTGCAATCTTGCAGGAGAGAAAGATAAGTTTCCTAAGCTATTAAATGAGTCAAATTCTTTCTTGTATAGCTTCTATTTTTTAAAGTTTCTGAATGTATTTTACATTTTGGAAAATTTTTCTTTAAAAATTTCTTTCCAGACTCCGAAGATTATCATGGAAGAGAATTTTAATTCGTCATCGAGAGGACATTACTTTTGACGGCACACATGATGAAATGCAAAAACAAAGAAAATTTTTTAGTTTTGAAGAAAAAGTTTTTGATACAAATGGAAACAGAGGAAATCACATGGATTTGGGTCAACTTTATCAATTTTTAAGTGCCAGGGGATGTGCTGATGTTTTTCGGATTTACTTTGGCATAGAGGGACAGTAGTTGAATAAAATGTACATAAATCATCTTTTTTTTTTTTTTTTTTGACAGTAATAGACTTTTGAATTTTCATTCCTATTACATTTCTTTGCTGAGGGACTGGCTGTGTTTAAACATTTTTAATCAAGATGGCTACCAGAACAAGGTAGTTAGTTCAGCTTCCCAGACCAACTCCAATAAAAAGCTAAAAGTAGTATAAGGCCAATTGATTGTGAAATCCAGCGAGAAACTACACTAATTGACTTTATCCCAGAACTACACAAAATATTAACCAAAAGCCCATAGATGATAGGAAAGCCATCAGCACAGGTCAACAAACTGAATGCCTACCTTGACAATTGAGAGTTTTAAAAATAATGTTTTATTTATTGCATACTTTTTTTTTAAGTAGTAGGGAATAGATATGTACAGTTTCACCTACAATTGTCAGACCAAAAAAAAAATTGTGCCTTAAGATTTTATTTACATAGTATTGAAGAATTGAGGATCACATATCACAATGAGGGATCAGACTACATGATTTAGGCATCATGTCACTAGGATCTAGATGTTGCATCAAATTAAAATATACTGCCCTCTTTTCAAGATCTACCAGATATTTAAATTCAAGTGAATGCTTTTTGTGGACTAGGCACTCTGGAAAATACATAATATGTTTAAGATGTAGTTCTAGTTTTAAGGCTAGTGCTATCTTGCAGGAGAGAAAGATAAGGTAAATTTCTGAAGCTATTAAATGAAGTAAGGGAGTTCCAAGACAACTTGTTACAAATAGTTCTATAGGAATTTAGATTATGAAGAGTGTGGACTTGGCAAAGTCTTTATAGAAGAAGGAACCTTGATTCTGGAAAAATGGGTAGGATTTTAATAGAATGTAGTGATAATGAACAAGGCAGAAATAAGGTGGAAGAGAGAATTCTTGCTGGAAAATAAGGTTGATTAGCTAAAATGGGCCTGGAATGACAGCCTAAAATAAAAAACAAACAGATTTTGTCCTAGAGACAATGGTAATCTATAATTGTTATACCAATGACTTGATATAAATGCTATTTGATAAAGATTAATCTATTATGACCATGTAGGTAACAATTGATAATAGTATTTTGTATAAAGTCATTTGAGCACACAACAATTCTATATGATAAATATAGAGTTATCACACTTAAGGTTGAGAAAAGCTCAAAGTGAATAAGGAACTTGCCAGTGGTCACACAGCTACTACTAAGTGGCATTCTTCCTGAGTCCAATTATAGTGATCTTTATAATGCTTGATTCAGGTAGATGATCCTAATAATAGGCTATGTAAATATAAATTGAGAGTAGCAGCAATAGGAATAGGAAAAAAAAATTCTTTAGTGGAAAACATGGAGAGGCATGGCTTAGATGATAAATAGATTTGGAAATAATAAAAAATTTGTCATTAATGGTTCAATGTCAGATTAGAAGGAATAAAGCAGTGGTGTCTACCAGGGAGCTATCTTTTTGCCTGGGGCAGTTTAATGGCACAATAGAGTACTAGATTTGAATTCGAGAAAACACCTTCCTGAATTCAAATTTGGTCTCAGAAACTTATTAATTGTGTGATCCTGGGTAAGTCACTTAACCCTATTTGCCTCAGTTCCTTATCTATAAAATGAGCCTTTGCTATTTTATATTTTTATCAGTGGCTTGAAAAAAGGTAGCAGTAGTAGCTACTACATGCCAAACAGTACTAAACACATTTTTTTTTTAAAAAGAAAGAACTTGCTTTTTTCTTCTCAAGCTCATATAGTACCCCAAAAAAAGCTAATACATTTCTGGGATATATTAAGGAGGTGAAATTTTTGGCCACTAAATGTGTATATGCTGTTCTTTTCTGGGCAATGACATTTTAAAAGAATTAAGAGATAATGTATAAGGGTCCAATTGGTGAAGCCTGTGCAAATAAGACATTTTCTGCCTGATGCCATTCTTTCAAACATGCACAGATCTTTCCCTATTGAGTTTCAGTCCAAGTGACTTCATGGAAAGTTAAGGGGAAATTTTCTAGCTTTTCATAATTGAAGGTCTGGTACTCTCTGGTGATTTAAAATAAATCTAATTGGCCGAGAGGCAAAGAGCTGACTTAGGAGGTGCTCAGCCATAACTGATTTGGCATGAAAAAGAAAACCCAACTATCTCTGTTTTGGAACACAAAGTTTTTCAAGGGAAAATGTTGAAAATTATCTTTGCAGTATTTTGAAAAGAAAAAGTGCCATGTTGCATACTAGCAGCTTGCACCTAACCCAAAATTCATGTAGTTTGGGTCTGAAACAAGATAAGACCAGAGAATTCCTTTGGAAGGCAGAACCTACTTAGCTTTAACCATGAACCTCCAGATCAAATTTTCTAATATCATACAGGAATACAGGAACAGAATTTGACTAAAGCATAAATCCCTTAATCTAGAAACAGACTGGAAATATAAGAAAATAAAACCAAATGTGAATATAATATAGAACAATCTTGAGAAGCCAAAATTTTAAACATAGTTATTTCACCATTCCAAAGAAAGTTGCCAGAGAAAAGAATGTCCTAGCCACAGTAATTACAAGAGAATGTGGAAGGAATGAAATGGAATGAATAGAGAGAAATGACAAGGAGAATTAATACTTTAGAGCAAACAGTGATAAGTCTCACCCAGGAATTTGCTTCTTAAAAATTAGAATAGGGTAGGCAGAACAAGAAATCTTAAAACATTTTGAAAAAACACCAAAAATATATATGCATATGTGTGTATTTATATACATATATACATATATAAAATGTCAAGGAGTAATCTAATACTCATTGGACTATCAAAAAAAAAAATTTGGATTCCATATTTGAAGAATTCACAATTAAAAACTGCCAGATCTCTTGGAACCAAAGGGCAAAGTGAAATATAGAATACACTGGAAACTTCCTAAATAAAATTTCAAAATTAAATGTTCAATAATATCATAGCCAAAATCCAGAGCTTCCAGGTCAAAGAAAACATAGTACAAGTAAGCAAAAAGAAAGTTCAAGTACCAAACATCACACAGTCAAGATCACACTAGATTTGGCAGTTATCACTATTTGGGAGGATGTAGGGACTATTGAAGTTAAATGACCTAATTAGGGTCACACAACTAGTATATGTTAAGTGTCTAAGGCAAATTCAGCTCAGATTCTTCCAATTCCAGGGATAGTGCTCTAGCACTAATGGCCTCAGCAATAATAAGTTTTAAGGAAAGAGGCAAGGACTCTTTTATTCCAAAAAACAAAAATAGACAAAATAGTGTCTTACAATCAAGAATAATCTTATCTCAAAAAATCTAATAAAAATTGTATAAGGGAAAAAATTAACTTTAATGAAATACAGAATTTCCAAACATTGATTTAAAAAAAAAAAAAAAGTGGAACTAAGTCAATATTTTGAAATAGAAATGCAAAAAATGAAAAACAGATATATACATTTGATCAATTATAAGAGACTATATTAAAATGAAATATTTTTATGTTATGAGAAGAAAGAAGTGCCATAGCAGAACCTTCAAAGGTCACAGAAAGTTAAATAAAGCAGGAAGAGAGCCTGGGATGATTTAAGTCAGTTTTGAAGATATAAAGAAAAGGGAATGGGGAAAGTAAAACTTACTAGGGAGAAAAGGAGAAAGAAGAAAAGGTAACTTACATGGGGTATGGGGGATAAAAAGGTTTAAAAAAATGGAGAAAGAAGGGCTGACAAAAGAACGTTGATCACATGCACACACCCACACACCTCAGGATATAGTATTACATAAACTTAATAAGAAAATAGCTTGAGATATGAAGAGAGGAAAGAATGGTTTAAGATGGAGTAGAACAGTTTAGGAAGTAGTCACATGCAAAACAAATTCTACTTTATGATAGAACAGGAAATGAAATAAAAAGAAATAAAAATC
Organism: Sminthopsis crassicaudata; assembly: GCF_048593235.1. Taxonomy (NCBI): domain Eukaryota; kingdom Metazoa; phylum Chordata; class Mammalia; order Dasyuromorphia; family Dasyuridae; genus Sminthopsis; species Sminthopsis crassicaudata. Next base: position 261,091,973 of record NC_133619.1, on the reverse strand, counting down.
TATGATCAGGCAAAGAGAGGGGAAGAATAGTGGGGAAAGGATCAGGAATAGACTGTGTCATTTGTACAAGTTTTAGGCAAACTAATTTACCATCTTTTTAAAGAAAAGGCAAAGTACAAAAGAACAGGCTGAAAAAGGATACATAATTAACAATTATAACTATAAACATAAATGGAATGAATTCTTTAAATGAAAAAGGATAGTAGAATGCAGAAACCAATGCTATGTTATTCAATAGAAACCTATTTGAAACAAAGACTCAAACGTTACCCATCTTCAAATAGAGAAGTAGTGAACAGTGCAGATTGAGCTTTGTTTGGACATAGCCAATTCAGGAATTTGTTCTGCAAACATATATGTAAGGGGTTTGGGTTTTCTTGCTTTCTCAAAGTGGGTGGGGAGATAGCAAAGTTAGGAGAGGGAGAATGTGGACCTGACAAAATGAAATGGAAATGAAAAAGAAACAACATTTCACAATTAAAATGAAAAAAAAAATGGAATAAAATCTAATATTGTTCAGGTAAAAAAAGACATGAGTAATGATCATGATGTTGGAAAAAGTGATGGCAAAAATGGTTTTAAAAAGTAATACTATCTTATGCTTAAAGGCACCAGAAACAAGTCCACATTCTTATTTAGTATTTGTGCATAGAAATTAAATGGATATAAGGTTCATCAAATTTTAGAGAGAAATGGAAACTAAACAGCAGGAGACCTCAATAAACATACATAAACAGACTAATGAAAAACTAAAGAAGAAACAACTTTTAGGCCCATATAGATTTTTAATTGAGATAATAAACCTCTGTAGGCATCTGGGTAGCACAGTGGAAAGAAAACTGGGATGGAAGTCAGGAAGACAAGTTCAAATCTGGCCTCATATATTTGGTCCTAGGCAAGTCAGTTAATGTCTATCTGCCTCAAAAAAAAGGCAGTTCTTCAATTGTAAAATGGGGGTAATAATACTTGTAAAGTGCTAAGCATAGTGCCAGGAACATAGTAGGTGCTTAAATAATATTTGTTTCTTTTTTTCTTTCTCTTGTGATTACTGAAATAAAATGTATTGATACATTTGTACTAGGTATAAATGCATAAAACCTTTACAAGCAAAAGCAAAAAGACAATCATACTAATCATCCTTTACTGAATACAGTGCAATAAGATTTTTGTCCTATAAGGTTCTCTGAAGAACATTTTTTTCCTTTTTTTTTTTTTTTTTTTTTTTTTTTTGCTGAGGCAACTGGGACTTGCCCAAGGTCACAGAGATAGGAAATGTTATGTGTATGGGAGCAAATTTGAACTCAGGTCCTCCTTACTTTAGGGTTGGTGCTCTGTCCACTGCCTTTGTCACCTAGCTGCCCCTGAAGAAATAAATTTTAAAGAAGGAGGATTCTAGGAAGATGGCAAAGTAGATGAGAAGATTTCAAGCTCTCCAGATTTTCCTCAAAACAAGACCAAGTTGCACCTCAGGGTGAATGTAGAATGGTTAAAAAATTTAAATAAGAGGGTAGAATAGAGGTCCTCCTGGGACATCATAGAAAAGCCCAAGAAAGACTTCCGGACCCAGGTGTGGCCCCCGTGAAACAGCAAGTGGCAAGCTCTGGGGATAACAGAAAAGTAGTGCCCCAGCCACAGGAACTTTTATCACCTGGACAGACTAGGGCTTCTGAATCAGGGAGTATTGAGGGAACCTGTTCTGAGAAGGAACACTAGGTCCACCTGTGCTACCCAAATGGGGTCCTGGGTGAGAAGGAACCAGCTCATGCCTGGTAAGTGTAAAAGCAGTGGGGCAGGATCATAGCTAACTATTGGAAGTTATAGGAGAGTGAAGTTCTTAGATTGGGGTTCCAGGCCAGAGGGAAGAACTGAAGGCAAATGGAGCCAGATATGAAGAAGGGACCCCAAAACTTTGAAAATCCTTAAAGGAGAAAATCTCTTTCAACTCTGCCTCAGTGAGGGACCTTGCCCCAAAGGACAAACAATTTTACCCTTGTTACCTGGGTGAGGTCAGCTCAATCCTAAAACTCATTAAATTCAATTCAAATTCCAGCTCAAGCTGAAACCCAGCTGGGAGCCAACTTGGGACTTCACCCACAAGCCCCCTTCAGCTTGTAGCCAAAGCCCCTATTATAAAAGAACCAAACTAAAACTCTCTCTTTACAGAGGTTCCAAACATGCCAGCTGTATGCTTGGCGTGCCCAGGCCCTCTATCCACTGGAATACTCTTTCCCGTGCCATCATTTCTTTACTGTCACCTGTTTCCCTAACCAGACTTGATGCCTCACTGTCAGGATTTCTAACCTTACTTCCAATCCCCATAATAAACCCTTTTCTCAATCTAGGTTTTCAGGTCTGTAAATTCTTTTACAGAGAATCTCTATGCCACCAGAAGGGAGTCCCCAAAACTCTTTACCCTTGTGCCAAATCCCAAGGAGCTTCAGGGGAGCCAAACCTCTCCATTAGTACCCTGAACCCCAAACCTGCCACTAGACCTTATCATTTAACTTCCTGACCACCAGAAACCTTAATTTCATTTTGGTTCCCTAAATCTAAACCTAATCACAGTGATTCAAGGTAATTCCAAAAGAACTTGGGGTGGAAAATGCCATCTGCATCTAGAAAGAACTATGAAGACTAAATATGAATCAAAGTTTATTTGCTTGTTTTTTTTTTCTTTCCCATGTTTTTTTCCCCTTTTGATCTGATTTTTTTGTACAACACGATAAATATGGAAATATGTTTATTTAACTTATATCAGATTTTTTTTTACTCTGCTAGGGAGAAGGAAGGAGAAAAACTTGGAACACAGAATTTTACAAAAATGAATATTTAAAACTATACATGTATTTGAAAAAATAAAATACTATTGAAGAAAAAAGTTCTAATAAACAAGAATTTAAAGTAGAAATAGAAAAAAATCTATCATCATCTGAAAGAAATCCTATGCAGAAAAACTTATAGGAAAAAAATATAACAAGCAACAAGAAAAACTTAATTCAAATATTACAATGCCATAATTGGAATTACACAAAACTTAGCAGAAGTTACATTAAAAGGGTACAGGTCTTGGAACATCAAAGAGCCAAAGAACTAGGGTTGTGACCAAAAAAGATCATACACATCAAAATTAAACATAATTCTGAACAACAACAAAACGAATTGTTATATTTCAGGAGTTTGTTGCCAAAAGACCTGGATTTAATGGAAAATTTAGCATATAAAGAGAAATACAGGTTTAAAAAAAGCCAAAAAGATTAATTTCACCGATCTCACTACAGACAAACTGTTTATTGTTTATATGTGGAAGTATAAATCATATTCTAAGATTGCCATTAATAAGTGGGTAGTTCAAAAGAAGAATTGAGATAGGACTGAATATGACATGATTCTTAATAATAATTGAAGATTTAATAATCCTAAAGAATTGGTGGGTCAAAGAACAAACCATAAAAATAATGGAAATTCTCATCAGTCAAAATGACCACGACTTATGAAATGCAGCTAAAGTAGTCATAAGGGGGAAATGGATATCTCTGTATGTGGTTTCATCAACAAAAAAAAAAAAAGAAAAGAAAAAAAACAAGCCAATGAAATAGTTATGCAACAAAATAGCTAGATATACAAGAATCAAACAATAACACTTTATTTGACTATGCATATTTGTTAAAAGGTATTTGTTTTTGTTTGTTTTTTTAATAAACGGAGTTGGAAGGTCAGAGAAAGGTCAGGGCAAGAAAGAAAGAGAAAAAAAAAAGGAAGACAAAAACAAGCTATAGATAGATAATAGAGATCTGCAGTTTCATGCAAGATGTATAATCCCCTTTATATTCTATGATGTATATGAAAAAGCCTATTTCATTTGGTGTTTTAAAGTTTAAAATGGAAATAAAGATTTTTAACATGAGGGAAAAAATAATAGGTATGGTATTTGAAATTGTCTTTCCTAACTTAAAAAAAAAAAAAAAGTTTCTCCTACGTGCAAAAGGAGAGTACTCCCCAAGTTGAGGGAAGGCTATCTTACAACAACTATTTTTGTTATGTCACCTTAGTAAAAATGCCCTTTTGGTAGAGATCTATGTACTAGAATAGTATCTGTCCAAGTGATCCCTAAAAACCTAAGAAGTAGTCAGTTATCTTCTGGGGACCTGACCTTAAGAGTACAGTTAGTGAACAGTGAACTATCTCAGAGAAAGTGGGATATTCATAAGGATTTGGTAAACTGTAGAGAATTCAGAGGAGGATAAATAGGATGGTCAAAGACTCAAAGTTTAATTGAAAGATTAATGTTTAGCATAGGGAAGAAATGGCTCAAGGAGGACATGATTATTGTATTTTTGATCTATTATATGGAAGAACAACAAAAGTTGTTTTTCTTGTTTTCTGTCAACTGACAGTAGACAGAACTAGGAGAAATGAGTGGTAATTTCAAAAAGTCAAATTTAGTCTTGGTGAAAAACTTTCAAATTATTAGAATTTACATTATATATATATGTATATATGTATGTATATGTATATATATGTATGTATATGTATATATATGTATGTATATGTATGTATATATGTATGTATGTGTATGTATGTGTATATATGTATGTATGTATATATGTATGTGTGTGTGTGTATATATATATATATGAAGAGTCAGTGATAAGTAGTAATGACTAGCCTCAAAGCCAGGAAGACCTGGGTTTAAGTTCTATTTCTGTTGTATACTGACTATGTGAACCTGAACAACTAACGTCTTAGTATTTGAACCATTTGAAGAATTGCAGAGCAGTGCTAATCTACATTGGCAGAGTGTCTCACCCAAGTTTCATTACAAGTAAAATTACAGGTCCAGTCTCTATCCTTAAATGAAATAGGTTGCTTAATATGGGAAGATGAGAGCTTTTCAAATATACTTAACAATTTCTTTTTAGAAGAGAAATATCTTTGTCTAGAGATTTAATTTTCATTTTGTTTTTTTCTCAATTACATGTAAACAAAAAAATTTAACATTCATTTTTGAATATTTTGATTTCCAAAATCTCTCCTTCCCTATTTTCTTTCCCCATTTTAAGACAATAATTTTGATCAAAATTATATATGTGTTATCATGAAAACATTTCCTTATTAGCCATTATAATATAATTATATAACACATTATTATTATATGACATAACACATTATATATGTGTTATCATGAAAAACATTTCCTTATTAGCCATGTTGCAAAAGAAAATGCAAACCAAAAAACCCAAGAATAATAAAATAAAAAACAGTTTACTTCAATCAACATTCAGATTCCATCACTTCTTTCTTTGGAGGTAGATAACAGTTTTCTTCATAAGTCCTTCAGAATCATCTTGGATCATTGTATTGCTGAGAATAACTAAATTATTTACAGCTGATCATTATACAATAATATTGTTACTGTGTACAATGTTCTTTCTGTTTATTTCACTTTGTATCAATTCATGCAAGTCTTACCAGGTTTTTCTGAAAACATCCTACTCATCATTTCTTATAACACAATAGTTATTTCTTCACAATCAAATACAACTTGTTCAGCCATTCCCCAATTGATGGGCATGTATAGGGAACAATTTGAACAAAAATATAGCACTATGATAGTTCAATATATATTGTAGAGCCTTCAAGTTGACTCATTTGTTTTCTGAATGTGGAATGTATTCATTCAGCATCTCTCTGCCTTTTGACTCTTACTTTTAAATATTACCCCTGTATTAAATCTTTCCTTGGAAATAACCTGCTCCAGGTCTCACGTAACACTTTATTTTGTAGCACTTTAATGCATTTACCATGTAATGTTTATTAAGTAGCCTCTTGTATTAATATCTCCATGCCCTACTAAATTATATGGCTCTTGAGGGCAGGGATAGTATATTATCTGATTTTTATATCTTGCTCACATGTAGCACAGTGTTTGACACATAATAAATATTTAATAAATGCCTGTTTATTGTCTTATTTTTTTTCTCTGTTTGGGGCCTTCCTGGTTTAGACATCAGCATCATGTTTCTGTCATAAAAGAAATTTAGTAATTCTCCTTCTTTGCCTATTTTTCCAAGTAGTTTATATAGTATTGACATTAATTGTTCTTTAAATATTTAGTAGAATTTGCTTGGATCCATTTGGTTCTGGAGATTTTTTCTTAGGAAGTTCATTGATGGCTTGTTCAATTTCTTTTTCTAATTTTGGATTATTTAAGGGTTTTATTTCTTCTGTTAATCTAGATAATTTATATTGTTGTAGATATTCATACATTTCATTTAGATTGTAAAATTTATTGGTATGGAATTGGGCAATATAGCTCCTATCAATTGTCTTAATTTCTTCTTTGTTGGTGATGGATTCACCCTTTCCATTTTTGATGCTATCAATTTTTCTCCTTTCCTTTTTTAAATAATTAGCCAATGATTTGTCTTTTTTTAATTGTTTTTCCCCCCATAAAACTAAATCCTAGCTTTATTTATTCATTCAATAGTTTTCTTATTTTCAATTTTATTAATCTCTCCTTTGATTTTCAGGATTTCCAATGTGGTGTTTAATTGGGGATTTTAAATTTTTTAGTTTGTTTTAGTTGCATATCCAATTCATTAGCCTGCTTTTTCTCTGTTTAAGTGATTAAACTTATAAATTTTTTTTCAAAGTATTACTTTGACTATATCATAAATTTTTGTATGTGGTCTCATTGTCATTTTTTAAAATGGAATTATCAATTGTTTCTCTGATTTGTTCTTTGACCCACTTGTTCTTTAGAATTAGATTATTTAATTTCCAATAAATTTTAAATCTCTCTTGGATTGTCCATTGTTAAATGTAATTTTTATTGTATCATGATCTGAAAAAGGATGCATTTACAATTTTTGCCTTTTTACATTTAATTGTGAAGTTTTTGTCCTAATATAAGATTGATTTTTTTTTTTTTTTGCATAGGTGGTATATACTGCTGAGAAAAAGGTATATTTCTTTATATGCCCATTCAGTTTTCTCTAAAGATCTATCATATTTAAACTTTTCCAGAATTTTATTCACCTCCTTAATTTCTTTTTCTGTTAACTTTTTAGTTAGGTTTATCTAGTTCTGAGAGGGGAAAATTGAGGTTGCCCAATAATATAATTTTATGGTCTATCCTTTCCCATAACTCATTAATTTCTCCTTTAAAAACTTAGAATTGGTGAATATTTATTTAGTATTCATATGACTTATTAATGGTACCTTTCAGAAAGATATAGTTTCCTTCCTTATCTCTTTAATTAGATCCATTTTTGCTTTTGCTTTGTCTAAAATCATGATTGTTATCCTTGCTTTTTTTTTTTTTTCAGCTTAAACATAATAAATTATGCTCTAGCTCCTTACCTTTAGTCTGTGTATCTCTGTTTCAAATGTATTTCTTATAAACAATATATTCTATGATTCTGGTTTTTAATTCATTCTGCTATCTGCTATCATTTTATGGGTGAGTTCATCCCATTCACATTTATTGATTTGATAACTAATTGTCTTTTTCCCTGCACACTATTTTCCCCTATTTTTATCCCTTCTCTCTCCTACCCTTCCTTCCTTTCCTCATAATTGCTTTATGTATGATCACCACCTTCCTCACTATACTTTCGCTTTTATCACTCCCTCTTTCCCTTCTGTTATCCCTTTACCTTTTTAAATTTTTTCTTGGGTAAGATAAGTTTCTGTATCCAACTGTGAATTTGATTCCCTCTTTGAGCAAATTTTGATAAGAGTAAAATTTAAGCTTTGCCTATCATCTCATCCCCACCCCTCATTTTCCCATTCATTATAATAGCTCTTTCATGCCTCTTTTACATGGAATAATGTACCCTATTCAATCTCCTCTTTTCTTTTTCTTCCAGCACAGTCTTTTTCACTTTTTCACAGTCTTTCTTACTTTTTTGTTTTGTTTTGTTTTTGTAGGGGGTATCATCCATCAAAGTCACTTTATGTCTATATTCTCTGTCTATATATATATATATATATATATATATATATATATATATATATATATATATATATACTCCTTCTAATTGATCTTATTATAATATAGTTCTTAATAGTTACAGATATTTTCTTGTCATATAGAAGTCTAAATTTAACCCTACTAAATTGTTTTTTTTTTCTTGTTTCTTTTTTTCAAACTTTTTTATATTTTCCCTGAATCTTCTACTTGGAGATCATATTTTTTATTCAGCTCTAGTCTTTTAATTAGGAATCTTGAAAATCCTCTATTCATTAAATATCCATTTTCCCCCCTTACCCCTAAAGGATTAGATTTAATTTTTCTGGGTAAGTGATTCTTGGTCCCAATCCTAACTCCTTTGCCTTCTAGTATACCCTCATTACATAGTCAGTTCCTGCCCCCCATAGAGCTTACATTCTAGAAGAATGTACCCCTGTGGAGGGGTAGGGCAAAAACAAAAAAATTCTTTTAAAATCTCAGGCCATCATCCTTGATTACAAAAGTCAGTCTCTGCCCCAAGGAACTTACATTCTTCGAGGGAAAGATAACTAATCTCCATTCTTTTTTTTTTTTTTTTTTTTTTTTTTTAATTCATTTTTCCAAATTATCCCCTCCCTCCCTCCACTCCCTCCCTCCGATGGCAGGCAATCCCATATATTTTACATGTGTTACAATATAACCTATATACAATATATGTGTGTAAATACCATTTTCTTGTTGCACATTAATTATTAGCTTCCGAAGGTATAAGTAACCTGGGTAGATAGACAGTAGTGCTAACAATTTACATTCGCTTCCCAGTGTTCCTTCTCTGGGTATAGTTATTTCTGTCCATCATTGATCAACTGGAAGTGAGTTGGATCTTCTTTATGTTGAAGATTTCCACTTCCATCAGAATACATCCTCATACAGTATTGTTGTTGAAGTGTATAGTGATCTTCTGGTTCTGCTCATTTCACTCAGCAACAGTTGATTTAAGTCTCTCCAAGCCTCTCTGTATTCCTCCTGCTGGTCATTTCTTATAGAGCAATAATATTCCATAACCTTCATATACCACAATTTACCCAACCATTCTCCAATTGATGGACATCCATTCAACTTCCAGTTTCTAGCTACAACAAAAAGAGCTGCCACAAACATTTTGGCACATACAGGTCCCTTTCCACTCTTTAGTATTTCTTTGGGATATAATCCCAATAACAGCAATGCTGGGTCAAAGGGTATGCACAGTTTGACAACTTTTTGGGCATAGTTCCAAATTGCTCTCCAGAATGGCTGGATTCTTTCACAACTCCACCAACAATGTATCAGTGTCCCAGTTTTCCCACATCCCCTCCAACATTCATCATTATTTGTTCCTGTCATCTTAGCCAATCTGACAGGTGTGTAGTGGTATCTCAGAGTTGTCTTAATTTGCATTTCTCTGATCAGTAGTACTAATCTCCATTCTTGATTATTACTTGATATCCTTGTGAGTTTAAATTTTCTAATTTTCTCCAGTTTTCATAGCTAACTGTGGAAACCAAATGTATGCTCATCCATTTCTCACAATTTTTCCCTTTTTTCTTTTGTTTTCTTTCTGTTTCTTTGTTCCTTCCTTCTTCCCTCCCTTTCTTTCTTTTTTCTTTCTTTCTTTTTCTTTCTTTCTTTCTTTCTTTTTCTTTCTTTTTTCCTTTCTTTCTTCCTTCCTTCCTTCTCTCCTTCCCTCTCTCCTCCCTCCTTCCTTACTTCCTTTCCTCCTTCCCTCTCTCCTCCCTGTCTTTCTTTCTTTCTCCCTCCCTTCCTTCTTCTGTCCCTCCCTCCCTTCCTTCCTTTTTTCCTTCCTTCCTTCTTCTTTCCTCCTTCTCTCCCTTCCTTTCCTTCCCCCCTTTTTCTTTCTTTTCTTTTCTTTTGCAATTTGGTTTCCACATCCATTTCTAACCCCCTAAAACTTCCCACTTCATAAAAGTCTATTCACCTCTGCACAGATCTCCTTATACAGAATTTCCTACTAATTCTTCTGACAGGGCTGTACTAGGAGTAAAACTACGTCTAGTTTCAACACACATTCCACCTCTTCCTGCCAATAAACTGTCCAGAGTCATTCATTCTATTTACCTGTGCCATTCTGCTAGTAGCATCTAATTACTCTGCTATTCCCTTCACTGCCTCTCTGGTGTAATTTATTTACCCACCAGAATAAGAATGACCCAAATCCAGAACTAACTAGATTTCTAGCCTTGAATTCATAAGTTACTATCCTTGGTTTAATTCTCCCTGATTCTTAGATTTCTTAGAATAACGGAGTAAAAGGAATAGCCAATTGGATCAGTATATAAGTGCCCACTTGATTCCCAAGAAAAACAGGTTTAAGTGTGCTATCTCCACAATTGCTTGGGGGTATGTTTATCCCTGAGAAATTGCCAGAGCTACCCTCAGTGACATTCCAGATTCAGGTACATGCCACTACAATTCCTGGTTTTTGGAATCTTTCACCGTCCAGAAAGGCAAATTGTCAATCTCAATTTTAAAGGAATTATTTTCATTAATGAGCCTTGATTCTTTTCCATTTGGCCAATTGTATTTTCTAAGGCATTATTTTCCTTGATAAAATTTTGTATATCTTTCCCCATGCTATCAACATTTTTTTCCTTCATAATTCTCTTGCATTACTCCCATTTCTTTCCCCATTTTTTTCTAGTTCTCTAAGGTGTTTAAACTTTTTTTTAAGTTCTTTCAGGAATTCCTTTTGGGCCTGAGATCAAATTACATTTTTCTTTGAGGCTTTACATGTAGTCACTTTGATATTATTGTCTTCTTCTAAATTTATGCCTTGATCCTTATCATAGTAACTTTTTATAATCCAACTTTTTTTGTTGTTGTTGTTGTTGTTTTTTTTGTTTGTTTGTTTTTTGTTTTTTGCTTATTTTTTTTCTGCTTTTTTGTGAACTGATGTTTTTAATGTGAGATTTAGACTCTGGTCTTATACTATCTCAAGCTTTTAAATTTTTTTTTTTTTTTTTTTTTTTTTTGTTTTAAATACTGCTCCCTTTTACTGGACTTTGGGGCTTAGCTGCTTGCTTTCATTGGGATGGTGGGCTACCCTTTTGGCTTTACTTGGGGGTAGGGTCTTTCTATTAGCCTCCCCTGGATTTGAGGCCTTGCTGCTAAGATGTTGTGATAACAGTCTTTTGGGTGGTTAGCCATGAAGGAGTAATTTTTTGTTGTTGTTGTTGAAATGCCTGAGGTGTGAGATCCTGCTGTTGGTTTTCTATGAAAACAGGTTCTCTTTTTTGGTAGACCTCAGGCTACAGAAGGGGGCTGGTGGTAGCTGGGTGGAGTAGCTGGTGGTAGTTGGTGGGGGGAGCTGGATCTTGTTTTTGGCCAGGCCCAAGATGGTATTTCACTACTGGTCAGTAATAGGATCAAGGCCTTTCTAGTGCCTGCTGTGCTGCACAAAGTGCTCACTAGGGGGCTGCAAGTTTGCAGGAGGGCAGAGCCTCACTGATAGATTGCCACAGGATTGGAGCCTTTCAGAAGATCTCTTGATATGAGGCTGGCCCCTACTATTGTTCTTGAAGCATACTTTCCTCCCACCCCAGTGAAACAAACCTTTCCTGCAGAGATGGTAAGCTGCTTCCCTACTCCTAGATCAGTTCTTAAGTGGAGAGGAATTTAGAAGGACTTCAGTGGATTCCTTTCTTACTCCACCATCTTGGCACTAGAAGTCAAACATTTTTGGTAATGGTTGTAGTGTCTGGGCTGGCTTTCTGGAGGTTCTCTAGATGGACCTTGGTCTTTAGATGGAGAAGTGAATAAGGCAAGAGGCTGGTGAAAGGTGGAGTCTGGAGCCTGGAGTCTCAATTCTCTTGTCAGTGTCTGAGCCTTCTTTGTGTGTGTCTGAAACTCCTGAGTTCCCAATCCTCTCAGCCCTTAAATAGCTTAGTACAATTACATCACTACAGCAACTGAGCATGTGACAACTGTAGAACCATTACATCACCATATCACACTAAGTATATACCAACTAGAATGATTACATCATTATATCACATTAAGTATATATTTAACTAGAGAACCATTATCTTATCAATCACACTGAGTAAACATCCTGCTGTAAGTATCTTTGTTTCAAGTATACTTTTTCAGAGTTCCAGAGTTCAATGGGCATGACCTAAAAGTCTTCCCAGTAAAATCAGGGTTGAAGTAAAAATGTCCGTTCTCACACCAATTTACAATATAGTACTAGAAATGCTAGTTGTAGCAATAAAACAAGCAAAAGAAATTGAAGCAATAAGAATAAGCAAAGAAAAAACAAAACTATCACTCTTTGTAGATAATATGATGACATACTTGGAGAATCTTAGAGAATCAACCAAAAAACTAGTTGAAATAATTACCAACTTATGTTAGCAACAAAATGTAGCAGAAGAAATAAAGAAATTTTATTTGAAATGATTACAGATCACATAAAATACTTGGGAATCTACCCACTAAGACAAACCTAGAAAATATATGAACACAATTACAAAACATTTTTTACATAAAGACAGATCTAAAGAACTAAAAAAAATTACTCATGGGTAGGTTGAAATAATGACAAAAATAACAGTTTAACTTAAATTAATTTGCTTATTCAGTGTCATAGCTCTCATAATATTAACGAATTATTTTATAAAACTAGAAAAAACTAATAATAAACTTCATCTGGAAGCACAAAAGATGAAGTTAGGTGGCCTAGCACTTCCAGGTTTCAAACTGTAATATCAGTTGTAAATATCAAAACAATGTTTCTGGCTTAAAAATAGTGTTGTAGTAATAGAAAAGATTAGATACACAATACAAAGTAACAAATGACTATCTTAATACAGTAGTGGATTGCTCAAGGATTTTATCATTTGACAAAAATTGCTGGGAAAACTGGAAAGTGATTTGGCAGAAACTAGGTATAGACCAACATTACTTAACATGTAATGGCACCAACATAGGTCAAAATGGAATTAGGTATAGATTAGATGAACATGGAAAAAAATGTACCAGTCAGATCCATGGATAAAGGAAGAGTTTGTGAGAAGTTTATGGGAAATAAAATGGATAATTTTGATTACATGAAATTAAAAAAAAAACAAAAAAACATTTGCAGGAACAAAACCAATGTAGACAAAATTAAAAGAAAAGCAGGATACTGGGGAAAAGATTTTATGGCAAGTCTTTCTGATTAAGTTTTTTTTTTTTTTTTTAGTATATATAGTGAACTTACATTTATAAAATAAGAGCCTTTCATCAAGTGATGTGTAAGGCAATTTTCAGAAGAAATCAAAGATTTCTATAACCATATGAAAAAATGCTCTAAATAACTGTTGATTATAGAGAAATGCAAATTAAAACAACTCCGAGTTTCTTTTATACCTTACACTTTCCACCTATCAGAATGGCTAATATGACAGAAAAGAAAAATGACATGCTCCAGGGGATATGGAAAAATAGGGACATTAATGGATTGTTGGTGGAATTGTGATAGTGTAACCATTTTTATAGCATAGTTCCAAATTATTCATGCAAGACTAGTGCTAGGTCTGTATCCTAAGGAGATCACAGAAAAGGGAAAAGGAACTTTATGTAAAATAATTATAATAACAACAATAATAATTATGACATCTCTTTTTGTGGTGACAAAGAATAGAAGGAATACCCATTAAGTGGGGAATGGCTAATCAAATTGTTGTAATAGACTACTACTGTGGTATAAAAAAAATCACAAGCAGGATTTTTTCAAAAATTGTTAGAAGAGTTATAAAAATTGATGAAAAATGAAATGAGAAGAATCAAAAGAATATTGAAACAGCACTATTGTAAAGATGATTTGGAAGGTTTACCTACTTTCATCAAGACAATAAACCAAAAAAATTCTGGACTTGTGATAAAAAATGCTATACACCTCCAGAGAAAGAGAACTGTTGAACTCTGAATAAAAATTGAAATAAATTTTTTTTTTTATTTTCTCCTCTTGCCTTTTTTTTTTTTGCAACATGGCCAATGTTTTGTATAATTTCACATGTATAGTTGATATTATATTGTCTGCCTTCTCAATGAATTGGGGAGGGATTGGAGGAAGGGAGAGATTTTAGAACTCAGAATTAGAAAAAAAAAATAGTTTTTTTTGTTTTTTTTGTTTTTTTGTTTTTTTTAAACAGCAACACATTTAAGGAAAGGAAAAAACAAGTCCTGGACCAGGAAAGTAACACATTGGGCTGCTTCAATGGCAATTGAGACTGTTTTGGAGAAGCAGCCCCCAAAGCAGTCACATCAGATTACTGATACAGATTACTGTACAGATTACTGTACCAACACCAGGAGTAGCAGTTAGCAATATTGACTACTGTAACAATGACAGTAGTCAAAGAATTTCAAAAGTTTTGACACATCTCATCATTATTTCCTTTAATACATTTTTCTATTGCTCTTTGATTTGTTCTTTGATCCACCAAATATTTAGAATTAAATTATTTTACCTCCAATTAATTGTTAAACCTTTCTTCAAGGTCTCTTATGCCAAATCTTTATTGCATTGTATTCAGTAAAAAGATATGTTTAATATTTTTGTATTTATGAGAGTTCTGTGCCCTAAAACATTTTCTAATATCCTAAAACATTTCAATTTTTGGAAATCTGCTGTGCATGACAAAATATGTAAAACTTTCTATTCCTATTTGATAATAACCACAGGTCTATCACATCTAATTTTTCTAATGTTTTATTCATATCCTTAACTTCTTTCTTATCTTTTCCTTTGACCATTTTCTCCTCCTTGGTATTGGTCTCCTCCACCTCCCAGATTTTCATGATGCTATTCTTTCATAGTTCTCTTCCTATCTCTCTGACCACTTCTCAGTCTCCTTTATTGACTCCTCATCCAACTCACAAGCATTTAATAGTATTAATAACAGGTGTCTCCCCATGTTCTGTCCAGGAGCCTCTTCTCCCTCTGTATGATTTCATTTGATCTCACTAATTTTCATGGAATTAATTATCATCTATATGCTGATAATTCATAGATCTATTTATCCAGCTCTAAACTGTAGTCTCACATTTTCAACTGCCTAATGGACGTTTAGAACTAGAGGTCATATAGACAGATTATCTTAAACTCAGCATGTCAAAAAGTAAATTCATTATCATTTCCTCAAGTCCTCCCTTTTCCCTAAATTCCATATCAGTGTTAAAGTTAGGTTAAGGGTACCATTCTGCTAATCATCCTAGGTGCCATCTTTGACTTCTCATTCTTTCTCCTTCCTCCCCCATATGCAATTCATTGCTAAGTTCTATAAATTCTACCTTGGTATTATCTCTCATGTATTTTTAACTCTTCTGACACTGATACCTCACACATGGATTTTTGCAATAGCCTATTTAATTTAATTATTTTTTTTTTTGTTGCTGAGGCAATTGGGGTTAAGTGACTTGCCCAGGGTCACGTAGCTAAGATATGTTAAGTGTCTGAGAACAGATTTGAACTCCGGCCCTCCTGGCTGGTGCTCTAACCACTGTGCCACCTAGCTGTCCCCAATAGCTTATTTTCTGAGTATCCCAGACTCTAGTATTTCCCTACTCTTGTGTAACTTCTACTTATCTGTCAAATTGATATTCCTAAAGCACAGGTCTAATCATGTGATCCTGTCATCTTCTTATTCCAAACTCCCGTGACTTCCTATAATCTTCAGGATCCTTTGTTTGGCATTCAAAGGCTTTCATTATCTGCCTTTCCCTGTACCTTTCCAGTCACAATGTGTAATCCAGTGATATTAGCATCCTTGATGTTTGTCTCATAAACAGTTTTCACTTGCTGTCTCCCATGCCGGTGATGTTCTCTCTCTCTCCTTCTCTGGCTCTCCCATTCCTTCTCTCCCCCTCTGTCCCTCCTCTGCCTCCTCTCCCTCTCTGTCTCCTCTCTGTCTCTGTCTCTGTCTTCCTCTCCTTAATCTCCATTTCTTGGCCTTCCTGGCTACATTCAAATGCCAGTTATACCACCTTCTACAAAAAGCCTTTCCTGACCCCCCCTTAATGTTAGTATCTTCCTTCAAAATTATCTCCAATTAATTCTTTATATATCTTGTTTGTAAATATTTATTTGTCATGTCTCTCTTCCCCCATTAGACTTTGAGCCTCTTGGGGGCAGGTTTTTTTTTTTTTGTTTTTTTTTTCAATTTTGCCTTTATTCAAGTCCTGACACATAATAGGTCCTTAACAAACGCTTGTTGACTGGCTATCACACAAGCAGGAGATCCACTGAACAGATAAATATGGTGTATGTTAATAGATTGTAGAATGTTACCAAAGACATAGAAGTAAAGAAGTGGTATAAAAAGCAATCTATAAAGGAGGTGGAGCAGTGTAAACAGCAAGAGGAATAACGGATGGACACATGGAGGTTTATAATGGAGTAAATCAAATATCAAAAGTCATTAAGTGTCATGGAAAAATATCACACAAAAGGAGATAATATAAACGGGTTGGGATTTGCATCTGTGTAAGCACTAACACATTTCTAAAGCATATTAAGGTTTGCGAAGGGATTTCCAAAGAACTAGTGCTCGGGAGGTATAATTTCCATTTCACAAGGAAGGAAACTGAAGTTCACAGAGATTAATTTACTTAAAGTCAGTTCTTTGACGTGTTGTGGCAAGGGGGAGCGCATTTCCTCTTTTTATTACCTATAAGTGACTGACTAGTCATTTTTACCATTTCTCTAGTCTAGACCTTCCTTGGAATCTCACTTACAAAATAAGGATGAAGGAGTAGCTTTCAGTACCTTTCTAGCACTAAAGTTTTGTGACTGAAGTTTTGTGACTAATACTTTTCTTTGAAAATTTTTTTATTTAGAATTTAATCAACGACAAGAAAATTTCTGTATGTAAAGGCCAAAGACTATAACAAACATAAATTTAAACGGGGTAGTAACACAACCGACCTATTCGCGCCCTCTCCTGACGACTTTTATGTTTCCTTCTGTGTTATTAAATGAGTTATTGGTTTTTTTTTCCCTTGCATCTCAATCATTAGTCACTAACTTATCCGTTCCCAAATAAAACCCCACATTTTAACCAAGCCAGCGCAGTGCTGACGTTAGAAATAAATGAATAAAACCCACCACTGCACACTAGGTCCAGAACGTCCCAGGGCAGAAGCTCACGTGGCCAAGGGTAGGGGAGACCTGATCCTAGGAATCTCGGAAGTGACGCATTTCTTTCTTGTCCCTTCATTTCTCACCCCTCCCCCCACCTATTACCCCCCCTCCCCCCAGCTCTATCCTCTGCCCCAGCCTCAGCCTCTGCCCCTGCCCCAGCCCCGCTCCCAGACCCATATACCTGGCCAGTCCCTATACCTGCCCCTGCCCCTCCCCTCCTATCCTACCCTAGCTACCCGGCCTTGGGTTTCTATTGGATGAGAATGGTTATTTTGCCTTTGGGCAGGGCTTTACACTATGACGTTTCGAGGGGCAAAAGACAGAAAGATAGGGACCGGGTTTCTAGAGACTGGGGCACGGGAGGAGGGAGGAGGGAGGCGGGAGGCGGGACGCGGGAGGTGGGGGGGGGGAGGGGAAGGGAAGGGAAGAAGGGAAAGGAAAGGGAGGGGAAGGTGTTTTCTTGCTAGCTCTCTTCCGGCGAGCGCTGCGTGCCCGGAAGTCACTCTCCTGGCTGTGGGATTTGGTTCGCGCGAAGTCTGGGTTTCCCGGGGCTCGGAGGACGGTGGCAGATGCCATGGGGGGGAAGAACAAGCAGCGGACGAAGGGGAACCTGAGGGTGAGTAGAGTGGGAGGGCTTCGTGGAGGCGGGGCTCCCGCTTCCGGGAATCCGGAGACGGTTGGGCGCCTGTCCCCTCCGGTCCACTTTGGCTTGTTGCTCCGTCATCCCTAGCGTCCTGTTAGCTCTGGAAGGAACTTTAGAGGCCATCTTAGGCCAAAGTCCGCATTTACAGGAAAATGACACACTCGCAGTTAGTTCGTGCTGCAGGCCCAGGGGGGTGAATTTCTGAGCGCTGGTTGCAAGTGGAGAGATAGTCAATCGCCTAGTTTTCTTTTCAAACTCCACCCCCTCTTCCTTCCCTGCTCCTCCTTTCTAAGTGTGGAAATTGCCCAGATGTTTGCACCTGGATCTCACCTGTCACAGCCAAAAGCTTTGCACTGTGTAGTACTTCCCAACAATTCTGCTCAACACCTCGCAATCCCTACTTTGAAACTACTTTCTCAGAGTTTTCCTCGACTTTTCCTGCAGCATTTATACACTGTTGGCCACCCAGTCCTTCTGGACACCCATGCCTTGGTTTGTTTTTTAGTACTCCTACTAGTTGCTGGCATTTATTATTTAAACCCTTTACAAATTTGCAGCATTTTTAGATTCATTTGATGATCTTAAACTGACTCTCATAGATTTAAGTTTCATCTTTTTAGCTGATGTTTCTTAAATCTACCTCTGCAGCACTAATCCCTCTCCTGATAACAGATCCCCCCAGTTGCCTTTCAGACATCTCAGAGCGGATTTTCAATAGCATGTTCAGAATTGAACTCCTTATCTTTTCCCCATATTTTTCTCCCCTTCACTGTTACTGCTGAGGACACTGCCATCCTCTATTCATTCCTCATTCTCTCAGCACCTCCCATCTTCCTGCTTCTTAAACTTGAGATGCAACAGGTCTTGGAACTGAATATTTTTTTGGGGGAGGTCTCAAACCTATGGTTTATTGTCAATAATGTTTGTGTATCTATTTTGTATACTCTGTGCCTGGGGTGAAAAGGAGTCTCCAGTGGAAAAAGTTTAAGAAGCCCTGTCCCACATCCAATCTGTTGCAAAGACTTGTGGATTTCATCTTTGCAACATCCCTCTGATAAAGCCTCCTTCTCTTCTTGCACTCTGCCAGACAGATTCAGACCCTCATCACCTCATTCCTGGACTTTGTAAAAGATTGTTATTTGGTCTTTCTGCCTGTAATTTCTCTATTTTAACCAAATAACCAAAATAATCAAAGTTTTTTCCTCTCGAGCAGGTTACAGGTATGTCACCAGCATCTGGACACTAGTCAGTAAACTTTAAGTGGCTTGTTTTTTTATGCTCCAGGAGCTATCTGCCTTTTAAAAAACCTGAGCCTTCCCATCTTTCCGACTTTTTTTATCTTTCTCTTCTACACGCACTCTGCCATGCAGTGACTACAGCATTCTTGCTGTTCCACAAACAAGACAACTCCATCTTTATACTCTGTATCTTTTGCTTGGCAGTTCTTCATGTCTGGAATGTTCACCCTCTTCAACTCTAAACCCCGACTGCTTTCAAATCTCAGCTAAAGATACCTTCTGCAAGAAGCCTTTCCAGTTTGCTGTTTCTTTCTGAGATTATTTCCAATTTATCTTGTATATATTTTATTTTTGTGGGGTTGTTTACATGCGGTGGTCTCAGAGTCTGAGGGAGAGGGCTTTCTTTCTTAACCTTAGTATTAACATATTACCTGACACTTCAGTGGGTGTTTAATAAATAAATGCTTAGGGGCAGCTAGGTGGCGCAGTGGATAGAGCACCAGCCCTGAATTCACGAGAACCCGAGTTCAAATTTGACCTTAGACACTTAGCTCTTACTAGCTGTGTGACCTGGGCAAGTCACTTAACCCCAGCCTCAGGGAAAAAAAAATGCTTGTTGACTTGACTTCAAATTCATTTCTTCTGCCACAGTATCACACTGGCTTCTTCCTAACTCTTTTAATAGTTGCTTATCTTTTTTTTTTTTTTTTTTTTTTTTTTGGTGGTTTCTCAAGGTATTTCTTCTTTCTCCATTTTTCACTCAGTCTAGGCCATTTAACTTTACAGGTTCAATAATCAGTTTTAAGAAAATCATAAGATTTATAAGTAGAAATGATGGTAGAGATCATGATGTTAATCACTTGTTTTTTAGATGAAAAAACTGTAGTTTAGGTAATTCATATAAGTGCTAGACCTCTGTCTCCAATTATTAACAAATGTCTATCTCTGCTTTACTAATTTGTCAGAAGTAAAATAGCAACAGGATTTCTTGTCTCCCATTGAAATCTGCCATTTGATAGCTATAGAATAGGTTCTTCTTGTCAAAAAATAACTACTTAAAAGTAACTTTCCACTAAAAATAAGTTTGATTCTCAAAAATTATTTAATGGTTTCAGCAATTATAAGTATCTTTCCATCTGAATTTTAACAAGCTATATCTAAAACATTATGTATATAGCACATAATATAAAACTTTGAGAACAGATGATTTACTTTAGGTTTTCAAGTATTTTAAATGTCTTAACATAGACATTTCCTTGCTGAAGTTACATTATTTTCTTTTTTCATTCCTCATGAAACATTCTGACATGGAGATAATAAATCTGAAAAACAAAGAGAAACTTTAGAAAAAATAAAGTAGATTCTATTTTAGTTGAAGTTTTTTCCCCCTATTAGGATGACCATGTGACATTTTTTGTTTCTTTCCAAACCCTTTTTACACTACTAATTTTTGTGTTAGTTCATTTACAGATGTTTCTAAATCTCAAAAAACCAATTTATAGCATATCAGTCTTTATTTTCTCTTTAGTAAAAAACTTATGTTCGTAAGCATGAACATTAATTGTCCCCAGTATTTTTATGTAATTTGAGGAGATAGCATTATACAGTGAAAAGAACATATTTGGAAAAGAAACCAGATTATGAGGATAAATATAGTAGTTTAAACAAGAGAAGATAAGGGCCAGAACTAGAGTGTTGACTTTAATGGAGAAAAGAAGATGAATGTGAGAGGTATGGAAATAAAATCAACCAGAACTGGTGGTGGGATACGGTTATAAAAAGAGGGACAAGAGGGGGTTACTGAGGAATGATTCTTGAAACTCAGGTTCCTGACAAGATTGTGGTATCCAAGCAAGAACCAGGAAGTTTAGAGGAGGAGAGGGAAATTTAATGTTTTGTTTGAATGTGTTTAATTTGAAATGCCTTTCAGATATCCAGGGTTTATGTAGGACTGGAATTCAGACACTTAGGACTTGATAAAGATGTTGAAGGTCCTGTCTTATGAACAAACACATGTCGACATATTACAAATAAGAGTGCACACATAAGAAAAATTATTTAAATGTAATGTATTTAAAGCTCTTTGCAAATCTTGAGTTGGTATTCTTAATATACCCACCACTTTGATGCCCAGTGTTTTGGGGTAATCTGAAATTCCAATTCTTTAGAAACTATTTGTTCCCAGATTCATAGCCCTATAAAATCACCATGAAGCTATTTCAGTACTTTACTATATACTTTATATCCTCATTGTATGTAAAACAGTATGAGTTAGCAGATGCAAGTATCAGATGAATGTGTTAGTGTGTTGTTAGTATTTGATGGAGGGTGAACATAAGTATAACAAGTACTAAAGTAGAAATCAGTAATCTCTGGAGTTTACATACCTAATTTTTAATCTTTTAATTTTCCTTAGGGACTTTTATAGTCTTTATGATCTAACAATTTTTCCCCCCTTGGAGAGCTCTGCTTGTTGTGGTATTTCTTTTTCTGGGTCCATATCTTGGGTTTCTCTTTAGCTATAATATTTCTACATTATGTCAGTTATTTTGTTTGCTTGTTAAAAACCTCAGTTCAGTTGGAATTTTGTGTTCATGCCAGTCAGCCAGTTCCTCTC
Organism: Sminthopsis crassicaudata; assembly: GCF_048593235.1. Lineage (NCBI taxonomy): Eukaryota > Metazoa > Chordata > Mammalia > Dasyuromorphia > Dasyuridae > Sminthopsis > Sminthopsis crassicaudata. Next base: position 261,070,337 of record NC_133619.1, on the reverse strand, counting down.
TAATACTGTTGAATAGATCTTTTTTGATATTCTGTCCTCTCTTTCATCTGAATGCTACTTTGCAGAAGATCTTATGTTAAAACTTGATTATATCTCAAACCAAAGTTTTTGTCTCAGCTAGTTTTTTTGTTTATATTCTGATGGGCTATCCTTAGACTCTAGTTTGAGATTTTTTTGTGGAAATCTGGGACCGTTTTCCTTGATGACTTTCCACCTCTGCTAGTCATGTTTACCCAAGGCATAATGGATTCCCTTGTCAGCTTCTGTCAGTGTTTGGTTTTGATTGGTTTTATTTTGCTGTTCTGTATTAAATGAGGTGCTTGTTTTCTGTTTTGTTTTCTTTATCTTTGATTTTTCTGGGGTCCTTTCAGATATTTGCTGAGTTTTCTCCATCACTATTGTGGCCATAGGTCCAAAGGTGAATCCACTTCTCATAGAAAATATAGTCTGGCCAGGGAATAAAGAAACAAAAGATTATATGATCTGCTAGACTAGAATAAGTATACATAGAATAAGTCTGCCAAAGGCAACACAATTTTAAGATTATTGAAGTTCATTTTTCAGGTATCTGAAAGAAGGGATAATTCAAAAGACTTGAAAAAAATCACAGGCACTTTTTTTTTTTTTTTTTTTAAAGGGGTTTCTTGGCCACAAAAAGGCATTTGGGAAAATGTCAATAATTACTGATTTTTAAATGCCCAATTTTCCACCTTAATAAAATTTGTACTCCCATTGAAGAAATCTCCAAAGTATGAGATCTTTGCAAATGAAATTCTGCAAGAGACCATGTCTTTATAGTCACTTGATTGAAAGCATATAGTGAATATGAGATGCCCATATGTTTACAACTCAAATTATTTATTGGCTATTAAAAAAAAACAAAAAACAGTTTGGGTAGAGGGAAGGTGGTGTACCTTCTTAAGTGATTTTCTCTAATAAGATATCTCCTGTGAATGTTCAAACTATGCAAGATTCTTTGAAAGATATGAGTTATAACTTTATTAAGAGGCTTTCTGAGCAGTATTATCATTATTTTATTTTATTTTTTTTAACAAGGTGCCTTTTAATGTTTATGCTCTGGGATCAAGCCTGTCTTATAAATTTCATGGAATTCATTTTAGGTTGCTTTTAATTTGTTCTTTCCATTGACATAGTTGTAGCCATTTATATATTTTTTTCTAATTCTTACTTTACTTTTCATCAGTCCACATATATTTTCTCATGATTCTGTATGTTCAATGTATTCATATTTATACATTTTATAAACAAAAATCTATATGCAAAAGTACAGGAAAAAATGAAACAATGACTCTTTTACATGCAATTTGTGGATTAAAAGATTTTTTTTGTAACATTTAATGTGATATCAATGCTGTTTCACTTGTCTCTGTACTGAACTTCCTTCGGCTCTATTTTGTATATTTTAAACAATTTATGAATAATTTTCTTAATCAGCCAATTTGGATTTACTAATCATTTACTATGTGCTAGACAAAGTGCTCTGAAATAACTAAAGAAAAGCAAAAGCAACTCTGAGCCGAATTATCAAGGGAGTCATAAAACAGGGATCTTGCCAAAGATGGTTGCCATTTTCATGTAGGTGGTCCCAAGATAGGGTCTAAATCACAGCAACATGCCCTTTAGGTTCAAGTGAGGTTTTATGGATTGCTCATTTTTGTAGATGATTTAGCTCGAATTTGTAGATATAAATATGTTCAAAGATTCAGAACTTGAAGTAATCTTAAGAGATGATCTCAGCCAATCTCCTTGTTTATATATATATATGTAAGTCTGCCAAAGGCAACACAATTTTAAGATTATTGAAGTTGATTTTTCAGGTATCTGAAAGAAGGGATAATTCAAAAGGCTTGAAAAAAATCACAGACCTGGGTTTTTTGTTTTTTGTTTTTTTTAAGAGAAGTTTTTTGGCCATAAAAAGGCATTTGGGAAAATGTCAATAATTACTGACTTTTAAATGCCACCCCCCCCACACATACAATTTTTTTTTTTTTTAAACAGTGGAACTTCTGGCCTAAGGTTTTACAATTAGTTGGGGCAGAACCAGGTTTTTTAAGTCTTTAAGGCTCCAAATCCCATGGTTTATATTCTTTTTATCCATTTGCTCCTTTCTTTCTCCTTTTCTCCCTTCCTTTGTTGTTGAATTAATCTGGGTCTGAGAGAAGTAAATTTTGGACCCCACATTTACTATTCTGTATCTCATTTAACTTTCCTTTACCTTTTTCTTTAAGAAGTTAGAAATACTATGCCATTTGTGCATATATGTCTAGTATTGCTATTAATTCAACTTTTTATGATATCTTTAAAAATTTTTTTATTATAGCTTTTTATTTACAAGATATATGCATGGGTAATTTTTCAGCATTGACAGTTGTAAAACCTTTGTTCCAACTTTTTCCCCTCCCTTCTCCCACCCCCTCCCCCAGATGGCAGGTTGACCCAATACATGTTAAATATGTTAAAGTATAAATTAAATACAATATATGTATACATGTCAATACAGTTTTTTTGCTATACAAAAAGAATTGGACTTTGGAATAGTGTACACTTAGCCTGTGAAGGAAATCAGAAATGTAGGCGGACAAAAATAGTGGGATTGGGAATTCTATGTAGTGGTTCATATCTCCCAGAGTTCTTTCACTGGGTGTAGATGGTTCAATTCATTACTGCTCTATTGGAACTGATTTGGTTCATCTCATTGTTGAAGAGGGTCACGTCCATCAGAATTGATCATCATATAGTATTGTTGTTGAAGGTATATAATGATCTCCTGGTCTTGCTCATTTCACTCAGCATCAGTTCATGTAAGTCACTCCAGGCCTTTCTGAAATCATCCTGCTGGTCATTTCTTACAGAACAATAA